>NC_140125.1:69603744-70235210 GCF_964035555.1 Netta rufina
TCCTAAGGATGAAGCATCAGTCTTGATATTGGTAATTGCTATGCAAAAAATTTTCCCAAAACCATGAAGTCATCTAAAAGTAGGCATTTACACAGGCATGGAAGTTCTCACCTAACGGCAATAACTTTCCATAGGGAAAACTAAATTAGCGCTTGGGCCTTACTCACAATAACTTATAAGGGCTGTTTCTTTGCAAAACATTTGCTTAATGCTGGAGGATACATGATAGAGGGAACTCATACATGTCTTGCTGACACCCCTCACTCCCAGGAAACTGTGGGATATAGTGCTGGACATGACGTTACCTTGGGTACATGACAGTCAGCCCCTAACCAGGCTCTGTTTTACGGGCCTAGGTGGCACTGTGTTTCAGTCCTTGGTAAGGTACGAACTTGTGGTAATTGGGGCAACTGTGGCAAACATTTCCGCTCTTCTTTTCTTCCCAGTCCTATATGACTTTACTGGTGTTGATTTTTAAATGAAACAAGCAATTAAAAAAAAGTTGGTGATGGTGGGCTTATTGGGAAGTCTGTTAGTATTACGGTGTCTAAGTGTCTGACTGGCAGGGCCTAGGAGCAACTACATCAGAAAGGTACTTTTCTACTTTTTTCCTTGCAGAATTCTAGGCAGAGTCTGGCGCTGGAGTTGGCTGTCATGTCCAAGTCTGTCAGCTTTTTTTGTTTGAAACAGCAAGGGTAAGATGAACTGCAGGGTAAGATGGGCTGTTTTTAAATACAATAGTCCAGTTATGATACCACTTCTTTTTTCCTTTTCTTTGGCTTTTTTTTTTTTTTTTTTTTACTCTCCGTTCTGTTCTGTTTTTGGCATTGATGTTGGAAGTTTGGCATAATCTTTCTTTATATGAAGATGTGTTACCTTGCTGGACCATTTCCTTAAACGATTCAATATGAACACTAAAATTTAACAGGAATAAAATAGTCCATCTTGCCTTCATTCCATTTTACCCAGGAGATCTCAAAACAGGCATAGTGACCAATTAAAAAAAAGTGATTGCTGTGGTACAATTATGTAGTGGATATGGTAAATCTGTTTCTTTGAAAACAAGTTTTCAGATACTTCTACAAGATCTTATATAAACTTTTTCCAGTGAAGCTTGAAATTGTTTATTTGACATCATTAGAAAATTCATTTCATTCAATTATAATGTTTTGGGAAAAAAAAAATCCATACATGTTCATTTATAATAAATATTTGCGGTTGTAAATTACATTGAATTTTATTTTTCCTATTTTTAGTAATTAGGCACAAGAGGAGTTTATGTGCTTCAATTTATCTCATTAGATTCTAAATTAGCATTAATAATTATGCAAATTACTATACAGTGTTACTATACAGTAGCCCCCTCCATTCTTTAGTGCCATGAGCAGGCAACTCCAGCAATGCATTATAATCTATCTATATCCAGTTTATGCATAGCAGTCTAATCTTTTCATTGCTGTTCTATCAAATTAAATATGTGGTGTAGCCAACCATATTAATATGAAATTGTGGGGCTAACTATAGAGATGGGAGATGTTCCTTTTTTAAATCTAAGCATTCAATAAACAATCCTGACTTCTATTTGCAATACAAATAGCAAAATTCATTGATTCCTTTATATTTTATATTATGTATTTCAGATATGAAATGCTTTATTTCATATCTTTTCCTTTTTTTTTTTTTTTTACTTAATCAAATTAGATTTACAAAATACTTAAACAATGCTTATTTCATGCCTTAAAGTTAAAGAACTATATAAGTGCTTCAATATTAATATTAAGTTAGAGGCTCAGTCCAGCCATGAATTTTTCTGGAAAACCAGTTCAAGTAAATGCTTTTTTCACTTTATTTATTTATTTATTTATTTTAAAGCACTGATAACCGAGTCTCCCATTACTATTCTTTGATTCCCACAGCTCCAAAAATCCTGTCTTTATAAATGTAATCAGTTCTTATTTTTCATTTCAGTTGTGTGTGTTTTTACAAGCAGTACACAAAAACCTGTAGCTTAAAGATTTTTTTGCACAGTGATTCCATCTCCCCACTGTGGCAAAAAGTGCTGAACACTTACTAATTATTTTCTGTGCGTTGGTTTCATCTTTCTCCCCTGGTTTTCATTAGGTTCTGAGCTCATGCCCAAAGCCCTCTCCACCAGGATAGTGGGAGGCATTTGGTGGTTTTTCACACTTATCATCATTTCCTCGTACACTGCTAACCTAGCCGCCTTTCTGACAGTGGAACGTATGGAATCCCCTATTGATTCTGCAGATGATTTGGCCAAGCAGACAAAGATAGAGTATGGGGCAGTTGAAGATGGAGCAACCATGACTTTCTTTAAGGTAAGCTTTATATTCTGTTTGAAAAGATCCTATATCCTGATTGTGGGGGGAATGTCTCTGCATCTTGCTACAGCAAAGGATACTATTCCCCCACTTTCAAAAGTAACTGAAAATCGCTTTCTGAGGATTTCCTGAGATAGCAAGTGAAGCAAATGCAAAATTGCTCTCATGGGCAATAGCAGGCAAGTTCTCTGATGATTTTTGCTTAAAGAACTGAATGTATGGTAACAGTTTAGGTGAAGAAACATGAACACTTTGCTTTGACAGATCTAATTCTGTGTACAAGAATGAGTTTTGCTGAAGTAGGTGTTACAGTATCATTATATATACAGTAGCATTATACTTAATGTTAATCTTTGCTCAAGCAACTGGGCTTTTCTAAGAATATTACTGGCTGTACAGAGAATATCTTTTGGACTTATTTTTGAGAAATTTTAAAATTTAATTTGTTCATAAAAAAAGATCAGATTCTTCCAGTTTTTCTGTTCATTTTAGTCTGTTACTAAAATAATTCCATCTGAAATATAGTGAAATATGCTGGTGGATTAGAAAGAAAGGTTTCTTTTCTAGCGTCATCAAGAATGTAAGTCAGCTCAAATTAATGAGAAGTATGCATGAGAGGAGAATGGTTTGTTCTATACCTCTTCATGTTTGATAGCACAGGCATATCCTGGATCATCCAGAGAGGTGTTTAAAGCTTGTCTTAAGGTCTTTTGAAGACTTTTAGCTGTTCTGTTTTTATGAGTTTATGAGTTTTATGAGTATTCTGTTTTTATGAGTTACTATGCTGTCACCTAAAGATTTGAGCTGACCATTAAGCTGGCATTTGAAACTAGACAAAGTGAAGTCCAAGGGAAAAATGTAGGCTGGCCCAGAAAACAAAGAATGTATATGCAGTTCCCCTCATTAGATTCAGAGATGTTTGTTCATTTTTTAACATACTTGTTCAATGGCTAAATAGTTACTATTCGTTCATATGAATAGTATGATCATATTATGATCTTACAGCCAATCCAAATGTACACATAGTTTTATTTATATATATTTTTAAAATAGTTATAGGGCTTTAAGCTTCTGCTTGGAAATAAAATTGATAAAACTTCAGCACTTTAGAATGCTTTGAAAACTTTCAGAGTATTCTCCAGAATGCTTCTTAGAAAGGGAGCTGAGGAAGTTAATAGAAGTAGCTAATCAATTAGAGGTGTCTGGATGTCAGGAAATATTTAAAGCAATTAAATAAAATTGCTTCTTTCTTTTCTAAACTTTTGAAAGAAGGTTTAAAGACTGACATTTTTAAAAGAATGGAAACGATTTAAGTCTGAGGACATAAAGGGATGACATTATGAATTGAGTTACCAGAAAACACTACAGAGCTTTATTTTCATTCTTGTCAAGCAGAAGACTGAACTTGTTCTGTTTCAGACTGAAACTGTGGATTCTAAAATATTAAGAAGCAATTTTAACTTAGGAGCGTCTTTTCCTGTAGTTGCCAGAAGCAACTTCTTAACTCAGTCTTGCTCTCCCCCACCCCCCTTTAATTTTCTGCCATTTTTCTTTCATTTTCCTTTTGTATGTGTGTACGTAATCTGTGTTTTTAGCATGCAGAAACTATTTCTCTTTCTTTGGATGTTTTTCCCCTCTGCATATTAATATACTGCTCCCTTTTCTGCACATTTCTTTCTTGTTGCTCTGTTTCTGTTTCTATTTATTTAGATATATTTTGTGTTTTTCTACTATACTCAAGAACTAGAGAAGATTTACTTCTAACAGAATAGGAATTGCACATCTTGCATAGACATTTGTTTTAGTGACATGTTTTTGAAATACCCTAGACTTATAACAGAGTTATAGTGTCAGATCACATAATTTGGTATTGATTTTAGTATATTACCAAATTATTCTACTTCGCTATGAATGAAACAGAAGTCAGAAAAAAAACATGGGATTTTTGTATTCTCCTGATAAATTTTAGGTCAAATTAAGGTTTATTCTGCTGAACAAGCATATTTTCTGGGCTTTATGTGTGATCAAGTTGTGTTTAGTGTTTTGTGACATGAAAATACACTGATACTTCCGTACTTCTGTTCCAGATAGCAAACAAATGATTCCAAATATTTTTCCAATTAGTTTACTATCTTAACTAAGAAGTATGGAATTTAATGAGTATTATTTTGTACATAGTAAAATGCATCCAAACATAAGCATTAGGAATAGGCACAACTGTTCTTGTAGTGAAGCCAATAAATGAAAATCATACTCAAAAGAGATGTAAAGGGAAACTGTACAACTTAATTTCATTCAGTGTCTGAAGCATCTTCCATTTTGAAATTAAAGTATGCTTGATGTAAATGCTTTTCACTACATCTAGCTATGTAAGGAATACAATCTAATTAAATGTATTTCTCACAGAAGATAAAAGAAAATGTTTGGTTACAGTCTATCTGTTCCAGTAAACTTTCTGGTATAATTAGGTATTTTTAATTAACAAGGCTGAGATATCAGGAATCAAAATATTATAGGACTGGTCAACATATTCTATCTGTATTTGTGTGTTCACAAAGTAAATTTATCTTCTGTATATGCAAATTACTTCAGGAATATAATTTCCTTACTTCAAGAAAATGAAAATGCAAGAAAATATTTTCAAAGAAGACTGGAAGTGGAATTGCCTTAAAAGTTACTACTACCAGAGTTGACTAGTTCATAGATACTACAGTTAAATTATAATATAAAAAGAACTTAAGAACAGGCACCTGATCAAAAAAGACAAAAAAGTATCAGAAAAATGTCTTAAAGTACAGAAGTTACACTAGAGGTAGATAGTGAAGGAAAGACACGAAGTGCCTGACTTTTTCTGTACTGAGTATAAAAACTAGGATAAGTATGTTTTAAACTGTTTTTGGAATACTTCTGCTTTATCAATAAGCTGAATGTGAATTTTAAATAGTATATATTAGAGTCTTTGTTATATGAACAAGTGAATCAAATAGGAAGCAACACTGCCTTTGTATTAGGGAACCAATGAAATATCCTGTTCTGGTGACCACACTTCAAAAATATGTTTAAAATTGGTAAGAGTTCATAAAAGGCGAAAGAAGGTCTGGAAGAAAAAGCCTTATAGTTAGAGGATAAAGAAGATCAGTCTGTTTAATCTGCTGAAGAAAAGGTTAAGAGGTGACTTGATCATGGTTTGTAAGTGCCTTAATGGGAATGAGACTTTTGACTTGATGAGACTTGATGGCTGTTTAATCTAGCAGAAAAAGGCATAATGAGATCCAGTGTTTCAAAGCTAAGTTAGGCAAATTCAGACCAGAAATAAGGTGCACATTTGTAAGACTGTAAGTAATTAACCACTGGTAGAATTTACCTAGGAGTGGGTTCATCAGCCATTACGAGGAGAAAGATGTAACATAGCCCAAGCACACTATCCTTTTGATTTAGAGTCTACTCAGTGAAATACATAGCCTTCATTAGCTCAGTTTAGACTTTAGTAGTCCCCTCCTACTTTAAAAATCTATGAGAGTGTGACTTCTGGAAGGGTTGCACAAAGATGACAAAGGGGATAAATTTATCATCTGTGTGTATGTTTTTCCTTAACTGCTTTATCTTGTTGTAATGAGAGTGGATTGAGCAAAACAGCAGCATTATGTTACAACATGAAATGAAGGCACCAGATGGTTTCCTAATGTTAAATTAAATTATCATATCTTGGTAATAGTTATTAGTTCCAATCACAGTGAGGCTCAGTAGCTGCCCATGAGACTGACAGTAATTTCTGCATAAATTATCTATATAGAAGTCCTGTGAATTTTTTCTTTAAAAAACTTTGGAACCTGGCCAAAGCTGTGTGATGATAAAATAGAAGAACATTTTTTTTGAAGGAGAACCTAAATGGAAATTAGGCAAACAAGATAACTGCTAGATTAGAACCTGCTAAAGTTAAAATCTTGGAGAGCACCCGGGGTGTAAGAATACAGGTTTGCCCAGGGAGTTTGTGGAGTCTCCCTTCTTGGAGATATTCAAAAGCTGTCTGGACCCAGTCCTGGGCAAGCAGCTCTAGGTGTCCATGCTTGAGCAGGGTCGATAGATGACATCCACAGGTCCCTTCTAACCTAAACCATTCTATGGTTCTTTAATGCTGTTACTGTTGTGAATGAAACTGTTATATGACTGGCGGGTCATGGTGGGCTATTTCACTGCGAACAATAAAATGACTTTAGTATTATCCAAGAATTGTAAGGAAATAATTGGGAAAAGAAATGTGAAAATAGATTCTAAGCCGTCTCTGAGATAAGCATGTTGTTTCCTCTCCCAATACACATTTTGATGTTTCTCAAATCACCGAGTTTTCTTAGTTACAAATTTCCCTTCTCTTCTATTGGCTGGTTCTACTGGTGTCAAGGCTTTCCTGAATGCTTACAGTGTGAAAATTATAATGAAAACAAGTCTTGACTGTTCTAGTGTTGCTCACAGAATTCTGAATGGAAATTAAGAATGACTATTGATGGTTTTCAAGTTTCAGAAGCCTATCTTCCTTATTCTTTGGAATAAAATAAAAAGCTTTTATTATTTTCATGAAAGGTACTTATCTCAGTAGCTGTTCTTGGATAAAAAAGCTCAGAATTTTCATTCCCTCTTCCTTCTGTGGTCTCTCAGTCTCTGTTTCTCAAAAAAAAAAAAAATAAAATAAAATAAAATAAAATAAATCTGTTTTCTTTCTGATTGATAGTTCTGAAAGTGAGAGGAAAAAAATTAATACACTGCTTCTATTTGTACCTCAGCTCTCTATCCTCATACACAAAGGAAATACTACAACACATATATTTATAGCAGTCTACAATTTTATGATTATTTTTGTTTGCGAACTTGCTGTGTATATTCATTTTTCTCATGTTTTTTCTTATCTGTACCTTTCAGTGTCAGATTTGTTTTTTCTTTCTATGTTTTTGTACAGTACCATGCACAATGGAACTTTTTTCAGCTAGGATTACTCAGCACTTGCATACCAAATGGTAATAAAATAGTAATAATTTTTCTTTCTCTATAATAGCTTTAGGTTAGTGTCGTTACTTCTGTATCATGAATTAAAGGTGTTTTCAGCTCTCTGTGAGACTCATGTATTTTATATCCTTGCTTTGCTGATAAGGAACCTGAAGCACTGAAAGGGAATGCATCTTTTTCAAGATCACCTGGTGAAAGGCAGATAGGAAACTAATTAAGGAAAGCTGACTCACATACCTTAGAATTATCTGATAGAATATTCTGTCATTTATATTTGCCAGTTTCTTTCCTTTTCTTCTTCAGGACCCAAAAGCTCTGCTTTTCTGTAGTGTCTTCCATTTCTTCCTGCACTGTGTTTTCTCCATAAAAGTCCATGTTGCTGACCCTTGTCATTTTTTTTCCCCTTTTTGCCTTAGCCATTTTTTTTTTTTTTATCATTTCCCTAAGGAATTCTGGGCAGACAACAATTCAGTACTTAATGCCTACCTTAATTTTTCAAATTCTCAGTCCATTGTTAAAATGAAGTCCATTGTTAAACAGCAGGAAGCTCTGACATTTGCTATCATTACAAAATCCCTAAAATAGACTCTAAATAAAGGTATGAATGCCATTCATATGTCATGAGTGACACTGGCAGGGGCATGCATGAAGCCAAAAACCCACCTAGGTGGGTTTTTCAGACCTGAGTTTGAACATTGTAATAGGCAAATGTTCCTCTGTTTAACATATAAACATGCATTTGTAGGCACATCAGCATATACAGACATAGAAACTTTAGTTGAGTAGTACAGATAATATATTATGAAGTTTAGCAATACATGTCAATCATTTGGTGGAATTGCCGCAAGTCAAAGATGAAAGAAACACTGCTTCTGAGCTTTTCAAATATACATTCAATGATGCTGACTAATGAAAAAAATGAACAAACAAACAAACAAAAAACTTTCGAGCCCTAGCCCCCATGTGTTGATCTGGACAATGTGTAAAAAATAATTGCAGCAGATACAAGATATACTTTTTCAGTTGGCTTTAAAATGATTTCTCTTTATAGAAAAGTCACATTTTAATGTAACAAACACAGACTTGTTCTTATGCATAAAAACACGTGGCACTGATGACTAGAATGAAATGGAATGAATATAAATGCCTTGTTGCTTTTTTTTTTTTTCTTTTTTCCTTTTTCTTATTTCTTTTTTCTTTTTTTCTTTTGGATCATTATCATACTTCGGACTTATCTACTAGAAACACGTGCAGCTGAAATGCATTATTTCTCTTTTCCCTTTATTATTCCCTCTTTGTAGGAACACCTGTTTGGTTAACCACTACTTCTCTGAATGTGCAAAAAAGCAGACACAGGTGAAAACCTATAAAGCAAGGTCTGTGTAGTCACTCCATACACTTAAGGGAGTATGTGCAATTAAGGGAATGTGCAATTACAGAGTCTGTGAGAATGGGACACTGGCCGTGAGAACAAGGCTTTGTCCAGAGACCTTAAAACACCTGTGTCTC
Source organism: Netta rufina (assembly GCF_964035555.1). Classification (NCBI taxonomy): domain Eukaryota; kingdom Metazoa; phylum Chordata; class Aves; order Anseriformes; family Anatidae; genus Netta; species Netta rufina. Next base: position 69,612,594 of record NC_140125.1, read on the forward strand.
ACTGAATTCTATTCATTTCTTCATAAGAGCAGGGGAGCTAGGTAGAGCTAGGTAGGTTAGGTGATGCGTTGACATTAACAAGAGCAGCACTGCATTTGAATTCTAAATTTAAATTATCAGATAAATTTGGTATCATTAAGTTATTTGAGGTGAATGGTCTGTCTTTTGCATCTTGGGATAGAAAGCAGAAGTAATTCACATAAAGGGACTCATTCCAACAAAACTCTCTAGGTACTGGGACAAAGTTTACTGAAATGGTTTTATGCTGTCTTGACCCTTTTCCCTTCTGTGGGGTTGTCAGAGCTATTAGTGTTACTGCAGTGAATAAGGGTATATGTTTGGCTGCCTGTAGACTCTCAGGGCTGAAGCAAAAGAAATCCACTGCCTTCCCACCCTTGCCTTTGTCCGTGTCCTTGCCTTTTGCCTTCCCTTTCCTCTTTTCACATTCCTCATTACCTTTACCTTTTTACCCTTTTCCAACTGTATAGGTTGAAAAAGATTAACATAGAGTTTAACCAAGTTTTCATTTCTACAAAGATTCATGCTCCATTATGCCCTATATACAGACAGTAAGCACCCTTAATAAGCTGCTGGATAACATGCAGTATTCATGAATAATTATCACAAAATCACAGAATCACAGAATTGTAGGGGTTGGAAGGGACCTCAAGAGTCCACAGGTCCATCTCTAGGACCAGCAGGTTCCCTAGAGATAATTATGCTCCAAAATTACAAGATACATACTTATAACTTACACTTGTCTCCAGCAGCTACAGGTGTTAGAACCCAGTGAAACACATACACAGGCTTTTCAGAGTCCTTTCAAAGAATTATACATAATTTTGAAGTGAAGACAAGATTAGTCATTAGACATTTAGAGTAATTACAATATTAAATTAAATACTTAACATACAAATTGGGTCCCCACTAGCTATTTTTAAAAAGAAGCTGAAGAGAAACATCAAAAATAAAATAAAAGTTGGCATTAAGAAAAGTCTCCTTTGTCTATGAGTCATCTGAGTTAGTATTTTCTACAATTCACCATCTGTTTCTTCATTTCCCCAAAATATTCATAAGGGAAAGACTTTTATGCTGATCTCTGCATAGAACTCTCAAGTGGGCTAAACTATATAACCTATAGTCCCATTTGTCTTTTCTGTTCCATAAGTATTTTTCATTTTGAATCTAATGAAGAGCTAAAATGAACATACAAACAAGAAGCTGACATTTGTATCATGTTTTCAAAATTGTGTCCCATAATAATATGCATTAATTAGAGCACATGCACTAATTATCCATGCTGTAGACATATCATGGAGTTTATCTGACTAATGCCAATCTTTCTCTGTGTAAGGTATGTTGGTATGGTAAAATATAGCAAGATCTAATTGCCACTTTGATAGAAACGTAGGCTACAAGAAATCAGAGCCCAGAGGGGGAAAAACAACAACAACAACAACAACAAAAACTAATCAACTGTACCGTAGCCCTTAGAAAGCCAAACATGATAATAAACTAGTATTATTTGGAGGACATTTTGAGTCCTAAATTGTTTTAGGACTTATTATCAACAAAAGACAAAAAAATCTACAACATAACATATACTTGATTCAGAGAAATTTTATGATCTTGATACTTGAAACTTTTGCATTTAAGAGTAACCATTCAATCTTCTATTTTGGAAAATACATATTGATGCCACTAAATACAAGAAAAATAGGGTCTTTTCCTTTTGAAGTCAAATGGAGTTTAATCCATCCACATCACTGCAAATTACTTCTGTTCATGCATCTCAATAGTTTTCTCACTGTGTTGATTCAGCATCAATTTACGACACTGTGAGTAGTTAAACTCTTCTCCTCCCATCACCCTCAAACTCTGTTGGTGATACATATAATAGGGTGGTGGCTAGAGTCAGTCCAGCTTTCAGATCCAAGTGAAAATGCATATTTTTGTCATTGTTGCAGGTTTAGTTTTCATTTTTGAAGAAAGCTGCTCTGCCTCCTGGAGTGTTAGATCCAAGATGCAAGAGGAGCAGAGAGTGTCTCTTTCTGTGGCAGGGTGATCTTACAGCAAGCGCCCTGTTAGACACAAAAGCCAGGGAGCCTTGGGGAAGTGAGTTCTGTTGCCTAGATATTTGGATATTTATTTAGATATTTGGAGGTGTGAGGATGAGAATCAACAGCAATGTAATTGCTGATACTTACAGAATATAAGTTGTCTCTATGTATTATTGTAGGTTTGGTGTTAAAAGGTAAGCCATTTTGTTTCCTTTCAGTTACTTGATACATTTCACTCTCTGGCCTCACCTGGGCCTGTAATGCAACTGCTGACCAGTTGCTGACAGTTGTAAGAGAATGGCTTAACACTGGGTTCTTATCATAGGTTTGGTTGCAAGGCTTTCTCCTTCTCAGAAGTGCGTAACCTAATTTTTACCTAGCCTCTTTCTTTCCATCTCCTGCTGCTTTTCCCTAGGAGGTAGGGCAAGAACACTTTCAATTTCTTATCTGAGCTTTATTCTCGTTATGACTTCCTTAGATTCTGAGCAAGGTGGGAAAGGGAGCAGAACTGGATCATAAAGAATCCTTCTACTCCAAACAGGATTCTCTTTGAAAGATTTCAGAGTTAGGGTTTGTTTAAGAAATTGAGACTACATCTGAAAACACTTTTAACTGTCTGAGTCTTCCTCTTCAAAGCAAATAGATCTATCACCAAGTAGCCATTAAAGTTTGCAGATTTTATCTATGACTCATCCTAGGAATGTGATTCAGAAACCATTCGCCAGAGTGAACTGTCTCTTGGTTTAGCCAGTCTTGTGTGAGATCCTGCCATATGAGCAACCTTCAGTGTTATTTCCTGCCTGCTGAAGCAGTCTGAAAGCCTCTATTCATTAGAAGAGGTGAATTCTTGGTTCCGCCTTGTCAGTTTATGTATGATACTACTGAGGCATTGTCCAACTGCATTAGCATTGCTTTGTGTATGAGAAATATTTACAGTGCCAGAATTGCCCTGGACACCACCTAGAGTCCTATTATACCGATGAATTTCTTCTCCAGAGTTTTTCACCGCTTTGAACAGAATGCTTGTCAAAATCAGTTAATCTATCCTTTTTGCAATGCACCTATGGTAATAATTAAATAAACTGCATTTGATATGGATGCCTTTAAAGATTTTTTTTAATTCATGCATTAAATCAACTTGTATTTAAAGTATTCAAGGTCCTTAATCTACACAATATAGAATATGGATTTTCACAAAAAATATACAAAACCATGCTTTATGATCAGGGTAACCTACCTATCTGTCCATGAACACACTGTGGACCAAAGATAAACAGCAATATATATCTTAGCACTCTTTAATTTCTTCAGATATAGAATATGATCTTTTAATTTACTTGTCATTTTCTTGTATAGGAAATTATGTGGGTTTCTTTTGTTTGTTTGTTTGTTTTTGTTTGTTTGTTTGTTTGTTTGTTTTTTTTTTTGTTTTTTTGTTTTTCTTCTCACATCCTACAGGCTGAGACAGTCACTGTTGTGGTTTAACCCCTGTAGACAGCTAAGTCCCACACAGCCACTCAGTTGCTCTCCCCACAGTGGGACAGGGGTAAGAATCAGAAATGTAAAGGTGCAAGAACTCATGGGTTGAGATGAATACATTTTAATAGGTATAGAAAAAGCTGCATGCACAAGCAAAACAAGACAAGGAATTCATTTTTCACTTCCCATCGACAGGCAGATGTTCAGCCACTTCCAGGAAAGCAGATTATCATGCATAATGGTTACTTGGGGAGACAAATGGTATCACTCCAAACATCCACCAATACCCCTTTCCCCAGCTTTTATTGCTGAGCATGAGGCCATATGATATGGAATATCCCTTTGGTCAGCCTGGGTCAGCTGCCCAGGCTGTGTCCCTTCTTGTGCACACCCAGCCTCCTCACTGAGCAGGATGAGAAGCAGAAAAGGCGTTACTTTGTGTAACCTCTGCTCAGCAGCAACCAAACATCAGTGTATTATCAACAGTATTACACAGTGCCATATGAGTTATTATGAAGAAAATTAACTATCCTGGCAAAAAAGCACAACAGTCCTCATAATAATGGTGATGATCGTAAGTAACATATATAGGTATATATATATATATTTATGCAGAATTTGACTTATGTTCTCAGAATAGGTGTTTTGTTTTGTTTGGTTGGTTGGTTGGTTTGGTTTGATTTAGTTTTGATACAGGAGACATTTAGCTTCTTTGACATAACTAGGAATCTTCCAAAATTCTTAAGATACCTCTGTATAACATGTCTGATTGAAGCTTGTATTCTTTACTCTTTATACATGTATTCTTTAATACATCTCCACTATCTCAGAAAGAAAGATACATCCCTAGATGAACTTTCTATTCATTGCAAGAAGCAATGAAACTGCAGTTATAACCACCTCTTGTAGTTAGAGCTTCTTCATACAAGAAATCTCTACTCTGAAATTAAGGAGATTTTTATTTATCTTGTTCATAATGAAGACAATTTGATACTGTCAGTGACTGTCTTTTAAAATCAGATGATCAAAACTGAAAGGGGCAGTTGAAGGGAAACTATAGAAATGGAAAACAAACTTAGGAAAGACAGTTTTGGAAACATGTAGGGCAGGTTTCTCATCTCTCCAAAATGTAGATACTTGCTCTCCTTTCAGTTAGTCTCCTTTTATTGGCATTGGAAAAAAAATAAAAGGCACCACAAAACTTCAAAACTACCTTGAGTAACTGTTCTAGAAGGTCAGCATCCTCCAGAATTCAAGAGCTTTTCCCATTGACAACAGAGAAACCTTGATTAATACCTTGGTCTGGATGCGTAATAGCTGCAAATACATCAGATGAGTCTTTCTGGTCACTGCTTAATCACTAGACAATTTTCATATATGTATAAAATGCAACATAACTGTAGGGAGAGGCTGTAATAAAAAATATGCAAGTAAATTAATTATTTTTATAAGAAATAATATAAATGTTTCTAATCTCATGGCTATCTGCCTTAGATAGTATTGTGGGGAATATTTGCCTTATTTTAGACGACTGGCTGAAAGGCTGTGAAGAGTTCCTTTTCTTGCATTTTGGCACTAAAATGGACACACACAAACACACAAAAGAGACAAATCTCTTTTAAATTGTAAAAAAGTTCACATTTTGGCTAACAGACTGAGTCGGATTATGGCCAAAATTCTAGTCTATGTTTTTAAATGTTGTGTGTAGAAAGAACAAACTGTTCACTTCCAGGAAAAATCAGTGTTGCTAAAAGTAAGCCAGTGACTGTAAAAGCTTGTCCAAAAGAAAAGTAAAAATAACAACAAATATAATTCATCATTTTGCTTTGCTCATGTGACTCCATATGTTTAATCATATTAGAGGTTAAAAACATTTATCCTCCACCAACAGGGTAGATATTTCAGTGTCATCTGCTGTATAGCTTGTCATTTTTTGTATCTGAGGATACATTCAGATTACCATTTCTAAAACCACTTCAGGCTCCAGACATTTTTATGTTGTCATCCTCTAATAAATAATGTGGATTTCCAAAAGTGTGATATGATATAAGTTACAACTGTTATTAAAGCTCGTAAAATATTTAGAGGAAAGAGACTGTTGTTTAAGGATTTGTTTTTCATTTATTAAAAAAAGAACAGCAAGAAAAAACAATCAAAAGAATTGGCATACTAAATTTTTAGAACATGTAATCACCTTTAAATCTGAAGATGACAACACCGCAGTTATGTTGCCCATATCTATAACAAACTATACTCTCTAACAGAATCTGAATTATTCATTCTCTTCTGCAAATTTCATTTTTCTGTACTTTTGGGTTTATCAGTTAGAAGGCAGGACAGAAAATGGTTAAAACTGTCTTAGAAACTGTTCTAGAAAAATCATAATTTTTGACCCAACATTTTGAAGTAAGAATTTTGAAGTACATTGTCTAGAGACTAAAGTAAAATGTATAAATAAGCTTTTATTAAACAGTGAGGAAAAAAACGTACAGAAATCTTTCTTTATACAGTGTTTCAAATCTATTGTTCCATATCCATTATATTTCTCTGTCCTGTACTTTTACAGTTTAAGACTATATTTGCAGTAGTAAATAAAACAGATTAGGACCTTTTTAAATGCAAAGTCAAAGGACTCTTTTCCTCCAAAATTGGGCGATCATTCACAAACACCATTAGGAACAGCCCGGGATTATACTTGACTTCTCCTGAGCTATGGTCCAAATTATGTTTGGGTGGAACCCAGGTATCCCCTGGGAAATGATTCCTTAGGACAAGCCAAAATGTTCCAAGCCCCATGCCTGTGTTATACACAGTTATCGGTCCTGTATCCTGTCTCTGTTTTATTAATGGTACCAGAGGGATCACATTCTTGATTTAGATATAACTTGGTGAGAATCTTCAGCAGTTTTGCTGAAATGTTGCAAATAGAATCTGGTTCTGCTCCTTAGTGAAAAATCTGTTTGAAAAGACAAATACTTTTTTTCTTCCTTTTTTTTTTTTTTTTTTTTTTTTTTTCTTCTTAGTTACAGTGGTTTGACAATGCAAATGAGTTGTTGTGGGAGCAACCTGTTGAACTATTTATATAACCTGAAAATCTTCAGATGGAACTAAATCCTCATGGCTAAATACTTTTTTCATTAATAAGTTTCAATTGATTTCAGTAGAAATTAGGTGTTTAACTGCCTTTGTAAATCTGTATTTAAAGGCAAAAAAAAAAAAAAAAAAAGCTAATTCCAAATAAGACTATATGTCTTATTATATAAGAATAAAGAACAAAATGTGGCTATTAAAGCAAAGTTAAAAGAATCTGAAGTTTCACCAAGAAAAAATAAACTAATATGTATATTATCGGTTAAATGTTACACAACTAGAGGCTTGGACTAGACAAAAGATGCAAATGTAAAACACCAATGGCATGTGTGCCATGGCATACTTTCATTCTGTCTGAAATCAAAGTATTATATTTGATCTTTAATTTACATGTTCAGTTCTTTTCATTTTGTAATGCTGGTGATTCCCACAGAATTATAAATGGGGTCTATTAGATAATTGCTATCATTTATCATTTTAGTTTCAAATGAAACTTTTCACTAGTGTAATATGGGTCAAGAAGAAATTATTTAATTTTACTTGAAAAAACAATCTTTGATGTCTTTGCATTCAGTGACAGCAAAAATAATAATAATAAACAAATTATATATATATATACTTTGTTCTGATATTCTCTAATGTGCATTACTGATTTGTAATTATATGTTTGGATCATACTTTAAGTGATGACTAATTTCAAACTTATTTCCATAGTGTATTTTGAGATGGATTTTTTAAGTGAGACCCAGAATGACTCCTCATTTGCTTAAAAAATTCAAAACCACCTCTAGTTTGCATAATTTTACATAGGCAGTGGTTTGGTATAAAAGGAACAAATTCTCCTCCACATATACACGTACAAATGACTACGTTTGTTTATATAACTTGCACACAGCCTTTCCCCTGAAGTATATAGGAAGCACATTGCTTTTTTACTGCACTCCTTTTGTTGAAGAGGAAGTGGTATCATTGAATAGAACTGCCTCATCTGACACTCTACGAAAGTGCCAAGTTGTAGCAACCAATAGGGAAATAACAGATGTGAAGGTTAGTTGGCATCAAAGAATATGAGTGGAAAAGTTTCCTATGGGAAAGAAAGTGCTTCATTATGCTTCATCTATACAAAGAATATTGGTTCTATCAAGCTTTCAGAAAATTAGAATATCATGGCTTTCAGTTCTGACAGTCAGTTTAACAGTATTTAAAAAGTTAGATAGATATTCATCAGGGGAATTACACTAAGTGATTTTATTAGTTGTAAAATGGAATGTTGCAATTTCTTCTTGCTCTGAATAGAGCAGATCCAGTGGAATAACTCTGAGACAAAAATTGACTCCCTGGGCGATCACTGTATTATAGATGAGTGTAAATGCTGGTTTTGGAGAAAGTTCATGGAAAACAAACAACATGTTATAATTTCTCTGGAGCATAAATATTTGAGACCAGAATGTTCCTTATTTTGTGGATAGCTTGGATATTTATGTTTGCTTCTTTTTCTGAACAATATATGCAACTTTTCAATGCTTTTCCACACAGAGAACTACTGCTGAAAAACAGTTTTGTTACATCAATTCAGTGGTTACTCTTTAGAGACATTGTCCTATAGGGAATGGCAAAACGAGAGAGTCAGTAAACAGACTGATGTTAAGCTGGTAAGACAGTGGATAACAGATAGTACTTGTCTGTATGAGAGTTTACAGTTGCTGATAAGTTGAATGCTTCCTGAGCAAACTATAAAAAAGAGCAGGTGTTAGTGAGGATAGCCTACTTGGAGGAAAATACTCATTGATGAATCACTTATTGTTCATTCACTTTGCAAACTTGTGGGATACTTTCTTACAAAGAAGGTTAACTAGAGATTTTGTGTGCTTGAAAATAAACAAGTTTTTTTTTTTTAAAGTAAAGCCCAACTTCTTAATTGCTCATCTTTCTGTAAAAACACCTCTAGTTATAGGGATGAATACATATTTCTTATAAAACTTTGAAGCAATTTTATATCTTCACCAAGCTTTATATTAAAATACTGATATTGGATGTTCTGTTAATACTTAGAGCAAATTATATTTTTGGGGAATGTGGAGGAGTCATCAACATTAATCTTCTAAAAGCACTTTTCTCACTGAAGTGCATCATAGCTTGAAAATGCATTGTCCATGGTTCTTGAGTTCTGTTCATACTAATAATCAAATAAGTGCACTAAAGCATGCACTGAAGATAAGGTTGCACTGACAGGTTAGATATTTAGTACCAGAATGAAATAGATATTTAGTACCAGAATTCTCTTTCTTCTTACAATGCTGTGTGATGATGTTTACAGGCAAGTTGCTTCTGCCCTTAGTGCTTACCAGATACATTTGGTGTGAAGGTGATTTGCCCTTTGGCTTTAAGATCAAGCTGAGACATCACAGTCATAGAGTAGCCCAAGACCAAAGACCTTGTACCTCAATAAACAGCCAAAATCATCAAAAAAATCTGTTAAATTGTCTTTTATCTTTTTGCTTCCTTGCCATGTTCAAACAACATTTTGTCAAAGCAAGTGCAACAGAGTTAGCAATACAATTTAGAGCTGTACCTAATATGAAATCGTTTACAACCTGGACTTTATTAGCCTCTTATTTTAGGTAGTAAATCTGATGAGTAATGGACAAAATAATACTATTGTTTACACTGAAAAAGTTAAACGTCATCTTCTTTATGCTGTGAAAAATTGTAAGCACTGGACACTGGACACTTCAGCCTTTTTATTCTAATGAGTGGACACATTCAAAACTGTTTTGCTATTCCTGTTTTCCAAGATTTTTGCACTTGCTCATAAGAAACAATACCCCCATTCAGCCAGCTATATTGTCTATGTGTGCTGAGATACACTAGTATACTTACTTGTGGAATGACCTGTGAGAGCTCTGACAGCTACTCAGCTGGTCTAAAGTCTGTTCCCTTAATAAAGATTGTTTTAGAGTTGTTGTTCCCCCCACCTCCACCCCAAGATTTTCAGTTCACTTAAATATTTTTTATAAAGCATTTTAGTTTTAAGAGTGGAAAAATACAGCGTGGAATAGTGGAAAACGTAATATGGAGCACATTTTCTAACTGTTTGCATAAATCCCAATATAATGAGCATTTTGAGCTATCATTAAAAAAAAAAAAAAAAAAAAGAGAGAGAGAGAGAGAATAAAAAAGAAGATCCCCATAAATCCCCATAGGCCAAGATTAGTTTCAAGATTTTATTATCACTACAGATTGGTGTCTTGTTTATTAAATATTTCAAATAAGTTAATTAGGCTATATTAAGTATATTATTTGTCATTGTAAGTCTCCTGACAATTTTCTGCATTTTAATTTACTACCAAAAGAATAACATTTAAAGAATTAAGTTAAACTGCTTTTTCCTCAGGAACTACATCTTACTGATGCAGTAAAAGATTAGAACGAACAGAGTTGTTTCAAAGCTCAGCTGTGGGAATTTTAATGTGTGAATACAACAATGTGTCACAAAGAAGAATGTTTATCAGAAGAAACTGATTCTCTAGTTGGTGTAGGATAACTTTTTTATCACAATCCTAAACCTAATAATACATATTTTTTTAATAATCCTATGCATTATCAAAGCAATTATATCAGATGAAAATTCTGCACATTGCTAAAGATACATATTTTTTTTCTGCCTTTTTTTTTTTTTGAAGCCATGAACTTTGAATCCCTGTTGCAGGTGTATCCCAGTGAATTCTGCTAAAAGTTCCCAGCTAAGTAAATAGGTATTAGATCAGGTTGCTAGTTTGCAATTGTAGCCTTCTACATGCAGTTGCCAAAACCTCTTTGCTCTAGATTTTTACTTAAACTAGAGATCCCTTTTGCCAAAGTGGTTTCTGCTAAGTTGGTCAACGGAAAATACATGAAAATTTGCTGCAGGATGTTCACACAAAATATTGATGCAGAAATATACCAAATGAACACAGCAGTGCTGTGGCAGGTGTCATCAAATACAATCTGTTAATAAGTTTGTGTTATTATTAAATTATCCATATTTTGCTGAAGCAAGGAACTAATGGAAACTGGGATTTGGAAGGTTTCATGGTATATATGGATTCTTCTATAGGTTAGTTTACACTTAGGAGGAAGAGAGCAATGCTAGACTATCTGCTGAACTAGTTTCCCTCCTTCCTGGAAATTGTTGAACCATACCATTCCTTTTGGATTTGGTAATGTACAGCTATCTTCTGGTGGTCTTTATAGTCTTGGTCTCTCCAGGGCAATTTGCGCTCTTGGGACATTCTGAAAAATGAATTCTTAAATTACACTTAATTGTAAGTAATTGTAAATTATCTTAAATTGTACCTATATGGAAAATAGTTTTACTGTACTATCAGAAATAAAATATCAAACACTAATGCCCTTTCTCGTGAAAATAGCATCTTGATCTCATCTATTTACAAGAAGATTATACCATTCATTCCTGTGGTAATTTCACAGACTTGCAACTCAGTTACCAGCTAGCTATTGTGCTGATAATAATGACTCCTGTTGACAGTTTGCTTCATCTTTTTTTTTTTTTTTTTTTAAGTCCTACATTTGTTTGTCTCCAGTATCCTAAGCACTGCATTAATGTACATTAAAGTAATAGTGCAATTCAAATAGTTAAAATCTGTGTGAAATTAGCTACGTGCTGCCGTGTCATAAAAGGCACAAGTCCTGAATGGAATCCCTGCCGTTTACATGATGAGATGATAAGCAGCAGTAGACACTCTGAAGCATCACTTAATGTAATTTTCATGTGGTGACAAGACTTTCTCTTTGCAGTAGAATCCCACATGTTAATGTGATGATTTGGTTGCCATTTTCTGTAATAAACAAAGTTGTTTGGCTTTCAAGTCCAAACATCTCCGTTATGAAAAGTTTTTTCCCTGTATGGGCCATCTGGGGCTTTAACACCTTGCTTCCTTCCAGCTCTTCTGGTTGCTTCCTCAGCTTTGTGTTAATGCAGTGAAGTTTGTACATGCTCAATATCCAAAAAGTATAAAGCTGTTTTATTAAAAATAATCTTTTATTGAAGATTGCAGAACCAAGCAGTTATAAAAAAAATAATAAAATAAAATAAAAAAGTAAACTAAGACTACCATTTAAATGCTGTGTGGCACCATGAATCTGTACCTGTTTAATCATCAAATTCATTAAACCTAACTGTGACAAGAAAATATGAAATTTGGATCTTAGTTTTGAAGTTCATAATATTTTGAATCTACTCTATTGAATCTAACATGTATAATTATGTTCAAAGTCAGAAATATGTTCTGTCTTAAAACTCCACAAAACCCAAAGGAAATTGGCTTTAGAAATATCTAAATATTGCAAGTTGGCTAAGAGAAAAAAAAATATAATAAAAGGATCAAAAACCAAATTAAAAAAAAAATATATTTTTTGCCAGAGAATAGCCCTTTGTTTTGAAAAAATTCTCTTCCCATTGTCTGCCTCCTCTCCGCTCCGCTCCGCTCCGCTCCCCTCCCCTTCCATCCTCTTTCCTCTCTCCTCCTACTCCCCCACCCCCACCCTCTTTTCTTTTCTAAGAAAAGTTTATTTCTCAGGAAAAAATAATTTTTCATGCAGACTGCAATTCACAAAAATAACTGCCTGAAACAAGTTATGGTCACTGCTGTAAAGCTTTGAGTCTCATTCTTCCAGGCTGAAATGCTGTTTAAAATGTTATCCCTACTAACCAGATTAAATTACTTGAAGATTACAACTTTCTCAAAAACTTGCTCTGTCAGTGTTATGTATTTATCTTTGCTTTTATTTAAAGACCTGCTAATGTGAACATATGTTAAGTCCCCACTGAAACCTAGTGTTCAAATTAATGGAGGAATTTCCCTAAATTTATAAGGTTACCACAGCTGCAAAAAAAGAAATATCCCATCTCCTTAATTGATATGTCTAACATCCTCCTCAGATGCTTCTATTTCCTGGCTGTTTCTATTTTCTAATGGTATATTTATGATGGCATAGATTTTTATTTTTTATTTTTTCATAGACCATAGTGGTTCTTTTGAAATATTTGTGATCTTTTATTTAAAGTTAAACATTGCTTCTTACAGTTACAGTTTTACATTTTAAAGGTTATATGTAGTAGTGAAACAAAATGTAGTACATTTCTTTGAAAAGCTATTTTCAGACTTAAATTTACTTATTTATTTGATTTAATTTCTGAAAAATAAATATAATGACACAATATTAGAACCCAGTTTCTTGAAAAATTCTCTCAAAATCAAGAAGGCTAAGTTGTAGGAGCATACACAAGTTAGAGTGAGCTAGAACACATTTTGTATGTTTTATTTTGTTGTGCTTCTTAAACTGGAAAATGGATAAGCTCAATTATCTTTTTTCAGGCAATAAAGAAGAAAATTCTCAGATTCAGTTATACAGACTTTATTGGATTTCTGCCTATGAAATATTTTTATGGAGGAGTTATTCATATGAAGACATTTATAATGTTTGATATGTAAAAATTATCAATAATAGCACTGTTTGTGAAGTTTATTACTCAGATAATTTGATACAAGCAAAAAGCTTATTACTTAACATCTTTATCATTTACAGTTTCCTTGGTTTTTGTTAAGTAGCTTGTGTAGTCTTCCTATAGCTCAGTTTTTTAGCTGAGAAAAAAAAGCAAACAGAGAGACAGGTAGCCTTGAGCTAGAAGAAGCAAGGAAGATAAGGGATAAAAGGTAAAAAAAAAAAAAAAAAAAAAAAAAAAAAACAAGAAGGAGAAAAACAGCTCAATAATTAACTATAATAACCTTTTGCACATTAAGGGTCATTAACATATTAAAATTACATCCATAAAACATTAATGTATGCTAATGTGGGATTTGATGTTTCCCACCCCCCTGCTGGTCTTCTGTAGTGTGCTAACTCAGTAGCAAAAAGTTAGGTGAGCTGTAATAGCCAATCAAATGAAGCCAAAGAGATAGTTTTCAGAAGTTTGCTGTGTATAAGTAACAGTGATTCAAGTCAGAGGTGTGCTTGCTTTGTGAAAGATCACCAAGCACCTGACTCTGCAGTTATATATTTAATTATTTAATTAAAAGACTTTTCCGTGGATTCCAACTCTGTGCTTATTGGCATGGCACACCGGGCACGAACCTACAGACAACATGGCTACAGGTGGTCAAAGAAACTAGTAAAAATAATAAATCTGTCACTTATAAATCGCAGTTGGTAGAACTACTACAATGGATCCTTAATGTTGATTCCACCCCAACAGCATGACTTCTCCATCTTAGGATATTATTGTAAAGCTCTAACATCTATGTTTACACCTTTCCATGTGCCTAGCATTGATATTTATCACAGATAGCAGAGAGGTAAGTACTTATTAGGTAGCCCTTGTTCAGAACAGTACAATCCCTTTTAAAGTTCAGGTAGGGAAGACACATCTTTGTGATTACTAGGTTTCAGACCTGGGGTGTTTTGTTTTCTATTCCTCAGAAAAGTTCTGTTTAAATTATGTACTGTCAAACTGCATGCCCTGTTTCTTCCATGCATTTCTAATCTCTCTGATCTCTTTGTGTCATTTGCACACAATAATGAGGTTGTTAAATACAACTACACCTAACCCTGAGCCCTTTAGTCACTTATGCTGAGTCTTCTGTCATTAGTAATATGGTCCTTTTGTTTTAAATTGCTTTATCATGCTTTAAAGCTATTAAAGCCATAGAAATTGCTTGAATTAATTTTATGACATTAATTTTATGAGACATCTATGCATAGCTTGACGCATACTCTCACTTCCAGGTAACTCTCTCTATATTATATATATATAATATATATATATTATATATATATATAATATATTATATATATTATATAATATAAACTCTCTCATAGCTTAATCTGGCCCTTCCTTTGCTGCCAGACCACAGAATAGCAAGTTATTCTGTTTAGCAAGTTATTCCTTTGCATCCTGATTTAGTAGGAATTACCCAAGTTAAATAGATTATGGCTAGTAATATCCTACATCAGGCCATTCTTTAACACGTGAGTGACTTCATTTTATTCTATTCCTTGGATATAGTTGACAAAATCAAAAATTCCAATTGAATCAAGCAGGAACAAAAATTTGCCTTAAGATGAAAAATACAATCAATTTATTCTTACTCTCTCTTTTCTTGGGTATGAGGGATGCATAACTATATTTTCAGGCCTAATTTCCCATGGGTTGAAATTGAGAAGAATTTTCCACAAGGTCAGGCAGAAGTAGAAGGTGGAAGACTTTCTTCTCCTTAATTCTCTTTCTTTTTTACCTTAGCCTATCTGAAGTCTCTGCAACACTGAAAGTGTACGGACAGAGAAAGTGCTCAGGGTCACTAATTCCCCTATACTATTCCAATTGTGCTGCCTAATGAAAGTATCTTGTCTTTGTAGCTGAAAGGTCTCTGAATGTGTTTTGTTTGATTGTTTGTCTGTTTTCATTTTGTGTTTTAAACATATGCAGAAAATAAGCTTCCAACAGAAAATAATTATTTCAGTGGAAAATTTGTTAGTTTAATAGTCATTGGTATCAGATTCCTCTGGATGAATTCATCTTGTGTAACTTCAGAGGTCAGAAGCATGTCATCTAACATGACCTAGTCTTTTAGTTCACTTCTGTAGTCAGCGTAGGCTTGGGATAGCTTGCAAAATTGTTCTCAGGAGATAATCCCTTATTCTTTTTCTGTTGAATATAATTGAATACTGTATGAGTAGCTTAGAGTTTAGAATAGGTGAGTAACTTCTAAAGAACTAAAGTAAGCAGCATGATTTTATCCCTAAATGTATTTTTATTTCATTTTAAATGTCATTTTCATTTGAAAATTTTGTACAAAAATACCTTTTAAAAACTCAAACAATTTATAAACCCATTTACACATTTAAGATATGTGCCAGCTGGATACCTCATCCTTGTTCTTTACGAATTTGAATATTCAGTGTCTGTTTTCTTTTCCTGTATTCTAGTTGTCCAAAACTATATCTTTAGTTTTCTGTTTACCAACTCAGTCTACTAGAATCATTATTGTGACATATTGATCTCTGTTTTAAATATACTGTCCAATTACTACCTAGAATCAAGTGTATTTTTTTTTTTTTTTTACAATAAGAAATGATGAAGGAAATCATCCTGAGTTTATTACACGGTATTCTTATTTTAAGATAATCTATAGTGCTGATATATAGATTACAGAGTATTAGTATTTCATTATTTTTTTCATGGTATGCCTCCCAAATCTATCTAAAATTACTTAAACAATGTATCTAGCATTTCTCCTCCTAAGATGACATTTGTTCGACAGATAACTTAGATACTATTTGCTGCATTAGTGAAAGTACAACATTTAAATCCTCAGTTGCCACCTGTACCTACAGATAGCAGTTTCCTTAGTTTCCTAAGAAGGTTTGCTTCTGATATTATGCAGAAGTGACTAATTCTGGCTATTCTGAAGTGCCTATTCTAGGGCGTGCTGAACATTCCTCAGGGACTGGGCTGGAAACAGGACGACTGAATCTTCCCTTAGCCCTACAGTGATAGCAGTGCTGTTATACTTTGAATTTACCTAGTGACTCAATTTGTAGGACATACATTAGAATTTTTTTAAATGTTAAGACATTCAGAGGGGAGAATTCTCTCAGTCCATTCCATTTAGGATATCCTATTTTTGTAGGTTATCATGAATGGAAGAGGAAATTGATTAATATTCTAACACAAGAGAAAGAAGGCACCTTGCACGCCTGAAATTTCAATTTGCTCCATTGAAATGCATATGTTTCATTTCAGATGAGCCTTTGTTACTCAGTTTATTCAGACAGACTCTTAAGTTTTCTGTCATTTTATTAGTTGGTTACACTCAGAATGGGAAAATATTCTATACCACTTGTTTCAGCATCATATTTACTTTGCTAAGCATAAATTTGTTTATTCTATTTCTAATTATTCTAGTTCTAGCCTATTAGTTAGAATTTAGTCCATATGTTTCTTTTTTTGCAAGTATAATAGACATACTCCCCTCTCTTTCTGGGTTTGATGTCGAAGTTCAAACTGAGGCCATCCTACTTAGAACAACGAACATGACTGTAATTTTATTACTAGTATTATTAGTATTATATTTATTTAAGAGAAAGCAAAAAGGAAAAGACAAAAAGAAAAAATTGCCACTTCAAAGCAAGCTATGGTTTTCAGACAAACTCGTGTAGCTTTAATTTGTACTCTGCCTATTTGAATAAGGTATTTAAGATAGCAATTACTTGAGTATTCATGTTCAATAATTGCTATAGCACATCTGCAGAGTCTAATTCTCCTGCCTTAATATCTATAAAATATACAGTGTATTTTCTTTTCATGATTTTAAATCATCTATTTAGTAGAAGTAAACATGCAAACCAAAAAACAAAGGTCCAACAGAAGGTAATTAAAAATGTATATATTAAAATGTAAAACAGTAATTTTGCTCATTGCTGTGACTTATCACATTTTGCATATTACTGTGATGATGCTCAAGTACTCATATCACCATATAGTAGAAGTAGCCAATGAGTTAAAACAAGCAAACAAAAAAATTGAGAAGCCTCCCAGCTGGAACTGACTATTACCTCTATCAATTATATCCCTAAAAAGAGATGAAGGGAGGGAGGGAGAAAGAGATGAAAGCACGGTCATTGTTTGAAAAGGAATTCAATTCAGACATCCAGGATACTAAAGAACAGTGTTGATCAGTGGAGTGTGTTTTTTGAACGCTAGGTTGTTAGTTGACTCTTCCTTATGGCTGCAATATTTCTCACTGCTATTAATTAGCTTTCTCATTAATATGATCCCAGAAAATTAAGCTGAATAATCCCTATCAGTGACATTGAATAACAAAATGGAAATGCCAATAAAAATTGTAACAATGGCGTATTATAAGAACAGATAAATAATTAAAATTGCTATCTGTACTGCTTCCTATTACGAAGTAAATCATTGTCAGGCAACTGCCTGTTCTCTCATGAATCTTGAATTTTTGTTTTCAAAGCTGTTTCCTGTAGTATAGTATACTCCGTCCATAAAGAATAAATTGAAGATGGAGTTATTCTCTAGGGGAAACAAACTGATAGATAATAATAAGCATATATTTTAGAGACCATAAATGAAGATGAATGATATAATTAAAAAGTAATTATGAAGGGAATAATTTAAGTGAACGGAGCTATCTTTCCCACATCTTACTATAGAGAAATATATAACGTTTAGTGCAGTCTCTTTCTCTCTCCCTGCCTTAGGTTACCATCATAACATATGAGAGATTATCACTAGTTACTTGACTTTTCAGATACACTGTTAGATGTCTGTGCATTCTTTGGGATGCTTCCAAAGCCCATATTCCAGCAATCATAATATCCTACTGGTACTTGCAGTGATCACAGATAAATTCAAGACTAGAACAGATTCCTAATCTGTATGTGGCTAACACCACATCTGAGTTACAAGGATGAACAAAACCAGTTAGAAACTAGTGTATCGTGAAACACAAAAATATAGACACAAGGTTTTAGATTTTAAAAAATAGTAAAAAGAATAAACAAACAAACTACATGTACTACATTTACCTCACTCTAAATTTTATCTGCGATGTTTTAGCATCTGAGCCCTTGAATCTTAAATGGAACTATTCTGATTTTGAGAAAACTGATTAACGTAACTAAGATATGTCACTATACAGGTCAATTCAACTGTTCTGTAAGGAAAAAGCACGCAAAAGTAGTTATGTTGAAGTATGTTTGTTTGTCTGAAATCTTAAAAATCAACTACTTCAATGAGAGTGTAAGTCACTGGCTTTAATGTAAGTGTGGGCTTTAGTGGCTGTTTGCACCACTGATGGGTTCTGTAGGCCCACAGCAAAGTTACACAAAGGAACAGCAGTAGCTTTCTGTCCCTGGGGCTGATGCTATGCCAAACACAGTCTAAATTATGACAGCTGGCTGGTTATGACTCCCAACAGTGCTTTGTTAGCAAGAAATTGCCTGAGCACTCCAGTACTCCAGACATGCCGAGTAACCATATGGAAGTTAAGAATCTGGCTTATAGTCGTTATTACCATCATGACATGCCAATTGTACATTCATTCTCTAACACTGTAGATCCACATTATTTTGTCTTCATGTATTTTGGACACATTGTAAGTTTCTTTCTATTTATGGTGGTCTTCTCATTAATTAGGAGAACATATACAGAAGTTAGTTTAGAGTTATTTCTAGCTAAATGAAATTCAGGAGAGTCTTATTATCTTGACTCTCTAGACTTGCTTTCTAAAACATGTAGCTCTGTCCTAGAAAGGCATTAAATCATCTGTCTTCTGAGTTAAAATGATACAAATCTAGGAATATGCTGTATGCTTTTATAGTTGTGATGTTAGAACAAGCAAAACTTTTCCTATTTGGATACCTCTAATTTATGTAAATCAGAGCAAGTGGCTAAAATTTAAGAGTATAACAATGGTCACCACTGAACCATTTAGCTCAGTATCTTGTATATGATCAAGTCGTCAGTCTAGGGTGAAATGTGAAAACATGGCATGCACACAGTGATAATTGTCTCAACTGTTTGTGACTTGTAGCTTATATTCTCCCTGACATAGAAGTGGCATCATTTTGTTTATCAAATACATTGCTAAAATAAGAGGAATCAGAAAGCAGAAACTATAAAGGGAGTGAGTAATCAGAAACAAGACCAGATTAAGTCCTTGCATTCAGCTGGGTTACATAAGTATTTGATGCTACATTTGAAAACACTTTTTCTGGTTGGAAGACTTTATAGCAACATATTTGTCGTCCAAGCTTTCTGCGAATCATCTGAGTCCTTTTTTGTCCTTTTTTTTTTTTTTTTTTTTTTTTTTCAGTAGAAGTGCCTATCAGTGTAGTTACTGTTTTTGCTTATATTTCAGGAACAGTAGAAACAGGTCTATAACAGGTTTGCAGGTCTCTTTTCAGGTGCAAAAAAGCAGAGACATTTCATAGTGAAGTTAAAGTTGTGAGGCTAACTGTCAGGTAAGGTCTAGAAGAATTATGGAGGGTCAGACAGATTGTGCCTCCAGTGAGGGCTTGGCAAGGGGAATAGGATCATTCCTGACATGGAAGTGAGCTGGACAGCTTGGCAGCTAAGGTCAAGCTTTGTACATTGCTCACCTGCTGCCTTCATTCTGGAAACAGTGCACAGAATTTCTCTCAGTCTATTCTGCAGCTAGCACTGACTGTGGCCTGGTAAAGGGCTCCAGGAATGCTGTCTTGTCTCATCCCTGCTGTCAGCTTGCTCCAACTGTTCACACACCCTGTCAAGCTAATTTCATGATGGTAGAGGTCAAACTTGTCTTCTCCCCTCTATCTTGTTGGATTATTTTGGTTCTGATATTAGGTTTTGCACAACTGCACTGTTAAGTTACATATTCAGTAAAAGCCACATTGAGTAAAAGAGCAACACTCATTGCACAAAAGTACAAATTGTGTGTGAAAATTAGGGTGAAAAACACCACCATAAAGTATGTTTAACTGTATCTTTACCTTTTAGCCTCCCAGCCTGCTAAGTAATAAGACTTGAATATGTAAGCTTTTTATTAAATACTTCATGACTACTATTCTGTCGTTATCTGTGAATATGACTGTGAAAAAAATATATCTGTATAGAGATAGATCTTTTTAAAATGTCTGGTAACTTATACATATGCAGCTGGTGGTATACTGGTCTTTGAGCTTATCCCATGGTAAGATGATATAAAAGGTTTAGGCTTCCTTGGCTTCAGTACTAACTTCCCGCCTTCTGAGATGTGATGGAAGGGAATAATGAATTAATGTGATACAGTAGATAACACCCATTATTACATGCTTCCCAGTGTATCTCTTTACTAACAGGATGTGAAGAGAGTTGCTAAGGAGAAGAAAGGTTTTATTCTGGAAGGGAAAGACCAATAACTGTGAGTTAACATGTATATAATGGCTCCTCTATCTGCAGTCAGCTATTTGTTTTTGCCACCTGGGTGAACTCTGCTAATGATGTGAAAACTGTATTGGACATTACAGTAGCTTATATTGTTTTTTCTTCTGTTAGCCCTGTCATACTTCTAGGCCTGAATCCAAGGCTGGAGTCCAAAATTCTTGAGTTCAACCTTCTGTTTATCAAGTGATTATATCATAGGTTCATGCTCCTTAATACCTCTTTTTACTTCAGTTTCTGTATTAAAAGAAATGAGATAGTATTTACATATTTCAGTGGATGATGTTAGGAATGGTTCATATTTATTTAGTACTTTGAACATTTTTAATTATTTTTATTCTCTGCTTGAAGACCCCTCTCAGCAAGGAATATGAGGTAGGGAGAGAAGGCTGAAGGATGCAAGGACACCTTTATTGGAGAATTCTAAGTCAGGAATTTTCTCTAGTTCTTACAGCCATTCTGAAATATAAATACCCATCTACCTATCATACATAGAAGGTTGGCTAATATTTTATAGAAATCCCAGGAACAAAATATGTCATCTCTGTCCCCAGCTACTCTCTGTGAACTGAAGAGAGTTTCCAGATTTTCCTCCATTCCAGGAACTGTGATTGGTCATTTAATTTCATGGTTTACAATCAGATTAATTAAACTAAAAGATGAAGTGAAATCATAGCAGCATTTTTGACAGCAAGGAGCATAAAAATTCTATTGTGTGTCATGCTTACTTCCTGTTGTCAAGAGAGCAACTCACTGTACCTTTATTTTCTGAATCACTTCAGTAGAGATCACATGAAGTCAAATTACAAGGAGAGAAAAAAAAAAAAAAAGAAAAAGAAAAACATGAATGAACTTATGGAAAAAAAAATCAAACTACTGTAAGATTAGGTTAAGTAGGTAAACTGAAATATTCCAATGGTAGAAATCCATCGCTACAAGTCCTAGAAATATTGTCATAAAGAGATTGCAATGATGTTATAACAGCATGTCTTCTACACATTCTCACCATTCATATCATTCATTCTCATTCATATCCACAAAATTTTGCTATTCCTCAGTACAAAGTCTTTCAGAACAGGCTAACCTATAGGATTGTCACAGAAATTAAAAATAGTACAGGATTATATGAAAGAGAAAAAAAATATGTTAGCTTGCCAAAATTAATCTAATTCTAACATAGATGTAAAATGTGTTTTAAGGTGGATCATAAGAGCGTTTCTGGCTGCTGAACTCATGGAATTTCCCTGGCTCTCAGGTTGATAGTGTATGCTATTTGTCTCCAGTCAATTTTTTTTCCCCCATTTCACTGGAAAAATAAAAACATAAAAAATATTTGATTTTCTTTAGGCACTTTTTAAATTTATTTAGTAAGTATAATAATATATATAAATGTATATTATTTAGTAAGATCATTGACTTAAAAATCTATCAAATAATGCAGGTGTTTAGAGGAAGGGTAGTCTTCAGTGAGGAGTGTGATTAAACATGTGTTTCAGTACCCATTTTCATTTGCTATGAGAAGGACTTTGAACATAGCAAATAAAAATAATCCATTTTTTTATATTTTGGAACACGTTTTTAATTTTTTTAATGCAATTTATATACACAAGGTCAGATTGAAGAGTTGTAGAGACCTGTTAGACTGTCATTCATCAAGTGTCAGGTAACTATCTTCATAGTATCATTTAATTTTGATTGGCAGCTGTTAGGTGCTCACCTCCATCTCATTTTTTCCCTTAGAAAATTGCTCACTTTCAGCTTATTATCTTTACACTATCTTATACCATTAAGGCAGTCTGGCAGTGTCTGACAGAAAGAAGCTGGAAATTGGGTAGCCCACAGAGCATGTCTTCATTCTGAAGCTTTTTTGCTCTCTTTCTGCTCCTACCACTGGAGCTGATATTTTCAGTGTGTAAAGAAGTCTTGATTGGTAAGCCTTCTGTTAGCAGTGTTTGATCTATCATTAGCTAATTGATAGATTAGATCAAATTTTTCTCTCTCTTAATTTGTTGTGAATAGTTGTTTTGCTTTTAATCTACTCCGAAAAGAGCAATGTATTCCCATTGTTGTGGCGTCCATCTAATTTGGCTATGATATGTTATCTGTGATTAGCCATGTATTTCAGACAGATCACAATGTTTTGTTTTTGTTTGTTTGTTTGTTTGTTTGTTTTCCTTCCGGCTTTTTGACAGATGATTATATTTAGCATTGCAGGTGTATTTATTTAAAAAGGAGCTAGTATCAAAATGAAGATTAAGACTGTTTACTTCAGTTTCCAAAGTTCAGAACCAAAAAATGCAGATGTAAGTCTTCAGAAGTTTGAAGTTCTTTTATATATGTTTGATTTAAAAATTAAAAGGGTGTTACTTTATAGATTGTAGGTATGGCATCTTTAGCAGGTTGCAATGATAGAAATAAATTTTTATCAGAGATTCCCCCATAGGTTTTCTGAGATCGTAGCCATGCAGTGACAGAAAACATGCAATGACAAAAACCTTTGCTTGAACAAACTTCTAAAATTCATTTCTATTCACAGCATTAAGTTCCTAATAAAAGGGATGAAAGCTGATGAAATTGGTGTATTTCATTTTTATTTCCTTTTTAAATCTTAAAGACTGAATAAGAGGGGAGAGAGAGAGAGACAATTAAAAACCAAAGCAAAATACTCTTATGCGCTCAGTTTATTTCCCCTTTGACATTTTATAATATTTTTAATTGAACTTCCCCTGCTGGGATCCAATTTTCCTTGGTATGTTACATTTTGCTAAAATGGGGAAGTGTAGCAGCAGCAGCATAGAATTAGGCTCTCTGGGCTCACAAAGGAATGGACAGAAACGTGGTAGAAAGCTGTGTACTGTTACTTATCAAAATTAAGGACTTTGAAGAGGATCATATAAGAATTAAACTATTTCTGTTCTTCCTAGTAAGTATCAGAGTAAGAATGGAAAGAAGTTTTAGTAATAGACATCCTATACCAGCTTCAAAGACCTGTCCCTTTCAAACAGTAAGACAACTATTTATTATAATAGTCAAGAATATGTGTTTATTTTCTATGATAGAACTAGTCTAAATGCAGCCTAAATTCTTACTGCCATTTTGTTTTTCCCACTGCATGTTAACTCTTGCAGGACTTTGCATTTAGCATAAAACAATATGCTAAACATTGTTTTAAATTTTATTAAATATAGGCCCCTGCTACCTTGGTTCCAGTAGACAACCATCCATTAATATTGAGAGAAACACATCCTGCCTGTATTTGTCTATTTACATGTGTCTAATATTCTCTCATGAACACATTAGGAAGGGTTATGCATATTAGTGCAATATCTGCCTATGAAAGCACCTAGGTATCTGTGTGTATTAGATCCTTAAACACAAAGAAATCTGCTCTCCTGCACTTTCTGCAAATTATTTCCTCCATGCTCAAGCCATCTTGAGCTGACAAAATATGTTGTCTACTAATCTTTATTGTTTGTGAACATAAAAAAGAGGCATAAAAAATAAATTCTCATGGAAGCATATTGCTAAATAATAATGGAGTTGCTTATTTGCTTTTGCCTTTTGTGTTTCTTTTGTGTTGTCTTTATTTCTACATGTAAGGAAATTACACTTTAGCATTCAGGTTTACCCTGAAAGTTTAAAATGCATCTTAACAATAATAACAAAATAAAAAAAAAAAATCCAACATGAATACAAAAGAGAAACTAAAATTTTATTACTTAAAAAGTAATAAACCTGCCTAATCTTCAACAAAAACTTGGGTTACTTAAAGGTGACCCTGGCATTAAATGTGTTTTAGCTTTCTGAGGTAAGAAAAATCTCTTGGCTTATTTGAATAACTGTGTTACACTTAAATATACAATCTTATTTTTTGTCTGTGAAGAGGAAATAAAGAAGACAAACTTCCAGGAGAGTTTTCAAAGTAATACTGCACCATTTCTTCTGATTCAGATTTCATTTCTCCATAGATCCTTGCTCTTATTATCTAAAAGCCTTTTTGCAGACTATTGCAGGACCCTAGCAGGAGTTAAATCAGCCAAATGTGATGTCTTTTTAAAGAAACAAATTGTTTTTTTTTTTATGGAGCAAAGTTAATCCTGTTGTTTGCAACAAATATCCTGGGATGCTGGAACAAATATATTTGGGCTAAACTGGCTAACAAGCCTTTGAGAGTAGTTTTTCTTTAGGATGTGCATGTGTGTAAATGCACACACATCCAAGTTACTTATAAAATCATATAATTTTGCTTCAGGCAAACTTTTTGCAGACAAATTAATTAATTCTTTGTCAGTATTTTTAAGGCCATTGCAAACACTGTAATTTTATACCAAAGTGTCTTGGTAAATGAGGGACCTTTAAGTACACAGGATCTTTGCACAGTCTTGAAGTCTATTCTTGGTTGCATTAGAACCTTGTGCCTGGAACTGGTATTACTGAATATGATGGCTACAGCTAAAAAACGGGGATAGTAGTAAAATTAATTGTAAATAAATAATTGAAAAACATATTCACACTTAATATTAAGTCTTTTCCTATTTCAGAATGATTCAAGTCTCTTGAATTGACTTGTGGTATCTTATAGAATAAAATGCATGTGTTCCTTCACCTATGGAGACACTACTAATGTATATGATCCATTGTAACATGCAAGTACCACATTTATTTATCTATAACATGCCACATTACCTCATACTGGAGTTTCTTGGAGTCTCTTCTGCACCAGGTAGATACTGGCTGGAGTTCCAGTATCCTTCACGAGATTTGCCTGTTTGAGCTACTAGTAGATTATAAGCAAAGTTTCAAAGTCACACCTTATATTTTGTTGTGAAGAGGAACTGAATACTGATTGAATGTGCTGTACAGATTTGTTCTGTTCATTCAGAATTCTCTCCAGGCTCTGGTTATGTATGCCCATACTGTACCTCGCAGCTAGTATCAGATGTTAATCCACATGCTGTAGAATATAAACTACATGCATATGAGAGAGTTGAAAATGAGAATGCATATTTATCTGCATTCAACCTGTGGAAGATAGGATCTGATGTATTTTGCTTCTTCAGAACTTGGCCTGTTTGTTCAAGACTAAAGAATAAGCCATTCATTATTGAAGGTGTCTTCCCTTCTATACAACTCAGGCTAGCAGTCTCCAAACAGGGTTACAAACCTTCATTTTTAATTTGAACTTTTAAAAATTGAACCTCATTTTAAATTGATTGATTATTTATTTATTTATTTATTTATTTATTTTTATTTATATTTATTGATGGAAAGGTCTCAGTTAGAACTAGGTAGCGAAACCTTAAAATCATCAGGATTTTCAGCAATTCAGAGGGTGATTGCAAATAATTTGCCCTAGTCCTCATCTCTTATTACTCAGCATGCATGAAGTCATCCTCAACATTGAACTATCATTTTCAGTCATTACTACTGACCTGACCATCGTGCAGTAATATTGGAAGAGGGTCCCATACCACTCAGCTCTCTAGTGACTGAAAATTGATCCTTTTCTAATTGACTTGTGGGAATGAAGCACATGTAAATGGAGAATAGGACTCATAAAAACTGATTCATCACATTGCCTTCCAGCAAGGTCTGGATAATGTGCCTTAGCACAATTGACAAATCCTAACTGATCACAGATATGTAAATAACATATTAGCTTATCTTCTGTAGGGTCTGACTTTTACATCGATGACATAATGCAGGCTGTGATTTTATGCATATTACACTACAGGAAGATAAAATATGGGAAAGGGAGAAGGAACTATAGTTAGAACCCCTACACCATCACCTTCTATCCATAATGCTACTGTCTCTGATATCTTAGTCTTAAAAAACACTATAGCAGCATCAAGGATGGACTTTATTATTCACAACTGTCATTCTCCATTAGGGAAATGTAGACAAAACACTATTCTATCTCCCCAATTAGAAAATATGTTTAACATACCAGTGTTGAATAATTTTTGTGTCTGCTTTCCTTGGTTGAACATCCTGAATTTGGATACAATAGTATGTATGTGTCCAAATCCATTTTAGGATTTATCTTAGCTGTTCTGGTTACAGTCCATTTTTTCTCTCCATAATGTTGGACTTAATATATCACTTTATTGTCCAACAAACATTAAGGTTGTGAATAGTTCTGCTGAATTCTACTGTATATATTCTCAGTGGACTAGCACATAATATTTTGTAATTCCATTTCAATCTGTGGAAATACATGCATGTTCTGACAGCACGGTTTGTAAAAAAAAATGTTGCATTGTGTTTTTCTAAATTCTTCTTGTGCTGAAATGAACAGTCCAGAAACATTAGGATGGAGTTTTAGGAAAACTTTAGGAAAACTGGTTATAGAGCCATAGAAACTGTTTTTTTTTTAGGAAAACTGTTTTTTTTTTTTAGGAAAACTGGTAATAGAGCCATAGAAGGTGCTAGCATTAGAATTAAATATACACGATACTCATGCTGACAGGTATAGTCCCAAGAATGAACCCTTCATAGAATCTTCATGGAATCATAGAATATCCTGAGTTGGAAAGGATCCTCATACCACAAGGATCACCAAGTCCAACTCCTGGCTCCAAACAGGTCTACCCAAAAATTCAGACCATATGACTGAGTGTAGTCCAAACACTGTTTAAACTCTGAAAGGCTTGATGCCATGACTACGTCCCTGGGGAGACTGTTGCAGTGCACGACAACCCTCTCAGTGAAGAACCTCTTCCTGATGTCTAGCCTAAACCTCCCCTGCCTCAGCTTGACACCATTCCCTTATGTCCTTTTGCTGGTCACTAAAGAGAATAGATTGGCACTTGCCCCTTGTGAGGAAGCTGTAGACCGCGATGAGGTCTCCCCTCAGCATCCTCTTTTCCAGGCTGAACAGGCCACTCCTCAGCCACTCCTCATCTGTCTTCCCCTTTAGGCCCTTCACCATCCTAGTAGCCCTTCTCTGAACACTATCCAGTAGTTTCACATCATTTTTGTATTGTGCTGCCCAAAATTGCACACAGTGCTCAAGGTGAGGACATAACAGTGCAGAGCAGAGCAGGGCAATCATTTTCCTTGACCAACTAGCAATGTTTTGCTTGATGCACCCCAGGGTACAGTTGGCCCTCTGGGCTGCCAGGACACACTGCTGGCTCATATTCAGCTTGCTATAAACCAAAACCCACTCTGCAGGGCTGCTCTCCAGCATCCAGTCCCCCAGTCTGTATGTATAGCCAGGGTTGCCCCTTCTCAGGTGCAGGACCTGGCACTTGCTCTTATTAAATTTCATACAATTGTCCAGCTCTCCAATCTGTACAGATCTCTCTGCAAGGCCTTTCCACCCTCAACAGAGTCCACAACTCCTCCCAGATAAGTGTCATCAACAAATTTACTCAAAATGCGTTCTAGTCCTACATCCAAATCTTTTATGAAAGCATTGAAAAGAACTGGCCCTAAAATGGAGCCCTGGAAGACCTCACTGGTGACTGGCCACCAGCCTGATGTAACCCCATGTAACCCTTCACTAGTTTGTTTTACTTTCAGAGATTAGAAATATTTTATTGTTGGTTTTGTAACTGGAGAAGTATATATAAGGTGTATATCTAAGGAAGATGAGCTAATTTTAGGAAGAAAAATAATTTGCCACCTTAAAAAGTCCTGAATGATTTCACAGAACCACATACAAATATCTAACAAATAGCTTTCTTTTTCTGTGTTTATTTATATACACATATGTATTTTCACATAAAAACAAACAAACAAACAAACAAACAAAAAAAAAAAAACAAAAAAAACCAACATCTGTCATATTATTTAGCGGTTCTTCTAACTACCTATTTCCCGATCTTTATGAAAAGGGATTGATAGTAAAAGCAGTAAATGAACAGTTAAGATCAACCAAAACATTTAGTTTGAGAATGATATCTATGTATTCATATATGAATATTATAAACGCATAATATATATTATGGTTCTTAAACATGTAAAGTGTCAGAAAAGAATTAAAACAATGCAGGTCTTAAGCGAGACAGATCTGTTTATAAATACAGGTGTTTCTAAAATAGTCTGAGATGCATGCCTTAATTACTCAGAATGATCTGCTTTAAAATAAATGACTCAAAATGACACTATTCTGTAGCAAATTATAGTAATTTTAGTTAGAAGGAGAGGAGAGGAGAGGAGAGGAGAGGAGAGGAGAGGAGAGGAGAGGAGAGGAGAGGAGAGGAGAGGAGAGGAGAGGAGAGGAGAGGAGAGGAGAGGAGAGGAGAGGAGAGGAGAGGAGAGGAGAGGAGGGAAGGGAAGGGAAGGGAAGGGAAGGGAAGGGAAGGGAAGGGAAGGGAAGGGAAGGGAAGGGAAGGGAAGGGAAGGGAAGGGAAGGGAAGGGAAGGGAAGGGAAGGGAAGGGAAGGGAAGGGAAGGGAAGGGAAGGGAAGGGAAGGGAAGGGAAGGGAAGGGAAGGGAAGGGAAGGGAAGGGAAGGGAAACCTTAGTTTTGAAACGTACAATATCAGTACTATTTACGTACTGGTGATTTGAAAGAGGGATTGTTGCATGAATGTGTTTGATAACAATTGCTATGCTAAATATTCAAACATTTTTCAATATTAAAGCCTACAGTAGTATCCAATCACCTTGTAGTCTAAATCCTTTATGTATTAATTATGAATAAGTTTTTAAAAGTCTGAAATTTTTGCAGAAATATTTATTCTCAATTTACTGATATTTAACCAAGACAAAATTTGAACAACCTTTTTTCAACAAATAATGGATGCATTCATAAAAAAGTAGGTTTTTATGTGGACCTATGCATTTCTTATCTTTTACCCATATGCATAAAATGAAAGTGAAAGCATTTGTATTTCTGATTGCCAAAGATGTGTAATTTTTTCAAAGACATTCTTCTATGAATGTTTTTCATTAAGCATGATTTTTCATGTTATTTTGTTCAACTGTCGTCTCATTTATTTATTTATTTATTTATTTTGCATTGATTTTTTTTTGTCTCAGAGTTAGAAACCTGTTTGTACCCATATTTATAGATTCCAGGCTCAGAGCCAGTTACCTTGGAAACTATTTAAGGTGCATCTTCTTGACTATTTGTTCTATCAAATCAGTGAGCTGCCTTCTTTCCCCTTTCATCTATTGCTCCACAAAGTTTGGTACTAGCAAACAGACATGCCCAGCTTATTTTTTATTATAACTTCTTTTCTTAGCTACTCAAGGTAACACTATGCAGGTGTCTGCTCATTTTCAGGTAAACATTAAATTTCTACAATGTATACTTTTAGTTAAGAAAAAAAAATAAGAATAATAATACTATACTGGATACCTAGGCACTCTGTTCTGCTATTGTTGCAAGCAGTGATGTTGCATAGAAGTAACGCATGCAATAAGAAATTTTCTTTCTTCAGAGAGAACAATCATTGCTGTTTCACTTTCTCAGGCAGTTCCCTTTACTATGTTATGGAAACCATCAAAATGAGTCTGGTGAAGAAAATGATTTAGGTGATAACAATAATTATTTTGAGAATTACAGTCTTAGAATAGTATAAATAAAGTATAAAGTATAAATAAAGTCATTTGACATTTCTCAAGAATCAGAATTTCTCAAGAATCGGAATTCTAGTATTATGTTTAGGTAATTGTAGGTTCTTATCCTTATCTGGTCTTGTATGAAATAGCTCTTTTGAAATTCTTAGTATCTCAAGATTGGTGTTTTGGTTTTATCTTCTTGTCTCTGTTTTTCTGTCATATTCAATCTGTCTTGAAAATCTTTACAAAAATAGTGGTATTTTGCACTGAGAGTGTCAGGCAAGTGGAAAATATGTTTATGAATACATGTTTTTTATTAGAGGCAAACTCAAATTGAATGTGCATGTGAGAGCTTCACCTGTGTATCCCGATTTTCTATAAACAAATTAATTTTGTAACATTATCTGAATATTTATACATCATTTATAAACATTAACACATGCACTTAAACCTCATCAAGAATATCAAGAATATAAGAAATACATATTATGTATATATATATAAATACATATAAAGCCTTGTGATCTGTTGTACCTTTCTGAATTTGAAAATCCTATGAAATTTCAAGATCATGATAGCAAAATATGATGTGAATCCATCTCAGCTTAGTGTAACAGTCTTAAAGTTCTGTACCTGTTTTAAACCAGGTACTCATATTTTTTTTTTATAATTCATGGAGAGGGAGAGAAACATTAAAAGAGACCAAAGATGAGGAGATGAATTGTATGTAACTCCTGTCTCTCTCTTTTGACAATTAAAGGAATGTCAATTTAGGGTTTAGTTCAGATACCTGACTTCTTAATACCTAAAATGAGGTGAGATAAAAATAAGTCTTTGTTCTGAAACCCAAGAATAAAAAAAGAAAGGAGACTTTGGCAATAACAGACTTATAACAAATAACAAACAAATGTAATAAGACAATGTCAATTTGTCATAAGCAAAAACTTTCATGGAAAAATTTTTGTCAGACAAACTTTTGTAAGGAGTAGTCATATCCAATGATGACGTTATTATTATTGTTATTATTATTATTATTATTATATTTAAAAAGCACTGCTTTATTAAGAAGCAATATCAAGAACCTCTTTACATGAATGGCCACAGGTAGCTTTAAAATGAGGTTGTTGTTAGGAAGGTATAAAGACAGGAAAAATGATGATTTTCATTTTGTGGCAATTTATTTTGTGAAAATAAGTGATGTTTTGGAGAAAAGAAAAAGGCTTTGTCCTGAATCATTAAAAAGGATTTTAGGGGCTATATGATAACAGCAAATTGATTAGTGACTTTTCTGCCTTAAGGGATATTTTAGATATTTTAGATATCAAAACACTTTCCTCATCCTGGATATTTTTACTGTCATGGATAGACTATTTGGGAGAAAATCCAAAACAAACAAAATACAGCATTCAGATGAAGTGGAAAATTTCACAGATGTATCTTCATAAACCTCTTATTTTTATTTTTTTTATTTTTAACTTCAGTTAAAAATTTTAACTTAAAACATTTTTTTAAAAAACTGTAACTTTTTTTTTTTTAGTCTAATTTTGAAATGATCTGTTTTCTAAAAATTTCTAAAAACAATATTTCTAGAACATTCTACACTCCATAACAAACGAACAAAAATTAACAATAAAAGTAGGATATTTATATAGAATGTATTTTTTATGGTTCTTTTTTCTGAATAGAAAATTTGACCAAGTTGATTTTTCTGTATGAAAATTTTATAATTCAAATAATTTTCAGAAAAAAAAAAAGAATATATTTTTATCAAGCGCTATCCAATCTGAAGGCTTCAATTCAATCATCATGTTCATTTTGAGGCATGAGTTCTAAGTGTACTTCAGAGAAAACATAATAGATTATTTTTAAGGAAAAATGCCTTTCTTCAAATCTAGACCTATCTAGGCTGATATATAATACTATTTCAGTATAGTTTATTTTCTTCTTGTATCATAATTGTATGATACATCTACATGATACGTATCTTGTATCATAATTATCTTGTATAGTGCTTAGGTCTTTGCTCTTCTAAGCACTTAATAGTGCTTAATAATGCTTAATAGTGCTTAGAAGAGAGTATCAATGTGTAAAGAATCTTCACAAACTTTTATTTCTATAAACACAACTATTTTTTTTTTTTATGAATTTTATAAATGTTAAGCCTTCTATCAGTTAATTTCAGACTGCCTGACTCTACTGTATGTTTCTGGTGATATCTTTTCAGTCATGAGTGAGTGATACCTGTTTTATCAAACCACTATAATATTTTAGCCACTCTGAACTGTACAGTCAAGAATTGAAGACTTCTGGTTTTATGAATATGATTTGGTAATACTAATAATTTCCTTTCAAGTGCTTTAATGAGTTACTGAAGTGTTTAGAAGAAAATAGAAATACAGTTGATGCCATTCAATCAATCACACTTTTAAGCACACTTTAGAAAGACTAAAACAAATTTTGTCTGTGTGAGTATCATGTCAAATGGTCCATAATATTTATATTTGATAATTAATATTTATGCTTGAGTTCACCAAAAAAATATTTCTCACTGAAGTTTATTTGTGATCAATGTTTGCACTGAATTCCAAACTAGCCAGTTCAGGCTGGAGTTCTAGTAAGGATTTCTGATATAAATGTTTAGTTTTGGTATTCTGCATTTTCAAAAATACTGTTATTGTCAACATATAGTTCTTCCCAAATATAGAGTACTTACGGATGTTTCCTTTTTGAAATATCAATACCTATACCAATTAAATACAATATATCTATACAATTAGTGTATATGTATAATATATACAATATATTGTATAATACATACAATATATCTCTATATAAATACATATAATATATGTATTTAATATATAAATACATATATATACATACATATACATATACATATACATACATATACAGATATATATACAATATATCTATACAATTATTAGTATACAATTAGCCTTTTTTTTAACATGATAATTTTTAAGGGAAAAAAAAAAATCCTGCAAAAGTCTAAAATTTTAATTTTCTCTCAGAAAATGATGGTCACAAGACTTCAGAAACAAACATGAACTATTTTTTGTCAGGCGCAGGTGTTAAGACTTGACTATAGCTTTAATATTAATTTATGGCTTATTATTATGGTTTATTATTAGAATCAAGTTAACTAAAAATTAACTATGGCTTGTGGAATAATTATGCAAAAATACAAACATTTTTCATGATAAATTCAGTGAGCTAGTGTATTTTACATCCATTAATTAATGTGATTTGTTAGATTTCTCGTATCTTTGTCAGTACTACATATTTGTGTCAATGCATAATAAAACCAAGGAAGTAAGCTAGCTTATTACCTGTCTAGGACAACAGGTAAGAAACATCTTAATCATGGTCTCCAAGGAGGTCAGAAGGTTGATCCCAAAGACAAGTAAGTGAACTGATTCGAGCTCATATCAATTCATTTTCCATCATTTGAGTTTTCTAGTAAATGGACGCAATCCAGAAGATGTATCACACTGCAGCTGTGGTATTTGGCTTAGATAAAGCCTGTTTAAAGGGGGAGAAAATAAGATTTCCATAAGCCTCTTTTCAACTTCCAGTCTGAAGCAAATTCATACGTATAAAAAGACTCAAGGAGAAAAAAAAAAAAAAAAAAAAAAAGCAGAAAAATAATGAAGTAGTCAAAGCAAATTCTTAACACATTTAGGCATTAATCATATATGTGAGTGAGGGTCAAAACAGTTGAGGTGAATTCACAACAAACAAACACAACTAAGCTAATGATTAAAAGCAGATTGAATTTTTTAAAGCAAGACATAAAAAGTCACAAAATCAGATACATATTGCTAAGGCACAGTAGGCAAGTTTTACTGAATTCTCAGTAAAGCTTTTTAAGACCAGCACTCAGGACTCGAATACTGAGATAAGTAAAGGTAATTTTTTTTTTTCCCCCAATCAATAGGAAGAGAGCTAGGGAAAAAATCCAGAGAAAGATAAAACAATTATGAAAACTTGGTATTGAACAAAAAAATTGAACTTCCTAAAGTTGAATTTACTAGCTTTTCTACTAGAAAAAAAAATAAAAAATCAGTGATTGACTTTTACTCATATGTGCCAAGGGCAGCAGGGATACTTTTGACATCTCAAAATGTTAGCAATGTAACATCTGTAAACATAGAGAATGTGGAAATAAAATAAGAAGAGAGAGAATCAAACCTAGCAAGCAAAGAATCATTATACCTAGTAAGAAAAACAGTGCAACAATATATTCTACTTCTTGGAAAAAGAAATAATTATGTGTACACATATATATTTTCTTTAAGAGGTAAGCAAAGTATATAAACAAGATGTCTCTTCAGTGTAGCAGAAATCCAATATGTCTCTGCCACAGGGGTCAGTATTGGGTTCCATATTGTTTAACTTCATTTATGACCTGGACAGAGAGCACCTTAAGCAAGTCTTCAGGTGAAGACAAAACTGGGAAGAATAGTTGATAAATCAGATGGTTCTGAGGAGCCTTGGCAAACTTGGAGACATGGACAGGCCTTATGAAAGTCAGCACAAGAAAATGTCAAATCCTTTGTGAGGGCATAACCCCATGTACTAGTGTACATTGAAAGACTAGTCAACTTAGCTGCATTAGGCAGAGCTTTTCCAGTAGGTCAGTGGAGGTGATCCTTGCCCTCAGCAGCTGTCAGACACATCTGAAGTGCTCCATCCAGTTCTGGGCTCCCCAGTGCAAGAGAGACAGGGACATAGTGGAAGAAGTGTAATGAAGGACAACAAAGATGATTAAGGGATTGTAGCATTATATGAAAGTCTGAGAGAGCTGGGACTGTTTATCCTGGAAGAGAGAAAACTTGAGGGTGGAGATGTTGATAGATATTTATAAATATCTGATGGGACGGATAAATAATATGCAGACAGACTCCTCTCAGCAGTGTCCATTGAAATAATAGGTAATGGAAATTAATAGAAATACAAGAAATTTCATTTTAACATTAAAAAAAAAAGAAAAAAGTTTTTACTGGGAGGGTCAGGCACTAGTCCATCTGGGCAACCATGCAGAATACTCAAGCCTTGGAAAATGTCCTGGGCAACCTACTCTGGTAGAGCTTCCATGGAGCAGAGTTTTGGACTAGGTGATCATCAGAGGTCCATCCCAAACTCAACAATTTTGTGATTTCTGTTGCAGTCTGGAACAACAGTATATTTGCCATCCTCTTACAGAACAGGAACTACCCTCCACAGTTTAATTTTCGTTACATGTTCTACATCCATTTGAATTAATACCTTTTAAATTGATCTTGCTTGAAGAAGTCTACAGAAGAGCATTCAGGAAGGGGACAGTGTTTTCATTAATATGTTATGTGCTGTTTCTCTGTTCCCTTACCAGATTCAATGTCAGCAACATTCCTCCTAGAACGGAAGATGAACCCTTACAAATTTTAAGCCCTTTTTAACTCAAGCTGGACACTTGTTTTGAGGATCAGGTTTATAGCTTTTTCAAGTCTTATCTAAGCCTAATACTGAAGGAAATACAAGCCCTTTGAAGATAATATTTAATACCAGACAAAAACAGAAGAATCATGCTTCCTAAGTTTTCAACCCTGTAGTAGGAGAAAATTAACAAAGTTACTTTATTTCTTTATTTCTTTTTACTCAAAATGAGAAAGTTAAATGCTAATTGTAATGTAAAGAAAATACTATAGTTATGTGTCTGTGGCTTCCATATATATATATATAACAAATAACAAATATTTGTTATTTGCCAGTTCATTAGATAAAATCATTTTGGAGTTCTCTCTGGATTTAAAGGCCAAAAGCCATCAGGGATACCATAATACCTGGTCCATTCTAGTAGGATAAAGTTATCTATGGACTATTAATCTCTAGATGTCACATTGCATGATCTTACACGGGACTTTTTTTAATGCCAGCTCAGGAATTCTCCGTCAAAAAATCCTGTATTGTAAAATAAAAATCTTCCATGGTAAGTTTTGATTTTTATTATTGTCTCCATTTTTCTGCCAAGGAAAAGCAACATGAAATTTTGCTCTCTCCTATTTTTTCCCTTGTTCTGTCATTTTTGTTCCTAACATATTATTTTTAATAGCTTTTTTTTTGAAACTTGATTTGACAGTTTCTTTTTCTAATTTTCATCACAATTTAGTGTGTCTGCAATTCCTGAAATACCAAGATTTTCTATAGGAGAGAAATTAGTTTATTTTTATTTTTATTTTTTAATCTCAGGTATTTAATAGGCTTGGAAGTTTCAACTTTGGGGGAAAGTAAGGAATGTACATAGCACATATACCTTTCTCTTTCTTTTCACTAATTTGTAAAATATTTGTTTAAACAATAAATAACAGAACAGTATACTACCTGTTGTGGAAGTTTTCCTTTTAGGAATTTGAATTTGAAATCTGAATTCACTGTGTTTAGTTTATAACTAAAGTTTCATAACTGTTGAGAGGGGTATGTGCCTGCCATATTTTCTCATGTAGTAAAAAAATGATGTAATGACTGATGGAAATTAGACATCAGTCTAATTTCTTATTTCCTTGTTTTGGTTGATATGGGTCTGATATCTGTCATTGAAAATGACATTTAATAAGAGTAATTTGAACTTACATTTCCGTGAGATGTGCACACAGAAAGAGATAAAAACAGGAAGAAATAGGAGGTCATAGTATTTTTCACCATGATCTTTCCAAGAATTCTGTGCAACAGGAACAGAACATTCATAATTTTCAGGTTGCAATGCTCAGACTATACCAGATGAGTGCAGCCCTAGTAGACCAACTCACCATTGTCACAAAAATCAGTATCTGTTACTACAGCCAATGTAAATTGTGCTCACATTAATGTTACTTTTGCAAGTAAAAGTTTAATCTAACCTGTTCTTAGAGAAGGTATAGTAACCAAGGTTCTACTGAAACTACAAGCTGAAACATTTGTAGGTAGATTTTGAACAGTAAAAGTTTTTTCAATATAGGATGGTGGAAATATAGTGCATGTTTTTTTTTTGTGTGTGTGTGTGTTGTGTTTTTTTTTTTTTTCTCATTGTTTTTGTGTTTACTTAGCTTCTGCAAAAACATTTCAAATGTTGGCATTCCAGATTCAGTAGTTTCAGAAGACCACACACAATAATGCTACTCATAATGTTTTTTTTTTGTTTGTTTGTTTGTTTGTTTTCTTAATTTTCTGCACAGTTCAGTTACCTATTAAGACATATCTCTGTAATCAGCAATAATAAAATAAGTATTTTAACACAAAATTAGATTGAGAAATCTTTGTGTGAAAAAGTGTATTTGGCTGGGTTTTGGTGTATAATATAATGTAATATATGCTAATTTCAGTGATTAAAGTCACTGAATAATCAAACTGAAAAACTAGCGATGAATTTCCCTTCCTTTTTCTTTTCTTGATAAGTTCCAATTACTTAATTCCCACTACTTTTGAGAGTGTCCCTCTGACAAATTTGGAATTCACCAGTTAATAATACTGGAAAGTGAATCCTTCTCCATTTTTTCTGGTGAGCATTTGTTGTTCTGGCTGTTCCAAATCATAAATGAAACAAAGCCTGTGCAGAACTTTAGTCTTCACAAGTTAAACTGTGTTCTGTTCTCTATTATACTGCATCACTGACTGTATTTATACTGCATATTTTTTCCTATTACAGATGTCCAAATTGCAGTATGCAAATAAAAATATAAATTGTATCTTACTCTAGCTTTCTTAATGTTATACAAATTTGTAAGTACTGCAACTTTCCCCATCAACTTCTGGTTTGGGATTCTATGTACCAGTGCTGAAAAATTACTCTAAGCTAAATCTTAAAAGTCTACAATTGCACATACTTTCCATATTGATCTATATTGTCTAACACACATAAATTCATCTATGCAAAGCTGATGTGTTTTTTAGTAATCAATTTGTTTGAAAAGTTGCTGCATCTTTTACTGCGTTGTGTCATCCCAGACTTTTAAAATTTCTTTTTATTTTAACCTCTCCATTGTTCAATGAAAGCAGCATCTTAAGTGTTTTATTGCTTATCTTCTCAAGTATGTTGTTCAGGAGACTACAGATGTTTCAAGATAAAACTGCCAGAATTATTCTAAGACCTGACAGATTTGCTAACAAACAAACCATTTTTCTGATCAGTATCATACCACTCCTCTCTACCTTTGATATGAACCACATATGGCATCCATCCTATTTGCCTGAATTAACTCCAATTTTCTAGTGACTAAGGTCAGACAATTGCAGAGAAAAACTCAGAGAAAAAAGCTGTTCTTAGCCAGCACATATGGTCTAGTATTGTTGGTAATTAACTTACTATAATAAAAAGTATAACTTATTATTTACTTACTTGTAAATAATAATACTTCTAATTACTTGGTAATTTACTTACTATAATAAAAAAGTACAGAATGCTAAATCCAAATCACATTGCAGAATCCAAATCACCATTACAGTGGTGGATGCTATTGTAGAGCTGGAAAATATTTTATGTGAGATACTTTATAAAGTAATCCTTGAAATAATTAAATTATTGTTTTAGATTTTTTTTTTTCTTTTTATTTTTAATGGAGGAAAAACATAGCAATCTGTACTACTAGGTACTACTAGACTGATTTCAGTTAAGTATAGGAAATCTATGAAGATTATTTAATTAATTCCTAACTGGTTTGTGCATCAAATTAGCAAGTAATATTTAGTAGTCTTTTCAGTTAGTAGTCTTTCAGTTCTCCTGATTCAAAGAAATTTTGTATGGTATGAGTTTGGTTCCTAATGCTACCTGATGAGTTTCTTTCAAATCACAACACCCACAGAGTTGTGTGGTTTTTTAGGTGTAATGCTTTCATTAATGTCCAGTGTATAAGTATTCATTTTGCTTTGAGCATCACACAAACATCTTCCATGACAGTTTAGATGCTGTGATAATACAATCATTAAATTCACATCAGTGTAATAAATTCTCACCTTGTTAGAGGTAAATATTTAAAGTAGTATTTATGAAATTCATGCTTAGCTCCAGCTTTCAGAAGATATGTGC
This sequence comes from Netta rufina, assembly GCF_964035555.1. Classification (NCBI taxonomy): domain Eukaryota; kingdom Metazoa; phylum Chordata; class Aves; order Anseriformes; family Anatidae; genus Netta; species Netta rufina. The sequence goes on from NC_140125.1 coordinate 69,651,782, forward strand.
ATAATGACACACTGCTTAGGAGAAGGAGATTGCTTCCTGTTACAGCATAAAACAAGTGTAGAGTTTTGTACTGCAGTTTGTATCAGAAAACAGGCAGAGTGAGCAAAAGAGGATTTAAAGAGGATTTATCTTTATAGACCATACAGAATATAAATTCCATTTTTAAAATAGGTTATATTTGCTTAATGTCTTATTCCTACTTATAAAAGGAAGAAACCTACAGAAGTATGAGAAATATCACACTTGTAATCTCCACAGTGTTTTTACACAGAGAACCATTATGATGTTAGCTATAATTCAGTAGAGGACTACTGAATCATTCTGATCTAAAAAGCAAGGAAGTTTTCTGATATCTATTAGTGATTTTGGAGCTATGAAATCTTTACTTATTTCCAGGTCAGAGATGATAGTGAAAACTTATTTCAATAACATTCATTATTTTATTTGTTTATTTATTTATTGTAACCCATAAATTACTTTAAATATTTAACATTTGTTCAAAATCTTTGCTTTTTAAAACAAAAAGCACAATCAGTGCTGTAAAATGTCTTTCTCTGAGCTCTGCATTTTTCATTCCTTGTAGCTCCATTCTTGGCAGAAGCACCTTTCCTACCTTTTTTTCATTTGTGCTATATGGACCATGAAAACTACCATTATAAAGGAGAGAACACTATATGCATTGGTTTTATTGTTTTTATGCTGACACAACAAAATCTAAATCGGCTTGTTCACTTAGGGGTTTTCAGGCCTCAGCAGTTCTGAAAAAATAAGGAAAAGCCCAAAAGGAGAAAAGGAAAAGGAAAAGGAAGAGGAAGAGGAAGAGGAAAAGGAATACCCTGAGGTCAATGAGACTGATCTGATTAAAAAAAAAAAAAAAAAAAAAGTATCTTTTTCACTTTTCTTTGATCGCTAAAAACTATCTAGTCTCATAGTTCTAGGAGACATTAAAAAAATACAGGACTACAAAGGTAATTTTTAGTAATAGTGATAATGTGTTCTGGAAATCAGATGATACTCAGAAGCTCAGATGTATTAACAGAGTCTGTTGAATGGTAAAGGACGGTTAAGCTGATTTAGGTTTGGTCTGTTTTCCAGTGCAGGTTGGAGAATGTATATTTTCTGTATGCTTAAGATGCTAGAGATTAACACAGTGCTCTGTAAAAGATATTCCTTAGCTTATAGGAATGATTCAGACCCGTGCACTGCACATACGTGAATTCAGAGTTTGGAACGTCTATGGTATTACATTATGGACGCACCAGGTGCAGACATGCAATTAACACCAAATTGCATTTTACACATAATGTGATCAGCAGTGTCAAATTTGGTAAATATACTGCTTCTGCTGCCTCAAAAATCAAAATTTACTTTTGGACTGTAGAATTAACTAAGGCTCATCTGAAACAATAAATTATTTTAGTCATTACAACTAATTTACATAGATTGTTTAAAACAATGTGTGGAAAGAGGACATGAACTGTGAAAAGCAATAAAATTAATAAGATATAATAGCTTCCATTATGATTCATGTAGCTGATTGTGATATTTACTATTATTTTAATGTATTACTGTTTAGCTCAGAAGTCCCAGTAAAAGACCAGGATCCCATTGTTGTCTGCTTCAGAAACACTGAACAGTTTGGAGAAACCAAATAATTCAGTCATATTAAAAACTGGGATAGGTGGATTAGCATAGCCAGGTATAAATTACAAAACCAAGAAGAACAACAAAGCAAAACAAAACAAAACAAAGGAACAAAAACATCTTTGGTCACTGATAGATACTGGAACAGTAGAAGTCAGCCTTTACAAATTTAAATTTAGTTTCAATTCAGGGAAATGATCAGGCCATTTGTGTTTATTTACAATTTGTTTAAACTTGTGCAAGTGCTTTTTTTTTTTTTTTTTTTTTTTTTGACAGCTTTATGTTTTGAATTTCCATGTATTTTTAATGCTTGAACATTCCTAAAACATTCTTTACCTAAGGCTGTTGGTTTGTTTTCTGAGCCTTAAGCTTGTCATGCTATGATTTGAAATGTATTCAATTAATTAACTTTGTTTATCTATTAACTGTACTAATCCTCTGTGGCCTACAATATTGGAGATGTATCCCAAATGTCTTAGAACAGCTATGAGCCATAAGAAGAAATGTTTACTTTACCTAAATTTGACAGCTAGCCTTCTTACTTGCAGAGAGATTTTTTGAGATACATTAGTGCTTTTGCTGTTATTAACAACACCAGAAATATATTTTTGTATGTATATTTCATAGTTATGTGGATTTAAGGCATATGTCAAAACAAAACGTCAAATGAACAAAAATGAATAAGGAATGAATGAAGTAAATGTATTACACAGACAGTTCACTCTTGATTTCTGTACTGGTGTTCAGGTTTGCCAAGGGGTTATGTATGAAACAATTGGGATGAATGTACTTGAGTTTCAAAGAACTGAAGTGTGAAAAAGAAGATAGATTTTCCTTAACAGTAGTCTTGTCTTTGGCTTGAAGTATAAACTTCATAAATTCACAATGTTATTTGTTTCAAACAGGAAATAATGTATGTGTTTGTTTTATTGAGAAAAAGAAAAATCTCATTGCTTAACATCATAATTTGCAAACTCTCTGGAAATATTTATTACTCTATGTAACTTTACATGTATACTGGCGAATCACAGAAATCAATGGAAATTCAAAATTGGAGGGGACCTCCAGAGATCCTTTCCTATTATTAGAAGAGATCTGCTTTTCTAATTGAATGCAGAACCTTAGATTAGTTTATCCAAGGCTTTGTCAAATTGTCTTAAATATTTCCAGTGAGCAGATTCCACTGCTTCTCAGGCTACCTATTCCAATGCATAGAATACATATATATATTTATATTCACACAGAATTTTCCTTCCTTTTCCTTCTTTTTTTACTTTTCCTGCCTCTTGTTCCATTGCCTCTTATTCTGTCAGCATGCATTCTAATCAAGTGTACCTTCAAATTATCTCTAACTTTCTCTTTGGGTAATGAAAGAACGTAATAGAATTCTGTGTAAGCCTTCCTTTCTCTGGGTTGAAATCTGAAATCTGGTTGAAGATTTTCCAAATCTTACTTTGTAAGTTAAGATCTCCAACTCTTTGATCACCTCTGATCATTTGGAGGACTAAAATGGAACACCACATTCCTGGTATGACCTGCAAAGCACCAAGACACACTCCTGCCAGTCAGTTTCCAAGCCTGTATTCCCTGATGCCTGGGATTACTCTGTCCCAGGACAGGCTTTATATATATTTATATATATATATATATATATATATTTTTTTTTTTATTTGTTTGAGACTTTGTTAAGTCTCAAACAATTCTCATTAGCCCAACTCTTTAGCCTCTTGAGGTCTCTTTGAATGGTAGCTCATTCCAGTGTACCTATTTGTCCTACCACAAACTTGGTAAGGACACTTTCAATACGATTTTCCAAACAGCATATCAAGATATTGAACAGAATCAGATCGTGTTCAGACCTGTGAGGCACTCCACTCATGCCCAGATGCCAATTTGGCCTCAGGCACCGCATATCAAGCTCAACACCTTAAACCAGTCCTTCACCTGTAGGAGCTCCATCTGTTCAGTACCAGCATGTCCTCAAAGATATTGTGGGAGACTGTGTCAGGAACCTTGCTAAAAGACCCATGCTGATGGGTCTTTATGAATGTACTTTTTGTGACATTCTCATTGTCACAAAAATTAAAGTCATGATCTTGATGAAGTAATTCAAATGAAGTGACATTTCACCCTGTGCTTTACAGAAGGTAAGAATAAACATGTATAACTGTCTTTAGCCTTAAAAAAATACATGAATCACATAACTTTAAGAAAAGTGATTTGAGATCACTAACAATGGAAAATCAGAAAAATAAAAACCACGGTTGTTAAAGGCACTGCCAAACATGGAAAATAGTGTGGTAGAACTAGCAGTCTGTTATTTTTGTTGTTGTTGTTGGTAGTTTTTTTTCTTGCCATAATGATTGTCATAGTTTAATTCATATGTATTGGATAGTGCTCTCATAAATTACATAAGAACTGGTCTTCTGATTTATTTATTTATTCCTTGGAATGTAATCTTAATTAGCTTTAATCTTTCTTTTGAGCCTCTTATGACTTAAAATATTGCACGGGTGCAAGGAAACCTAAGGCATTGTCCATGACAACCAAATAATTTTAGAAGCTAAGAAAGAAGTTGAATGCTATCATTAAAATAAAAATCTCCATTGGTGTATCAATAACAGTGTATACTGCATAATCCTTTGTAGGAATTTGTCAGAATTTGCCTGGCAAATTTTACTGTGCAATTATCCAGTCTTGTCTTGTATCATGAGGTCTGCTTCCCTGTCCTTTAATCCTTGTTTATTTTGGCATTCATCCAACATCCTGATATTTTTCTAACTTTGTGCTCCAGAGTCTGACTATTCAGATCTTTGTCTTTCCTAGCCAGTACTTTAGGACAGAAAATTAACATATTACCAACAACGATTCCTCTTGTTTCTAGCTTCAAACATATACATAGCATCAGACTAACTTAAAGCTTTTGCCATACTTCCTTTTGTGATCCTTGACGTGCACAGTTATCTTCCAATAAATCTTTAATGAATGAATGCTGAGTATGTCACTGACAGTATCCTCTGAATGTCACTGTGAGAACATCTTTTATGCACAAGCTACATGAGTTCCTTGATTTGTTTAACCTTTTCATGTCCAAATTCCATGTTAGTTCTCTCTCTCTCTCTCTTTTTTTTTTTCTCCTTCCAGTGAAATTCAAATGTTTCAAGGCAGCTTTCTTACTGTTCTGCATTGTCTTCAGCATTACTGAGGGAACACAAGCATGATAAATCATGTCATCACAAGTTATCTTATGCAGACATCATTTCCAGTTGATTTCGAGTCAGGTTGGATTTCCAGTGAGATGAAAAAATAAGGGCGACGAAGCTGGTGAGGGACCTGGAGAACAAGTCCTACGAGGAGCAGCTGAGGGAGCTGGGCTTGTTCAGCCTGGAGAAGAGGAGGCTCAGGGGCGACCTTATCGCTCTCTATAGGTACCTCAAGGGAGGCTGTAGCGAGGTGTGGGTTGGTTTGTTCTCCCACGTGCCTGGTGACAGGACGAGGGGGAATGGGCTTAAGTTGAGCCAGGGGAATTTTAGGTTAGATGTTAGGAAGAACTTCTTCTCTGAAAGGGTTGTGAGGCATTGGAACAGGCTGCCCAGGGAAGTGGTGGAGTCACCATCCCTGGAAGTCTTCAAAAGACGTTTAGATGTAGAGCTTAGGGATATGGTTTAGTGGGGACTGCTAGCGTTAGGTCAGAGGTTGGACTCGATGATCTTGAGGTGTCTTCCAACCTAGAAATTCTGTGATTCTGTGATTCTGTGATTCTGTAATATGGTGAACTAACCCAGATATATAATACACTTCCATGATAGAGTATATCATTTGATTAACTGGATTTATTTGCACACAATGAAAGAAGATGGAAACATAATGTATATTGCAGCATCTGCTTCCATCACTATGAATGACACAGTCATAACCACCAGAACCATTATGTACATATCAGTGTCATTCTCTTTATTTCAATGTCAGATGGGCTCAAGATGCTTTTGATTGTTCTGGCTTCTTGAGTTTAGTCAGCTGAGTCTGATGAGTACTTTGCAAAAAAGAGAGGAAAACCATTTGTATTTATATTTTCATGAATCAAAAATTTAGTTTTGTTTTCTCATATAAGCATTCTCTCTTGTGCATAAAACAAATCTCATAACCTTTATTACATTTTTTTTTGGTAAGAATTTTTGACCAAAACATAAGATCTAGTGGTCACAAATACATGGGCTCTTTTCCTTAGCATCATTTCTGCCCTTTAGCTTTTAGGGATGGAGGAAATCAGTGCAAAGATATTGTAGCATTTTGCTTACATAACAAAACAGAGATTACTGTGCACTTTCTATCACCCTCGATAGCTTCACAGTGGAGATTCATGTGCAGTTTTTTTAGTCTTTGTGTTATCTAGAGTCTCAGTATATCATGTTAATAGTTTTTTTTTTTTTTTTTTTTTTTTTTTTTTAATATTACAGTAGCTATGCTATACTATGCAGAAGTTTTCTCTTATTTTGTTTGTGACTTTTGTTCCTTCTTTTTCAGTAGAAGCTGAGGCATCATCCTAGCTGATTAAATCAGTCATCATAATATGAGCACATTCTGTCCTTTAGAGGGTATTGTCTTTTTTCACTTGCTGTAATGCTTCAGTAGACAGCAATCTTTCCCCTTGCTAACACGTTTTTATCCTGGCAATCTTTTTTTTTTTTTTTTTTTTTTCACCTGGATAAAGATTGTATGACAAAAGAATTAAATGATAATATGGGCTCTTGGCAAAATTTTACAAATATTGGAAAACATTCATTTTCCAACTTTTCTGCATTACATAGTGATTTAGATTCCTGCAGGGCCGATGTGTATTGCTTGAAGTATTTTATGCTGCAGTACAGTATTAAGTGCTTCAAAGAATTATTTGTCAAAACAAACCCAGTGAAGAGAGACCATGCCTGTTTGGTCTTCTTAATTCTGTGCATTCACAGTATATTTTGAAGTAAGGTGATCTCCTCTTTTGTTGTTACTAAAATCTTTTGCAATCAGTTGCTTATCTTGTTCTGTACAGAGTCATTGAGTTAATGTAGAGTCCTAGAAATCTTCAGTTTTGTTAGCGTTGACACTAGAGTTCATTAAAATTCTTGATTTGCTAAGTCCCCAGGCAAACTGAAATAAGTCTTGGACTGTATCTCAACAGGGGGACAAAGTCATCTGTTTTTCTAAATGCTCTTTTTATTCCACATACACTGCTAATTCTCATTTGGGCAGAAATTATGGCTGCCAATGAGCTGAACTTCAGAAAGATTTGTAGTGCCTATCTTGGTAAGTATCTCCACCAGAGCTGAAGGCACAGTCAATGTTTTCACTTTATCCAGTAGTTATCATCTCTTACACATAGTCTTTTACAAAGGTGAGGGAAGTTTTGTTGTTGTTGTTTGTTCGTTTGTTTAATACTTTTGCCAAAGTATTGTCTCCTTTGTCCCAGTCCTCTCTCTTTTCTATAACACAATAGTGCTTTGCATTCAGGGAATATTAAAGCAATATTTAAATTAAAGCAAAAAGGAATATTAAATGTATTCACCTTTAGGACTTCTAGCTGTCAATTTGTCAGTGACAAACTAGTATTAGTATGACCAGTGTGATACTATCTTTTAGTTAAAATCCTTCTCCAAGTATCCACTGTGTGATGGATAAAATGGTTATTGCCCTCTCCCTCATAATTGTTTTTTCCATAATCTGCCTTTTGTAAGTGCTTTGATTACTTCAAGTTGCTACACAGTGCATTAGGTTTTTAGAAATGCTCAGGAGTAGCAGAATGATTGAAATAAGCATGATAATTTTAAGTGTGCCAGAATCCAACAAATCCTATAAAACTCACCAACATTGTTGATGAGTTGGGCTACAGTTAAATCCTTAATAGTTTTCCACTGACTTCAAATACTTGTAGGCCTTCATCCTAGACAAATAGTAACATATAAACAATGATAAGCAGATAAACATTTTTGTGACAATCTGTCCAGCTACTTTGTTTTCCACAGATGAGATGAAAGATACAAACACTCTTAGAGGCATCCCATGGTAAAACCTGACATGTAGTAAAATGTGACAAGAGAGAAATCTGTAAATTGAGAATTTGCATTCATTCTTAAAAGTGTTTTATTCTTATTACTGTTGTGTCTAATATTTATCTTTCAGAAATCCAAAATCTCCACTTATGACAAGATGTGGGCCTTCATGAGTAGCAGGAGGCAGTCAGTACTTGTTAAAAGCAACGAAGAAGGTATCCAGCGTGTACTTACCTCTGATTATGCATTTTTAATGGAGTCAACAACCATTGAGTTTGTCACACAGCGGAACTGTAACCTAACACAGATTGGAGGCCTGATAGACTCAAAAGGTTACGGTGTTGGAACTCCCATGGGTAGGTGATACGTCAACCATTTGTTCTCTGTTCATTAATCTCAGCTGCTGTAGTAGTATAGAAAAGCTCCAATATACTATTGCTTTCTCTACATTACTAGCATTCTCTCATTCTCTTTTTCCTACCTAAGGAAAAATACTACATCTTTTATCGATAATTATGAATTATATTTCATTTTCTATACAGAAAAAAAAATATATATATGTAGTTACCTTAGATGAAATTGAACATTTTCATTTGACGTTTCTCATACATCATGCCTTGCTTCTCTTGCATGTTGCTCAACAACAACAAAGTTACTTTCCACATCCTTTCATCATGTTTTTTTAACATTGATCTATCTCTTTAGAGAATTAAGTGCTATTCGTATCAAGCTCGCAGAAATAAATGCACATAATACAAAGCTTCTGAGAGAGGGATAAATGTTTAAGTTCTTAAAATAAGAGGAAAGATTCCATAGTATAATGTATATGTCGTGTATAATCCACAGACAAAAGAACTACTGAATTTAAGGAATATGCTTTTGTAGAGCAAGTTTGTAATCTTGTCAAGATTAGGAGCCAACAGCGGACACTTGTTTGGTTTCTAGAATCCACAGGCTGGAATTCAACATGTAATGAGGTTCTGGGTTCCCACTGTCTGCAGTGATTGTTGAAGAACATGTGTTGAGGATCCGGCTTTAGATTTTGGAAAAGATAAGAATAGAAAATGCTAAACTGTGTTAATTATGAAAGTACTGACAAAGGGTCTGTCAGTATTGCTCAGTGATCCTAATTAATATTGTAATATTTTTCCACTAACTTTTTTTTCAAGGCCAATACTTGTGTTGTTGTAAATTTATTTTTAAGGAGAATTTATCATTTTGTTGTTGGTATGAATATGTTTTATGTTTTCTCTCAAATACGTCTCACACTTATTATTGATTTTATCTGTGTTAATAGTACACAATAAACCATTGTGTAGGTGAAGTGGAGTCTAATATAATAATGAGTCTAATACTTTAAATTAAGAATATGATAATGAAGGTTAAGAAATAAATATTAATTACTGGAATATCTTGCATAAAGAGTTATCTAGTAATACCAAAGATAGTTCTTCCTGTATGTTGTAGATACTTACTGCAACCTTAACAGCATCTTTATACTTTTAGTGATTTCAGTATAGTTAGTTATGAAGTGGACATCTGAAGAAATTATGATTCTGTCCATTCTGTCTTTGAACAGTTAGTTGTTAGGAAAGTAATTTTAATTGATATCGTATTTTTTTCCATCTTGCTCTATTATGGCTTTTTATATAGTTGAATATCTGCTATAGCCATGTAAGTGCCAGACAGGACTAGACTTGAGTTATTTTTGTTATTTGTTTTTGTTATGTTATTTTGGCATTTAATATTTTCTGAAGCATAAAACACGTTTCCATTTTATTTTGAAGACGAAAAACATCTTCCAATTAGACTTAGTATGAGGAAAATTAAATTTTACTAAGTTTAAAATCCTTGAATAGGCTGCTTGAAAACTTTTGAAGTATATGAAGCATGCCCAAGTAATGAAAGTGTCCGTGGAAGTTCCCAAGTGATAGGAAACTGAAAGACCAGGCTGTTTTTAACTGCTTTTCCTTATGCATAAATCAGAGAAGCAGCATAAACACCAGAGAAAGCAGATGAAAAGCAAAGATAAAGCCACTTCTAGATAAAAGATAAAGACTTCTAGAATGACCAGTTAAGTTTCAGAGGAAGAAGTATTGGATACAAGCAGATAAAACAGTAGGTAGACTGTCTTTTGGGCTTTGTATCCTACTTTTTTTCAGGGAGAACAGGCACTACATGTACATTATTTCCTCATTAACTTTGGCTCATATCAAAGACATTATTAATCTCTTAAGTTATCTGGATCAAGAGAAATAGTGGTGTTGTACGAAAGGATCTGTCAGCTGACAATTTTCTTGAATAAAATCAAAACAAGTAGAGGACATATCTGCAGGAATCATAGATTACCAAAGGAGGCAGAAGAAGACTTGAAACAGTGGTAGACTTAGCAAAAGAAATTACATGTAAAATAAGCTCAGTAAAACAGTTAAGGCCTTCATAAAAGGAAATAGAACATAAAATAAAATATAAATTAAGATTTCATAAAATAAATTAAAATAAAACAAAACAGCATCTGGAACTATCACAGCACAGCTAAGAATAAGAGATTATTCCTTTGTTTGGGCATTACCAATAAAATTCTATCCAGAGGCAAGAGCTAATATTTACAGAAATTCTGTATTCTGTATGTTAACTGTATAGTCTCAGACAAAGTAGATTGGGTTGCTTCTGCTAAAAGAAGGCATACTTCACACATATTTCAAGGGAAACATTATGAAAAAGCATTTCTACAGTACCTTTCAGTTTTTGTGAAATACATGGCTCTGTTGAAGGCAAAAAACCTTACAAAGCTGCATACAATGTTAATTAGTTAGTATGTTGCAATTAATCTCATTTCTACAGGAAAAAATGAATTTCAGGATTGTTAAATGATCTTTTGGCATAACTAAATCTACAGAGATATATATTATTTCATGATTATGGAAAATGCTTAGGGATATGAAATTTAGTAATATCTTTTTAGAGTCAATAATACAAAAGTAACTTGCCAGGTGCTTGGAAAACTGTAGTGTAATGATTTCACAAGCCTCTTTGGGAAGCTAGTCACTAACACATCTCTGAACAGGAAGATATGAAACTATTTGTTCAAGTAGAGACACAGTATCTGAAAGCTATGGATGTCATCTCCCCAAGTTTACAAAAATATCCAGCTTATCTCTTGGAATAGTGGCTTGAAACAGCACAAAAGATCAATTTTGTAGAATATGGTTGTTATAGACCTTATGCCAAATACATTAGAATGAATATGGTTACTTTTGCTGAACTTCATCAAAGGAAGTTCCTTTTGAAGGCTAACAGAATAATAGTGAGAACATAATTTGCTTGAGTCTAAGTAGCTTCAAGCAGGAGAGAGAAAAAAAATTCCTAACAGAAAAAACAAGCCAACAGAGAAGTTTATGATAGAATAATTGCTTGGAAAATGTATACTTCTTCTCCACCGGGGGGGCCCTGCCATGGGATGCAGTCCTTCCCAAACTGATCCTATATGGGGTTCCCGTGAGCTGCAAAGGGACAGCCTGTTCCGCTGAAGTCTTTTCCATGGGCTGTAAAAGAATTTCTGCTCCGGTGCCTGTAGCACCTCTTCCCCTTTCCTCTTCACTGACCAAAGTATCTGTAAGATCATTTTGTACTCCGCTCTCCCAGATGCTGTTGCATGGTGTTATTTCCCCTTAAAAAATGTTCTCACAGAGGCACAACCATCATCATTCACTGGCTCAGTTTTGGCCAATGGTAGGTCCTTTTTGGAGCCAGCTGGAACTGGCTCTTACCTAACATGGGGCAACTTCAGGACTCCTCACAGACATCACCCCTATATCCTCAACCACAAACAACTAAAATCTTGTCACATAAGCCCAATACATAACAAAATGTCAAATAAACTTTGTTTATAATCATTTCTACTTCTTAGAGAAAAAAATATTTTTCACTGTATTTTTTTTTTTTAAAGATGTTCCAAATTTGGTCCATAGGCAGGGACACCTTCTGCTACAGCAGGTTGCCCAGAGTTCCATCCAACCTGTTCTTGAACACCTCCAGGGATGGGACATCCACAACTTCTCAGGACAATCTGTTCCTGTGCCTCACCTCTCATTGAGTCAAGAATTTGTTCCTAACATTGAATTTAAATCTCCTCTCTTTTAGTTTAAAAGCATCCCCCCTTCTCCTATAACTATCTGCCTGAGTAAAAAGTCACTCTCCAACTTTTTTATAAACTCTCTTTAGGTGTTGGAAGGCTTCAATGAGGTTTCCCCAGATCCTTCTCTTCTTCAGGCTGAACAACCCCAACTCCCTTAGCATCTCTTCATAGAAGTGGTGCTCCAGACTGTCTTTGTGGCCCTTCTCTAGATTTGTTCTAATACTTCCATGTCTTTCGTGTGCTGAGGGCCCCAGAGGTGAATGCAGTACTCCAGGTGGGGTCTCATAAGAGCAAAGAGGAGTGAGACAATCACCTCCCTTGACCTGTTGGCCACACTTCTTTTGATGCAGCCCAGGATATGGTTTGCTTTCTGGGCTGCAAGAGCATATTGCCAGCTTGTGTTGAACTTTTCATCAAGTAAGACCCCCAGGTCATTCTCCTCAGGGTTGCTCAAAAGGAATTCTCCGGCCAAGCTGTATTTGTGCTTGGAATTGCTCCAATCCAGATGCAGGAACTTGCACTTTATGAACTTTATGGTCTTTATGAACTTTTTGAAAAGGTTCCCACCTCTCAAGCCTGTCCAAGTCTCTCATGATGCCATCTCTTCCATCCAGTATGTTGAAGTGTACTTACTTTTGCACAGTGTAATTCAATTCAGCATTTTTTAATTAAGCATTAAAATAAAGATTTTATTTTTGGCGAATCAGAGCCAAGAGAGTTTTTTTTTGTTTGTTTGTTTGTTTGTTTTAATTTCAGTTAGCTTTGTAGCATGTAATTATGATGTTTAGAGTAAGCATATTTTGAGGACAGTATTCATATAATTTCATCAGACATCAAATCTAGAAAGACTATTTCACACTACACTCCTTTAAATTAGAGTTCATCACAGAAAAAAAGGAGTCTCAGGCAATAATTTATAATCTGCTATTTCATATCTTTTATAGCAATATGACTTCATAAATTATTTATGTTTATATAAGCCATTAATAAACGTGGTACAAAACATTTCTTCTATGCCAGTGAGAGGTTACTGGATTCAAATGGACTTTAAACAAACAGTGTAATCAGTGAACATGTAACACAGTTATCATGTTGTATTCAATAACAATATATATAGGACACCTGATTTATATTACTTATGTCTCTTGGGAGTGACCGAAAAAAATACTCTTGGTAAAAGTTCGTAATGTTGACGTTTTTAAACTTATCTGATCAAATTCTCAATGCAAGTATTTTACAAAAGATTTCATTACATGAACTTTTTTAAGTGCGTGGTTTCAAATATAGAAAGTTTTGAATGTCAGCACAGAGAGAAATATAGACTACTTAAGAACAAAAGCTTTTAAAAGATGAGTAAAGACTAAAACTTAATGTAATGTAAATGAAATCAAATAAATTAATTTCTTTAGTATGCAGTAGTAAGTTTGAAAAGAGAGAAGATGATCTCAAGCCTTTATTCTTTTAGAACATGTTCAGCTTGCTCCCTTATTGCATTCATAATTCTAGTTATAGAATTATGGTTTAGAAAGAAGGTTTGCAGCCTTCTTTTGTAATCATCCAAAAATTAATATACTTTCCAAAGCTTAGTTGGAAAATAAAAAGTAGATAAAAATGGAGTAAATGTAAGAATAACATCTCAGCATCCTACAGATGTGTAGGATGTTGTCTCCCTTGTTTTGTCTAGCTTTTAAAAGACAGAAGTGAGAAGTGAAGGAAAAAAAAAAAAAAAAAACAAAGAGAGAGAAAAAAATGTCTGACAAAATGACTTTTTCCATGTTAAAAAAAAAAAAGAGAGAAGAAATAAAAGAAATAAAAGAAATTTGTGCCTCTCATTTGTCCTATCTCAAAATGCAGAACTTGGGCAGTGTGATTTTCATGGCCCTTTCACACTGGTGCTTCAGTGTTTTCCTCTTTTTGTCTTTCATTTTGTGTCACTGCTGGAGGTCTAGACTAAGAATCAGTTGACATTTTTCAAGATAGGTACTTACTGTAGCTAGGGCTACTTTCTGTGTCCCAGCATCATTCCCTTTTCACACCTCCACCAAACTGAAAAGGATATGTTTTTAAGGGACATGTTTTTAAAGCAATTTTCCTTAAATCTCAGGCAAGATTAGAGAACAATGACAATGGCCACAGTGTCTGTAAATGATCACATTACTGCCACATTCTCTTCATTTAATTTATGCATTTGGTAGTCAGTGATCAATGCAAAATATAATTTTAAAAAATCTTTTTTTTTTTTTTTTTTTTTTTTTCTTGTCAGGAGAAACAGAGGTGGTTTTTATGTTTCCATTAGTTGATTTAAATATGGCATAATTTTATAAATTCAAAAGTGCATGTTACCTTATTTTCTTGAAGAAGTACGAGAAAACAAAAAGAATGTCCTAAGCTTCTTAGATGCAGTTTGTGAGTTTGTGAGTTTGCTTTGCTTCTGCTCCTGCAGTAACTCGATTACATCTGACATTCATGGATAAACAGGTCTATACTTCTAACACACCTTTTTAAAAAATGTATTTATTTAATAATAACAAAGCAACAGGCATGAATAACATGGGAACCTTTCAAAAAGCAGTCAGCTCCAAAATTGTAAGGAATAACAATGAAAATGATGTAAATTTAGTCCCCGAGATAGTTAACAATACACTTGGTTAACATAACTGGAACCAAATTCTTCATATTTGAAATATTGAAAAGCTGCTGAGATGCTTAAGATTTGCTAATTTGCTTTGGTGAAAATATATTCCTGGACTTCCTCTGTAAAGTACTGAAAACTACTGTTAGCACTGGCTTTCAATTTAATCATTTTTGAGATTTCAGGCTTTGAAAAAAATCCTGTTTATTTATATATAGGATATCAGAGGATATCTGAGCTAAGCTATCCTTGTCTACTGCATGTCTACTGCAAGTACAGATGCTGGAGAAAAAAATGCATCTTACAATTGACATGCTGTCTACTTAGAAAGTGTGCATATGTGTCTATGTATATATCATACATTCTTAGGTAAACTTCAAATAATGGGTGTAATGAATACTGTGCAATTTTTGCATTCATTGGGTTTTATTGTTAAAATCCCCTAGTTCTCTTGTAGTTTCTTATTACCTTCAGACTATAGAATATTCATATATTCATATTTCGTAATATGAACTTTTTTTTTTTTTTACCAGTCCTTGGTGACTTGCGATTTAAACAGATCTGTCTCTATAGGAGACAGAGAAATACCATGTACCAACACGGGAGGCCTTTTTATTCTGCTTGCCTGCACTTAATCTGCAATCCTTCATATAATTTGAACTGTAATATTCATCACTTATACATGCATAAAAGTGCTGGGCTTCAGTTCTTCTGTAACTAAAACAAATTAATACATTTGTCTTCATTAGCTGAACATGCAGAAAATATAGATTCAAATTATTTATTTTTATGCAGGTCAAACTGAGTATTGAAACTAATTTGAGAATTTCTGTGCTTGAGCAGTTAATTTATTGTTGTTGAAATATAAGAATGTGTAGCTAACATATTTGATGAAAGAACCGTGTTTTTATAGTTACCTCAGAAGTATGTGTTGACGCATGATAGCTGACTGAGCATTATATTAAAGAATTGCCAAAACACGGCTTCCAGTAGCTGTTGTGAATAAACTCTCCGTTGGAGAAGTGGAGTTTCCAGCAGGATTTTGTTGGACAGGTGTAACTAAGTAAAGACATTATTCAAGCCTCAACATTGACATTATAGTGCTCAGGACCATTTGCTGCATTGTAAAGAATCTTCTTCAAATATAAAGAACAGAATATGTTGCTCCTGTAGTCACTTTAACCTTGTGAATCAAATTGTGGGAAAGAAATCTGCATGGAAAACCAAAAGAAGTCAGATCCTCTTATTTACTGGAGTGATTAGAAATATATGGAATACATAGGACTGAAGCAGCTGAAGCTTCTAATTGTCTCCTCTGGATGCAATATAAAGTTTTGTAGGAATTCTGACCACTCCAAAGTATGAAGCTATTCCTGTTTGTATAACTTAAATAAAGATTACCATGATTTAAGATGTCATTACAGCTAGATATACCTAACAGCTAATTCATACCTCACCCATGATAAAAAAGCTAGTGGCAAAAACAATGACAGGTATTATTTTCAGAATTTCCATTAGAGCTTGGCTTCTGGAAATGCATGGACTGACCCTAGACTTTTCTTTATCTTTCACTAAACTCTTGCTCACCTTTCTGAAAACTATATACATTGTAGGACTGCATGTAATGTTTGTTAGACTCCTTCATTCAGCTGTATGGTGCTGTGTAGTGTTAGACAAATATTTCCCAAGGAAGCTGTATTTGTAGTCTGCTTGTACGACTGATACAGGTTTGCAAGAGGCAAAAACAAGTTTTTTACACTTTTCTACCTTAAAAACTTCTATGTCCACTCAAAGTTTATTGATATAGCACTTGTTTTCAGTAAATGTGGGGAGTGTATTTAAACTGCGCATCATTGTCATTAATTTATTTGTATCTTAGAGGCAAGAATGCTATAATGTTTGAGTATGTCATAAATATATATATAAAAAAAAACATAGGCACAGAGCTAAGAAACTGATAAATGCTTCTGGTTTACTTCACTTAACATCACAAAGAAAATCTTTTATCAAAGCTACATTTCACAGAATCACAGAGTGGTTGAGTTTGCAAGGGACCTCTGGGGATCTTCTCCTCCAAAATTTCTGCTCAAGCAGGGACACCTAGAACTGATTGCCCAGGACCATGTTCAGATGGCTTTTGAGAAGCTCACATCTATTTCCTGGTATGCAATGATATCCTGTTTGTTCTATACTCTTAAAAATACATGGCTCATTGCTACTTAGGGAAGTGGCTAGTTTTGCTATTGAGTACATCTTTTCAGTGGCATACTTATAACCTCTATATATAACTTCAATACATCTGGGACTTTGTTAGCTTTATATTTACATCCATATATATATATATATGTATTAATGCTTCAGACATAATTTTATACAGATTTTCATTTGTATTTTAAATTTTCATATGTAAGTCACTGCAAATAGAAATTGTTGCATCCCTCACTGATTTTGTTGATCCTAGAAAGTTATTAAGGTCTCCATAATTTGTGTAACTAGACTGAACGTACTAGAGTGATTCTTTTAGCAGAAGTTCTCATTCCTGCAAACTGCAACTAGAGAGAGATCAACAAATAATGTATAGTTTATGTTCTGTAGGCCCTCCAGTCCTAGTTTATCATGGAGATAGTTCTTGGAGTCAATGGAGAAAATAAAACACTTGGAACCCAGGGAAGAAAGGAAAGACCAATTCAGATATTTCCAAACTTGACTTCTCTTTTTCTTCCATAATTAATGGAAAATTATAGTCTCATCTTTTCCCTCTGAGTTTGTGATGGAGTTTTAAATATCTTGGTGTCTGTGTCCCTGCTCCTTTCCCCAGGCTCAAGTCATTCCCCATGCACAGACTGGTAAGATTTTTTTTTTCAACTGCATGTGATTTCATTTATATTTGAAGTTCACATTTCTGCACATGAAAATTAATGTTGTGTGTGCTTTCTATGAATACGACAGCATTTTACTCATTTATTTATTTATTTATTTTGAATTTATGCTTTATTACTTAATTCTTATTCATACTGTATTTATTTTACACATGCATTCACACACATGGTCAGTGAGCCTTCAAGTTTCTGTTCACATTTAATTTTTTCTCCCTGAAAAGCAAATTCTCTTCAGTGAAATAGTTTTGTTTTTAAAAAGTACACAAGGAGGACATCACCTTCCCTCAACACCTTATTAAATGGCTTGACTCATCTTGCACTCATGATGGTGAAAATTGGCAATAATTTACAAAACCTTTTACATTTACATGATGACATTTTTCATTTCTGCAAGGAAAACAGCAGTTTTAAGTGTGTAATCTGTATGCTGTGTCTATAATCTGTATGCTCTCTCTCTCTTTCTTTTTTTTTTTTTTTTTTTTTTTTTTAGTCTCTTAATCTTAGTCTTTTTTTAGTCTCTTTAGTCTTAGTAATTCTGTCATCCACTGATTCTGATTAGACCACAACATTTTTAGACACTTCAGGGACTTCTGGGTAGATTTCCCATTGCTATGTCTTTGCAAAGTGTAGAAACTGAGTGCAAATCAATTTAGTTAGAAAACTTAGAAAACAGCTTGTCAGATCAGAAGATGGGTTAAACTGGGTCCAAAATTATTTCTCAGAATCCTATGTTATTGTTAAATATTTATAGGCAGTGTAGCCCTGAAAACATCTCCCAAAGATTATAGTATGCACTTACACTCCCCAGGCTCTTGTGGATAATCACTTTCCTTCTTCCATTTGACTGAAGAAAAGCATCAGATACAGGATTTTGCAGAGTTTCATAATAATCAGGATGGTCTGAAATCATGTGACCTAAGCTCACACATGCACAAAGGAATAGAAAAGAATTTGCTCTCCCTTCTCTCTGCTTTCCATATAGTCCTGTGTAAACACAGTGTAGCTCTTAGTGCAATCTTCTTTTTTAAGGAGGAGATATGATAAAACCCAAGTTCTTGCAATGTTACTTTGAGGCTAGCTCTTCCCACCTTTTATTTTTGGAGTAAAGGAATAGCTCAGAGTATTTTACAATTAATTGTCTTTTCTGTTTTATTTCCATCCTGGCACATCAACCCTTTGCAATTAGCTATATTCTCATGATAAGTTCTAGATATGTAACACAATAAGTTGAATAGTATGTTAAAGGAGAAGAAATTCCTAATAAAACAAAATAAAATAAAAAAATAAAACGAAATAAATAAATGTTTTTCTAGTGTAAAGACTACAAATTATCCTACAAATGTCTTTCTTCAGCTCCTTCATAGCTGACAAAAATACATGAAATAGTCAAATCTCTCTAGCAGGATTCTGAGATTTATTTTTTTTTTAAGGTATGAAGTTAAAGAAAATACATTTTATCATTCAGTCAAAGGAAACACCATAAAGATGATAGCTAGTAAGTAGCAATATTATGACAGAAGGAAAAAGAGGAGGAAGATTTGTAGACCTGCATTCATATCGCATGAAAGAGGGGATGCCATGCCTTTTCATCTACTTCTCTCTTTTTTTTTTTTTTTTTTTTTTTCCTCTTGTATTTCTTAACCACTTTAATGCAAAGTCTTTTGTTCTTGTTTAGGAAGGAGGAGAAGAAAAATTATGTCTTTATTCTCTCAAGCATTACACAGATCTTAACATAGAAAAAACAGTTCTAACTGTTGATTTACTCAGTAACATTCAGAAAAATAAAGTTTTCTCCATTGGCATTCTTTGTTAATTAAGTTATGTTTTAAAGTACTCATTGAAAAATTCTTGTGCACTTATAAAGAAAAAGAGAGCAGATGACATATGAAGATATGACAGTACCCTGTGAACTGCCTGTATTGAAAGGTTCAAAAGCTGCAAAATTATCATGTTATTTTAAAATACTTAATTATGAGAAAGAAATATATTAAAAATATGAAAATTCACATTCTTGTTATCCAAACACTTAAATTTATCTTGTAAATTGTAATTGTCTGACAGTGTATCAGATACAGACTTTTGTGACTGTATCTTGATGTTTCTTTCATCAAGAAATTGATGTTTCTTTCTTGCAAGAAAGTAATAACAGTATGAAGTGCTTATTATATAAAAGACCTACAGCTTTAGGGTAGCAAGCTATGAAGCAACAGCCTGTAGATTTAGTTATATTAGACTAAATCTACTGCAGAATAATTAAAGCCTGATATGAATTAAAAGGTGAACACTCTTTGGCTGGATTTAATAGTTTAGTAGACCATTGGACTCAATGCGATAAGACTTGCTTCATCAAGTTGCCTGGCTTATAACCAACATCAGCTGTATCAAGTTCTGCACATATGTAGTTATGTACGTACGTAGGTTTGCACTTGTGTGACCAGTGGGACCATGATTAAATGTACTTGTTTTTCCATAAATGTTATGGTTGTAAAGAAAAGGATATATATTTTTTCCCTGTGGCATTCATCGCATTACATTTTATTCTTATCAGGTGTAACTATCTTTAATATATACACCACTGCAATATATGTTCCCTGTGATCTCTTTAGGTTCTCCATATAGAGACAAGATCACTATAGCAATTCTACAGCTGCAAGAGGAGGGCAAGCTCCACATGATGAAAGAGAAATGGTGGAGAGGCAATGGCTGCCCAGAGGAGGAAAGCAAAGAGGCCAGTGCTTTGGGAGTTCAGAATATTGGAGGAATCTTTATTGTCCTGGCAGCAGGATTGGTGCTTTCTGTCTTTGTGGCAGTGGGGGAATTTTTGTACAAATCAAAAAAAAATGCCCAGTTGGAAAAGGTAAATATTGTCTTTTCCTATTTCCGTATTCTATTTATGATCTAGTTAAATAATATTTTAAACTTTTGGTAGCCAAAATGTAGGTGCATTTTAATTGTTTATCATATAATACAGTATATAAGAAAGGATCACAGCAAAGTACCCAAAAGTTACATTTACAGCTTTTAATTTGTGTTCAATGTGTTTAATTGTAGCCAGCTTTCAGGACAAGTGACTATTTCTCCTCTTATTCAAGCCTGAAAAAAGACAGCTTTTTACTTCTGGAAGTTCACTGCAGTTAATTTTATGGATGAAGAAGAAATCCGAAACTGTAATGGGAAACAAATTAAACTTCAGCAGATAATTCTGATTTTCCAAAAAACCAAAACTGTCTGTTGCTCAAAGCCAAAATATACAAATGTCTCTATAGAAATTTTCTTTCACATGTTTATACTTGAAAAGTTGTCCTGGTACCATCTGGAAAAATTTACATCACCAAGATTTTTTGTGGGTTTACTACTGATTATGATATAATGTCCTGTCATTTCAGACTGACTTGGTTTTGAAAATTCTAGTGTTAATTTGATCTCATCTTACAATTTTTGCAACTGCAATACTGTAATTGTGCCAACACTGATAATATCTTGGGAAATTCTTAGGTGGAAATATAGTTTCTGCATAGTGAATAAATCAAATAAATCTCTCTCTATATATGTGCCCATATTTAAACCTAAACTCAAACTATATATTTTACTGCTATGATATATTCTGTATTTTAAAAATGGAGATGAGATAAGTTTTTATTTTATTTTTATTTATTTATTTTTATTTTTTTTAATACCTATGGCAAGACCTGTATGTCTATTTAGTAACTTAATTTCTTAATTTAATAAAATCAGTAGTAAATCCAATCAGTATATTTATATTTATATTTTTTCCAGATGCTACTAGTGAATTTTTGTAACTTGAATTATTACTCAGAAAATTTAAGATTTGTTATCACTTCTTTTGAGGCTACCTTTCAGTATGCAAGTATCCTTTAATAAATAAATTGTTAAAAATATTTTTTTCTAATACGCACAAAGGCAGTGTGAGATCACAAGGTCCTAAACACAGTGTGAACATGGGTATATTTGATTAAGTTGTTAAAAGCCCATTAAGAACCTATCCTTTATGATACTTTAGGGTGATTCCATTCTGTAAAAGTGCTTTTGAAATGTAATGTTTCTGAAATTAATTTATGAGAGAAAAGATAACTATTATCTAAGTACCCCATGCAAAACTATCCATTCCTAAGGTGGATATGTATTTCGTAATGACAATAATTTGGTTTAGCTTTTCTGGACTTTTAACAAATACTCACTTAGAAAAATAGTTTTAATAGTGATCTCATAACATCAGTACTTTAGTGTTCTGCAGGGTGTGAATATATAACTTGACACTATCAGCATGTTGGAAGTCGTGTGAGGAAGTAAACAGAAAAGACTTACAGAAACATAACTTGTTTCTCTAAGCCCTATGGTTTGTTGTTGTTGCTATGTTCTGTTTTTTTTTTTTTTTTTTTTTTTTTTTCCTGTTATTTCTTTTGTTTTTTTTTGATCTATTTGCTTCTTTTTTAATCTTGTTTGTTAGTGATGGATAGATATAGCAACAAGTGGAGGTATCTGAGCTTTTTGCCAGAAGTGTTTCATCATACATCAAGTATTGATGTAGTTTTAAAAATTAGGATTAAATCTGAAGCAGATGGAAGGATTAGGTCTTTCCACTCACCTCCTTCCTCATCTCAAATTTCTTCCGTTGTATCCCCTCTCTATAACACCCAACTATGCTGATCTCAGGAGGAGAACAGTAAAATTTCTCGAGAACTTGACTTGTAGAATAAAACTAACTAATGATGACAGGATCCCTGCATGTGACCTTCCCTGAACCACCATCACCCATTTTTCTCCCAGCATCCTGAGACCTCCATGAATGTCTTCTTTCTTCCTCTCCAGAAGTAGCAGATCCCCTTTGCCTAGGAGAGAGGAGCATTGCAGCAGCCAAAGGGGAGATAAGCAGGACTGTCATGTTTCCAATCCCTACATCTTTTCTGTTGTCAGTTTGCATGAGTAAATCATGCAAGTGACGCATTCTTGGCTTTCTCACAGGGAGGGAGAAGACACCTTTTTATAGTAACACTTATTGTTTCAGCCCTTTAGACTCAGATTATCATTCCGGCATTTGTATAACGCTCGTCAGCATTTGGAGATGGAAAAGATGGGGTTGTTAAGGTCCCATTAACAACCAAGGAAATGAAAGAAATTAGATTACTTCAGTTGCTGAATATATGGAGTACCCTGGGATACAAATGGACATATTAACACATAAGTCTGCATTATAATGCACAAAATATAGAGTTGCATTTCCTTTGTGGCAGTGGGGAAGCAATGCAGATTTTAAGTGTATAATCTAGATGATTTTTTAGTGTTTTAGACGTCAGCCCCCATCCTGGAGTGCACATGTAAACAGAGACATTGGTTAGTGTGAAACTGTTTGGAGGAGTGACGTCTCAAAAAGAACTGAGCTGAGAAAAACATCAGACAAAATTGTGTTATTTTCTAAAAAAACATTACATCTTGTAAGTAAAGTGACTCAGAATATCAATTCTTCTGATGTGCTAAAAAAAATCTCCAGGAAATATGGGACATTAATTTTACTCCTTCTTTGAAACAGATACCAATAACCAGAATACCATCCATGCATCCATGCAAGCACAGCATTTTCTAGACATGGAAGAACTCCTCTTTTATTGACACCTTTCAAAAGTGAAGATTATTCTGGATGTTATCACCATTAGGCTGTTAGTCAGTAATACTTACTATGGTCAGTTTGTTTGAAAAATAGCTGTCCTAATTTGCCAGGTATTTTCTAGAAGATTCAGATCTGATCTAAAAAAAAAAACTAAAATTTGCTACCATTTATAGCCATTCAGAATTCATTGAGACAGCAGCAGGTCATACGTAAATCTGCTTGGGAAAAAAAAATAGCATATGTACATTTTATTAATCTTGATCTGTTAAGCACTTCAAACAATGTGAAATGAGACACATATCAGCATTCTGTTTGTTTCCTTAGAGGAGATCTGGTCAGAAGTTCCCTATAATACAAAATACTAGTTTAAATCTAACAATGAACCAGTAACACCAACAAGTTGTTTCTGGAGTTATACAATCAAACTGTAACATAAGAACTAGCTAAATTAGCCTCTCTGAAATAAGTATTCATTTATAACTGATTATAAAAACAATAAAAATAATAAATTGATATTAAATTGCATTTTATATAGATTTCCCAAGGAAGATAGGAACAATTGAATGTGCCTCTGTAAATATTTGTCTGCTCAGCTACACAGCTGAATGGAGAAAGATTAGCCTGGATGGTTTATCTCATAGTGAATGAGTCCTTAGCTGTTTGCAGCATTGGACCCAAGGCACACATTATTGATTGTGAATATACATGTGGGTTACATACGGTGTTTTACTTGCAACTGCAGATTCCACTGAAGTAACAAGAATTTTTGAATGCTTAACTGTGAACTGTATATGAAACTAACTATATCTTTGAAGATGACACAAACTTAACTGGTTGACCAAAATATATAATTTACATAAATTTCAAACACTCACCGAATAAAAGAACCATGTTTTGGTTTTGATAATATAAGGATAGAAAGAATAGAAGTGCCTGATCTTAGCTGGTTCAAAATGCAGTTTTACTGGGCTGCAGAGGCATTAGGTTATGGCAGTATTCAGATTTTTTTTTATTTTTTTTTTCTCTAATTGACAATAATTCCGTATTGTTGTCTGTATACCTCAAACACACACTGTAGTAAAGGGATAAGATGTATTTTAAACTAAATAATCCCACTAGTCCTGCCCAATACCTAGTCTCACTGGTTGAGAGGGAATATTAAGAATGGGAAAGCATTGCCCTTGTCTGGCAGAATTGTGATATTCCAGTGGACACAGTGGGAAGGGTTTGGAGGAAATGGCAGTTCTGAGGCTGTCCCAATTGCATTCCTTCAGAGTAACCACAAGATGGTGCCTTCTATTTTCTCAGAGGGAAATTTAATTGTTACTTTTTAATAGAATTTATGTCACAATGCTCACTTTTTTTTTTTTTTTTTTTTTTTTTTTTAATTGCAGCCTTTTAAAAAAATGCTGAAGGCTTGTACTCTTTGCTATTGTTTATAATACGAACATCTAATTATGTCAACTGCTTGGAAACATGTTATTAAGTAGAGCTTTTTTATCCAGCCAGTCTTGACTATAAATGCTCTGCCATTTGCATTTTATAATTGCTTTTGCTGGTGAATGACCTGCTCCCTGATTTTAACAGGCACTCTGAGGGCAGTGAATAAGCACGTTAGAAACAGAAGCCATCTAAAACAACTACTACATCCTTTTTTGTTGCTGTTTTTCAATGTGTCATGGATTTATGTACATTTTATACATTTATTTTTGTACTGATCATATTATTATCATAAAGGCCAGGGAAAACATTGGCATGTGGACCATTAATATTTAGCATAATACATTAGTTGATGGGTCTCAATTTGAGAATTTCTTCACCTTTCATTCATTTTCATTAAAAAAAAAAAGAGAGAGAAAAAAAGTTCTCTGAGATTTATGAGATTATCTCTATTTTGACACCACCTTCACACACAATGATCAGGGAGCTACTACTATAACTGTAAGCTGTTTGGTAGAAAGTACTTGTTCACTACTGAAAACTTTAGGATAAAGTTCACAGCATTACTGAAGACAGTGACAAGTATATATATAGAACATTACATTTGTTACCCTTGCAAGTGGTTGCACCTATCCTGGCCATGGTTTCTTTAAAAAAAGGTAACATGGGCTTGTAAAGTAATCTTGAAATTTGTTTTTATTGGCATAATGGACCCACACCTTTGGAAGAGGTTGAGATGAAGAAGCTGTTGTGCTGTAACCACTTACAGTTGATACTGTGTCCTTATTGTTCTTTTCTCAAATGCAATTTAGCTTTTCTTGATTTGTTTAAATGAAGTTAGTGTAAATGCTAACATGGGCTTTATTTGTCAAGCTCTTTATCTATAGTCTGCATCAGGATAAATTTAATTCATTATGACTTACTAATGAATTATTAAATTTAATTCATTATGACTTAGAATGGCTCCTTTTAGAATTGATATGAGCAAAGTGCATACATGTACCTTGTCTTAACCAGATTGGTCTTTCAGAAAGAAGTTAATACATATTGGAATATTGTGAATGTTTCTTTGTCGACAGGATAGTGGAAAGTCAGTATTTCAATTTCTAAGTTATTGTCCTAACAAAAATGTAAAGCAACATATTACAATAATTTTGTATGAAAAATCAAAAGATTTTTAGGATCCCTTCTTACCTAAATAGATTTTAAGACCTCTTCTTATTTTACCACATATTTTTATTATTATTTTAATAATTTAGTTTTCATTAATCTCTTTCATAAAAACTGTAGTGTTACTGGAGTTCAGAGAATATTTCTAATAGTTTAATATCAAAAGTCAAATATTTGGGACAGTAGTTTCTAATAGTTTTGGGGCAACCCCAGAGTAAATCCCAGCACAGAGAATTTTTTTCCCCTTTCAGAGAAGGAAGTTCAAAAGATTTTAAAGTTGAAAAATGTGTTACTCAGGTTACAATAATAGATAAATAAAGATATTAAAAAAAAAAAAAAAAAGTGGGAATTAATGGTAAATCAAAGTAAAAGCTTTGGGATTTATATCCCAAGTAACTTATACAACATAGAGTCAGTGATGTCATCTGTATTACCATGTCATATTTTGTAATGGAGTAACCTCAGAATTTTTAATGTTGGCTGGGAGAAACAGCAGTAGCTGTGACAATTCATAAGAGGATTTTTTTTTTTTTTTTCAACTTTATGCACAGATATGCACATATGCAGTTAGAAAATTGGGAACTTCTATCATCCTGTGCTCATCCTAGTGCTCATTCCACTGAGCACTATATGTGGATGTATAGCCTTGTATTGTTTGTGTGTGTGTGTATTTGTTCAGATTACTTGAGGATGAGATATTAATTATAAATAAATGCCCTCATGGAAACCACCTAGGTATTATCTTCTAATGGCAAGAACTGTTAAAAAAAACAACAACACACAGAGAAAAATATCTTCTATAGAAAAGGGTAGGAAAAAGCAGAAATTGAAAAAAAGGTCAATTCACTATGTCATTTTAAAAATCATTTTCAAACAATAAAACATTAAAAATGAGTTTTCTATTTTGTTTTTTGACTGTAGCTCAACAAATCTATTTAAAATCTATTTGATAGTGGACCTTCCTACAGAGGTATTTTGAATTTCTTAAGTGGTATCATTCAGGAAACCAAGAACCAAAGACTGGAAATGTACACAGAACTGTCCACTGCAAAAGCAGTGGTAATGTGATTTCAAGTGGCTCACTATCACTCCAAGGATGTTCACCTGAAACTACAGGTTTCAGTTATGGGATATTTTATGTTTGGCACAGAGAATTTGAAGTTTTATAAATATTGTTGAGAAACTTGATGTGTCATTTATTTTATAGCAACTACTCTTCATTTCCACTCTTCAGTAGAAAGAAGAAACATTCAAAGTATGTAATTATTGGCTCCCCTGATATTTTTTAATTTTATTTTTTAATTCTCAAGGAAAAAAAAGTCATTATAAAACATTTACGTCTAATTTTTCTGTGTTCCCCTAAACATTACATTAGTGTGTCACATCTACAAATATTTTAGTATATAAATATTAGTATTTTCATTTTGAATCAATCAGCTATATTATAGCTAAATGTAGTATAAACATTTAACAATAATATCAAGATATTTCACACCTACATTTGAATCAGCAAGCTTAAATGAAAGTTTAGTTCATCAGAATTAGGTTACTTTCACTTCAGCATAAGCCAGCAAAGCAACAAGCACTTCCATTTATTCTAGACTGCCAAATGAAACCATGTAATTATAAAGAAACTGATTCTAACCATTTTGATATTATGTAGCGCAATGTGATGATAATCATGTTTCTAAAACAGTAGAAACCATTGGCATTAAATTAATACTAATAGTCTCTCTCTGTTCAACATGATTTGAGGCCATGCCAGATTTTGTGTTAAATTTATACTATCACACTGAACTATAAAAATAGAATGTATTTTTATAGTGAATAATGTACCGTGGATTTAAGCTCAGACAACATTAAAAAAAAGGTGGTTAGATACAGACATACTTCGCCAAGTTGTATGGATTTTCTAAAGTGGCTCTGTGAGATGGGCTGTTTATTTTCAAATTAAACTATATTGTGATACATAAAACATTTTAATCCAGATAGATTTATACTCTAAAAGACTTATCACATATCATTATCACTTCCTTTCACCGTGCCTGAAGATCAACAAACCTGACCCTCCTTAGACAAACACGAAATGACTTTACACTGAGGATCAAAAATGATTGAATAGGTGAACGAACTTTCACAGCCAGTGGGTGATCTCATGTGGCTGATTTCAGTGTAATCAGGATCATCTCTGCTGAAAGTCAAAAAAGTATCCTACACAGCTGTGATCACAAGATATTGAACTTTTAAGATGTTACATTGGATATCATTCTAAATCAGATAGGCACTACTGTATATGCCATTTTCTCAGTGCCATTTATATGTCTGAAGTGGTATGAATTGGTATCAGCAGTTACTGAACATCTGGTAGTCATTTGTAGCCATTGTTCCAGGGAAGTTCCAGGGACTGCATCACTCCATTCTGGAAGAGGACCTGGACTGATGCGGCAAGCTTTACACCTGTAGAAATTATTGCCACTGATCTAAACCCAGATGTCAAACTGTACTTGCCACTGATCCAATTTGGAAACCCAGACCCAAATTCATGAACCTGGAGAGAGACTTATAAACCTCTCTCACAAGAGGTGGAACTGAGTAGTAAGGGTAGATGATAACTTCTGAATGTTTCCCTTTACTTGTGCAACATAGCACCTATGTTTACTCTGTGGGAGTAAACTTGCATCATACCCCTATTTCAGCCAGGTTCTGGAAGCACAAAATGACTGCACCATCCTGGTCTGACAAGAGAATAGGACTGTGAATCATCTGAATGCTGATGACAC
The DNA here is from genome assembly GCF_964035555.1 of Netta rufina. Taxonomy (NCBI): domain Eukaryota; kingdom Metazoa; phylum Chordata; class Aves; order Anseriformes; family Anatidae; genus Netta; species Netta rufina. The sequence goes on from NC_140125.1 coordinate 69,680,126, forward strand.
CACAGCCCAAATTATTTCATTATCTCCCCAGTGGCCTCTTATACATGTTAAAAGGAGAGATGACAGGATGAAACCTTGTGGAATCCTGCATGAGAGAGAGCCCTCGGGGCTGATGAGCAATTACCCTATGCCATCCTCTGGGATTTCTCTGAGAGGAAAAAGTGGAACCACACAAGTGCAATCCCATCTGCCCCAGCCTAGGTCCACAGGTGAGTCAGAAAAGCATCATGATCAGCGCAATGGTCAGAAAGGCTGCTGGCAGAAGCTAAATGAAGCCACCTTTGAAAAAGCTTTCTTCAGTGATATGAGTTCCCTATCAGCTTCAGGAGCTAGTGTAGCTGCTAGGCTGCACTTAGGCTGGAAACCAAGTTGAATGGTTTCAGAAGACTTTAAATGGAGTCAGAGTTTCTTTACAAGAAGTCTATCTAATTCGCCAGAGTATGTTATTTTGTCAAGGAATATACTTTAGAATTGTAGAGTTGCTGAATTTGGATTTTGGACATGAATTGGTAACTTATTAAGTAGGAAATTAGGTAATTTAAGGCAATCTGGAATTTTTTGTCCCAGAGAGATATTAACAGTCTGTGCTGGAAGAGGTTTTTTTTTTTTTTTTTTTTTTTTTTTTTTTTTTTTGTGTGTGGTAGTGTGGATTTGGGTTTATTGATTGGTTGGTTGGTTTGGACCACCACTGAGCTGGTCCAAACTTATATAGTATATCACTTATAATGTATGTCACATATAACGTATATCATGTATAATGTATATCATTGAAGTTCAACTCACAACTCTAAAACTCAGAAGATTATTTCAGGTTGTAGAACTGTTATTTTGTTGCAGAAAGTGCTGGTACCATCAGTCTTGTTGATTCTCTCCATAAGATAGCTAGAAAAGTCCTTGAAATAATCATTGTTCAAGTCAGTTCCAGTGTGAAGCACATCATGCTTCACCAGCTGCCTGGAACAATTCTAATGTTCTCAACATCTTAGAAATTATGGTTAACTTACTTTATGAAATTATATTATTAATTATATTTTTCATTTTGCTAGATTTTGATGTCTGTGCTGATGACAGGTGATGAAATCTTCCATATATTTTGTCCTGAAACTAACTTAAAATGGCTCACGGTTCTCCTCCTACCAAAAAAACACCAATTGCTAAAATGGTAATTGATAATATATTGGTGATATTTTCAGCTAATTGATGTGAAATTAGTTTTCAATGTACCTGTATATTACACTTGCTATGATTTGAAAATATACTACATCAGAAATGTGTGGAAAAATATTTTTAATATAACCATATTATGTATATATAGATATTATACATATATGTGTGTGTGTATGTGCATATGATTTTCATTATAAAACTAGGTATACAACTAAGTGAACTAGAAATCTAATCTTTACAATTATGCTTTATTTTAAAAAGTAATGGTTCAGCTACAGTTGAAATACGGTCTATCTTTCTCTAAGTTTATTTGAATTCTATTAGTTGCTCATCTCTTTGTGATTCTATGTAAAAATTCTTAACATTTGTTGTTCTGTCTAGGGCTTTAAGATTGACAATTTTTTCATATACACATTTAGAATCCCTGGCATATGGAAGGAGAAACAGATTAGAAGGAAAGGTCAGGGCAGAGCTGTGCACTCAGTTTCAGTTAACTTCAGGAAGATGAAAAGTGTTTTGATTGATATGTCCTACTAAGTGCTAGAACACTGACCCATAACATAACAAGAATATGCAGGATTAGGGCTGCTACTCCTTTAAGAAAATTTAACAAGGCTTCAAATAATATGTGACATGCAAGACTGGAAGTAATGAATTTCTGAATAAATCTAGTTTTGTACAGAATATTGACAGCCAACTTTATATTAAATCCATTAAAGAGGAAAAAAATAATCTATAAAAGAGCATACATTTGGAGACTTTTATATTTAAAACAAACAATGTTATTCACTTAACTCAGAATGGTAAGAGCGATGCAGGCTTGCCATTCCTATCTTCTTGTTTTGCTTTGTAGGACATTAAAAGTAAAATTTATGATGGTAGTATCATAACCGTGTGTCTAACATGTTAATACGACTTCTAATTACCTTTCTAAACTCTAGTAGTGTAATGAAAACAGTTAAATATTGTTTAGCTTTCTTATTAATATCTACATGCAAAGATACTTTTTTTTTTTTTTTTTTTTTTTTTTTTAGGCTGTAGTCATGCACAAGCTTGCTAGTAAATAGATTGTAAACAATTATTACATTCTGAAAAACAGTTATCTTGATTCTATGTGATTTGTGAGCTGTCAACTGTGACAAAGAATGAAAGAGGTATCAGTTACTTATTCACACTTAAGGAGATGAGTTTTTTTCAGAATTGCTTTCTGTTAAGTCTAAGAACTGTTGATTAAAATTAGCTGCTGATTAAAATTTTCTTCTGTGAATTCTCTGCTTAGAATTGTAGCCCTATTTTCTAATGTTTTATGGTGTTTGGTACCACAAAAGAGTTGCACTTAACTGCGCTTGTGTTCAGAGATCTGTATGCTTTCCTTCTACTTTTCTTCTACTATCTGACTGTGTCTAAGGTGACTTGGAGGCAACATTACTTTCTGGTAGCATTTAGGAAGACAACGATATTTTGTAAGGGTTGGTAAAAAATCAGTAACAATTGATGTTCTTGTAATGTGCCTGCAGTGTGGAGGGTACCTTGGGGCAAAAGGTTATTTGTTTTGCATTAAGAGAAGAATCTTGTAATATCCATTAGAAGAGCTCATTTTCATGGTATACAGTAATTTCTGAAATACAGTCCATAAATTCTATAAACTTTTTGCTGTTTTCCCCTAAAAATGGTTAGATGATATCAGTATTGAGATATTGGATCATATTTTCTAAAATCATGCCTGAATTTATCTACCTCCCCCCCAAAAAAAAAAAAAAAAAAAAAAAAAGTATTATAGAGATGCTTCTGTATTTCACATCTTGTTATTCCAAAAGGTATATTCTCAAAGTGTGAGAACACAAAGTTTAGCTGTGTAGAAAATACTGAATGTACTCAGATTGGAATCAAAATGAGACAAGAAAATATATATTCAAATAACAAAGGTCAAACATGAAGTAATTTGTTGTAAATCTTTTTGAACATGATTTTGAAATATGTGGGGAAAACGCTTCCATGTGTCATATCTCTTAGATAGAACCCAAAGAAAAATAAGGATCCAAATCACGAAGTGATTTGCATTTTTTTTTAAATGTTACCAAACGATGGTACTGTTTGGGAGATAATAATGTTTACTCTTTCCAGACAAATTAATTTTTAAAATACATACCATACCTAAAAAAACATACTAAATGAAGTAATTAAATCATATATTTCAAACAGTGTACAGAGATAAGTTTGCACGAGCTTATACAACATAATTTGAAAACACAGGATGGAATAATTTTCTAGATAAAATAATTATCACAAAATTGTGTTAACTGCCTTTTTAAGACTGTCAGTTTTGCCAAAAATTCTCATTTTAGGGAGTGGAGTTCATATTAATGAATTTACAAATCCAAGTAAAATTTTCAGATAAAGTATTTTGCTAATTTTCTTGAGATCTTGTTTTCAGGATATTTCAGAACCTTGACATCAAGTACATGCATCTTCTTATTTCTTGGCCATTGACTGTAATCCAGTTGATACTGATAGGGTCTAAAAGTTGATACCCTTTAATAACTGTGTTCATTTCTGTGCAAAAGATTTTGGTGAATTGAGCTTGAGAAGGATTCATTCTGTTTTACCACTTCTGTTCGATGTCTTGGCAGAGAAGGCAAGGGATAAAATCTAGAAAGTGTTAAGTGCTAATGAACCATTTTTAAGCTTCAGAATTAAGTGCCCAAGAATGTTTCAGTTAGGTCTTTAATTTCAGAGATGAGAGCCATATAATAGCTGCTGGTGATGAAACACTGAGTGTTGTGGCATTTGTTTTTTAATGGATTATTTGTGAAATTCATAAGTTATGTGCTATGTTCTACACATAGTGAAAATGCCAAAATCTACAAGCCTTAGCAATTTCACATCTGAGACATTAGGGAATACCAAATTAAATCTTGCAATTTCTGATAATTTCAAGATTAATCTCAGTTCCATAATCATAACTGCAGTTCTCATCTTAAGCAACAGCACTCTTTAAAATGAAGAAATCAACAAGAATTGAATGTTTCCATTCAAAATACAGCTGGATGAAAAGGAGATACAGTTTCCTGCTTTCACACAGTGCTAATCAACAATACCTTATGCATGAAGATTGGATGCATTATGGCTCAGAGTATTCATTTAGAAATTTTAGCTAACATATTCCCACAGTGAAAGCCATAAGTTTCATCTTTTATTTCATCCTAGTGCACAGGAAAATTTTGAAGAGCGATTGTTAATGAGTGTCCATTGCAGAACTTGCTTCATGTAGCCAGAGGGAAATAATTAATTTTGTCTTAAACTTTAGCCTCTGAAGGAGTTATGCCTGACCATACACCAAAGAGAAAGACCTTCCTGTCCTTTGGATTTAAAACTTCAAACTTTTTTTAGTTGTAGGTGGCTAAAACCTTTAACTCACAAGCTGACTAAGTGTCAAAATTTACTTCAAACTCTTCTGGAGAAAAAAGTGTTTGAAAAGAAGGGTACCACAGCCAGAAGATTACCATTTCCTTTTCTCTTGCCCATTACCCTGCTCATGCGAAAGATTAGAGAAGAGAGCATTTTTTCAGGATTTGGGGGATTCAAGTTCAGTTCTATCCCATGTTTGAGACAGCTACCTCTTGCATTTTATATTTATTTTTCTACTTTAAACAGAATTTTCCATTAAAATATTAAACATCACTGAGACTCTGCCACTGAGTGCCCCAGTGCCTGATCTCCAGAACTGCCTGCATTCTCTTTCCTTCCCTTTCTCCCTCTCTGCCTCTGTTCACTGCTTCCATGTGAAATGGAACAGGATCAGTAGGAGGAAACTGCAAGTGTTTTTACCCTGACATGGTCTAATGTCAGGGTAATGTCTTAGACCATGTTCTGCTGACAAACACTAGAGTTTAGATCTCTCTCTGGCAAAAGATGCTGTTGAACTGACACTCTCAAATGTGTCTCAAGTTCAGATCACATGCTCCAGCTGATGAACGGCTGCATAGAAAAAGGTTGCAATGTCTGCCACATGTCCTTTAGCAGTTGCTATATTTTTTGAGAAACTTTATTTGTTAGGTCACTTCAGAGCACATCAACTGAATCATGGATTTTAGCCATGGAACACTTGATGATCTGATGGGTTCTAGAACTAACCAATGTGTTAGCAGAAGTTCTTATGATAATGGTCAAATGACAAACCTGTAATGTTTAATGTGGATAACAGAGTACTTTACTACTCAGAATGCCTTCAGCCCTTGAGTCCTCCAAAGAATTAGGTAGGGTAAGGTGCTTAAATGCTTTCTGGACCTAATCTCCAAACTCTAGGTTTGTATGAGCAGTGGAGATTTAACAGTTTTGACAGTTCTTGAGTCAGAAGAGAAATTAAATGATTATATATTGATTGCTGATCACTAATCACAACAAGTCAATGATCAACATGTACTTAGTATAATTCCAGGCGCTATGTCTTCCTTCTTTAATTTTTAAAATAATTTTGTGGACTGTAGACCATTTATTAAGAAACCAGAATTCAAAGGATTAGATTATAGTTTGTATTTGCTTTGGGTAAAACGATTTGTCAGAGGCTTGTCATAAAATCTTGGGTTTTGGAATTAATTATTTGATTAATATATTCCTCCATTAGTTGGAAAACATTTAAGTTAAAGCATGTGTTAAAAGTGAAACAGACACCCAAAACGGAGATTTCTCTACCTCCATATTTATTCCATACTTCAATTCTCAGACTGAAGAAGGGCTAACAGTGCAACGCCCATTCAGCAGTTGAGAATTCAGTCACATGAGGGTAATAAGGGAGATTTTATTTTACTTTTCAAATTTCTTGCACTGAAAAAAAAAAAAAAAGAGCTTTGAGGTGATGAAAAGATGTTTATAACCTGTTTTTCTCACACTATCCTCTTGGTAAAGATGGAATGAAACAAAATATTTTTTGCAGATATATTCTTCATAAATGATATTCAGTAGTGGAATAAGTGTTTAGATAAAGAAGATATTGGAAATAAGGTAGTAGATTTATTTCATTAAAAGGTCTGCATTTTAACAGTAGTTAAACAGGTAAATTTCCTACTCTGAGGCTTATTGTTTTGTTAAGGAACAGCTATTTAAACCATATGGAAATGAAATGTGTTAAGTTGAAATATGGTAAAGGAAATTTTACTGAATACCTAATATACACGTTACATTCAGATACTGTCCTATAAGGCAAAACTGTGTCAACAGAACATCTGTTTGAAATATTTTTATGTATCATGTGCATGTATAGTCAGTAGCTGGCAGATAAATAATTGTAGAGACAAGGTGAATTTTTCAGTGAGTCACTGCAGCTTGATAAGTCATTTTAATTATTATGCAATGCATATTTAAAAGATGGTAATTTATTATGAGCTCCAGGCTGAGACAAAGCAAACTTACAGGACTGACATGGCTGTGCCAAAGGAATGAATCTGCTTCTAGGCATTGCAGCTAGACATTTCTTACAGATGTGGCTCTTTTTTTCTTTTTTTTTTTTTTTCCTTTTTTTTTTTCTTATCTTTTTTTCTCTTTTTATCTCTTTCTTTCTCTTTCTCTCTCTCTTTCTCTCTTTCTCTCTCTCTCTTTCTCTTTCTATCTCTATCTCTATCTCTATCTCTATCTCTATCTCTATCTCTATCTCTATCTCTATCTCTATCTCTATCTCTATCTCTATCTCTATCTCTCTTTCTCTTTCTCTTTCTCTTTCTCTTTCTCTTTCTCTTTCTCTTTCTCTTTCTCTTTCTCTTTCTCTTTCTCTTTCTCTTTCTCTTTCTCTTTCTCTTTCTCTTTCTTTCTCTTTCTCTTTCTCTTTCTCTCTTTCTCTTTCTTTCTCTTTCTCTTTCTCTCTTTCTCTCTTTCTCTCTCTCTCTCTTTCTCTCTCTCTTTCTCTCTTTCTCTTTCTTTTTCTTTCTTTTCTTTTATTTTCTTTTTTTTTTTTTTTTCTTTTTACTCTATTTTCCTCTCTAGAGGTCCTTCTGTAGTGCCATGGTAGAGGAGCTAAGGATGTCTCTGAAGTGTCAGCGTCGATTAAAACACAAGCCACAGGCCCCCGTTATTGTGAAAACAGAAGAAGTTATCAACATGCACACATTTAATGACAGAAGGCTGCCAGGTAAAGAAACCATGGCATAGAGCTGGGAAGCCAAATACCCCAAGCACAAACTGACGTCTTTTTTCCAAACAACCTTGCGAGAATGTTTCCTGTGGAAATATGCAACCTGTGCAAAATAAAATGAGTTACCTCATACCGCTGTGTCTATGAACTAGAGACTCTGTGATCTCAGCAGTTGCAATGGCCAGACTCGAATCACAAGCATCATGGATCAACCAAGTTATGCGGGGTTACACTGTTCGTCATGGGTTTCCACCATTCTGAATGAATGAAAGTTCCATGTGAGTTTTGTGGCTGGTTTCAAATGCAGTCTCAGTGAGAAGTTACAGGTTCCTTTTAAAGTTCAACTGTTGCCAGGAGATGGAGAATAAATATCTGAGATGCTACTAACCACAGAAGGAGTCTAGTAAAAGTAATATCTCAGAACTGTAATGGAACAAAAAACTCTACTTTCTTCAGAACTTCCAAGCATAGGAAGAGTAGGTAACTGTAACTGCCATCTGTACAGGCAATATGAGCTTACTGGATGGAAGAAATGTTAAAGCAAAGAAACATGAATCCCATGAACAGAAGGATAAATATGGGAATGCTCAGCTGCTTTCTGGACTGTCTGTGTCACTGAACTAAGTAAATAAATAATAATTAAAACAAAACAAAAACAAACAGACAAAAAAGCCAACAATGATGATTCACCTGGGCTGGAACTGTGATCTAACAAACAAAGAAACAAACAAAAACCATCAACAAAAATAATCCATAATTTTGACCCAAATTTAGATGAATAAAAGTTTTGTGAGTACAAAGGAATGTATCTTACAATCTTTAGATAAAAGCAATTACTTTTTTTTTTTTTTTTAAACTATGAAGCGGGGGGGGGGGGGGGGGGGGCGAGGGAGGAAGGGGAGGAAAAGTGTGTTTCACGCATACAGGGCTCACATTTTAGTCTGAATGTGTTTTGAAGCCCTTGTTCCTGCTACTAATTGAACTCAATGGAGCCTGTGCAATTCTCGCTAATGTTGGAAGTAGGATGGGTCACCTAAGAGAAGTGAATGTAGAGAACTTGAAGGAGGACTGCATTTTTCAGTACAGTCACAGTACTAAATGAACAAAATTCTTGAGCAGTTTTTTTTTTTTTCAAAAAAAAAAAAATGTTCAGGTTTATTTGTGGAAATGCAAGATTTCTATGAAAATAGTTTTTGTATGGAAATTTTTGTAATACTTTTTATCAACAAAATAAGGACATGTGTTTCTGTCAGGGGTGTGATGCCAAGCATGAATGGTAGTGCGTGTGCACCACCAACGTTTGGTGAAAACTATTTTTATCAAGAAAAAGGAATCTTAGAAGAGTCATATTTTCAAGTTAGATAATATAAAAACTAGGTGCACTACCACCACTGCTTACCATGCTACACCCCTGGTTTCCACTAGGCTGATAACATGCTGTCATGAACAATTGTGTGTAAACGGTAAAAGACACAGACCTCTTGACCACATTGTGATAACAATTAAAGTGCACTCAGTTTGCTGTTTGAATCCAATGCAAAAAAATAAAAAAATAAAAAAATAAATAAGAAACAAAAAAAAAAAAAGAAAAAGCATTAAAATTATGTCAGTTTTAGTTATTTTGGTTTTGCTGTGTGATTTGAACAACATATGTACAGTACTTTCTGTTGGTACTGGTACTTATAACAGCTACAGCTTAGTGTCCTGTCCTCCTGATTCTTGCCACTAAATATGTGGCCATAAAATTTGCTAGGTTTTCTGAGGGAAACCCATATATCATGATACGTTTTTGCAGGATCTGGCTCTTAGTTGCTACAAAGTTAATTTTTATGTCCTGCTTGTGGTGAGTTCCTGGACATAACAGTTTGAAACAGTTTGATTCAGCATCCTGCCCTACAGATGCTGAATCTTGTACTTCCAGCTACTGTAAATTTATATGTATCTCAACAAAAAAAGTGTATATGATGGCTATGTCAGTATGTTATGTCAAGCAAAAAAGATTATCAAGATGGTCTTTATATGGAATTTAATAATTTGGCTATTTAAAAACAAAACAAAACATAACAAACAAACAAACAAGCAAAAAACAACCTTACAATTATCATAAATAATCTGTCATTGGTGAGTAATGAGATCATTTATTTTCTGGGGCTTAATTTAATCTTCTCATCATCTTTCTAGGACAGGAGTATAAGATATATAACCCAAATTTTAGAAACTATATAATGAAATTTGGGGGGAAGTAGGGAGGTTTGTGTCTACTACCCAGTTCCATAAATCTTCATAGAGACTGAGCTGGCCATTTCCATTGTGAATAGGGACTGAGAAAGCAAAATCTCTGATGTTTGTGAGAGTTTCATCCCCATTTATGTGATAACAAAGAACAAGTTATCTTTGTCTGAAGTAAAAACAAGATAAAAACACCTTCAGCAAAGATTCTGAAAATTAGTATGCTTACGTAATGCATATTTAAGTTTAAGTTAGTTCTTTAAAATACAAAGGGGGAAAAAATAATTGTCATACTTCGTAATGAAAACTCCTAATTATGATGGTTTGGAATGGAAAAAAAAATGGCTATTGAGTTTGTTTGATGATTTACAATAAAATTTGTAAGATCATGAAATAAAATGCTGTATTATATTCAGACAAACTTTTTTTTTTCTTTTTTTTTTTTCTTTTTTCTTTTTTTTTCTCCATTTCAAGTGTTGAAATAAGCAGGAGTTCCATTCTCCACTTGATGTACATGGCTAATTTTCATTAACCTTTATGTGAGACAAAGTAAATGTGGATGTAGAGTACATCCCAAATATTTCAATATGTAAGGATCCTTAAAAGAATATGACTCCTAACATTGAAGTAGCGTGGCTTTATTAGGATTTCAGTGAGAATTTCAGCCTTCCATTATGAAAGCAAACATACAAAGTAACTACGGATTTGTACTTAAAATCCAGACTAGAAATGCATGGCTCCACAGATTCATAGTAGGATAATAGCATTTCTTAAAAATATATGCTAATTCAAACTGTTACTTTTTTTTGGTACATTAATAATTATTTATGCATTTTTCACATGAATATAAGACACTTAAAGAGAAAAAAAATAACAAACAGTTGAACCCCAAAGTAATAGAAAACACTGCTAGTACTATTTTTACTCAAAAAGATTCAATGATTCATTTTTCCTTCATTATTTTGATGGAAATCATCTGTTCTGAAGAAAACTTCCTCATTTTGGAAGACTTCTGAATGCTCATATAGTACAAATTTCTACAGTGACATTAAAGTCAACGGAACTAAACCAATTTAAATCAATTAAGTAACTGCTGCCCCTGGAGATTCAGAATCTATCTGTATATAACTGTTTTACATGGTTTCATATAATAGATCAATTAGTCTGTTGAATTCTAAGGACAGGATGATCAATACTTCTCTGACTGAATGTCACTATAAAGATCTTTAAAGCAGCTATATCTCAATTTTATGGTGGTACCTGGTACATGGCAATTGCAGGTAAAAACACTGAAAGGAGAACTTTATTAAAAACTATATATATATAAAAAATAATATTAAAGATTCTCTAGACACACAATTGAGATTTGAGGTTGCCTCAGCATGGTTATATAGAAATAGATAGTTATATGGATATTATAGAAGAAATCACCCATACACACACAAAAAACAACAACAAAAAAAAAACACTATCTTTTTGATTAATATGATTAATATCATTTGTGAAGGAAGACTAGTAGAAAAAATTCTGGGCCAAACACTTGGATGCCTTCAACAGAAATATGGTGCTTTATTGGGGATTTGGCCTACTATATACATCACCAGGCTATTTTCATAGTATTCTTCTATTACATAAACACAAATATGAGCATATCCAGGGTGTATCTGTTTTTTTTTTGTTTGTTTGTTTGTTTTGTTTTGTTTTGTGTGTGAGATATTACTTTTTGAAGTTTCTATCTTAATTTTAAGCTGAAGTCTTCAGTGTAGGTTTGAAAGAACCTGTTTTTTGTTTTTGTTTTTGTTTTTGTTTTGTTTTGTTTTGTTTTTAATGTTTATATTAATTGGGACTCTGTGCACTAGTCCTTCCTGCCTTCATCCATACTCATGCTCTAACCCCTCCAAAAAAAACCCCACATGAAATAGCATTCTTCAGCCCTGTTACATTATTTAGTTAACATTTCAGAATGGAAATAACATAATTCACAAAGGGAAAAACAAAACAAAGCAGGAAAACAACAACCACCAAAACTTAAACCCTCCAAGTGAACTAGGAGAAATGTCATGTTATACTACAAAATCAAAATGTTTTCAGTGAAAATATGTCATGAGCAGAGATAATGGCACACAACAGAGGTAAATGATAATGCTATAAAATAATTTTTGTATTATCATTATAGTAAAGATATTAGAAAAATATTTCAACTTCTTCAGACACAACTTAACTTAGTCTCCAAATACACCGAAGTTTTCAAATACATTGAGTCACAAAACCTAATGATTGAAATTCTGGCTCCTTTGAAAGCAGTAACAAAACTCCTATTTCAGAGTAATCAAGATTTTGTCCAATACATCAGCAAAGACTGTATTCAGAAAATTGTGTACTGATACAATATTAAAAGCAAAATATGACCAAAAAGTGTGCAGGAGAATTTGTACTTTTTGTCATATTTTCAAGGGTGTAAAGGAAAAGAAGAAGTTGCTAAGGTTGACTTTTTTGACATCCAAGATCATTACTTTCCAACCTCAAGCATGTTGGTGTCCTTTTCCTTTCAAACATTTTTAAAACCTTTTTCTTATGTCTTTCCTACAATATGTAGTCCTAATTAAAAATAATGTTACTCAAGCACCTCATCTCCCCAGTTTATTTCCACCAAGACAAACACACTAGTTTTTCATGTGACTGTAATCTACTGTCTGTTTCTTCATTTACTACCCCTCTCTCTCTGTCCTCTGCCTGTTATCTTCTCCTGTTCTGCTTGCCTAGACTGTAAGCTCTTAGGGGGCAGGGAATCTGTCTTTGACTTGGTCTATGTAGCACCATGAACTATGGAGCTATATAAATAATAAAAAAAGTAGATCTTCTTAAATGGTCTTTGAAGTGATAGTGATCTGATTGACTGCCAGTCTAGTATTATATTGTTTTATCTCATTGCCTGAAATCCTAATTGCTACAGCATAAACAAACAAACAAAAAAATGAAAAATAATTACACTGTCACAGAGGAGCTATCACACCAACCCATCTCACTGGAATTTTCCCTACATGGTTAGGGTATAGGAATATAGAATACCATATTCACACAGCTTCTGAAAATGTTTTTATATGAAATCATTTATATTAAAAATGAGACGTGTGTTAAGGCATAAGAAGAACGGTTGTACACACTATGAGCTTTGCTAAACAGAACTTTGAATTGTTGAAACTTATGATTAAGTCTGAAAAAATGTGATTACATAATTTAAGTTGAACACTAAACACCTTGCCTTCCTTCATCATAGCTCCCCACTTAGTTCAACAAGACTGTTGTTGTCAAAAAACTATGTTAATCCTACTTTATTAATTACCTTATAGACATAATTAGAAATTTTCTATGAAAGATAATTCAAATTAAAACTAATGAAATACTTCCTTATGTTTCTTTCTAACATCACTCTCTTTCTGTGACTGATGGAATGACTATATAATGCGAATTTGAGAAAAATGCTCAGTGTAGATAAATGAAAGGAAATGATGCATCTGATCTTAAAGCAAAACATATCAGCTTTTACCTTTTTCTTCTTCAAGGAATACTGCTCTAATGATGAACTTTTTTTTTTTTTTTTTAAATTGTTTAAGTGTACAATAGGAATTTTATATGGATAGATCCTTCAGGAATTTTCAGGGCCAAGGGAATGCCTTTCTTTCCATTTCATACATCATATTTGTAATTATTTTTCCAGCTACTTAGGATCTCTAGCATGAGATATGACTAATGGAAAAAATCTTACAGCTCCTTCTTTGCCATGACCACAGCAGTTTTATGAGAATGAGGTTCATGGGAAATTGCTTTGAAGAAATAAGAGACTTAGTCCTACATTAAGCTTACCTGAAAGTTTCTGTAAAAACACTGACGATGGATCAAAGCTTGAGCTGTTCACAATGTTCCTTCGGGTTATATCAACTATTGGAGAACAAATTCATATCAATCATTAATTTGATTTTGTTTTGAAGGTGCAAATCCAAACCTTTAAATAGATTTATGCCAAAAGTTCTTTGCCAGTCTCCCATGACTAGCCCGCTGGCTGTTCAGTCCAGGGAGTGGAAAGCAACCTAATGTAGTGATGGCATCCATATCATTCTGTTTTTGCCAACTGATAAACTTTATCCATGCAGTCTGTATCATTTAGACTGGTAAATCAATAAACAACAAAATTTCTAATATGTACATCTGCAAAGCCATTTTGTGTATTAATGTCTGTAATAAAAATGCTTGTTTTTGCTATGTAAAATTAGTTGTGGGCTTATCATAGAGGCATCTCTCCTATAATAATAGCTCACAAATCACTGAATTATTGAATTATGGAATCATAGAATGGCTTGGGTTATCAGGAACCTTAAAAATCATCTAGTTCCAACACCTCTGTCATGGGCAGGGATGCCACTGTCTAGATCAGGTTACCCAGGGCCAATCCAACTTGACCTTAAACACCTTGAGGGATGGGACATTCAAAATTTCTTTAGGCAGCTTGTTCCAATTCCTCACCACTCACTGAGTAAAGAATTTCCTCCTAACATCAAACATAAATCTCCTGTCTTTTAGCTTAAAAGCATTCTCCTTTGTCCTATCACTATCTGCCTGAGTAAAAAGTCACTCTCCATATTTTATATAACCTCTTTTTAAGTAAAAAAAGACTGAGAAAGACTCATAGAATCAGAGTACAGTTTGGGTTGGAAGAGACCTTAAAGATCATCTAATTCCAACCTCCCTGCCATGGTCAGCAACATTTTCCACTACATCAGGTTGCTCAAAGCCCCATCCAACCTGGCCTAAAACAATTCTAGGGATGGGGAATCCACAGCTTTTCAGGGCAACCTGTTCCTGTGCCTCACCACCATCTGAGTGAAAAACTTGTGAAAAACTTCTTCCTAATATCTAATCTAAATTTAACTTTTTTTTTTTTTTTTTTTTTTTGGCTTAAAAACATTACTCCTTCTCTTATCACTACACTCCCTGAAAAAGGGTCCCTCCTCAGCTTCCTTGTAGTCCCTTTAAGGTACTGGAAGATTGCTATATGGTTTCCTCAGAGCCTTCCCTTCTCCAGGCTGAACAACCCCAACTCGCTCAGCCTCTCTTTATAGGACAGGTGATCATCCTCATCGCCTCTAGACTTATTTTGATAGGTCCATGTCCTTCTTGTGCCGGAGGGCCCAGAGCTGAATGCAGTACTACAGGTGGTGTCTCACAAGAGCAGAGTAGAGGCAGTCAGTCAACTCCCTTGACCTGCTGGCCACGCTTCTTTTGATGTAGCCTTTTGATATGCATTCTTTTGATATGGTTGGCTTTCTGGGCTGCAGGTGCACATTCCTGGCTCGTGTGAAGCTTCTCATCAGACAATACCCCCAGATTATTCCCCCAACACCTCCTCGGGGTTGCTCACAATGAATTCTCCACCCAGGCTGTATTTGTGCTTGGGATTGCCCCAATCCAGATGCAGCACCTTGCACTTTGGCTTGTTGATCATGAGGTTCACACAGGACCACCTCTCAAGCCTGTCAAAGTGTTCTCTCTGGATGGCATTCCTTCTCTCCAGCATGTCAACTACACCACAAAGCTTGGGTTGAAGTGATACATAGTCTCATTTTCCATGTTACCAACAAAGATCTTTAACAGTGCTGGTCCCAATACTGACCCCTGAGGAACACCACTCTTTACTGATCTCCACTTGGACATTGAGCCATTGACTGCAACTTTTTGGGTATGACCATG
Organism: Netta rufina; assembly: GCF_964035555.1. Classification (NCBI taxonomy): domain Eukaryota; kingdom Metazoa; phylum Chordata; class Aves; order Anseriformes; family Anatidae; genus Netta; species Netta rufina. The sequence continues at coordinate 69,695,391 of NC_140125.1, forward strand.
CAGCCAATTCTTTACCCACCAAGTAGTCCATCCATCAAATTATTTTCTCGCTCCAATTGGACACTGTTAAATGCTTTGCACATGTTGAGGTAGGTGATGTCAATTGCTCTTCCCCTATGCATCAATGCTGTAACCCTATTACAGAAGGACACCAGATTTGTCAGGCACAATCTGCCCTTAACACAGTCATGTTGGCTATCACCAATCACTTCTTTTTTTCCATCTGGCTTAGCATAGTTTCTAGGTAGATCTGCTTCATGCTCTTTCCAGACACAGAGGTGAGAGTGACTGGCCTGGTGTTCCCTGGATTATTTCCCCCTTTTTAATAATGGGGATTATGTTTACCCCCTTCTAGTCAGGGGGAACATCACTAGACTGCCATGACTTCTCAAATATGATGGATAGTGGCTTAACAACTACATCTGTCAGTTTCCTCAGGACCCATGGATGTATCTCTTCAAGTCCTATGGATGTGTGTACCTTTAAGTTCCTCATCTGGTCTTGAATCTTCTCCTAGAGTGGGCAGTTCATTGTTCTCCCAGTCTCTGCCATTGTCTTCTGTGGCTTGGGTTTTGTGGCTAGAACACCTGCCAGTGAAGATTGAGGGTAAAAAAGTATAGGTATGTTGGACCAGATGATCTTGAAAGTCTTTTCCAATCTTAATGATTCTATGATTCTATGAAAAAAAAGTCATTGACTACCTCCACCTTCTCAATATTCTTGCTCCATATGATCCTTGAATGTCAACCAGCTTTCTTGGACTCTTCTTCCCTCCAGGGCTTTCTCCTATGGTTCTCTACCAAGCAGATCCCTGAAGAGTCCAAAGTTTGCTCTCTAAAAGTCCAAGGCAGCAACCTTGCTGTGCTCCCTCCTCACTGCCCTCTGGATTCAGTTGTCACTGCAACCAGGGCTGCCCTTGAGTTTCACATTCCCTGCAAGCTCCTCCTTATTGGTGAGAATGAGGTCCAACATGGCACCTCTTCTCATTGGCTTCTCTATCACTTGCAGAAGGAAGTTATCATTAATTAATGCATTTCAGGAACTTTGCCTATGCCTTACTGTGTTGTTCCTCCAACAGATAGCGGGGTGATTGAAGCCCTCCATGAGGTCCAGAGCTTGTGCATATGAGGCTTCTTCTATCTGCCTATATAGGGCCTGACACACATCTCCAGCTCTCTCAGCCCTTCTTCATAGGAGAGGTGTTCCAGCCTTCTTCTAATCCTTGTGGACCTCCTCTGGACCCACTCTAACAGATACACTTTTTTTTTTTTTTTTTTGCTGGGGGCCCGAGACCCAAATGCAGTATTCCAAGTGGGGCTTCATGAGGGCAGAGAAGAAGGGGACAATCACCTCCCTTGACCTGTTGGCCATTCATCTTTTGATGCAGCCCAGGATGTGGTTGGCCTTCTGGGCTGCAAGCATACACTGGTGGATCATGCCAAGATTTTTTTCCACCAGAACACCCAACTGCTGGGCTTTCCTTGATGAGTTCTGCTCCCAGTCTGTACTCATGTCTAGGATTGCCTCAAACCAGGTGCAGCGCCTTGCACTTAGAACCTCATTAGGTTCACATGGTCCCACTTCTCAAGTTTGTCCAGGTTCCTTGGGATGGAACCCCTTCTGTTGTACCGACTGAACCATTCAGCCTGGTGTCATCTACAAACTTGCAGAGGTTGCACTCAATCCCACTGTCTATTTCATTGATAATAATATTAAACAGTATCTGTCCCAAGACAGACCCCTGAAGGACACCACTAATCACTGGCCTTCATCTGGACATAGAGCCATTGATCACAATTTTCTGTGTGTGGCCATCGAGCCCATTCCTCATCCACTGGATGGGCCATCATTCAAACCCATCTCTCTCCAATTTAAAGATCATGATATCATGCAGAACTGTGTAAGAAGCCTTACAGAAGTCTAAGTAGATGACATTGGTAGGTCTTCACTTGTTGATTGATGCAATCACTCCATCACAGAAGGCCACCAGATGTCAGTCAGGAATAATTTACCCTTTGTGAAGCTGTGCTGGCTGTCTCTGATCACCTCTTTCTCTTTCATGTGCCTCAACTTTGCTTCCAGGAGAATCTGTTCCATGATCTTTCCAGGAACAGAGGTGAGACGAGACTCACTGGTCTGTAGTTCCTGAGGTCTTCCTTTCTACTCTTTTTGAAAATATGAGTGATGTTTCCCTTTTTCCAGTCATCAGGGACTTCACCTGACTACCAAGACTTTTCAAATATGATGAAGAGAGGCCTGGCAACTACATCAGCCAGGTCTCTGAGGACCCTGGGATGCATGTCATCAGGTGCCATAGACTTGTGGTTGTTAAGTTGCATCAGGAGGTCCCAAACTTGCTTTTCACTTACAGTGGGAGGGACTCTGCTCTGACAGTCTCCTTCTAGAGGTTCAGAGACTTGAGACGTGGTAAGCCTGACTACCAGTGAAGACCGAGGCAAAGAAGTTAAGTATCCCTGCCTTCTCAACTGTTGTTACCTGTCTTTTTGTTTGTTTTTGTCTTCTTTCTTCCTTCTGTACATGGGTTATTGTTATAGGAATCCCTGATCTATCAATCACATTCTAGAAAACACCTGTCAAACACAGGAACCTTTTGTTTTGTTTTGTTTTGTTTTGTTTGTTTGCTTCTTGTCATTTTGTTACCTATTCTCTACTTGTTTTGTCTTTTCTCCAGGTAACTGAGTTTCTCTTTTTGGCTTTGTTTTTAACTGCTGTGTGCATGTAGAGTGCTTGTGAAAATGGATTGTTAGCAAAATGCAAACACTATGCAGCATGAATAACAAAAGGTAAGTGGTTTATTGGAATGTTATTAATCCTGTCTACAAGATATTCTGGTTGAAGAAGGTTATATGATGACATCTTTTTCCTGTAAAATGTGACAATTTGACTTAAGAATCTCTTTCCAGGACACCAGTTGTTCAGCTCTCATTAATACGTGTGGTTATCCATCATACTAAAAATCTGCACTATCAGCATAATTTTCACGAGACCAAATTTGGTTACATTTTATATAAGCAGGATGTCTTTTACGTCTTTTGTTATTTACACAACAAACTTAATAAAAACGGAGATGCTGGGACCTTAGTATACAGGACTTCCAGGGTTTCTTTGGAAGCTGGTGAAAAATTCTAGCAATATCATAAATCAATTACCTGTTCTTCCACTCCTACTCTAAAAAACAACCTCCTGAAAGTACTGTTACATTTTGAATGGGAGGTACAACTAAATATGGTCTTTGTTACAGATTATCCATGGATGAACAGATTCTACATAGACTAGCAATTCTGATGCTGGGGTATAATCGAATGACCAATTTTCCATCTGTTTATTTGGATGTTGGGATCTTATTACATTATAATTTATATTGACATCTTTGACACTAAGAATTGAAGTGTAATCATTGCTCAAGTGTCCTAGATTGTACAGATTTTAACCAGGTTTATTTTTCTCATTTGTTGGGAAAAGGTTATGAGAGTTAGATAATTGATCCTGAGCCCAGTGAGCTCAGCAACCCATTGGTAAAAAAATTATTTTTTAAAAAGTCTCAGAATGTTGTTCCTGGTTAGCCATTTTTCATTACAACTCATGAAGGTGAGTGAGTGTGTTATAATTTATACAACAACTTGCCCAGCACAAATTAAATTAATGGGAATTTTTATATAATGTTTGCACTTGTAAATTGCAGGAATTGATGTTCCACACTTGCCTGCATTCCTCAAGGCTCACTCATACATCATATGTTTTCTTTTTTTTTTTTTTTAAATGAACCAAATATAGTGAGGCTCTGATTGTTACATGAAGCCTTCTTTCTTGGTCTCCTGGGCAGATCAATTTTACAGTTTTTCTCTCTTTTTAAAGTGACAAACAGCTTTGTAAAAATAAGCATTACTAGCCATGTAAGCAAACGTAGCTTAAATTATTTATTTTAAAATATGTCAGGAGATGGATCTAACACTAAAAATATGGCATGGAAATGTAATTATTGATTAATCCATTGAAGAGACATTGTTAAGGCATTCATTAAAATTCTCTGTAAAAAAAGGCAAATAAAATTGCCTATTCTTGACTGAAACATGTTTTAGTGTTTCATTAGCATTCTGTAATCCTACTTGTATCAACTTGTATCAATCTCTTTAAATCTGTCAGATAACCAGTGAATGGCTGATAAGAGATTTCATCCTTTAATTTTCTTAAATTTTCTTTTCAATAATCTAGATGATTCATAATTACAATTTACCCACTTTTGTCTGCCACATTAATTACAAATCCTTGCACTATTTCAGTTTCTTTAAAGACTTTCTCTCAGGCAATTAAATCATAGATAATTTTTGTTGTAATTTTAAAATAATGGATATTATTTCATCTGAATTAATTGAAATATTTCTGAAATTATGGCTATATTTGTTAACATTTTAAAAGACATAATCAATGTCCTTTTACCATGCACCCTCTGAAAACACTGAAAACAGCTTTTGTTTTAAATTAACACATACATTTAAGTCTCCATCTGTCTTTTTTTTTTCTTTGTTTTACGAAACAATTGTAAACAAAATCCTTCATTTAACTTTCCTTGTAATTGTTTTACTTTGTATATATTTCCAGTGGAGATCTTTATTACAGTGTTTGATTTTCTAACAAGCATTAATATTTACATGCCCATAATCACCTTAAAGAACATTGCTTTCCCATTTACAGAATGGAATAAGCAACACAATGAAAAGTGAGTTGCTTAAGTTAGTAAGAAATCCTGTGTCTGTGGTGTCCTAAATCCGTACTTAATGTGGGTAGGTGGTGGCTGCATGACCACTTGAATCCAGCATAAATCCAGGTTGCTTCCAAAAATAGACATTCTCTCCTGTCACCATTTTCTAGTCTGCTAAGCATTTTCCTTCCTTTGAGTCATCACATCTGAACCAGCCCCTGTGTGGCTTTCTCCAGGAAACACATAATCAGTGAAAACAATTCTACTTGAATTATAGACCCCCCAAAAATATGTTAGATCCCAACAAAATTTTTGTTCACTACACCCAAATCAATCACATAGCTTTCTATTACAGAAATAATGATGATTCAGCCCACAGCAAAGCCTGATTTAATCCCTTATTGTCCCAATGCTCCTGTTTTATAAACCAAGCTTTGTTCTAAACACAGTTTATCTGTAATCAAGATTCGGGAACATCATCCCTTTGTATTCCAACAGTTGCTGAGCATCCCCATGTCCCAAAAGGATATTAGCCCTTTGTAGATCCTGCTCTATTTATTCTGGAGTGGACAAAAGAGCCCTACAGCATTATTTTTTTTAATTTTATTTTTCACAGAGCATGGGCTAGAAGAAGGCTTTAGATAGACTTCTGCAAAAGCTCTGCATTTGGGAAATTAGTCAAAGGTCTTTTGTGGCTGCCAGGACATGGGAGATCTGTACAGAAGCATCCAGAGCTTCTTTCCACCTGTGAGCTTATGGGGAAGGACCTGAAGGTGCATTTGACTTTTCACACTGTTTCTGATTACTTCTTCTTAGCTTCATCTTAAAAATTCATCATGAACTTGATCTTAGAGTGGAAACAAAGGCGCTTTCCCAGTAATAAGGGGAAGACAGAGCTTCATGAGTCTATACACAAGCTATAGAAATAATATACAGAGAAGACTGATGAGTCACTCCCCACCTGTCTTTCCCTTCCCTTCCCTTCCCTTCCCTTCCCTTCCCTTCCCTTCCCTTCCCTTCCCTTCCCTTCCCTTCCCTTCCCTTCCCTTCCCTTCCCTTCCCTTCCCTTCCCTTCCCTTCCCTTCCCTTCCCTTCCCTTCCCTTCCCTTCCCTTCCCTTCCCTTCCCTTCCCTTCCCTTCCCTTCCCTTCCCTTCCCTTCCCTTCCCTTCCCTTCCCTTCCCTTCCCTTCCCTTCCCCCTCCTCCTCCCCCTCCTCCTCCCCCTCCTCCTCCCCCTCCTCCTCCCCCTCCTCCTCCCCCTTCTCCCCCTCCTTCTCCTTTCCTTCTTTTTTCTTCAGGAGGATTAGTGATCCTGATATAATTTTTACAGTGTATTGTTCTGTCTTTCTTAATTTCTGCTTGCAGGATGCTTTGTGTCATTTGTAGCTTTTCCTCTTTAGCATGGGCTGCTTGTGCTTCCTCTGCTGTGAAGAACATTATGTTCATGGAACATTTATTTGGTACTGCGAAGAGAGATTTGCTTAGCTTCTGTAAAGGGAGGGAGCTAGAAAATGAGAGTAAAAAGAAGAAAGTGTCTAATAATCCATCTTTGTCTTCATTTTGCTAACTCAATTTTCCATAAGTATTGTCTAGGGAAGGTAATAAGTGACAAAACATGCCATCAAGGGATTTCCTGTGGAAACAGGTATTACATGATCAAGGGCCCATTAGTGATTAGATCTGAGTTGGTGCTATTTTCACACTTACTGTCTAAAACTCTGTCCATTTTAGTGGAACAGCAATCAAGCCACTGATCTGAAGCTGGTATTTTTAGAGGAGACTGAGTCACACCTAAATGTTAAAATATGTACCCATATTTTTTCATTCTGTTCATTCTGTTCAGCAAGTCAGGAGCAGTTATTATGTATCCACTTTCTTATAAGAAATTCTGCTGTTGAATACAATAGCTTCCTAATCAATGGTCCTGAGTAACTTTTAAGATGTGAACTAAAGATGTGATCTCAGACAGCAGAGAAAGTTAATACTGGAAAGCTAATAGATGTGAAGTTTGGCTTAGTTCTCACCATGAATAACACTTTTTTGTTTGTTTTGTTTGTTAGTTTGTTTAATTACCACAGGCAAACATGCTGAAAGCATTTAAAGATTGGTATGAATGATTTGAACGGAACTTGAAAATATGTAATCCATCCTCTTTCCCCAAATAGCAAAGATCAGAAGGTTTTTTCCTACAAGTTCTACAAAATGGGGAATATTTCTCAGCCCCATTTTTAACCTTTTGTCACTTCAGATGTAGACAGTCCTAAGGATGAGCACTAAGGCTGGAAACTGCTTTTCTTTTCATTTTTAGGCTTTAGCAACACAACCTGATTTTTGTTATGAAAATAGTGATTTACATACTGTACTCTTGGCATTTTTTTAAGCACAAAACACCCATGGTTGAACTTGCCCTTGACTTTTTGAGTTCTCTGAAATATTTCTGTCATATTCCTTTTAAAAAAACAAAGGTTTAAGATCATGTCCATGACACTTGTTGTAACAAGACACTGTTTTCTTCTATGAAGCTTCTGTTGTTCCAAGGAGACATGCAAAGGCTAAGGAAAATGTGCCACCAAAGCTGTAGGTGGCATACTCAATTTTCTTGGAGAATGATGCTGCACTGTAATGCAGACAGCTGCTAACTGTAGCAAAATTGCAGTGAACAGCATTTTAATAGCATTAGGAAATTCAACATCCAGTTCTATATGAATACAGATGAGAAACAAAGAAGAATAAAAAAGAAATTAGCCTAGTACTATCTCTGATAATTCATTTTAAATTGTATTGTCGGCCTCCAGAATAAAACACCACGTAGCAGCAGCTATATTCTCTGAACACATGGCAGAGTAAATTCTGGAAATAATCCTTGTCCTTACCTATACTTGCCTCTTCTTTCAGCCTTAGTAGAAATATATCACTGTTATGTGGAATAGCAGCTATTGTAACCAGCACACAAGTTCCTTCACTCCCTCTTTGCTTCTTCCAGAATGAATGGGTAGATGGTCTAACCTTAATCATCTCCCTGAAAAATATTACTTAACAGAGGCTTATTAAATATGGCATAAAATGAGCTGTGTTCACATTTTAAAGCCAGAACAAAACACTTATTTTATTTTCCTAATTTTAAGAGGCTTAAATGCTATTTTATGCAAATACAAGAGAACAAATGGCTTAACTTTGTCAATCTTTTAATTTACTTGGAATTTGCAGGCTATTTCAGGTGAACTTTGGAAAAAAAAAAAAAAAAAAAGCTAAGAGAGTAAAGGGAACTCTTAGAACTGATGAGACCATGCTTTGTTTTAGTTTGAGAAAGTGGGCTTGCAGGATCTGATGCAAAAGTTTGCACTGAATCAACTTACAAACAGTTTAATTGGAAGGGAAGGAATGCAAACTTGGTGAGTGTTTTAGATTATTAGAGCTTAAAAAATATCATTTAAACTATGGATACCCTGACAACACACCAGTAAACCTCAATATAAACTGTTAGTGAAGGTGCAAATTGAAAATTAAATTGGTAACAATGATTTTAAGAGCTTTGAGATGAATTATTTATGTTATTTACAGAACTCCAACCCCTGCTATGTCTTCTATGGAGCATGTATAAGACATTACATTTTTCCTTACTGCATCCTTCCATCCATTTTCCTGGCCTACCCTTGTCACCAGAGCTTTAAAATAAAAGAAGTGATAGAACATGACTAATTCTTTATATCTAGTGCAATATTCCAGTATGTATTCCAGCACATGTAAAAGTATTTTTGGAACAACATTTAACCAGACAGAGCAAGACACCAGTTTGCTAAAAGGTTTTATTTACCTTTGTGTGCAGCATATAAACTCAAGTGTGTTAGACCCTGGGGATTTGCAGGAGCCATTTTATAATTATTCCATTTACATTCAATTATGCCTTTTGTGGACTTCACTGAAACAATTACCATAACCCAGAGAACAGCCTTTTAGGTAGCTAAATGAAAAGCATGGTTATTATTATTCACTGTTAGCAAAGGTAAGCTGAGAAAACTGCAACAAAAATAAAAGCAACCTGCACTTGTGATTGTGTTTGTAGAAGTACTTTATAAAGTCTCTCTTGTGTAAAGGTTATTTGTTGACCAAGTTCCACGTCTTCAGAAAAGTAAGGGAATAGATGACACAGTACTTGATTTAAACCTGAGTACTCTTGTAAATCATACATATACACATAAAAAGATGGTTCCATGAGGCAGGCTGGAGTCCTGCAAGGTTTTGTGGCCTTTACACCATGAATCAGTCAGTGACTTTACAGGAGATACTAACTTAAACACCCCACTGACCCCCCCAAAAAATGTAAAAATTCAGTCTGTTTAATCTGGGATTAAAAATGCAATGTATTACATGAGGAATAGCAAAAATTTCACACAATGTGAAATTCTTTCTCCAGCTGAAGTTACTGTTATTTGTAGCAAAGAGTTCATTAAAAGATTTGGTTCTTGGGAGCTGCATTTCTCTCAGGATCAACCACTGGGTTTAATGACCCAGTCTCCAGTTTTGTGTTTTGCTTCAGTGCCTGTAATTCTCAATGAGGCAGTAGAGAAAGGTAAGCATAAAGAGATGCTTTAACTCTTGCTGTAGCAGGAACAAAGCAGAAGTAGTGCTGTCTATTGGTTAGCCAGCTGTTGTAGAAAGTTTCCCCTGAGCATTGAAATACAATTGCTTTCAGCAAGGACATACTAAACAAAAGATACAATCTCATGAATAATTTCTTCTAGAGAATATGTTTACTTTTGAACCATAACACAGTGAAAGGTGGACTCTTAGTAGTTTTTTTCATAGTAACTATATCTGTGTGGCTAATCATGGACGTACCAAAAATCACTGGTGGTAGAGACCTATTTTGTACCAGTTGGTGGTCACATAACCCACGTAGCATACCAATCCCAAAGACACAGCATTCCTGAGTCATGGGCTGGGCAGAGAAAGGCTCTCTATTTCTGCAGTAACTCTGGCTTTGCCTTCTGGCAAAAGAATAACTAAGGTAATCCTTTTATGTGGAAATACCCTAGAGCTATACCAGCTCTGTGAGTCTTCTTGTGATGAAGGTGGGATAATCCAATGTATGGCCAGTCTGTGACCTTGAATCTCATCCATGGCTGCTCACTGGTTAGAGAAGCAGCAGCAAGGTCTATCAGGAGAGGCGGAAAAAGACTGATTGTAAAAGTCATCCTTTACCTACAGGTTAGAAGTACAGTCTTTTATAGAGCATTTACAGAACTCTTTAAAACAATTACAAGTACTCTTGCAGATGGGGAGAAAATGAATAGAATTTCTATTTAATATATTTGCACCCACATTTTTATGAAAAATCTCTAAAGTGTAAAATGAAAATGGTCTAAATCTTAGTATTGGGATTTAGTCTGTGATATTTAAGGAAATTTTATACATTTTTCCAGTGAGAAAAACACACATTCCAGGCATTGTGATTTGTTATTTTTTGTTAATATTTGAACAAAGAGATGAACATGTTAACAAACCTGATATTTAATTCTGACATAATCAAAATTATCTGACACCTTTGTGAGTTTTTCTCCACATATGTAACAAGTTTAAAGGTCTACAGACATCAGAAATATTACTTGAATACACTATTTTTTTCTAATTTTAAATAAAATAAATAAAATAAAATAAAATAAAATAAAATAAAATAAAATAAAATAAAATAAAATAAAATAAAAAATCTATTACCTGTGAGAAAGGAAAAGAGAAAATCAAACTAAACAAGGCTATTAATAATCTGTAGAGACACAAATGGCTATTATGTTGTAAAATTAATTGCAGTAGCTTGTGCTACCATTCTGAGGATTGGTAGGCATTCAGGTTGAAAGGATTTGACTCATCTGGTAAAGATCTGATTTCAGTGCTTTAAAAACTGTTTGTAAAGCAGAATTATGCTATGTCTTCACAAGAGATGATCCAAGTCCTGAATTTCACAGTGCTCAGACACAAGACTGCATAATCATCTTTTCTTTTGTTCTTTCTCTTTTTTCTGGCCCAAGAAGCTTGGTGCTTATTGTTGTTGTTTTTTGCTTGTTTGTTCTGTAGAGCTTTAGGGGAGTGAAAAAAAGATGAGATAAAAGAGGCTGAAGGATGTTGAATTCAAGTGGCACTATATTTTCTCTCTAAACCTTCACATAGACTAGATCGGGGATTAATGATTTCTTCTCTCCTAAATAAGATTTAGAAACAGAATTCAGTAAGTTGAAGAAAGTGCTAAATTTAGACTCCTATGGGACATTTGCATTAATTGCCTATATTTTTATTTTATTTTATTTTGTTTTGTTTTGTTTTGTTTTGTTTTGTTTCTGATGCATCAATGATTTTATCTTGTTCATTGGGAACTCATTTAATTTACTTGGAAAGGAATTTATCCTGGTTCAGAAGTGAAAAACTACTGGTCAATCTGCAGCACTACTGATGCAAAGAATTTTGTTAGGATGGTTTCATTTTCATCTAACATCACATCACAGTGGTACTGATATCCATATCTGAACTAGTCACCCTACAGTCTTCTGAAAATATTTTTCCCTTTGAAGTATGAGGATTTTAAAGGAACATTAAAATTTCTAGCTTCCACAAATCTGTGTACATTGCAAATAGGAACAGATGATCATCATGTGCTTCTCACACTTCGTGATCCTTCACCTTTCTTGATTCATGTTAAGAGCAAATAAGCCGTGCTCTTAACCAAAAACAGAAAACAGGGGATCCAATAACTAACTAACTAACTAAATAAATAATTCATTTTCAAGTTAATTGAACAGATATGAAAAATTACAGAGAAGAAAAAATGCAATAAATGCAAAAAGCAGCAAGACAATATAGATGAGGATAATTAGCACTTTAAAGAAAAAGGAGTACAGTTCAATTAAAAAGTTAATGTATCTGGTTTTGTTTGCAAGATTTTCAAAAGTGAAATTGCTGAGGAATTGTACTGAGACTATAAATTTTATTATTTCAGGACTACTTCAATTTCTTCAGAATGGAGCTCTGAAAGGATTGCAGAGTATTCAAATAAATAAAATAAAATACAAACTGTACTGAGGCATCAGACCTATATGGATCTCTTGATTAATACTTTTTTTCCTCTTTTGGAAGACAGCAGTTTTAATTATTAACAACATAATAAGATGACTCACATTATGCCAAGGCTTTGAATTTCAGCTTACATGAAAGACGTCTCTGCCATTAGTTGTTGGAATGGATTTCAATGAGCAAAATCAACTGAATTTCTGTCATTTTTCCAAACAGTTCAATCCAGAGTTTTTTATATGATATTTTCTGTGATTCTGTGATGTCTTCATATTTAACTTAAATAACTGATTTTTTTTTTTTTTTTAAGGCATTCAATATTTTAAGGAGTTCAGTATTTTTCACAATCGCATGAACAAACAAGATTACATCAGATATAGTAGCTGTTCAACAACATTGGGAATTCTGGTTCTGGAGAAGATTCTAACACAGATTCTGTCATCAAGTGCGCATGATAAGTCACATACCAAACAGATGAACAGTACTCGTTTGAAGAAACCTGGTAGATTCCTGGTTGACTGATATCTCCATGATCAAGAATTACTCTGCTGGTCAGGATATTCTCTTGCAAAACAAAACAAAACAAAACAAAACAGTTCAAACAAATTTTTTCACAATTCTGTGAATATAAGTATTATGATTAAACAATTAACATTTATAGCTCTTGAGGATTTTTATTCCTTTTATTAGTGGGGTCTACTGTAGGCTTTATGGATAGAGACTTTGATTCCAAGTCTCCAGGATAGTTGTGTTAAAATGAAACCCTTTGGCCGTGTTCATACCGGTAAATTAAGTAGATGATTTCTGGGCACACTGTAACATAAAGTTCCCTGGCTCCTAGAAGCCTGTTAGCACTCTCCCCAGAAAATCTGTGTCTCGGTTTAGGAGTGAACAGAGGTCCTGGGACAATAAGGTTTGCATGGGCTACCTTGCTTTAATGGGTAAGAGCTTTCTATGACAGATGGCATTAGTGCCAGAGATCTGTCTCATCATGTGTTCAATTTACCAGTACACAAAGAGCCTTGGAGACTAATTGGGTTTATTAACACGACGTGCAGTTTTGTATTATACAATATTACTCACAGTGGTGTGGACATGCAATTTAGTGTTGTAATACAGCCATCTAAATCTTGAAACAATGTCAGCTCAGAGAAAAATCTACAAAAATGTGGATACTCCTTAACACATACATTGAAGTCTGATCTTTTAGTTATGATCTTAACATGGATATTCTTGCACAGAAAGAAAGGCCACAGGCTGCATACTGAGCTTCCTTCCCTGCCTTTCCCTTATTTGACAAAGCAACATTGGAAAAATGATGTAGAAGGTGTAAGTTCACATAGCACTTCTTTCTGAGGTCAAATAAGACTTTGATCGGAGTTCTCCTAGAAAATTGCGTAGACTGGGGATGGGTTGTCTCAGACTATTGTGCTGAAATTCTTCAATTCAAATCACCATAAGAATAATAACTACAGGACTGCTGAATGCCCTGCTTGCTGAGTCCTGCAGAATGCTAGTTGTCTGAGGGGGCTGGGTGAAATTGAAGAGAATAAGAGAAAATGTCTGTCTTAATCCTCTAGGGCACAGCTTCAATTCTACTCCCCTATATTCCATGCTAAGGTACTACAGAAGTGCCACTGTCACTTGATAACATAGATCAGAAAAAAAAATTAGGCAGGTTCAGACAAGTAATTTTGGAAATACCTGCCAATATGTGGCAGTTTCATACTGATAACTAGCTAAACTCCACAACAATGCTCTCTCGTTCCCCCCAATTAAAAGAACATGGGAAGAAAATATGATGGGGAAAAAAAAAAAAAAAGCCGTGGATTGAAATAAGGGAAATCACACACCAATTACCTTCGCAGGCAGTACAGGGAGATAAATGTGATTTGTTGCCTGTTACTAACAGATTAGAGCAGTGAGGAGCTAAAAAGAAAGTAAACCACCCACCCTCTTCTACCTCCTCATCTTGAGTGGCACAGAGGAATGGGGAATTGGGATTATGGTCAGTCCATAATTCTTCATGTCTGCTGTTCCTTCATCATCACTCTCTGCCCCTGCTCCAGCATGGGGTCCCTCCCACAGGATGCCATCCTTCCTGAATGGATCATCAGCAGGCAGGTCTTCAAGAACTGCTCCAACATGGATCCATACCATGGGGTCCATCTTTCAGGAGCAAAATCCTCCAACATGGGTCCCCCGCAGGTGGCAGCTCCCCCCACACTCCCTGCTTCTGCATGGGCTACTCTCCACAGGCTGCAGCTGCGTGGACAGGAGTCTATGTCTATGCTGTCTTATATTTATGTTGATGGTATATTTAATTATGGGATATTTTAACACACAATGCTTTCAAGAGATGATCTGGTATCTTTTTATTATTCTTTACTGTACCTATATGCCATAATACAATTTTAAATCTTGAAAGAAAAATAGGAATAATTCAGATTGTGTGTACACTGGCTTTTATTTTATTTTATTTTATTTTATTGAAGAAATATTGCTAGAAAGGACACTAGTTGTTTACCACCTCCATTGTTATGCAGTTTAAATACTTTGATTTATGTAATAGTCACTAACCTAGACAAATAAATTTCAGACTATTACTGTTAGTATTGGTTCTGGCATTAATGTTGCTATTAACATTCTTTTACCTTGAAAGATTCCTTTTAAGAATTCTTATCGTGTTTAATATTACATCCTACATTACCTCTCTACTATATATTTTAAGACTTATACTGAGCCAAGCGTCCTTACAGTAAACGTATTTCTGTGTAGGCACACAAAAAACACAATGGCATTTATCATAGAATCATAGAATGGTTAGTGTTGGAAGGGACCTTAAGGATGATCTACCTCCAATCCCCCTGCCATAGGCAAGGATGCCACCCACTAGATCAGGTTGACCAGGGTCCCAACCAGCCTGGCCTTGAAGACCTCCAGGGACGGGGCATCCACAACTTCTCTTGGCAACCTGTTCCAGTGCCTCACCACCAGTGAGGAATTTCCTCCTGAAGAATTTCCTCCTAGTGTCTACCCTAAATCTATCCTCTTTTATTTTAAGACCATTACCCTTTGTCCTATCATTATCTACCGAGTAAATTCTTTTTTTTTTTTTTTTTTTAATAGAACCCCTTTAAGTATTGAAAGGCCACAATGAATTCTCTGTGGAGCCTTCTCTTCTTGAGGCTGAACATTCCCAGCTCTCTCACTCTCTCAGCTTTTCTTCATAGGAGAGGTGGTCCAGCCCCCTGATCATCTCTGTAGCCCTCCTCTGGACTTGCTTGAACAGCTCCACATCTTTCTCATGCTGGGGGCGCCAAACCTGGATGCAGTACTCCAGGTGAAGCCCCACAAGGGCAAAGCAGAGGGGTCAATCACCTCCTTCCACCTGCTGGCCTTGCCTCTTTTGATGCAGCCCAGGATATAGTTGGTCTTCTGGGCTGCAAGTGTGCACTGCTGGCTGATGTTAAACCTTTTGTCTACCAGAACCTCCAAGTCCTTTTCCACTTTGCTGTTCTCAAGAAATTCCTCTCCCAGTCTGTACTTCTGTCTGGGATTGCCCAAACACAGGTGCAGCAACTTGCACTGGGACTTGTTGAACCTCATTAGATTCACATGGGCCCATTTTCCAGCCTGTCCAGGTCCCCCTTGAGATCACAAACTCAACCAGAGTGTGGTCACTCCTAGGCTTCCTCCTGCAACCTAGGCTTCCTCCAATCTTAACTGGTTTAATAAGCTCTTCTACATTGGTGGGCACCAGGTTGAGTAACGCTTCTCCTCTGGTTGGTTTGTCTAATACCTGGTCAATAAATTTGTCCTTAGTGGACTCCAGGAATCTCCTGGATTGTTTATTTCCCACCAAGTGACTTTCCCAGAAGACATCCCAGTAGTTGAAATCCCCCAGGAGGATGAGAGCCTGTGAGCATGATGCTTCCTGTAGTTGGATCAAGAAGTCCTCATTAACAGACTTCTCTTGATTAGGTGGCCTGTAGTAGACCCCAACTGCAAGATGTCTTTTGTTGGTCTGGTCCTTAATTTTCACTCACAGGCTTTCAACCTGCTCTTGGCTGTTTCTCAGAGGGAACTCTTTGCAATCAACCAATTTCTTAACATAGAGGACAATACCCCCACCCTTCCTTCCCTGCCTTTCTTTTCTGTAAACCTCATAGCCCTCCATTCCAATGTTCTAGTTGTGTGATTCACCCCACCACATTTCCATGATAGAGATTAGATCATAGTTTTCTAATTGCACCTTGGCTTCGAGCTCCTCCAGCTTATTTCCAAAGCTGCATGCATTGGTGTAGAGGCACTTCAGTGGGCTATGGGCTGCACTGTGTTTTTAGAGGAGTCCTTCTTTTCTAATTCCTATGGAATGATTCACAGTTGTTTCCCTGCTGTTTAAAGTATTGGCATTAAGGGGTTCTTCTGAGTCACTTACAAGTACATCCCTTGCACTATCTGCAATCTTTGTAAAAGTTGACTAGTGAAAATTATACTTTCTCTCTTCCAAAATTTTACAGCTCCTGCATAGGACTACCATGCATTGTCCATGAATTTGAATGCCCTTATAACTGTGAAATACATGTACATGTATGTATTCACTGTATTTTCTTACAGACTTTGATTATGGAAGAGATGGAAAACATAATTCAGGAATTATTATTTTGGAATCGTCTGTTATTGAATCTAGAATTATTGTATTTAGCTGGGTTTGTTCAGCCTGGAGATGAGGAGGCTCAGGGGCGACCTTATCACTCTCTATAAGTACATTAAAGAAGGCTGTAGTGAGGTGGGGATTGGTCTATTCTCCCACGTGCCTGGTGATAGGATGAGGGGGAACGGGCTAAAGTTGCACCAGGGGTGTTTTAGGTTGGATATTAGAAAGAACTTCTTTACTGAGAGAGTTGTTAGGCATTGGAATGGGCTGCCCAGGGAAGTGGTGGAGTCACCATCCCTGGAGGTCTTTAAAAGATGTTTAGATGTAGAGCTTAGTGAAATAGTTTAGTGGAGGACTCGTTAGTGTTAGGTCGAAGGTTGGACTCGATGATCTTGAGGTCTCTTCCAACCTAGATAATTCTGTGATTCTGTGATTATTATTATTATTGCTTGCTATGTCTGAATATACATGCAGCAACCATTTCAGTGGTCAAATAATCAATGCAGCCATAGAAACAAATTGTTGTGACATTCTAAGGAAACAGCAAGGAAAATATCTTTTGTTAGTCCAAATTTCCTTAGGCTGTAAAGAAATATTTGCATTTTTGAAAATACGTTTTTTTTTTTTTTTTTTTTTTTTTTTCAGCTATATTCCAACTTCTTATAGAAATGATGATGTACACAAGAGCTGTGTAGTGTTTTGTACACTAACACATAACAAACATTTTGCTTTTACACTTCCATGAAAATGTCATAGATTTTGAGGCTGGTGTTTACTGGATGTAAAGTTCTGTTTTTCAAAGACTGTTTTTTCCTCTTTGCAGCCATAACATTATTTACCATCTTCATCTTCTGTGAACTTTGGTAGCTTCTTGAGTATTGTCTCTATTTATTTTTTTTTTTTTGAGTATTTATAGCCTAGGACATAATTTGATAAATGGAAATATTGAAAAAATCAGTAAAAATATAAATAAATTCAAAGCTTGGTAAAAATAAATATTTAGGAATGCTAATATTCAGTGGCTAATGAGATATTTGCAAAATATCACTAGGACTAAAAAATGTGTAAGGAAGTTTTTGTAGTTCACCTTCAAATCCAGGTGCAAGATCAGGTGCAAAACTCAGAGATGTTTATTCTGGCAGTTGTCTCTGTGACATGCTCACAAAACAAACAAATAAAAAAAGGTCTAGACAGCTCAGAATCTTTTACAGTCTTTCTACATGACCTATTTTGGTGTTAAATTATACTTCATGCTAGATAATTACTATGGGTACATCTGGATCTAATCCATATTTTCTGTGTTGCAATTTAAGTTTGTTATTGATCACCCCATAATGAGTAGAAAAAATATTGTATATTGATGCGAAAGATTATTATGATTAGTCTTTTACAAACATGTTATGATCTTTATAGCCAGCATACGCAAATCTGTTTAAGGTCAAAGAAAAGCAGCCTCCCTTGTTTGAATTATTATCAAAATTTATTATCAAAAGGTCTGAGTTAATGCTAGTTAAGCCTAGTATTCACTTAATTTTGCAATTCTGATCTTTTTAGCATTTAAAGTCTTTTATTTCCAGCTACAATGAAGCCATTTAAGTTCATTTCTGACTGCTAAGTATATATTTCAGGAACAACAACAAGAAAAATATTTTAAAAGGAAAGTAAAACTGCCAAAAATATTTACCCTCCATTTCTATAAGTTTTATCTAACTATAAACAAAAGAACTGTGACAAATGTAAAGCATATGTCAAGCTCAAATGTTGCAGAATATAAAAAGAGCCACAAAACTTTATATAAAACTTTCTAAGACAAAATATTCTACAAAGAGATTTTACCAACACTAAATAGTATTTCTCCAGATAAATAAAGGTGGATAAGACATTAGAGAGGATTTGACTCTCCTCTTTCTCAGTCCAAAATTTTTGAATTTTCTTTGTAAGAGAAATGAACAACAATGCTGTATTGAGGATGGAAATATGCAATAAAACAATAGCAAATCAAAATAAGAGAACTCAGGCAAATGTTCTGGAATTACTGAAGATTAGAAACAGTAATGTTAGATTATGAATTTGGAAGACTGGGGATTAGGAAGACTGTCTCTGCAGTCTCCTTCAGAAGGTTGCTCATCCATAACGACAGCACTCTGAAAGTCCTGTGGGGGAACCTGTCTCTCTCCATTGATCAGATAAAAACTCTCATTAAGGGTTGAGCCCTCTTGCCTCAGATGAGGTGAATATTTCATTGTTGCTATTCAAAATCCAAGGAAAAGAAAAAAATATTGGATTTCTAGTGATTTACAGAAAACAAAGTTGCTGAGTTCATACAAATCTCAGTAAGCAGCCAACACTTCCAAAGGTTTACGTGTTCTTAGTTTTTCTATGCAGAGCACCTGAAACATGCAATGAGACTCCATGAACAAATTTGTGATTTTATTTTGTTTGACTTTTTAAAAAATATTTTTTTCAAGTTGTTAATACTCTTTGTCATATGAGGTGGACTCAAATATTAAATTTTTAATGAGTTATGAAATTTTAATTCCAAGGTATACATAAAAAGATCATGCTATAGGAACAGAAAGTACAGTGAAAGTGGATCAAGTAAACAAAGTAGGATTTCAGCATTAAACTTCACATATGTGTGTTTGCAAATCTGTTGCTGATATGGATAACTCATAGTTGACATTATTTTAACAATCCACAGTAATATTCTAGCCTCTGAATATGGCAGTGTTTCAAATTAGTGTTCGAAGAATTGGGATATAGATGTTTATAATTTCCTTCATTGCTTCAATTCCATCAGAGCATCTGCCTTCCCCTTCCCCTTCCCCTTCCCCTTCCCCTTCCCCTTCCCCTTCCCCTTCCCCTTCCCCTTCCCCTTCCCCTTCCCCTTCCCCTTCCCCTTCCCCTTCCCCTTCCCCTTCCCCTTCCCCTTCCCCTTCCCCTTCCCCTTTCCCCTTCCCCTTTCCCCTTCCCCTTCCCCTTCCCCTTCCCCTGTTCCGTAATTATTATGGTTTTATTAGGAGTTACCTAACGCTGTTTTTTTTTTTTTTTTCCATTGCCAATGGAAATTAAAAACTTTTGTATTGAGGAAGAACAGAGTTGACTCTTTTATGCAAAATTTAAACAATAAGTCTTAGAAAACAGGCTGAAGCTGAAATCTTCCAATGAATTTCTGATCAATCAGAAACATTTTCAGAG
Source organism: Netta rufina (assembly GCF_964035555.1). Lineage (NCBI taxonomy): Eukaryota > Metazoa > Chordata > Aves > Anseriformes > Anatidae > Netta > Netta rufina. The sequence goes on from NC_140125.1 coordinate 69,715,027, forward strand.
GGAACTATAAACAAGTAACTATATCACTTATATTGTTTACATCACTTCAGAAAAAAAATCTGTGGAATTTGAAAGCCGATCAGAGGGTCTTTGAAGTAAATTAAAACATTAATTTTGACCCAAGATATGCTTTGGATTCTAAATGCATGATCTCAGATATATTTTAAAATGAACCTCATCATAAAAATGACAAAAAGGAAGACTTCAGCCTCAGAGAGATAAGAACTTCAAATATCATTCTGTAAACACATATGCATATGCATAATTCTATACACAAGTAGTCCTATTTTAATGTTAAATATGTCAGTAAACATTTGGAGAAAATAAAAATATAGCATTTGCATTTTACTCTCCAGATATGGCTTTGTAAGCATTAATATTTTAAGGCTATAACAGCAAGTAAGCCAATAAGATTAAAATAATGGCTTATTCTAATCTATTGTGAGGGCAATAAGAAACAGTTTGGTGCAAAATTTTATATACCTTTGACACTGCATGAAAGGATGTAATTGTACAGTAATTATAAAGTATTTAATACTTATATCACATTCACATGTTCTAAAGCATTTAAAAGTGTAGTCATGTTTTTACACATATTTTTAGAATTATTTGTCACTGAAATGACACGAGGATTTTGGTTTTCAAAATAAGCAAAATAAGAAAGATCTTCAGTATCATATAAGCTTTTAGATATCCCTTTGCTCCAAATACTCTTTTGTTGTTGTTTTAAGGTTTATCTGTACATACCCACAAACATGCATACACATACATCCTTATATAAACAATTGAATGATATATTGCCTAAATTACAAAAGGTCTGTCTGTCATCGTAGATATTGTAGCCCTTAGAACTTGGAATATTATTCAAGATACCTGATGAAAAAGTAGAAGTAGCTCAGCATATGTGTATGGTTTGGGATCTAGATTTTCACACTTTACATATGGAGTTCCATAAGCAATTGCTGTTGAAACAGTAAAGGTGGTGAGCTGTTTACTTAGTGCTAGTTGACTTGTTTCCATTTGCCTTGAAGAAAAACATAGACACAATTTATTCCCAGTATTGTTGTTGTGTAAGAAGCTGTATTAATCAACCAAAGGCACCATTTGTTTATTAGCAATTGATTTTTAGCAATATACTAAATTAAAAAAAATAAATAAATAAATTGAAAGACCGTTTTGTGGTACATAAAAATCAATACTAGAGGACAGTATTACTCATTTGAGTTAGATGACAGGCAAAACCAAAGATAAATTATTGACATATAAAGAATGAGTCTGATTCTGTTAGACTTAGGATTCACTCAGCTTAATGAGAGCATTTGTCAGTTTGAGAGAGAACTGTATGGAACTGTTATATTAATTGGGTGTGTCTAGTGAAATTATTATAAAAGGATTCCAGAATTACGTGTACCTCAGTAAAATAAAACATTAAATCTTCCTTATCTTTTTGGGCCATAAGATAAACACTTAAATACTAGAGATAACTACTTAAATAGTACTGTTTTAGCATTTCATTAAATTTATTGAAAAGACTCATAAAACTTAATGAAAAAGATTTACAAATCAAATGACAATTATATTAAAGGCCAAATAATTGCTAAATGAAATTTTCCTCAATATGGAAAGTTCAGTAATAGCTTTTTTTTTTTCTTTCCAGTAATAGCTGCTTTGTTGTTTGTTTGTTTGTTTTCATTAATAAATATGTGACAAAAATCATGCTGAATTAAATCTTTTTAAAATAATAAATTATCAGATATGTCCTGGTTTCAGTTAGAACAGAGTTAATTTTCTTCCTAGTAGCTGGTGGAATGCTGTGTTTTGGCTTAGGATGAGAAGAGTGCTGATAACACCCCGATGTTTTAATTGTTGAAGAGCAGTGCTTATAGTAAGCCAAGGACCTCTCAGCTTCTTGCTCTGCCCTGCCAACAGGCAGGCTGGGGGTGCAGCAAGAGCTGGGAGGGGACAGACCCAGGACAGGTGACCCAAACTAGCCAAAGGGGTATTCCATACCATCTGACGTCATGCTAAACAATATATAGGGGTGGCTAGCCAGGGGAGGGGGGCTGGACTGCTCGGGGTTAGGCTGGGCATCGGTCAGTGGGTGGTGAGCAATTGCATTGTGCATAACTTGTTTGTACACATTATTAGTAGTAGTACTATTATCATCATTGTTATTGTTGTTATTATTATTGTTATTATTATTATTATTATTGTTATTATTATTATTGTTATTAGTATTTTCCTGTCTTAAACTGTCTTTATCTCAACTCACAGGCTTCACTTTCCCATTTCTCTCCCCCATCCCAGAGAGGGAGGGAGGAGGGTGAGCGAACGGCTGTGTGGTGTTTAGCTGCCAGCCATGTTAAACCACAACAAGATACTGGATCATTCTGAAACTACTCTGTAGGATACAATACTATGTGCCTAGGATAACATATAACTGATGGAGAAGAACAGTTCAGTGACTTTGAAAGGAAGATTTTGGTTTTGCTCCAGTTACCTATATAAATGGATAATGAGAGAAAATGACTGAAATTATAAAATACAATTCTGACTGAGATTAATGGTCCTGTAAAATATATACTAGTGGTAAATCAATAGAATGCAGTGAGATTTTGAAATTGAAACTGATTTCTATACCTAGCATAATCTGGAAGGACATGACTCAAGATTTACTTAAAAAGTTTCCAAAATAGGTCTTCCTTGATAAACATTTAGCCACTTTGGAACTGGGCTTGCATCACAGGTGTGGTGCTATTGCCTAAAGTAACTAGGAAAATAAAATTAACATTCACATTTTAAAGGAAATGTACAGCATTGAAGAGGCTTTCAGGGTAGGGCATAGCTGCATTACCTTAGCATTCCCTAGGCTTCCAAATCTTAGATGCTATTGTGCTAGAGGAACCTGGTGTGGTAGCTCTAAGGAACAGTACAGAGCGTAGAGTGGAGTGGAGACACCACAGTTGGGCTCTGTAACCAGGTGGGGACTTGATTATTCTTGTGCACACAGAGACCAATAAGCCGCACTTTTTGCTACCTTGAGCCAGAGACCTGTCATGTTTTGACAAATGCTGTACCCTAGTTTATTTTGCTCATTATAATATCATTATAATAGCAAAACACACCTCCATCCCAAAAGGTACCCACCTCTAAGGTGTGACCACCCCTCACTGAGCATGCACTCTGAATTTCTCAGAGCCTATTACTTTAAACAGAGACGGGAAAACTTTTTACCAATCATAACTAAGATATGCTTGACTAGAGTCACCCAAGCTCCACCTAAAAGATAGAAAACAGTATAAATTGGCCTAAGAGAGAAGGGATGTTGGGGAAGATATCACTCTGACAATGACAGGTGGTATCTCCTCTGACACCACCATCAGAGGAGATACCACTGTCAGAGGAGATACCATCCTGAGGGAATACACCATCCTGAGGACCTCCTGACTCCTGGGATCAGTCGACGGGCTGAGCCTCATTTAGCCCCCCATTGGGACACCTTCAGGTGAGATTTGAACACTTGGTTATACTCTGTGTCTCCGTGAAAACATAGAAATCTCTATAGTCTTTGTGCCTTTTTAAAGCATTAATTTCCAGGCTGTGCGCCTGTGTCACCTGTGTATTTCATGCATGCTAGCTTGCTTTTGCAGACAGTAACTATCACTAGCAATCCAAAGAACCTGTGTACCTGTTGCTGTAATAAATTGCACTAGATTGCATTGTTCCTAGTCATGATGGTTCTCATTAAACGTGACTAGAGTAAGGGTGGTTATACATTATTGGTGAATCCGTGACCATGGTAGTTCAGTGCTCTGAATCCAACCAGACCCCTAAAGGTTAATGCGTTATTGGTGAATCCAACAGGACCCCTAACGGTTAATGTGTTATTGGTGAATCTGTGATTGTGATAGTTCAGTACCCTGAATCCGACTGGACCCATAACGGTTAATCAGCTACACCCCTTAATGCGACAACAGGTACTGGGGAATTCTAGCTTGTCACAGCAGCTATAATTCATCACTTTCCTTTTTTTTTTTTTTTTTTTTTTGAGAGCAGAATTAATTTTAGAACTAACGGGTTACACTGAATTGAAAGACTAGATTCTACCACTTTCATTAAAACTTTCCTTTTTCAGATAGACTGAGAATTCTCGACCATGTCATCACAGAATAAAATACTACTTAATATCTCCCCAGATTATTAATTAATTAATTAATGCTCACACATTAATAATCAGAAGATAAATCTCTAATAAAGTTAAATCTCTAATAAAATCTCTAACAAAGAAGGAGAACAAGATGCTGGTATGAAGAATACCATTTTACCAGAATACCTTCCTGATTTAGGTTTCTCAAGTGGCATTATCCTTTTCTTATAAGAGTATATTTTCAGAACAGCCTGTGGTAGTTCATATCTGCTGAGGTTCTGATAGATGTGATGTTTTTTTTATTTTTGCTTTTCTGACATGTTTGTAACATATACTTACATTGTATATCTAAAATGCTTGTTTCCTTGTAATTTAACTGCTAATTTGAAAAGCTGCATTATCATAGATTCTTTCTTAATTTAAAATTGACAGTGGTTTATTGACTATGGATTGATTGATATCAGCAATTGGTAAATTGCTCATTTCAAAGCAAAAAGAAAATTAGATTTTGACTTAAAACTGAACTCAGCATTTTGATTTTTTTTTATTCAAATTGGAAAATAAAAAATAAGCTAATTAGAAGGCAGATTTACAGCAAAACAATGCAGAATATAATTTTCAACAATATTAAGTAAAAGTGTCAATGATTGATAAGATGTTTATAGTTAGGAATCTTTTATGATATACATGTATAACTCTTTTCTGAATGATATTTGATTTAGTTCTGTAGAGTCAGTCAAGTGTTCCTTCTTTTACTTGATAAAGTTTTCTTATGATAGAAAAGCACAGAAATCCTGTTTTCTACTTAAATAAATATAAAACCAACAAAAAGTCCATATTTAAGGATGCACTGAGATCCATATCAGAATTCTTAATCAGCACTGTACTTATATATCAAAGCTTTAAAAAATAAAATATAAAACCTCCCTCTGTATGTTGTATGGAAGTGAATAAGATTTCTTCAGTAACTATACTTTTATGAATGAATTTAAATGATGAAAAGTAAATACAAGTTTTGTTGAAGACAAGCTTCTCAGAACTGGAAATAGACAGCACCTTCATAATTCACTGTATGTCGTGAAGCAGAAAGTTAAAAAAAAAATGCAGTAAGAAAATAGAATTTCTATATCATTTTCCTGCTTCAAATGATATAGCACATATGGGTGGTATTTTTCTACCTTTTCATATTGTCCATTTCCATTTATCTTTCTCATCACTAAGTGTATGAGCAAATATATTAAACACCTCTATTTATACATACTGAGTTGGAGTAATAGTTTAATTCCTAGTTCATCACCCATGTTGTGTTATAGGAAAAAATAAAATAAAATATTTTTAACTAGAGTAAAATAAGATCTGCCACTCAGTGCTTATTAATATTATAAGGGAATGTATGTAGTGAGTGGCCAGAATAAATTAAAGAGTAGAACAATTAAAAATATGTTTATTCTGTGTTGAAGATGTAAACTTAGGAGTTTCTATAATTCTGAAACTTTTATAATTCTGAAAACATTTTAGACGTGACTGTATAGCTTTCCCCTGAATGGTAAAATACATACAAGGTTTTGGAAAATAACAGAAGTCTCGAAAACGAAGGCTTCAAAGAGATACAAGCTCTATGGGCAGTATGCCTTCAGATGAACGTCTCTGCAACTAGAAACAGTCATCACTCAAGTGTCTATGTTTTAGGTTCTGTAGCAACAATAAACCATAAAGTACTTCTGACCCAGTCAAGCCAATGGCAAAACCCAATCTCTTAAAAGTCCTTTCAAAAAATTACTTTTTGTATAGTTTGATGGTGTGCTACTGTCTTCTTAATTTAAATATTTTAAGGACTCTCATGTTTTGATTGTGTGTTCTGTAACATGCAGACTTCTTGAAAAATACTGATAATCTAGAAATAAATGGTAAATAAATGATCGCCTTGCCGAGGTGATCGGCTCCAGGGCAAATGCGTTCTGCAGCACAGCGGGGGATCGGGACAGGCAGGGCTATTTTTTCCGGCATCGAGCCTACTTGAGGGAGCCTCCAGGACCCGGCAGCCCTCGTGAGGGAGGCTGATGAGGCGCAGGCGGAGCCAGCAGCGCCCCCTCCCCCCGGCCATTCAAAAGCAGCCCCTAGGGAGCGGGAGCGACCAGGAGCGTGGCGAACAGCCGGGGCAAACAGGCCGTGGTGTGGCAGTTAGCAAGGCAGTTCGCGCAGGCAGGGTGAGCAGGGAGGGTAGAGCATTCCCCCGTGCCCATATGAACAACTCCTCTTATGGCAGTCTCCCGTTAGCTGGGCTGCAATGGTCTCCACCAGGCATGGTGCTCTCTCCAGGAAGTCAGTACACACACAGACCGACTGCCTGTCCAAAAATGCAGCAGTTCAGGTCACTGGATGCAGGGAGTGTCTGAGCCTGTTGCTGCCATCGGCGGGAGGCAGAGAGACTGTGTGAGTGAGGTGCGAGCAGGTGGATGACCCGGTCCGCATGGTTGCAAAACTCAAGGAGGAAGTGGAGAGGTTGAGGGATATCAGGGAGTGTGAGTGGGAGATAGACTTGTGGAGCAACTCCCTGCAGGGCCTCAAGGAGAGGTACTGGGGTGAGACACCCCAAATGGGGGTGGACCCCCTTCCCTGTCGCCATTGGGCAGAGGGAGAGGACCTGGGAGTCGAGGAGGAATGGAGACAGGTCCCTGCTTGACCTCGCAGGCCATGCTCTCCCCTTCCAGCTCCACCTTCCCAGGTTCCCTTTGACAACAGATTTGAGGCCCTGGAACTTGAGAGACCCGTGGGTGAGGATGAGGCAGGAAGCCTACCCAGGAGGATGCCTAGGGCAAGGAAGTCGACTCCATGCCTCAGGACTGCCTCCACCAAGAAAGAAAGAAGGGTGATTGTTGTGGGCGACTCCCTTCTCAGGGGAACAGAGGGCCCTATTTGTCTGCCTGACCCTACCCATAGGGAAGTCTGCTGCCTCCTTGGGGCCAGGGTGAGAGACGTTGCCAGGAAGTTTCCCAACCTGGTTCGCCCCTCTGACTATTATCCTCTTTTGATAGTCCAGGCTGGCAGTGATGACGTTGAAGAGAGAAGACTCGATGCTATCAAACAGGACTTTAGAGGGCTGGGATGATTAGTGGAGGGAGTGGGAGTACAGGTGGTGTTTTCGTCTATCCCTACAGTGGCAGGGAGGGGTACTGAGAGGACATGGAAAGCCCACCTGATAAACACGTGGCTCAGAGGCTGGTGCCAGCACAGAAATTTTGTGGGTTTTGACCATGGGGTGCTTTACTCGGCACCCAGCCTGATGGCCGCAGATGGGTCCCTATCTCTAAGGGGAAAACAGATCCTAGGCCAGGAGCTGGTGGGGCTCATTGAGAGGGCTTTAAACTAGAAAAGAAGGGGGACAGGGCTGAAACAAGGCTTGTTAGAGCTGTGCCAGGGGGAACAATGGCAAGGCTGAGAGAGAAGGCAATGGCCCATCTGAAGTGCATCTACACCAATGCACACAGCATGGGTAACAACCAGGAGGAGCTGGAAGCCATCATGCAGCAGGCAGGCTACGCCTCGGTTGCCATCACGGAGACATGGTGGGACCACTTTCACGACTGGAGTGCTGCAATGACTGGCTATAAGCTCTTCAGAAGGGACAGGAAGCACAGAATGGGTGGCTCTCTATATTAGAGAAACTTTTGATGGTGTGGAACTTGAGGCTCAGAATGAAAAGGTTGAGTCCCTGTGGGTTAGGATTGGCAGGAAGGCCAACAAGGCTATCATCCTGGTGGGGGTCTATTATAGACCGCCAAACCAGGATGAGGAGAGGGATGAGGAGTTCTACAGGCAGCTGATAGAAGTTTCAAAATCACCGGCGCTTGTTCTTGTGGGGGACTTCAACTTCCCGGACATATCCTGGAAACACAACACAGCTCAGAGAAAGCAGTCTAGGAGGTTTCTGGTGAGCGTGGAACATAGCTTCCTGACACAGCTGGTTAGTGAGTCTACGAGGGGTGGTGCCCCGGTAGACCTTCTCTTCACAAACAGAGAAGGACTGGTGGGACATGTGGTGGTTGGAAGCTGTCTTGGGCAGAGTGACCACGAAATGGTAGAGTTCTTCATTCTTGGCGAGGCCAGGAAGGGGACCAGTAAAACTGCTATATTGGACTTTCGGAGGGCTGACTTTGAGCTGCTCAGGACACTGGTTGGCCGAGTCCCTTGGGAGGTGGTTCTGAAGAACAGAGGAGTCCAGGAAGGCTGGGCTCTCTTCAAGAAGGAAATCTTAATGGCGCAGGAACAGTCTGTCCCCACGTGCCCAAAGATGAGCCTGCAGGGAAAAAGACTGGCCTGGCTCAACAGAGTTGCAACTTAAGTTTAGGAGGAAAAAGAGTGTTTATAATCTTTGGAAAAAAGGGCGGGCCACTCGGGAGGACTATAAGGACGTTGCAAGGCTGTGCAGGGACAAAATTAGAAACGCCAAAGCTCATCTGGAGCTCAATCTGGCTACTGCCGTCAAAGACAACAAAAAATCTTTTTACAAATACATCAATGCAAAGCAGAGGACTAAGGGGAATCTCCATCCTTTACTGGATGGGGGGGAACCTAGTTACAAAAGATGAGGGAAAGGATGAGGTGCTTAATGCCTTCTTTGCCTCAGTCTTTAGCGGCAATACCGGTTGTTCTCTGGATACTCAGTACCCTGAGCTGGTGGAAGGGGATGGGGAGCAGAATGTGGCCTTCACTATCCATGAGAAAATGGTTGGCGACAAGCTACGGCACTTGGATGTGCGCAAGTCAATGGGGCCGGATGGGATCCACCCAAGGGTACTGAGAGAACTGGCAGAGGAGCTGGCCAAGCCGCTTACCATTATTTATCAGCAGTCCTGGCTATTGGGGGAGGTCCCAGTTGACTGGCAGCTAGCAAACGTGATGCCCATCTACAAGAAGGGCTGGAGGGCAGACCCGGGCAACTATAGGCCTGTCAGTTTGAGCTCAGTGCCAGGGAAGCTCATGGAGCAGATTATCTTGAGTGTCATCATGAGGCACTTCCAGGGCAAGCAGGCGATCAGGCCCAGTCAGCATGGGTTTATGAAAGGCAGGTCCTGCTTGACGAACTCATTGCCTGTAGCCAAGTAAGGAGAAAGGTCTAGCTTGTCTATAGGTTTAATCTAATGTTATTGATACCATGCTGGCATTCAGGGGCCTATTTTAAGAGCATAATCCAATTGTGCTAAATGCTCTACAATTATCAAAGTCTTGAGAGGTGGACATCTAGCATGAAGACATATATTGAAGACTCATATTGAGCACAAGGAACAATAATACTACAGAGTGTGCTATATGTTTACTTTTGAATATGTTTTAAATTTCTTTGAATGTTCACAATTAATTGACCAAATCTGTTTTTTAACTTTCACAGTCAAAGTTTAGTTCTGACATAAACTACATCATCTAGTGCAGAAATGCATCTAAATATTATCTCCATCTCTACTGAAAAATGTCCTTGACTGCATGTAATATGCTTTCCAGGACACCAGTGCCAACCAGAACAGAGCCCCAAGTAAGCTATGAAGAATTACTCATAATTTATTTGTAGAATTGGCCCACATTTTTTATAAAATAGAATTTCAATTTATTTATTTATTTATATAAGCAAATAATCATAGCTCTCCTCAGCAAATGGGCAACCTACTATTTAATATCCATTAGACAATAGATACAGAAGATACTTCTGTATTTCTGAGCAACATGAGCTCTCTGCTTACCAGGCAGTCCACTTGCAGGATACACAAGACAATGAAGACAGTAAGGTTGAAAAAACTTTTCTCAGTTCCAATGGATGTTGTCTCTTTTCAGATTGAAATGCAAAACATAGAAACAAGTTCTTTTGAGATGGGAAGGGAAACAACCATATGACTTGAGTAAATCTGAGGATTATGACTAGCTAGAATTTTTGTTTCTCTGCTTCATCTTTTCTCAGTGTAATCACTCACTGCAAGTCAATCAAAGACTCCCATCTGAAATGTGTTTGTGCGTGTACATGCGTATATGTGATATATGTAACATATAAAATTATTTTACCTCCTTCTAATCTTCACAATCTGTCCCTGTATTTAAACACATAAGTAAATAAAAAGATGGATTTCAGGGCTTCAGGACAGTGCTTGCTGATCATACTGTTCACACTGAACTTTATAAACATTTTTCTCTTTTGGGAACAGAAACAAGAAATAAGTAATTCTGGAATTTCTAATCTGCTTTTTTTTTTTTTTTTTTTTCATTTTATTTTAATGAACTTGATTAACATGTCAAGACCATGTGACATCTGTATGTTGGGCTTTCAAATTTCTTTTAGTAGATACCATAGTTTAAGGTTCTGTGTAACAAGCTGAGGCTTTGCTCTTAAAATAACTTCCCTGTCTGAAAATCCCCCATAAAGATGATGCAAGTTGTTATTGTATGATAACTTCCAATTATTCTCCTTGGTAAATATTTTTGTTCAATTCATTTAACATACTTCTTGTCTAGTTTAACAGTGACTCTAATTGCTTTTAAATCAAAGTGCATTTTTAACTTCTATCTGAGCTCCTTTTAAAGTGTATTTTGAACTTCTTACACAAATCATGACACTCTGGATCAAAAATCTACCTCTCGGTTATTTTTCTTATTTATCTCTATTTCAGAAGTAGCTTGGTTCCATACTGAACTGATATCTTTTCAAGTAGAAAAGATTCAGCATTTTGCATCATAGTACCCATGCCACTGCTAAGTCAGTTTCCTCCACAGGAAATGTTTTATCAGTTTCTGTCCATGACTCATTCCATTTATATGTGATCTCTTAATGACAATTTCTTGCATATGCATAAATTGATGTGGATAACTGTGAAATACATATTTTTGGAGCTGAGTAAGAAGAGTTTTTGTTTTGTTTTGTTTTAAATATACCTGTGCCAGCTTTATCTCTGAAGAAATTCTTAGTCTCTCTCAGTTCTCGTAGATGACAGCAATTAGGAGTGGATATTTTAGCATGAATCATCCTCTTTGTTCCCAGTTAATGCTATAGATAGTTCTTGGCAACCAAAAAGCCAAATATTTATATCAGCAGGCCAAAGTATGTGACATAGAATATATTCATATGCAATGACTGTAGGACTATTATTTCTGTTTACAAATTATTTGTAACAATTATTTTTTTGTTATTTGTTGCATATTTCATAATTTTATAAAACCTCAGCAAACTGCAGTCCATTCATATGACTAATCCTCTTTAAAAATTGTTTTGATAACTTTTTTTCTCTTGAAGTTTTATTTGAAATTATTTGAAAATATTTTTTGGGGAAGAGTCTGTGATAGTTAAAGACAAAATAAAGACTATTTTTGTGTGACCAGCTGCTATGAACCCTGTTTAGTCTGTAAGCAAAGAAGGTGAAATTTAGTTGATCGAAACAGCCAAAAACTGCTAGCTAGATTTGGTTACAGCTCCTGTTGTACAGCTTCCATAGGAATTCTTTAGGCTGGAGTCAGGAATTAACTGTTAGATCCAATGTACAGGCACTGTTTTTAAGGGGTTTTGGTTATTCCTCTAAAGTAGTCTAGAGATATAATAAAAGATATATGATTGATTTAAAAATGGAATGGAACTGAAGCAAATTTATTCTTTTTCATTCCCCATTTGGGTTTGACATTTTGTACTATTGTGGGCAATGTTTCATTCATATATAAACCGAGGAACAACTTTGGAAGCATTGGAATCTGTCAAATAGGTGAAACAGAGCCTCTAAAGCCCACTGGAAAAAAAAAAAAAAAAAAAAAAAAAAAAAAAAAAAAAGACTGCCTTGTCCCTGTATCTTTATTTCCATTTTCATGAAAAATAGCTGAAAGCTGTGAATAAATTTTGATTTGATTCAGGTACAACTAAATAAAAGCTAGACTGTAGATGTAACTTGTTGCTGAGTTTGCAGTTCCAGCCTCAAGCATCTAACAGGCATACTAATAATTTATTAGACCACTTATAACCAAGTTTTTTCCAGTTGCAAAGGCAGACAAACAGCTGTCTCTGCAGCTGAAGTTATTGCTTTTTTTATAGGCTGTAGAAGCTTTTATCTAAGGTAGCTGGCTCAGTTGCCTGTTCAGCTGAGCGCTTTTTTTCCATAACCCTCAGATTTTCTATTAGCTTATATCCTTCATCATTTAAGTGTTCCCAGAAAGAATAAATAAATCAATCCATTCTTATTTCTGCTTCGTGATGAAAAATATTTGGGTTATTCCTGTACTCTAAATTTATTGCTTTATTTTTGCTATAATGAAGCTAACAGCTTTGTCAAAAGCTCAGTTTAAGCTCTGACTGCTGCTGTTTCATTACAGTATGACATCCACTAAGGCTGGACAGTAACTATTCAGTAGGCAACACTTACTCTGCAAAACTTGTTTCCCAAATATCATGAGACATATCACATAGGCATTCCAACAGAGAATACAATATAAACAACCACCAAAATGAAAAAGCGCAATCAGAATATGGTATTCAATTCTACTGAAAGCACATGGATATCAAGCGTTACTGAATTCAAAAAGTGGATGAGGACAGGTTAATAAGTAGTGTATTTTTCTTGATGTTGTTGGGATATTTCTGTAACTTTGTTTTGGTTTGGCTTTGTTCCTCTTCAACCTGACAGAAACTTCCATTACCTGTTTTTCTTGGAATTTACAAGTATCTGAATATTTTTAACTATTCATAAATATTTAATATATATATATATATACGTATCAGACTCTTGTAAGAGGTAGTAACACAGAGTGAAAATTCTTTAAATAAGCTATTATTTTATGCACAGCAGCTGAAGAACTGAGACCTTGCAAGATCATTTTAGCTATTGTTATTACAAATGTATACAGTGTACTGCTCAGGTCTTAATGAGTATTGTGTCCTTCATTCATATCAATGTTTTCTCGTCAAAATTATCATTGTCATATGAATGTAAAATAAAACAAACAAACAGACCAAAAAAAAAAAAAAAAGTCTTACTCAGATTAGAATCATCATCATAGAATCATAGGAACACAGAATCATAGAATATCTGAGTTGGAACAGATCCACAAGGATCATCAAGTACAACTGCTGGATCACCTGAAAATAATAATAAAAATAATAATAATAATAATAATAATAATAATAATAATAATAATAATAAAAAAAAATCAGATCATGTGTCTGAGAGAAGTGTCCAAACACTTTTTGAGCTCTGGAAGGCTTGGTGCTGTGACCACTTCCCTGGGTCCAAGATTAGTATGATGGGAGCATTTTATAGAATTATAGAATAATTTAGGCTGGAAAAAAACCTTTAGGATCATCAAGTCCAACCACCTACCTAACTACCATTAAACCATGTTCTTAAGCACCACATCCACATCTTTCTTAAATACCTCCAGGGATGGCAATTTGACCACTCTCCTGGTGTTCTAATGCCATACTACCCTTTTCATAAAGAACTTCAACACAGGGATGAGTAACCATAGATTTTTTCAAAGCCAAATATATTTCTAAGTTAGGTCCTTCAGAATCTTCATGGATTAGACATTTGAGTTACTACATAGACACTTTATTGTTCCTGCCTGTCTTAAATTATGATGTTGGAAAGCTCAGATATGATACAAGTTTCAACTCCAGGGGACATTTTAATACCTGACATGTTCTAGTATCACTGAAAGTAATTTTGGTACTGAAAAATAAGATTTCTTATTCTTTGCCTTAGGCTTAGTCTACATCAGGAAGATGGTACACCAAGAAATTTTTGGATATTACAAAGTACAGTTATTTCAATTCCCTTCCCCACACTCCTCTGATGCTGAAAGAGCTGATAGGCATAATAATCTGTTTTGTAGCTGAAGAACCTTCATTTCTATCAAAAATTGCTTTGGGGCATTTAAAACAAAAATATTACTAATTTCTGAAGATGATGGATCCACTGACTTTAACACAAAGGGTGTTATCCTAAATTTCCAGAGAAGAACTGGAGCTCTAATTGTGAGAACCATGACAGTTTCACTCTGTACTGTCAATTAACACTTTCTCTATATACCATAATAACAACAAATTACAGTTCTTCACATATTATTAAAGAGTTTTAAGGCAGTTTTCTGCAACGTCGTCAATAATCTCATGGTATGGCCCTTCAGGAGTAGAAAACAATGGAAGTGTTGACAATATGGAAAACCTGTAGTATAATGACATTTAGTAAATTGTGATTTAAATAGCTGCTCCTATATGTTGCCATGATTATATTAAAAACATGTCTGCTTTTAAATAAAAAGTTTATTTTCACTATTCACTGTCTTCTGGGAAAAGTATGTTTTTAATTAGTATACTTTAAACATAAACGATCGATATTTTTGAAATAAAATTCTCAAATCAAGTGTAAATTTTCATTTTAAAATGTATTTAAATAAATACAAAGTTTTATAGGGGCTTAAATGAAAACATGTACACTTATAAGATTTAAAAAAATAAAAAAATTAAAAGCATTTTTTCTCAACAAATTGGCTACTTTATTTCCAAACTTTTGTTTCAGTTGCTGAACGGATAAATTAATTTCTAACCAGCTTGACTTTCTGATGTGCTTTCCCTGATCTGGAAGTTAAATTCATGTGAAGAATTAATAATATAAGAAATGAACAAATGTTCAATATTTATTCATATGGACAACATTATTTCTGAAATTCTGAATATTACATTAAAAATATTTCAGAAGGATTTTTTTTTTCCTTGTAAAATGTAATCGATTTGAACATTAGAAGGACTGGTAAGAACAGATATAATCACAGAATCGTAGAATAGTTCAGGTTGGAAGAGACCTTAAAGATTATCCAACCCCCTTGCAAGTGGGGACAAGTTTGCCACCCACTAGATCAGGTTGCTCAAAGTCCATCCAACCTGGCCTTCAACGTTCCAGGGATGGGGAATCCATAAATTCTCTGAGCAACCTGTTTCAGTGCCTCACTATCCTGAGAGAACAAGATTTTTTTTTCTGAATATCTAATCTAAATCTACCTTTGTTGTCATTGTTAAAATTATTAATTCTTATTCTATCAATACTCTACCTGATAGACTCCCTCTCCCACTTTCCTGTAGGCTCCCTTTAGACACTAGAAGGCTGTTATAAGGTCTCCCCGGAGCCTTCTCTTCTCCAGGCTGAACAACCCTAACTCTCTCAGCCTGTCTTCATAGGAGAGGTGCTTCAGCCCTTTGATCATCCTCTAGCCCTTTGGTCCTCCTCTAGACTTGTTCCAATAGGTCCATGCCTTTCTTGTGCTGGGGGCCCCAGAGGTGAATGCAGTACTCCAGGTGGGGTCTCGTAAGAGCAGAGTAGAGGGGGACAATCACCTCCCTTGACCTGCTGGGTACACTTCTTTTGATGAAGCCCAGGATATGGTTGGCTTTCTGGGCTGCAACTGCACATTGCTGGTTCATGTGAAACTTCTCATCAACCAACACCCCCAGGTCCTTATCCTCAGGGTTGCCCACAATGAATTATCCACCCAGGCTGTATTTCTGCTTGGTTCTGATGCAGGACCTTGCACTTGGCCTTGTTGAACTTTATGAGATTTGCACTGGCCCTCCTCTCAAGACTGTCCAGATTCCTCTGGACAGCATCCCTTCCCTCCAGTACCACACAGCTTGGTGTCGTCCACATACTTGCTGAGAGTGTACTTAATCCCACTGTCCATGTTACTGACAAATGTTATATAGTTCTGGTCCCAACACTGACTGCTGAGGAACACCACTTGTCACTGATCTCCACTTGGTCATTGAGCCATTGACTGCAACTGTTTGAGTACGATCATCTGGCTGATTCCTTACCCATCAAGTGGTCCATCCATCATATCCACATCTCTCCAATTTGGAGACAAGGATGTCTTGTGGGACACTGTTAAATGCTTTATACAAATCCAGGAAGATGACATCATTTGTCCTTATCCACCAATTCTTTATTCACCAATGATGTAACCCTGTTGTAGAAGGCCACCAGATTTGTCAGGCATGATCTGCCCTTATTGAAATCATGTTGGCTATCACCAATCACCTTCTTATTTTTCATGTGCCTTAGCATAGTTTCAAGGTGGATCTGCTCCATGATCTTGTCAGACAAACAATTGAGACTGACTGGCCTGTATTTCTCCAGATCTTTTTTTTTTTTTTCCTTTTTAAAAATAGGGCTCATGTTTTCCCTCTTCCAGTCAGTGGAAACTTCACCAGACTGTCACAGCTTCTCAAATATGATGGATAGTGGCTTAGCAACTTCATCCACCATTTCCCTTAAGACCTGTGAATGCATCTCAACAGATCCCATGGACTTCTGCAGATTCCTTCAGGTTCCTTACATTGTCTTGAACCTGATTTTCAGTGTTTTTGATTCTCCCAGTTTCTGCATTTGGTCTCTGTGGCTTGGGATATGTGGCTTGAACAACTGCCAGTGAAGACTGAGGCAAAAAAGTCATTGACTACCTCAGCCTTCTCTGTATTCCAAGTAAGCAGGTCTCCTGTTTCCTTCCAGAGAAGGTCCACATTTTCTCTGTCCTTCCTTTTATCACCAATATACCTATAGAAGCCCTTCTTGTTGCTCTTGACATTCCTGACCAGATTTTAAAAAGGGCTTTAGCCTTGCCAACCTGATCCCTGGCCCCTTGGACATTCTCTGTATTCCTTGCAGGCAACTTTCCTTTGGGTCCACCCTTTCTTTCTGTTTGTGTTTGAGTTTGTCCAGGAGCTCCTTGTTCATCCATGAAGTCCATCTGACATTTGTGTCTGACTTTCTCTTTGTTGGGCTGTATCACTCCTGAGCTTGGAGGAGGTGATCCTTGAATATTAACCAGCTTTCTCAGGCTCCTCTTCCCTCCAGGGCTTTATTCCACAGTACTCTACAACTTCTTCATGAGGGGGAGTGGAGGGGCAGGCGCCACTCTATTCTCTTTAGTAACCAATGATAGGACCCGTGGAAATGGTGTCAAGCTGCAACAGGGGAGGCTCAGGCTGGATATCAGGACAAGGTTCTTCATCGAGAGAGTTGTGCAATGGAAAAGTCTCCCTAGGGATATAGTTACAGCACCAAGCCTGTCAGAGTTTAAGAAGTGATTGGACTGTGCTCTTAGTCATATGTTCTGCATTTTTTGTTAGACCTGTGTGGTACCAGGAGATGGACTCAATGATCCTTATGGGTCCCTTCCAACTTGGGATATTCTATGATTCTATGACTCTAACAAGCAGATCCATGAACAGGCCAAAATCATCTCTTCTGAAGTCCAGAGTTGTGTTTCATGTTCACTGCAGCCAAGACTGCCCTTGAGCTTCATACTCCCTGTCAGCCCCTCCTTGTTGTTGAGAATGAGGTCCAGCATTATTGCCTCTACTCACTGGCTCCAATATCACTTTCAGAAGGAAGATAACATCGCCCTCCAGGAACCTCCAGGGTTGTTTACGCCCTGCTGTGTTTTTCCTTGAACAGATATGAGGGTGGTTGAAGTGCTCCCCTATGAGCACCACAGTTTGTATTATAAACCATTTTTAATCTTAAACATGCATTGCTGAGTTTTAATATGGTTTTAAACTCTTAATATTTTAGCTAGAAATCCAATTTTGGTTTTAACTTTACTGGTCTGAGTGAACTGTTGGGTTCAGTTAGAATACCATAGACTTACACTTCTGCTTAAGTACTTGCTGGATTTGTGCCACAGATAATAATTAACATTACTTAAATGTTTTTTAGTGAATAGAAAATGTCATAGCTATAGATCAGGATTTCTCATCAGCATCAACAAATTTAAATTTGCTACCCTAAAACAAAACATCACTTATTTTGTTCTAGTTACCCTGAGAGAAAACATTTTCATTGTATCTATTTATTTATAAGCTGTTTCTATATATTTATATGCTATTAGTATTTATTTACACATTTTGGATAATAATAGTGCCTTTGAATGATGAACATAAAAGGAGAAGACCTGGAGGGATTGGTACTGAAATCAGTCAAGAGGGTTGAAAGTGAGAACGGTTTGTAAAGGAAGGACAGTGGCTAAGCATTAATGAAGTTTTGGAAAGTGATGGAAAGTTCCATAGGTTACCAAGGAAATAGTAATTCTCTCTTCAATGTTTATTTCCTTGAGTTTTCTCTTTATTGCATACTTTGCTGCTTACAGACTGATGCCCAGTCCTTCCTAGGTCAAATATCTTTGCCTGCAAAGGATGCTTTGCTCTTAGCTCTTCTTCCCCTTTTTCTCCTCTTGCCATGTGTCATGTGCTGTATGGTAGCATCAACGCTCCCTACTTCTGGTCTGCCATCCTCACCCTGTGGGGAAGGAAAAATTAATCCTGAGAGCCTGTAGATCTGCTACGTTATACTGAAATACGAATGAGACAAACGTAACATTGAAATAATGAAATGTCTGGTTTAAACAAAATAATTTGTAAGCATGTCTTCCTCTGCCTTCTGTATCTCTGAATGACAGAGCTTCAATCTCTTCCTCAGTATGAAAATGTCACATACTTGTGTATGTGACATTGTCTGGACATTTTGAAAGAGAAAGGTCTTAATTTTGATCCCACTTATGGGGATCAAATGGCCTCATTAAATGTAAATGTAAATGTAAATGGCCTCAGTAAATGTAAAGTATGAAAGTATGACATTTTTGGTTTGGTAGAATACATTAGAAACTTGTCTATTCTGTAGCCAGGCTGACTGATTTATGCTCTGTTACTTAGCTCATGACTTGAAAACAGCAGTATGTATTTCATTATGTTGCTTTTCATGAATTTGTACAGGCCAAACTGCTGGAAGTTACTTAATGGTGATTACAGAGACTGAAAGAATAAATTGGTGATGGAAACAGGAAAGTGTCAGTTGTTGAAAATATTAGTAAAATCATATAAAAAAAAATAATTTCTTTTTCTTTTGTGATAAAGAAAATCATTATCTGCCTTTACTGATGAGCTCTTTTTGATAGTAGCAGGTAGTCTAAGCCTCTGGACTTCATTAATAAGAAGAGACTCTGGCACTACTGACACTATTAGAAAGAAAAATAGGGATAAAGCAATATCTGTATTAGCACTTTCCCATTTCACTTGTTTGCTCTTGAAAGGCACTCTTTAATTCATTATTTCAAGGAATATAAATTCTTTCAAAGGATTAAAACATATTTGAAATTTAGGGCCTTGGCTCCTGGAGTTTTTTTTTTTTTTTTTTTTTTTTTTTTCCAAATTCACTTATATTAGTTACAAAACTCAACTGCTTCCCAAAATACATGGCACAGTTAGTTATTTCCTGTCAATATGCCAATTTTTATTCTAGTTCCAGGAGAGATTCCAGTGTAGAAATGATCTCCAACTCAGCCTTATGCCTTCATTAAGTCAGGCATCTCTCCAAATCCTCATACACACATCATATCCAAGCCTTTTGGATGATTTGTTTAACATTTTAAAGAAACTACCTCTCCCGTTCAGACACAATGACACTGCTCTGTTCAAGAATCTCGTTTCTATCAACAGGGATACTAAACAACAAAGCAACAACAAACTGAATGCCAAATCACAGTGATTTTATTTTAGCAGTGAACCCACAGAGCAAGCATCTAGTTTCAAGCAAAATGCAAACAATTTAAACGTGCTTACCAAAAGCAGGGGAAGAGCACATTTGTCAAATTGACAAGGGATGGCACCTTTGATCTCACCCACTGATGAATAGGTGAGGAAGTTATCAATCTCTCACATTCTCTGTTGGACTTCTCCTTCACTGGGTAGCACCCCCAGACCAGCCAACAAGAGCTACCCTGGGGAGCTACACTTGTAGGCCTGACTTTTGATAGTCTGGTCAACCTGCTGATGCAAGAGTGTCAGGTGTGTTTCTAGGTTTCTGGTCTGTGAATAGCAGACTATTATCTGGTGAATAGCTAATCCACGCCCCAGAGGGGACATTGTCTAGACTGTTCATGAGCAACTGAGTGGGGCAACATGACTGTGAATTGCTTGATATTTTTAAAGACTACAGATTTCTTGGTATAAGATGATTATACAAGCAAGTTACATAAGCATTCTATTGTTTTATTGTGTCATGGCATATCTGAGGAAAGGGGCATCTCACCACAAATCTCATTAGGTCAACTTCCCTACTTTACAGATGGGAAAGTGGCATACAGGGAGGTGAAGTGACTTGCCAAGAGCAGCCTGAGCAAGGCACTGAGCTACCCAGTAGCAAAGTCAGATAGAGAAATATAGTTGTGCACGTGAAGTCCCTATTCTTTCCCACATGGTGTTGTGTGTGCTCTGCTCTGTATTTATGCTTTTATTCCTAAAGTCCTGAATCATAAGGGCATTATCTATTTGTGAAGACAAATATTCTTCTGTTAGTTTTCCCTTTACTCTTGGAACATCAGAGTTATGTCTGTGTCACAATGAAAATGAAAACTTTATTTACATATTAAGTATGACTAAATATAGGCTGTGTACACCACAAAGAACATGTACTGTTGCCTTTTCAAATGATGGCTTCTTCCTCAAAGAACAGCTTTCACTACTTCTGTTGCACTCATTGCTTTGACTACCCATCCAGAGGAACCATTATTTCTTTATACAGTAAATAGTTATCCAGAATATTTTGTTTCATATCTGTATTTTAATAGATGAGCCTGTATTTTAATAGATGAGATACTTAAAAATTAAATAAAAAACCTGCACCTGTATTTTTTCCTTTGTCAGTGCATTAACTGTTACCAGTGAAGGACATTATTATTATAATTTTTTGTTTTCCATAAGAACATTGTATAGTTCTGAATATAAATGTAGGAAAGAAAATATTGAACTAAGAAAGGACTTCCTCTATATAATTAAATTTCATAAAGTTTTACTCAGATCTTGTTCAGTGAACAATGCTATTGACAAATAGAAATAATCTGTATTCTACTAACTCTTACCAGTGTAGAGTTCTGTACGCATACTAAAAAGCATCACCATGAATTGGTCTTTCTATGGGTTAGAGGGCAAGTCACTGCAGGACTGAGGCTCCTAAACCAGCAAGAAGCACAGTGAAGTCTAAAAGTCCTTCTTTTGTGGTAATGGGCAGGGGAGAAAGGTAATGGTATATAGGGAGAAAGTAGTTTTGTGTCCTCCCTACAATGTGTCAATCATTTCAAGTGTATATGTTTATAAAAATCTTTTCAACAGAAGAAGGTGACAGAGATGTATGTGCCCTGAAGTTAAATAGTGATCAGACAGCAAACCATAAGAATGTCAGAGCTCAATCTTTAGTACTTTAATGGAGTGACAGAACTGTTTTATGTTTTTGAAGACAGAGGTTAATCCAGTTTTGCCTTTTCATAGTTACCTGATTTCACCTCATTGTATATATAACGTTTTCTCTTTGATGGTTTATTCAGGAGAGCTGATATTTATGTATACCCAAGTAAACAGAGCAAGCTACTCTGCTATACAGAAATTGAAGGAACTATAAGTCAGAGCTTGGAAGAAAAGCACTTATTTTTAATAACCCTCTTTGAGTAATCTCAACATTCTACTAAGCGCAGTGAAGAAAAATAGAATTGGGAAAAAAAAAATCAATTTTCTGAAAGCAGAATAAAACCTTTAAAAATATTCTGACCAAGTAAACTATTATAGATAAGATATGAAGAACCTTATCAACTTACTGAATTGAAACATAAATGATATATGGACTTCTAAAGCTAAACTTGATTAAAGCCATTTCACCCATTAAACAATTTTCTCATATTAATAGGATTTTTTTTTTTAAATGAGCGGTTAAATTATGTGCTTTTGTCATTATTAGCAATTATAGCACTGAGAAGTTACTCATTTAGTAATATTGAGATAAAACAGTTCATTAGCTCATATAAAGTTAGATAATAATGTGTCCCACTAAGCAATCCACAGTTTTCACCCTTATAAATTCTCATCATGGGGAAAACTGTTAGAAAAGTCCGTTAATTTTAAAAAATCAGGATAATTCTGTTGTTAATGTTTTAAGTTCAATATTTAGGAGCAAAAAAAAAATCTGTCCTTTTAATATCAAAAATACACAAAAATCCAGTTTTAGAGTGAATTGATTTTAATTTTTGTTCATTTCTTCACAACTATTTTAAATAACTGCTTACTTCTGTCTTATCAGTTTTCTGAAAGCTCATGACATTGGCAACAACAAAATGGTAAAGCACCACACTTAAACTGATTTCCTATAAAACAGACATCTAGAACTCGCAGCACTGATAATTCAGCCACATTCTGCTGCTTATTTTTTGTTTTGTTCCAGAGCAACTTAGTTCAGTACCTCAAGGGGAATTACTTATGAAGTTTACTTTTGAATATAGCACAGATAATTTATGAGTTCATCTACTAAGCAAACTAAGCTAGTTCCTAAGTTTACCCTTGCCTGTTCATCAAGTAGCTGCAGAATATCACATATTATTTCAAACATAGCCTGAGTGAACCTTGTAGTGCGCTTCTGAGAGCAAACTACAGTAAAAGGAGTTCTTCAGCTTTTAAATTTGAACAGAGAATTCCAAGTTTTACCTATCACCCCCCAAAAACAAAACAAACAAACAAACAAACAAAGAAAAACCAGACATTGGTATTTCAAGCTTTGGACAATTAAAATTGGTTAAATCTTGAGAGGACAGTATTCCAATACTTAAAGTTTATCAAAGACTTTTTTTTTTTTTTTTTTTTTTTTTTTTTTTTCTGCCTGATTCTAGAATTATCATCATGAATGTTCAGTTCCCAATTCTGCTTGCTTTGTCATTGTTGACAATGACAAAAGCTACGTAAAATGGGGAAAAGGCAAATATGTTTTCTAAGAATGACAGTTTTATACCTCTTCAGATGTTGAAGTCATTGCTATAGAGTACTTTGTTGTTCTTGGTGCCCTATTGAAAACAACTAGCAGAACTATTCCCAATTCATAAATTATATCTTAAAAGAGAACTCTGAAGTAATAAATGTTTCCCGTACTGCTGACAAATTATCACAACTGATAAAAATAGGTCTTGGGAGGCTATTTATTCCTGTAAAGCCTCTTTTATTGCACAGATGCTAATATATGCATAGATACATGTATATGCAGATTTGGACCGGTTTTGTAGCATGTCTCGTATTCTATTTTTATTTGTAAAGAAATGAATTTTCTAAGTGGCATCCAATCAAATTTTTGCAGGCAACTATAAAGCAAGTTTCATGAGAACATCTCATCGTTTTTTCTACCAATAATAAAATAAACTGATTCAGCCAGAAGTGTACATTCATTATTTATTTATTTATTTTAATGAATTCTAGGTTTAAAAGTGTGAATTTCTGAGACTGCTGCTTGCTCTTGCAGGTGCTGCCCATACTCCATCAAGAAATCCTTCCAGAAAGTTTAGTAGCCATTAAATCGCTTCTACTGTTTATGATGTAATATGATTAAATGTATACTGAAAAGAATTTAGGAGTGAAGATGCTTTTGCAATTGCCTGGGATTATTATATATATATATGTATATATATTTCCCCTGTTTGTTTGTTTAACTGACATAAAGAAGTGAAATAAATGTTCCAGCAATACATGTCTGGCCTATAATTAGCAGGCTGACTAGTGCTAAAAAGAGCAGAACTAGTGGTAAAAGGAGCAGAATTAAACTATTTTTATGACTACTATGAGGAAAACATTTTTTGTATTTAACAGTCATCAACTCCACAGGACAAAAAAGAAAAGAAAGGAAGAAAGGGAAAAAAAAAAAAAAAGTGAACACAGGGATAATTTTTATGACAGTATACCTAGGCTTTACGGTTAAAAATATGAGCCTAGAGTGAGGTGATTTTATATTGGTAAATTTTGCAAGGGGTTATGCCAGTCTAACATTCCTCTAGAGGGCACAGCAGCTTTGACAACTTCAATATTAGGCTTCTCAGGATGTAGTCATGCTCATGCCAGAGCCTCCTTTCCTTTCCTTTCCTTTCCTTTCCTTTCCTTTCCTTTCCTTTCCTTTCCTTTCCTTTCCTTTCCTTTCCTTTCCTTTCCTTTCCTTTCCTTTCCTTTCCTTTCCTTTCCTTTCCTTTCCTTTCCTTTCCTTTCCTTTCCTTTCCTTTCCTTTCCTTTCCTTTCCTTTCCTTTCCTTTCCTTTCCTTTCCTTTCCTTTCCTTTCCTTTCCTTTCCTTTCCTTTCCTTTCCTTTCCTTTCCTTTCCTTTCCTTTCCTTTCCTTTCCTTTCCTTTCCTTTCCTTTCCTTTCCTTTCCTTTCCTGTTTTCCTCCCCTAAAATACAGATGTTTTGGACCTTTGCTAGAATGTTTTTTTAAAGAAGTGATTCAATGTTTTGCTTAAAGACATGTAAATAAGGATATATGCCTAATATGCCTATTATAACTATCTGCTGTACAAAAATAAAATAAGAAGCACCCCATTATACAACGTCCACTGACAGGCCAACTTCATAGCCTGACCAGGCCTTTTAAAATTATTTGTGTTGTGTGAGAAATACTGTGTCTAAGAAATGACATTTTTTTGTGCTCCTGTACTGACAATGGCCTGTGAAGCAAAGCATACTTTTTGATGTCTCTGGTTTCTTATTAACTTCATTGGATCTGATTGTTGGAATAGACAAGCATCATTCTGCTCCAAAGCTAGTTCTGTATTTCACGTGTTTCCAGTATATGCCTTTGCATCTTCTGTGCTCCAAGACACCAGATGCCAAAGACGTCTAGATCTCATGCTGTTTGTTGGGAAGCTTTGACCTTTACTGTGCCATAGAAGTGCCTTCTCAGTGTCAAGGTAATAAATGACATCATCATATGAATCAAAATGATAGTCAAACACCCCTTCACATTACCAGAAGGGTGTGAGAGAGTTCAAAAGTCTGGAAGGGAATGTGAATAGCAATAACTCTTCCTGCTTTCTGACATACTTATTCACTCAATTAAAAACTTGTGAAAACATATGAGATATATTTCTTACCTTTCTGTGTGTGTGTGAATTGTTCATCTAACAATGACAGCCATGAAGGACAACTATTTCTTTTTCCAGAACTTTCACATGGAAGAGGTGAGACCTATTCACAGTTCAGACATAGAGTAAGTAATTCCCATACTGTTATAGTATATGTCATATATCAGACAATATGAAAGTTTTATATCTGCACTGTGACATATCTGTCTTGTGTGATTTGTCTTCCAGCCTCTTTAAAGTCCAGGAAAAACTATACTCCAGGCTGGAACAAAACATGATTGCCTATACAAAGAAAAAAAAGAAAATTATTGTGACCAAGATCATCATTAATAGTACTAGTTAATGTTAAAGTAGACTCTAGGAATTTTAGCAGGAGTACAAAAGATGTCCACCAACATATCCGGATGAAAAATATGTTTCAACTGACTCATAGGTGTAAGGCTATGTGGATGGAGACTGGGGAGTTAGATGATCTTTACAGTCCCTTCCAACCAAAACCTTTCTATGATTCTGTGATTACCACTACCTGTCTTATCTTCTTATATTTTTCTCTCATTAAATCCCTTTCCTAACTATTTCTCTGTGTATTTGCACTCTCTTGTCTATGTGAGCTGCAAGGATTAAGTGCCAGACTGAGATGCGGGTGAATAAACCTCAGTGCCAGCCACTGGGAGTCAGGCTGGGTAAGGGCACCCCAACTTGGGGTGCCAGCTACTGGAGTGAGTACAGGTGTCTCAGCACTAGCCACTGGTGACACCTGTGTGTATGAGTGGAGTTGGTGCCAGCTACTGGAGTCAGGCCAGGCATGTAGGCCCGTGGACTGTGGTGCCAGCTACTAGAATGAGTTGAGTCCTCGTGTCAGAAGTTTGGAGCAGGTAGGGAGAACATAGCTCCCTGGATCTAGTAAATGTCCTAGAGAGTTTGAGCCTCAAGTGCCAGCTACTGGAGGGACTGGTGTGAGTGGGCGGGGTGCCAGCTAGTGGAATCATACTGAGGGTGAAGGCTCCCATGGCCTGTGGAGCCCGCTGATGGAGTGGGTAAGGATCAGTAAGTAGTTGGTGGGACCTCTCTAGATGCAAGGAGGGCCCCATGGACTTTGAGCCCACAGTGCTGCTACTGTGGGGATTGGTGTGAGTGAACTAGGTGCCAGCTACTGGAGTCAATACTGTCTATACCCCCAGCCTGCGGTGCCATCTACTGGAGCGAGTGGGGTCCTGGCATTAGATGGGACACGTGGTGACCCCAGCAGCTGGGGAGGGAGCAGTGTGATCCCAGCTACCGCTGGGTACCATTGTGGGTGAGGCAAGAACACTGCTCTGCACCGCTGGCTAGAGCATGGCTGTGAGCTACAGCCTGTGTGAATGGTGCCGTCTGCTGTCAGGGGGGTGAGTGTCTGTGTCTTTCCTAACCTTGTGTGTTCCCAGTGGTGTGAGTGTGTGTTTTCTAACAACATCTAAGCTAGACCAGTGGGCAAGTAATGGAGGCCTTGAGTCTGGGTATCAAAACAAGCAGTGGGTCTGTGTTGGTAAGTGCAAGGGGGACTATGGAATGTCGCGTGCCTGAGGGATGAGTTGTGTATGTGCATTTGCAGCCAACTTCAACTTGGACTGGCCAGTGAGTAAACAAACCATGAGGCAGGTAAGGGGACCTAGGATCTGTGCAGGGATGCTGGGCCAGCAGAGGGACTGCTGAAAAGGTACTAAAGGAATGTGGGCAAGGGTGCTGGAAGAACAGAGGAACTGTGTCAGGTACTTGGAGGATCCGTTAATGTGGGTGTGCCTGAGAACCTAGAGAGTGCTGTATGTGCTTTCACTAGTGACCTTATGTCTCTGCCAGCTGGAGAGGAGGAAAGGGTATCTGTTTTTTTTTTTTTTTTTCTTCTTTTTTTACACTTACGTGAGCCCTGTGTGTGTGTTTTTGAAGGCAGCCCTTGACTGCGGCAGCCTTTGTGCCCAGTCATATCAGTGTCCTGTCTTTGTGTGTGTCCATATGTCTCTGGGATATGTGCTCAACTTTGCTACTGGTTGAACCTGGAAAGGGGAAATTGGCATCTGCACCCCCTGTCCCCCAGCCTGGGCACAGACCCTGGGTCACTGGGCCAGAGTAGCCAGGCAGGAAGGGTTAGGGCTGGAGGAGACAGCCACTTGCTCATTGTTCTTTATCCCACCTTAATAACAGTTATAATAACAGTAGTAATAATAATAACAGTAGTAATAATAATAACAGTAGTAATAATAATAACAGTAATAATAATAATAAACAGTTATTTCAAATTTATGGCATAAATGAGAAGACTAGGAATTTGCTAACATAAGTATCTTATAGTTTCATCAGCTTCTTGGAATTTGCTGAATATGATTTGAAATGTTAATAATATCGACTTTAAACTGAAATCACGAACTCACATCTTCTGGATTGTAAATTATTCTTCTGGACGTAAAAGGCAGAAAGAACCATTATGATTACCTTTCTGATCTGTATAATACAGTCACAGAATAACATCAGTTCTCACCCCTTAACTAGTTGATGAATTGAAATATATGTGAAAACAAAAAAGATACATGTATGTCTTGATTCAAGCTTGCTGGTTCTGCTCTAAGCAGAGGCTATGTTCAGAATTAAGGTATGTGGTATCACCATGACTACAGCTAACTCAAACGTGTTAAAATGGCACAGAGATACGGCAGATGTATTATAAATACAAGCAACAAGAGATCCAGTGCAATGGTACTCTTAAAGTTCTTCAATCTGGTCTTCTTGTTCCATCTTGAAACCATCCTTGCAACTAACTCTGTCAGCTCCTCAGCAAGGGAAAAGCATGGCAGTTGTCATTATATTTATGATTTAGGGTAATTTTTCCAGATGGTGCACAGTTAGTGGAACAAAAAATTCTTGAAAGCTGAATAGCTGAGTGGGAGCACCATACAGACATGCTGAAGTGGCTCCAAGAGCTAACTTTTACAACTAGTACAGCCAGGTTGATAATCATGATAAATTGGCCACGCATGAGTTTGGCTAGGCCTTCTATGAACCATTATCTCATGGTATTGCATTCCAGGGCAAAAAGTACCTAAACAAATTAAAAAAAAAAAAAAAAAGAAAGTGTATGAATAAATAAAGTTTTGTTCGGTACTCTTGAATTGTATTCTGTGACTATTAAGTTTTTATGACTCCTCAGTTTTGTACTTTTATGGTATGCTATTTGTTGTTTGTTTGTTTAGCTCTGTGTGGTGGTTTTACCGTGCTGGGCAGCTAAACCCCACAACCGCTCTCTCACTCCCCCTCCCTTAGATAAGGAGGGGGAGAAGTAAAGCAAAGAACAACTCACGGGTTGAGATAAGGATAATTTAATTAAAGGGAAATAATTATAATAATTAAATAAAGACTACCATGAACTAAACAATTTAACTAAGGGGAAATAAAAGGGAAAGGGGAAAAAGGGAGGAAAACAAACAAACAAAATAAATGAAAGCGATGGAAGTGCAGAGGAAAGAAATTACTCTCTACTTCCCACAAATGAGCGATGATTGACCACGTCCTTGAAGCAAGGCCTCAACGCACGCAGCCGGTGTTCGAGAGGAGGACCGACGTCTTCTCAACGAGAGCCCACCCCTCCCCTCTTCTTCCTGTTTCCACCTTTTATTGCTGAGTGTGACACCACATGGTATGGAATATCCCTTTGATTGGTTTAGGTCAGCTGCCCTAGTGATGTTTCTCTCCTCACTTTTTTGCCCACCCCCTAGGAGGGTTAGAGAAAGGCCCAATGCTGTGCCACTGCTGCTCAGCAGTAGACACAACACTGGTGTGATAACACTGCTGTTCCAGCTACAAGTACAGAGTACGGCACTGAATGGGCTGCTGCCGGGAAAGTTAACATTCCAGCCAGACCCAGTACACTCTGAAGAAAATTATTTGGTATCATAGACATCTACAATGCTAAAGTTAACTCCAGTATTTTTTGGGGAAAACTTGCCATTTTATTTTACTCATTCACTTTAAAGCTGAGAAAACCTACTAGATTCAGTTTGAAGTACACACATCTGTGTTTTAGGCTAGAATGAGAAAAAAAAAAAAAAGCCTTTTGAGTGAGATTTCCTGCATTTCGCACCTCTTGTGATTTCACAGCCCACTATTTGAATTGCTCAGTGTACGCTGTTTTATGCACAAATAGCTGGTAGTGAATCCAAGACATGAAACAAAACAAATATCCTACTTCCTTGAGCATACAGAATAAGGAAACAGTAGGAAGGCTGAATGTTTTGTGTGGCTGATAATTCAGAAAGACAGAAATAAGTTAAGGTAAATAGATTGTCAAAGTACTGTATAGAGGGATTTTCCAAAATAAATTTAATGTAAGAAGGAAGATACAGATTCCAGATATTCTCAGTGATCTGATCATCCTGTCTGGTCCAGAACTGTGTTGTAGGAAATTACTCAAATTCGTTTGCATTTTGCAAGCTATTTAGATTTTTGAGAGTAAGCATATCGTGGTGATGGTCTATATTCTGGAAGAATTTCTTACTAATTCTATTGATGGGTATTTTCCCAGCCATCACTTCTCAGGAATTACTGGCTGATGGTCAATTGCATGTGGCTCAGTTCACCTGGAATGCAGATTGCCCTTCTTCACCTTCTCATTTCTTCTTTATCTTTAGATTTTTAAACCTTTCTTTTGTCAGGTTGATGCAACAGATTTGAATAGTTGAGGGGGTGTTATTTTTAACTGAAAACAAGCAAACAAAAAAAACCCTCTACAACAACTAACCAAAACCCGTCCCCCTAAATCCTTCATCAGGGAGTTAAATATATAAGCTGATGTATGAATTGTTGCTATGCAGCTATTCCATCTAAAAACTTTAAAGAAAAAAGTACTTTCATTTTTTTACTCAGCCCGTCTTTGGAGTTTGACTGTTGAATAGTTCCTCAGTTGTTCAAATATGTGTTATTATTGAATGCTGAATATGACAAATATTTCCTTGATGATGACGATGATATTTTTGGTAACATTGTTCACCACACTTTCAGTAGCTGAGATACTCAGGGTTAAATGGTAAAAAGTCAAAGACTAAAACCAAAACCAAACAGCAAAGAAAACCCCAGTCTGTGGCAGTCATGAAATCAAAATCACGCCAATGATATTTAGGCATATTTCTACAGTAACTAGTTTTAACTAGTTAAGTGTAAAAAATAACAAACAAAATTTCTACACTTCCATTATATGTATATTATACCTCCAGTATAATGTTCTCTGTTGATATCTCCAGCATGACAGTGGGCAACTAATTCATGTTATTAGATTTTTATCAAATTTATAGTAAAAGTTAATTCTTGCTCACCTCAAAAATGTGTAACTGAAGTGGCAAGTATCTGGAGAAGAAGCCAAGTATGTATAACTCCTTATTGACAAGTTGTAAGGTAGTTTACACAAATTTTACGAAATCCTATCTCTGTGCACCGTCGTCTTGTTGCTTACCAGTTTCTGAGTTGTAGCTGATCTATTTGAAATTATTTATAGATTCTACTCCAAGACATGGAATATATGGTTTTGTTTCTAACCCAGATAACATATATTTTTCAGAGCAATTTTTGTTGCAGAGGATTTTTTTTTAAGACAAAAAATATCAATATTAAAGTTATTTAAATAGGATCTAAGAACGTAAGAAAGTCTGTAGAGAAACAACAATTTTTGATCACAGAATCACAGAGTGGTTGAGGTTGAAAGGCACCTCTGGAGGTCATATAGCCCAACACATCTTTCAAAAAGGAGCACCTAGAGCCATTTGCCCAGGACCATGTCCAGACAGCTTTTTAGTATTTCCAAGAAGCATCCTTCAGTCTCTCTGGGTAAAATGCACAGTCAAGAGGTGCTTCCAAATGTTCATAAGGAACCTTCTGTGTTTCAGTTTGTGCCCACTGCCTCTTGTTATGGCAGTGGAAACAAATTAAAACAATTTGCTTGCACTCTCCCTTCAGTTTTTTATATACCTTGATGAGATCCCTCCTGATCCTTCTCTTCTCTAAGCTGAACAGTCCCAACTTTTTCAGCCTTTCCCCAAAGAAGCTCCCATCCCTTCGTCATCGTCATGGCTCCACATTGGACTGTCTTCAGTGCTGATGTCTCTTTAGTACTGGGGGCCAAAGGTGTGGCCTCATCAGTGCTGAGCAGAAGGGAAGGATCTCCTCCCTTGACATGCTGGCAACACTTCTGTAGGATACTGTTAGCCTTCTTTGTGGCAAGGGCACATTGATGGTTCATGTTCAACTTGGTGTTCACCAGAATCCCCGGGTCCTTTCCTGTAGAGGTGCTTACAAGCTGGGTGGTCCCCAGCATATTCCTGGAGTTGTTTCTCCTCAGGTCCAGGTGCAGGAGCTTGCACTTCCCTTTGTTGAACTTCATAAGGTTCGTGTTAGCCTATTTTGAGTATAGTCTGATAGTATTTGATCAAATAGATGGATCAAGTATTACAGCTGACAAGAAGCTGTTAAGTCAGAACAACATCTTGCATGTTGAGAAACTTGTTACTTTTTTCCAACTTCTCAGCTGGTATTTAGTAGTATCTTAAACTAAGTAGTTTCCCAGTTGTCTTGGAAACTACTTCCATACTAAAATAATTATAACACCTAATTACAAAAAACTTGTTTAGCCTTTTCTATTTTCATAGTCATTTTTTGCACCTAAACCAAAGTTATGAGTTTTGTTTGTACAGTCTTGGCGAATTTTTTTATGGCCATTCCTTTCTCCACCTGACCCTTCAGAGAACTGCTTTTTACTTGGAAAAACTCTGCTTGGTTGCATGGTTGTTTAAAGAATACATACTTCCCAGATTAGTTCAAAGATACAAACCTTTTCTCACTTTTTGCTGGATTTTGATTCTAAGCTGATATGTGTAATTTCAGCACTTTATTACTAGCATTTCAGCACTTCCTGTCAGAATAAATGTATCTAATGGAGCAAACCATGTAGAAAATAACTTCTAGCACTTTTTTTTTTAATTTTACTGAAACAAATATAAATCATTTCAGTGCTCAGCCCCAAGCGGAGATGATATCTGCCTTAAAAATAGCTACTTCAAAGAAGTTCAGAACACATTTGCATAAACCAGTTGTCAGATTGTTTGTGTTTAGTTCAAGAAGATGAAAATTAATTGTAAAATGCCATGTGGGAAATTTGTTCGTGCAGTGTCCATAGGGATGTACAACTTCGTAACTTGGATTTTACACAGAATGGTTCAAAGGACAAATTTTAAAATCATGTTTCCCCTCCCATTATGGGTAAGTACACAGGCACATCTCAACAGACTACAAATTGCTTGTGTTTGCTTAAGTTCTGCTAATAAAACTTCTATGGAAGGTGTGCCTATTTAGAGTAATTAAATAGTTGGCTCCTGTGGTGGTAAATGGAAGACATAACAGAGGAAAAGGTGATTTTCCACAATGCCTAATTAGAGACACACCTCAAAGAGGTATCTAGTGTGATTGACTGAAAACAAAAATAACTTTCCCACTACTTTCGAAGCTGAGAAAAAAACAGGTGGAGGAGGCCTGCTGGGGAATGTATCCCCACAGGAATACAGTGAATATTGCATATTCAATATTGCATATTCCTGTGAGGACAGCAAACAAAGGTTAGTTTGAGTAGAACATGTACATATATGGAATTGAAAGAAGGCACCAGAGAGTTAGCTTTGCTCTCAAAGATTTTCTATAGGGGATGCAGCTCCATCATGGCTCAAGAGGAGACATCCCAGCAGTTTTAAAAGACATTTTTTGAAATGGAAGCCTATTTGACGAAGGACTAAGTATCCTAATGTAAAGATCACTGAATTCAAAAAGAATCTTTCCTGATTTTAGGTTTACTCTATTTTGTATATTAATTGTTGAAACTTAATATTTCTCTAAATTATTCTGATGACACGTAGATACAAAGACTACCTGTACCAAAATAAGCAAGGTCGGGACATTCCCAGGCACCTTAACCTAATTGTATCTATTGTCAAATTGCCCCTATGGAAAAGTTTTTAGAGTGCTCCCTGGCATAGTTTTGGTTCAGTCAAATAGTCATAGTTTTGGCTCTGCTTCAGGTGTACCTCAGTGTATTTCCCAGGAAAAGCTCAGCAATTAGCATGGGAAAATAAGCAGTTTTAAGGAGGGCATCCTGTTATCTCTAACAAGAATAGGTTATCTCTAACAGGAATAATGTATGAATAAGTCCATGGCATTCCATGACAGTTTTCCTTAATAGTAGACCTAGCCACATTTAATTTATTCGTGTAAATATAAGGACAGTAGGGTCAGAAACATGGATCAGTCATACATAACGGATTTTACCCTGCTGAGCAGCTAAATTTCACCATATCCACTCTCTCACTCCCCCTCCTCGAACTAAGAGAAGAAAATATTTTGGTAAGAAAAAAGGCTCACAGGTTGAGTTAAGAGTAATTTAATTAAAGGGGAAAGGGGAAAAAGAAAAAGTAAAGGCTATGTGGAAACACAGACGGAAGAAAAAAAAAAGTATTTTCCATCTGTAAGCAATGTTTGGCCACATCCTGTGAAGCAGGACCTCAATATGCAGAGTGGTTGGTTGGGAATACAGATGTCTTCATAAACAGAGGGCCTCCCACCCCCCTCTTTACTCCCCCTTCTTCTTCCCCTTTCCCAGCTATTACTGCTGTGTGTGACACCACATGGTATGGACTAACCCTTTGGTCCATTTAGGTCAGCTGCCCTGGTGATGTCCCTTCCACACTTCTTCCCCACCCCCAGGCTTCTGGCTCTTGGAGGGGTTGTTAGGGAGTCTTGATGCTATGTCAGGACTGCTCAGCAATAAACACCAGTGTGATACCAACGCTGTTCTAACTACAAGTGCACAGCCCTATATGGGCCACTGCAGGGAAAGTTAACTCCATCCCAACCAGACCCAGTAAAATAACACAGGTTTGCCCTGACCTTTTTAATTCATATGTTGTTAAGCCTACTGATGGATTACAGCTATTTTTTTTTTCCTTACATGGTACAAAACCAAGCTGCAATGAGAAATCAGCTGAAAAACAGCCCTTTATGACAGAAAGAAATTGAAATGAAGATGTAGCATTTTGCATTGTTATACCATCTGTTTTGTTAATTAACTTATTAATAAAAGTGGGTATTTAAAGTGTAGTGGGTGATAGACACTGGGAAAACATTTTCTTTGATAAAACATAAAAACCTATGAGAAACTTTCAGGGTTGTTTGCTGGTTTGATCTGGTTTTCTTTTCCTGGATAAATTAAGATGGAGAAATGAAAGTCAGCAATACTTTCACACAGCCAGTTGCTGTACATAGATTTCCAAAATATATTGATGAATGGCATGCTGTTAAAGTCAAAATAATGATTTTAAATATTTTCAATTGCCATTGATATGAGACTTACAGGATTTTGAATATTTTAAATGTTTCAGCTTTTTATATTCTTTTCCCAAATCTCTGCTTCCTTTACTATAACTTATTTCCTTACTCCTCTCAGGCAGATAACCTCTAAACATAATAAGACTTGGTATCTTTTGGAAACATTTTTAAGAGTCCTTATTGACTTTATTTACATAAACCTCTAAGCAGTTTACTCACAGACTGGAAGAAGCTCAGTCTTTGTTTCTCACCGCACCATCATTACTGAATATTTTTTGTTTCATGCCATATTATGGAAGAATAGGAGGTAGGAGGTAGAGAAGAGGAGAAGAGAGGAAACTTGAAATTTCAGACACTTCTCTGCTGGTGCCTATAAAAATCAGAGAAGTCTAGGATGGCCATTTACCTAGCATATTCTGTGAGGTAAGATGAACCATATGCTGTCATTGTTCTGGTGTCTCACAGGCTATAATTTGCTCTAAGACAACAAACGTATGTCATATGCATCCATGAATGAAGGTAAATTACTCTGGAAAATGTTTATTCCGCAGCTTACAAAAGAGAGTGCCATATATTTCATCACTGAATGGAAAGTTGCTGCAAGAACTCAGAGGAAAATGCATGTGGGTAAGTAGTTCTTGTTTTTACTCAAGCTCTCCAGCACTCAGGAACACAGCTACATAATTTCTGCCTTTTAAAAACGGCACATACCGGTTTCATTTCTTCAGAATATTCCTTTTATCTGGAATGGAAAAAGATATGAAAAAATAGTGCTTTATGCATGGGATAATGAATTGTTTTAACAGAAGCAATGGGATGATGTGGATCAAAAATGAAAAAAAGGATAGCCAATGAAAGAGGTTGAAGATTCATCAGATGATCTCCAGACAGAACTCTGGAGGTGATTAAGCAAACTGAGGTCCTTCTGTTTACCTAAACAAGATCTGTTTTTTTTTGTTTTTTTTTTTTTGTTTGTTTGTTTTTTTTTTCTTTTCACAAATTAGACTGTTTTACTATCCTTTAAACATCTATATTTTAAATAAAATCACATTCCACAATTTCAATACTTGTGAAGTTCCAAACTCCTATTTTTATTGGATCTGTCATGGTTATAAGATGTAGCCTGTTGGAAACTTTTTTTTTTTTTCCAAACTAAATGGTACTATTTCAACTTATTTTCTGAGGACAATGTATACAAATTAGAAACTGGGCCACTTAAAAGCTGCAAAACTGATGTCATAGCTGATGAACTAAGTCTACCCAATCTTTTTCAAGTCTAAGTTTTGAGTCAGTTTTGAAAACTGAGAAATACATGCTGTGTATTAGAATACCTCTGTTTACCTAAGGAAGTTCTCATTATGAGCAAGATGACAAGATTCAGCTCTGCTCATTAAACGGAGTCACTGTATTCATACACATCTTCCATAGACAGATACAATCACTGTTCTCTCTTCCTGCATAATTTTTGATAAAATTATTTTTGTCTTGATTCACTAAGATATTAAACTTGAAGTTCCAGAAGCTTTAATCTTGCTTTAATCTTTTTTTTTTTTTTTTTTTTTTTTTTTTGGCTGCTGTGCCTGTTCTGTTCTACACTCTTCCCTTCTTCTGTTGCTACTCATGGTTTGTAAATTTCACTCAGAATTAAATGACTAGAGGCACAGTTCATAAACTACTAGTGTAGCAAAGCAGAAAAACTTCAGAAATTCTCTGCTGTGTGCCTTGCAAAGTACTTTGACATCTTTCTGAAAGACTTGACATCTTTCTGAAAAAAACAAACAAACAAAAAAAACCACCACAAACCCAAAACATAAAAGATGACACTCAGTAAATACAAAACGTGGAGTACCAATGTATAAATGATATTTTCATAGTGAGACAAATAACTAATGCAGAATAAAGAGAAAATACAAATGGAGGAGAAGAAAGGGTATGACAAAGAAAGGAGTATCAGTACTATTTGAAAGATCAACCAATAATGATCAAAGAATATACAACCAAACTCAAGGGTGTTTACTCATCAGCCAGAATTAGATTGTAGCTGTAACCCAAGGCAACATTACATTTCTGTGTAAGTCTGCCAATATCCAGTTGAATCTTCACTTTGCAGCTGCCCATAATGCCCTACAGTGATAAATGAATGCTGGTGTGTTAAATTGGAAGTGCAGAAAACTGCATAGTTTAAAACAAAATTAATAGATAACGATAGGCTTAAAATTTGTTTCTTGTATAAGATCTGTAGCTTGGGGCTGCAATCATAAACCTCCTTTTTTTTTTTTTTTTTTTTTTTTTCCAATATTTTCAGACTTAAAGCAAGGCAACTGAACATTAACACTATTTTGCTCAGTAAACCATACATTTTCCTTCCCTTAATTTGTCATGTAAAGCTAGGTCCTTTATATGTCTTCAGATTTAACAGTTTTTCTGACTACGTAAGAAGTGTCACTGGCCACCTTCTCGGGATAAAGGTCATCTTTACACCTCAGAAATGCGTGCTACCCAAGATCATGAAACTCTTTGATGTGATATACTAATGGCTTTTCTTAGAGGCAGAACTGTTTTTGCAGCACTGTGAATGGAGCCCTTAGTACCCAATGCATCTTGTCAGCTATTAAGCTGAAAATCATAGAGTTCACAGAATCACAGAATTTCTAGGTTGGAAGAGACCTCAAGATCATCCAGTCCAACCTCTGACCTAACGCTAGCAGTCCCCACTAAACCATATCCCTAAGCTCTACATCTAAACGTCTTTTGAAGACTTCCAGGGATGGTGACTCCACCACTTCCCTGGGCAGCCTGGTCCAATGCCTCACAACCCTTTCAGTAAAGAAGTTCTTCCTAATATCCAATCTAAAACACCCCTGGCGCAACTTTAGCCGGTTCCCCCTCATCCTGTCACGAGGAACATAGGAGAATAGCCCAACCCCCACCTCGCTACAGCCTCCTTTAATGTACTTATAAAGAGTGATAAGGTCGCCCCTGAGCCTCCTTTTCTCCACCCTGAACAAGCCCAGCTCCCTCAGCCGCTCCTCGTAGGACTTGTTCTCCAGGCCCCTCACCAGCTTGGTCGACCTTCTCTAGACTCGCTCAAGCACCTCCATGTCCTTCTTGTAGCGAGGGGCCCAAAACTGAACACAGTACTCGAGGTGCGGCCTCACCAGAGCTGAGTACAGGGGGACAATCACTTCCCTAGCCCTGCTGGCCACACTGCTTCTTATGCAAGACAGGATGCTGTTTGGCCTTCTTGGCCACCTGAGCACACTGCTGGCTCATATTCAGCCGACTATCCACCATCACTCCCAGGTCCTTCTCTGCCTGGCAGCTCTCCAACCATTCCTCTCCCAGCCTGTAGCTCTGCTTGGGGTTATTGCGCCCCAGGCGCAGGACCCGGCACTTGGCCTTGTTGAACTTCATGCAGTTGACCTCAGCCCATCGGTGCAGCCTGTCCAGATCCTCCTGCAGAGCTTTCCTACCCTCAAGCAGATCGACACACGCACCTAACTTGGTGTCATCTGCAAACTTCCTGAGGGTGCACTCAATGCCCTCATCCAGATCATCGATGAAGATATTAAAGAGGACCGGCCCCAGCACCGAGCCCTGGGGGACGCCACTAGTGACTGGCCTCCAACTGGACTTGACTCCATTCACCACGACTCTTTGGGCCCGGCTATCCAGCCAGTTTCTAACCCAACGAAGCGTGCACCAGTCCAAGCCAAGAGCAGCCAGTTTCTTGAGGAGAATGCTGTGGGAGACGGTGTCAAAAGCCTTGCTGAAGTCAAGGTAGACCACATCCACAGCCTTTCCCTCATCCACCCAGCGCGTCACTTTGTCACAGAAGGAGATCAGGTTCGTTAAGCAGGATCTGCCTTTCATAAACCCATGCTGACTGGGCCTGATCGCCTGCTTGCCCTGCAAGTGCTGCGTGATGACTCTCAGGAGGATCTGCTCCATGAGCTTCCCTGGCACTGAGGTCAAACTGACAGGCCTGTAGTTTCCCAGGTCTGCCCTCCGGCCCTTGTAGATGGGCGTCACATTTGCTAGCCGCCAGTCAACTGGGACCTCCCCCGATCACCAGGACTGCTGATAAATGATGGACAGTGGCTTGGCCAGCTCCTCTGCCAGTTCTCTCAGTACCCTTGGGTGGATCCCATCCGGCCCCATCGACTTGTGCACATCCAAGTGCCTTAGTAGGTCACCAACCAGTTCTTCGTGGATAGTGAGGGCCACATTCTGCTCCCCATCCCCTTCCACCAGCTCAGGGTACTGAGTATCCAGAGAACAACCGGTACTGCCGCTAAAGACTGAGGCAAAGAAGGCATTGAGCACCTCCTCCTTTTCCTCATCTCTTGTAACTAAGTTTCCCCCCGCATCCAGTAAAGGATGGAGATTCTCCTTAGTCCTCCTTTTTGTGTTGATGTATTTATAGAAACGTTTTTTGTTATCTTTAACGGCAGTAGCCAGATTGAGCTCCAGATGAGCTTTGGCCTTCCTAATTTTGTCCCTGCACAGCCTCGCTACATTCTTAAAGTCCTCCTTAGTGGCCTGCCCACTTTTCCAAAGATTATAAACCCTCTTTTTTCTCCTAAGATCAAGCCACAATTCTCTGTTGAGCCAGGCCGATCTTCTTCCCCGCCAGCTCGTCTTTGGGCACGTGGGGACAGACCATTCCTGCGCCATTAAGATTTCCCTCTTGAAGAGCGCCCAGCCTTCCAGGACTCCTCTGCCCTTCAGAACCGCCTCCCAAGGGACTCCACCAACTAGTGTCCTGAGCAGCTCAAAGTCAGCCCTCCGAAAGTCCAATACAGCGGTTTTACTGGTCCCCTTCCTAGCCTCGCCAAGAATAGTGAACTCCACCATTTCGTGGTCACTCTGCCCAAGACAGCTCCCGACAATCACATCCTCCACCAGTCCTTCTCTGTTTGTAAAGAGAAGGTCTACCGGGGCACCACCCCTGGTAGGTTCACTAACCAGCTGCGTCAGGAAGCTATCTTCCACGCTCTCCAGAAACCTTCTAGACTGCTTTCTCAGGGCTGTGTTGTGTTTCCAGGATATGACAGGGAAGTTGAAGTCCCCCACGACTTCAAGTGCTGACGATTTCGCAACTTCTGTCAGCTGCCTGTAGAATTCCTCATCCGTCTCCTCATCCTGGTTCGGCAGTCTACAACAGACCCCGACCAGGACACTAGCCTTGTTGTCCCTGCCGATCCTAACCCAAAGGGACTCGACCTTGTCATTCCCAGCCTCGAGTTCTACAACCTCGAAAGACTCTCTAATATAGAGAGCCACACCACCACCACTTCCATGCTGCCTGTCCCTTCTAAAGAGCTTATAGCCAGATATTGCAGTACTCCAGTCATGAGACTGGTCCCACCACGTCTCCGTGATGGCAACCAAGTCGTAGCCTGCCTGCTGCACGATGGCTTCCAGCTCCTCCTGTTTGTTACCCATGCTGCGTGCATTGGTGTAGATGCACTTCAGCTGGGCCATTGCCTTATCCC
This sequence comes from Netta rufina, assembly GCF_964035555.1. Taxonomy (NCBI): domain Eukaryota; kingdom Metazoa; phylum Chordata; class Aves; order Anseriformes; family Anatidae; genus Netta; species Netta rufina. Next base: position 69,754,995 of record NC_140125.1, read on the forward strand.
CCGGCCTTGCCATTGTTCCCCCTGGAACAGCCCTAACAATCCTAGCTTCAGCCCCATCCCCGTTCCTACCTAGTTTAAAGCCCTCTCAATGAGCCCTGCCAGCTCCTGGCCCAGGATCCTTTTTCCCCTAAAAGATAGGGACCCGTCTGCGGCCATCAGGCCAGGTGCTGAGTAAAGTGCCCCATGATCGAAAAACACAAGATTTCTGCGTTGGCACCAGCCCCGGAGCCACGTGTTTAACATGTGGGCTTTCCGTGTCCTCTCTGAACCCCTCCCTGCCACCGTAGGGATGGACGAAAACACCACCTGCACTCCCACTCCATCCACTAACCGACCCAGCCCCCTAAAGTCTCTTTTGATAGCCTTCAGGCTTCTCTCTTCAATGTTGTCACTGCCCACCTGGACTATCAAAAGAGGGTAATAATCAGAGGGGTGTACCAGGTTGGGAAGCTTCCTGGCAACGTTCCTGACCCTGGCCCCAGGGAGGCAGCAGACTTCCCTACGGGTAGGGTCAGGCCTACAAATAGGGCCCTCTGTTCCCCTAAGAATTGAGTCTCCAACAACAATCACCCTTCTTTCTTTCTTGGTGGAGGCAGTCCTGAGGAATGGAGTCAACCTCCTCGCCCTAGGCATCCTCCTGGGAACACTTGCTACCTCTTCCTCAGCTACTGGTCTGTCGAGCTCCAGGGCCTCAAACCTGTTGTGTAAGGGCACCTGGGAATGCGGGGCCGGAAGGGGAGGGCATCGCCTGCGATGTCGAGCAGGGACCTGTTTCCATTCCTCCTGAACTCCCAGATCCCCTCCCTCTGCCCGATGGCTACAGGGCAGGGGGTCCGCCCCCGTTTGGGGAGTCTCACCTCGGTACCTCCCCTTGAGGACCTGCAGGGAGTTACTCCACAAGTCTATCTCTCGCTCACACTCCCTGATGGCCCTCAACCTCTCCACCTCCTCCTTGAGCTCCGCCACCATGAGTTATTTGCATATCGATAGGAAGGAAGGGCCAAAGGTAAAGCTTAAGCGTCGAATCTATTGGCTCTAATAAGACTTAAGGGCAGGAGTCCTGGGACGTGACCGATCCTTACTTTTGAGTCCCAGCTATTGTCATAGGCTACTAACCTCTTCTAATTATTTCAGTAGTTACAGTGGTTTGTTTCTAATTAAATTAAACAAAATAGCAACAGCTGGAAACAGACATATCTGATTAATGTTGAGAATAAATAATGATGATTGCATCTTCACCAGTTTAGGTTGCTCACTTTCTGAAACCTATGTTTGTATTCCCTGATATTTGTCGCTAATATGTGGATAGCTTAATGACACTTAGCATAGAAATGGCTTTGTTTCTGTTCTGAAAGGAACTTTTTTTGCTGCACATATATTCTTTAAGCCTTAATGTTAACTAATAATGTATTTTCTTTTGTGGAGCATTTCAGAAACTTTCAGGCTGAAATCAAAGACTTACTCATGTTGAAAGCAGATTTGTGGAGAAAAAATTGCATATTTTTCTTGTACAGGTATTTCTATGTTGTTTTGGGGTATATATTTGTTTGTTGGTTTTTTTTTTGTTTGTTTGTTTGATTGTTTTTTGTTTGTTGTTTGTTTTTTGTTTGTTCCTTTATGCCTATTTCTCAATTAAGATTGTCTGGCTTGTGAGACTTTTTTTGAAATATAATTCTTTTGCTGCTCTATGTCAGACATTAAAAAATTTAAATGTTTTTAAAACATTTATAAGATGTGTTGTCATGGTCAAATGAAATAAAAAATGAATCTTTTCAATTCACCATAGCTTTTCCTTAAAACTTTTGTCTAATATGGATTTTCTTGCTATTTCTACTGAATGTGGACTTTTATTAATTTACAAGTGCCCAATATAACCTGGATGTTATTTGTTTAAAATGATACAGCAAGGAGAAATGTAAAAAAAAAAAGTCAAAAAATGACTGGTACAGAGCACTGGAACAGGTCGCCCAGAGAGGTGCTGTGGACTCTCCTTCTCTGGAGATACTCAAAACCCTCCCAGATGCCATCCTGTGCAATGTGCTCTAGGTCACACTGCTTGAGCAAGGGAATTGGACTAGGTGATCTCCAGAGGTCCCTTCCAACCGCTGTGATTCTGTGCGATTATGTACAGCATGGGTACTGGTACATACGTGCATGCCTTATGCCATAACATTTCACACGTAACGTAGTTTGTTTAATCTGAGACCACATCTGGATCACTGTATCTATTTCTGGGCTCCTGGGTATGAGAAATGCATGGATGTATTGAAGTTAGCACAGTAAAGGGCCAAAACAATGTTAAAAGCTTGGAATATCTATCATACAGTGAAAGGTTGAGAGAGTTGAGGCTGTTCAGCCTGGAGAAGACTCAGGGATATCCATGCAATGTGTATAAGTACCTGCTGGAGGACAGTAAAGAAGGTGGAGCCAGACTCTTTTAAGTGACATTAAATTAATATAAGAGTTATTAGGCACAAACTGAAATACAAGAAATTCCATTTATATGTGAAATTTATATGTGAGAGAAATCTTCACTGTGAGAATGGTCAAACACTGAAACAGTCCAGAGAGGTTGTAGAGTCTCCATCCTTGCAGGTTTTCGAAACCAAACTAGACAATGTCCTGGGCAGTTTTCTGTAGTTGACTCTGCTTGAGCAAGGAGAGGTGAAGTAGACAATCTCCAGAGGTTCTATGCAGAACCTATTCTGTGATTCTGTGAAGATTTTTTTTTCTTTTTTTTTCCTTTTTTTTATTCTTTTTTCTTTTTGTATTTTTTCTGTAGTAAAATTCAATTAAAAATATAAAACTATCTGTCTATAGGTTTAGTGTCCGTTTCCAGAAGTGAAGGAAGCACTATTGGTGGTTTCTGTCTTATACCCCAGAAGTGCATGGTTCTAAGATGTGAGTTGAGTCAATTTCAAAAGCCTGTCTTGGGGTAAGGACTTCTTTTACTTCTTTTATGCTGCCAAACTTTTATGTGTTAAGAAAAGAAGACATTTCTAAGTTTTTGATCTTTAATGTGATAAATAGTCTAGGATAGTATTAATCACACATTAAAACTGGCAGGTTCTCTCCTGTGGCCATAAATGCAATTTGCTTAGTGGTAGATACTTAGAAATTCATATCTGGCCAGATGAATTTGACCTGCAATTTTCAAACTGAGAATAGTTTTCATTACAAAAATCTGATATAGTGAAAAGTGCTAGCACATTTTGGGGAACTTGCATAGAGCCTTCTGATTATTATTTTATTTTCAATTCACCTGTCTGATCTAATAAGTACTATTTGAATGTGTAGTAGGACAGAAGAACCTATAAATCATAACATTATTTTCTGCCATAGGAATCACTGGAAAAATCCCTAGGGCATTGTGTGTTTGCTGAATATGTACTAAGTACAGAGATGTAAGGACTGAAGAAAGTTTTATTTTAAAATACAAGATAAACATACAAGAGATACATTATTTAATAAAAATGTAATTAAATAAATAAATAATGTCATGACCGTGATAAATCTTAAACAATTCTGTCTCTGCACCAATACTCCAGCCACAAATATATCATTATTTTATTCAGGTGTGAAATTAGTTATGAATGATGTTCATTTGACAGGAATAGATATTGACTGGGTACATTCAGTGTACACTGAAAATTCCTGGTGAACTAGGAAGTCCTTGATAATCATCTGATGCTCTGATTTTGACAGTCTCTGTCAGTTTTATGTAAATGAACTATTGAAAGGATAGATAGCTCTAGAGAGAAATACTTGAGCAAATTCAGGAAGCACCCTAATCCAAGATTCTAGGAAGTGTGGAAGTGGCTACCATGAATCAGAAGGTATATAGACTGTGAAGGAGTTACTGTATAGTTAACGGTAGTCACCACAGGTAAATGAGACTCATCTGCCTGGCAAAAGCAGATTAAGGCAATAAAATATAAGTATGAAAAAGATAAAAAGGACAGAAGATTGAACAAACTGGATATCTGAATGGCAAATAGCTGGAGATACTTTCCTGCAAGGTAAAAAAATCTTGTGCTTGGAAAAAAAAATATAAATATAAATATAAATATACATATACATATACATATACATATACATATACATATACATATACATATACATATAAATACAAATATAAATATAAATATAAATTTTAAAGTTTGTCTGTTTTTCATTTTTTTACAATATTTTTCTAAAAAAAGAAAAAAAAAGGGAGGGTAAGAAGTCAAAACTTCTGGAAAAAAACGGCCAACTCAATAAGTGTTATGGCATATGAATTTTTGATACTGTGGAATATTGAGCCATTACACATCCTTCTAGAGAAAAGAGACGATCAGTTCAGGAGCTTCAATTTCTGTAGAAACAGGAACTCATCTTCAAGGAGCTGGACTAGTAAACAAAGAGAAATTACCATATAAAGATGTGTTTTTTATTTTACTTGATTGTATTTTAATTTTATTTTATTTTTTATACCTGAGTGCTAGAGGTCTGGCTAAGAAATATTCAGAATGAGAGAATGACTTTAGTAGAGGTGAATAATTTTTTCACAGAAGATTTACCAAGACCTTGAGCTGAAACCAAGGCATTTATTCACCCCTTTTAACTTTTAAACTGAAAGCAAGAAAAAAGAGATTCATCTTGACAAGTTGAATCTTGAAATCAGAGATAATTTTTTCACCTCAGAAAAGTAAACAAATAAATAAATAAAATAAACCCCTCAAAACAGGAAAGAAATCCTGAAAAGATTTTGATGTACCTCTTAAAGATTCAGTCAGATACAGTAAGAAGCATGATGAAGTTCATCTGAACATCCAATTTATGCTTCTGATATATAGATCATATCTATTACTTTCTAGAAGTTCATCCATGTTGGATCTTCAGCTTTGCTTTTGAAGCACAGTATTTCTAGCATGACACATTCAAATCTAGATCTGTAGGTCCCAAAAGAATGCGTGTGGTCTCCCATGCAAGTAGGGAGATTAGCATTGGTTCTCTGGTCACAGAGAGAGCACTTTGGGTGAGATGCTGCTGTGCCAGGGCAACTAGAGACAGCTGTTGGACAGCTGTCACCAGAACAGTTCAGAAAGCAATTGTGAAAATTCAACCGTTGCACCTTGTGTTTGAAATGCAATGTTTAACCAAACAGAAAGAAGACTAGGGAATGATTTGATTCCTCTTCATGAAGAAAACCAAAGTCTTGCTGTCCATAAAATCAAAAATATAACAGTTTTCAATATCTGGAAATTAAAGCTAAATACATCAGATGACCAATAATATATGCTAACAAAGGTTATAAGTAATCAGTGAATTGGTTTTCAATAGTTACAAAGTAGTCTTGATCACACTAATTTTTAAGTTGTGTTTCTGAAAAATAAGATTTTTTTAATCTATAGCTATTAGACTGAAGAAGACTGCAAGAAATCTTGTGTCCTTTTAAAATACAGTAGACTAGATCACGGAATTGTAATGATCCCTTTTGGTCTAAAAATACATTAATCATATACGTATCTTTTGCTTCTTCTGTGCTGCTCCTGTAGTGCATTAGGAGCCAAATCAGTCAAGCTGTCTAGTCAATTTGAGTAAAATACTGATAGACAGCTTAGATAATTGACATTTGAACTTTTAAGTGCAAATCTGGCTCATCTATCTTGTCAAAAAAAGGATATTTTGAGAACCCTATTTGGACAACAAATTTTGAATGTCTGAGCTACTAATCATTAAAAGGGTGACCTGTATTTGGCTCTGGTGAGGCCGCACCTCGAGTACTGTGTTCAGTTTTGGGCCCCTCGCTACAAGAAGGACATGGAGGTGCTTGAGCGAGTCCAGAGAAGGGTGACGAAGCTGGTGAGGGGTCTGGAGAACAAGTCCTATGAGAAGTGGCTGAGGGAGCTGGGCTTGTTCAGGCTGGAGAAAAGGAGGCTCAGGGGCGACCTCATTGCTCTCTACAGGTACCTTAAAGGAGGCTGTAGCGAGGTGGGGATTGGTCTATTCTCCCACATGTCTGGTGACAGGACAAGGGACAACGGGCTAAAGTTGCGCCAGGGGTGTTTTAGGTTGGATGTTAGGAAGAACTTCTTTACTGCAAGCGTTGTGAGACATTGGAATGGGCTGCCCAGGGAAGTGGTGGAGACACCATCCCTGGAAGTCTTTAAAAGACGTTTAGATGTAGAGTTTAGGGATATGGTTTAGTGAAGGACTTGTTAGTGTTAGGTCAGAGGTTGGACTGGATGATCTTGAGGTCTCTTCCAACCTAGAAATTCTGTGATTCTGTGTATTGCCCGTTAATGTTTCCTTTACCTTCACAGAATCACACAGGATTCATAATCAGTCTCTCACTGCAACTGGAATGTTACCTTTGATTCCTCCTCCTTGTACCAAATTTCAGTAGCAAAAAGGATGTTTAGATATCCCGTACATACTTTAGTGAAGAATAAAGCACTTTTGCATTTGAAGTACTTTATCATATTGTTTGATAGTGTACTGTTGGAATGATTTCTGGGTATTGCTCGCTGTTTTGTCATTTCTACTTAAAAATGTAAAGAAATCTGAAAATTTAACAATACAAACAGAGACAGTATGATGAATTTTGTTAATGCTCACACTCACCAAATATAACCAAGTTATTTTTTGATAATATGTAACTGCTTGTAAGAGTACAGCAGTACTGTAACCACAACCTTCGCATGAGCTCTTAACAGCAAAAATGTAAAAAGACTGCTCAGTATAATCCCACGCTATTCCATCTGCTTTCTTTTCTTTAGTACAGCCTAGCAAGAGGTCAGCCTTGGCCAGTGGTCCGGGTGCTGTTTTCATGGTGACATTCCATACTTGTGTCCCTTCCTATGGGAGCAGTTCTGTTCTGCAGCTTTAGGCAGTACCACTGATATCAGCGAGGATAAAATTGAGATCAAGCTTAATAATAGTAAGAATAATAATAGTAATAATAATAAACCATTAACACAAGGACCTACATAGCTTTCTTTGTATGTTAATCACACTGTATGAAGCAGAAAATGATTCCAGGATTTCTCATGGACTACATTACGTAGTGTATTGGGCTTATGTGACAAGGTTTTGGTAGCAGGGATACTTCAGGGATGGCTTCTGTGAGGAGTTCAGAAGCTACACCATGTTAAATAAGAGACAGCATTCTCCAAAAGATACCTGCTGCTGGCCAAAGCCAATGAGTGACACTGGTTACACCTCTATTTAAGAAAGGCAAAGCTGGTATGCAACAGCAACTGGGAGAGGTGCTCCAGGGTGTCGCGTTAAGGGGTGTAGCTGATTAACCGTTACGGGCCCGGTCAGATTCAGGACACTGAACCAGTCGGACATTCACCAAAAACACATTAACCGTCTGGGGGTCCAGTCAGACATTCACCAAAAACGCATTAACGGCCTGGGGGTCCGTTCAGACATTCACCAAAAACGCATTAACCATCTGGGGGTCCGTTCGGACATTCACCAAAAATGCATTAACCGCCTGGGGGTCTGGTTAGATTCAGAACACTGAACTATCACGGATAACCACCCTCACCCTCGTTGCACTCAATGAGAGTTATCACAATGCAATCAAGTATGGTTTATTACAGCAACAGATAATCAGGTTCTTTTGGATTGCCGGCGATAGTGACTGTCTGCAAAGCAAGCTAGTATGCATAAAATACACAGGTGTTATAGGTGTTATGGGTGTTACAGATGTTATAGATGTTATAGATGTTGCAGGTGTTACAGATGTTACAGGTGTTATAGATGTTACAGATGTTATAGATGTTACAGATGTTGCAGGTGTTATAGATGTTACAGGTGCGCAGCCTAGAAATAAACGCGTTAAAAGGATCAAAGACTCTATAGAGATTTATAAGCAAGCATTTAGATCTCACCCAAAGGCGTCCCAATGGGGGGGGAAGAGAGGCTCAGCCCGTCGACTGATCCCAGGAGTCAGGAGGTCCTAAGGATGTTGTCCTCGGGATGGTATCTCCCCTGACGGTGGTATCTTCCCTAACATCCCTTCTCTCTTGGGCCAATTTATATTATTTTCTATCTTTTAGGTGGAGCTTGAGTGGCTCTAGTCAAGCATATCTTAGTTATGATTGGTGTAAAGTTTTCCCGTCTCCGTTTAAAGTAATAGGCTCCGAGGAATTCAGAGCGCATGCTCAGTGAGGGGTGGTCGCACCTTGGAGGCGGGTAGCTTTTGGGATGGAGGTGTGTTTTGGTATTATAATGATATTATAATGAGCAAAAAGTACACTAGGGTACAGCATTTGTCAAAACATGACAGGTCTTTGGCTTAGGGTGGCAAAAAGTGCAGCTTTGTGCACAAGAACAATCGAGGCCCCATCTGATTACAGAGCCTAGCCGTGGTGTCTCCACTCCACTCTACGCTCCGTGCTGTTCCTTAGAGCTAGCACACCAAGTTTCCCCAGCGCGATAGCATCAAAGGTTGGGAGCCTAGGGAACGCTCAGATAATGCAGTTATGCCCTACCCTGAAAGCCTCTTCAATGCTGTACCTTTTCCTAAAAATGCGAATGTTAGTTTTATTTTCCTAGTTACTTCAGGCATTTACACCACATAATCCACCCCGTGACTATAGTCACTCAAGCTTCACGACAGTTGGAATATGTCGGGGATATCACATACATTCTCGGACTGAGGTTTATCGAGTGTATGTACATTGTGTAGAGATGCTAAGCGTTTCATCATAAACCAGAGTTTAACATACAAACTAATTGTTAGTATAAAACATAATACAGTGAGTATTAGCAGAACAATAACAGGGTGAAGCATCTTGTTGAAGATTCCCTTGGCAGCTGGCGACCATCCAAACAAAGTGTCCCACCAACGGTGCCTCTCATCTCTCTGCACTCTTTCCATCACTCGATGTATTTCTTGTGCATCATGATGGACAGTAATCAGAGTCTTTTGTCCATTTTCTCGGACCTGTGTCATCAGCTGCTTCAGGTCCTCATGTACCAGCAATTTCTTCACCAAGGTAAGGTTCATTCCAATAGGAGTAGGCAGCAGTTCATGAAGCAGAATATAATTAGATGCAATAAGTTGATAAGAAGTGACAGGAGCTGAGTATTTAAAATCACATCCTAGAATTTTGGTAAAATTGCTAACACAAACATTAGAGTGATTATTGATATCTACCACTGCATTATCTACGACTATAGAATCACAATGAGTTCTCATGCAAACACAACCTTTCCCAATATATACAAGTACAGTTTCAAGGGTTTCATTAGGATGTATCTCAAAGTGGCAAATATTTTGCTCAGTGTCAAGACAAATGTCTTGGGATTCCAGTGTGTTATTTTCACAGATGCACAATGCATGCATTTACATCAATTGTTTGCCACTTTCCTCCCTTTTGATGGGCCCATACTTTATGCTCTTTAGGATAAAGTATAGTTCCATTATGACTGAGTCCTAATGCAATGATTGGATATACATTGTATACAGTGGCATTACTTATAGTAAGTATAAAGGCAACAATTTTATCATTTTCTGCATAATGGGTAAAGTTGACTAATTGCCACCATGCTTGAAATTCTTTTTCAAATTCTGAAGCATTATCCCAAATCAATTTTTGAATTTCAGTGGGCAAAGTTCCTCCTTCTCCCTCTCTAATAATAGCTGCTGCTACAGATTGTATCCATAACTGTGCTTGGATACAGCTCAAGGCAAGGGAGGTATTGCCTTGGGCTTTTCCAAGGGCATTTACAATTAATTGATGATCATTTTCCTCAATTTGTTCCCAATGGGGTAAAATATCTGATAGAAGCCATTGATTTGCTCCTAAAGCCGATAAAGTTGATTTTATTGGTTGTTCCAGTTTCCTTAGGTCATCTGTAGTAGCAGTTATTCTACTTATTAAAACCTCAGCATCAATGCTATTTAATATACCTAATCCTGTCCCTAATAACCCAGTTGCATCCCGTGGCCCTTTTTAGGGACCAACTAGGGTTAAAGAGAATTTGTCGTTGTCCCACATTTTTAATTATATAAGGACCTGTGTTGAAGATGGAGGGAGTTAGACCAATGGGAGGCTGAGTCAGTTCATTTTCAAGTATCTGCGGAGGCAGAGGCTTCTTATATATTTCTGTGCCTCTGTAACCCCAAAGACAGTACACAATTATAGGTTTGGTGAAAGTAAAATTGTACCAGAATTTTGTGGTCTAGTAGAATCAGTGTATACTGTCTTAATTTCAGTCGGCCGATTATAAGTGGATTGTCTGTCCAGACATGGCTTGAAGTTCAGCCATTCTTAGAGAATTGTTCCAACTCCATTCATCTTTTGAAAATATTTTGTTTCCATGTAGAACTAAAGTAGAGAGATTTAGGTCCTTTCTGTTTTGAGATGTTCCAGTGATTGTGCTATACTGTGACAATACATGGTTAAATGCCATGGTGAAACACCTCAGCTCCATGCACAGCCACAGTAGCTAAGTTTCCTTTAAGGTCTGTAATTGCATCATTAATCCAAACTGTTGATTCGTCATCTTCCAGCTGTCCCTATACAGTTCGCTCAGGGTTCCTGTGAACACAAAAGAAAATAAAATATGCTCGGTTGTATTCAACCGGCAGGGTTAGAAAGAGGGTGAAATAGCAATCTTTGATTAGTAGTTAGCACTATTACTACTGTTAGATACACAGAGGGCTTTCACTATCTCTGCCATGTTTGGAACTGCGGCAGTCAAAGGTATAGTGTTAGCATTCAACTGTCTGTAATCCACTGTAAAATGCCATTGCCTGATTGGTTCCTTTACTGGCCACACTGGTGAATTATAAGGTGAATGGGTCCTTTTAATAATGTCTCTTTTTTCCAATTCTGTTACCACCCCGTCAATCCCCGTAAATACTGCTGCTGACAACAGATATTGCCAATCATTAATGATTTTAGCAGGGGATAAGGGTATGGATGTTTGTAACAGGCTCAGTCTCATGGTGCCTGAATCCCTTTGAAGTGTTGCGAAACTCCACACAGTTCCATCAGGGAGTTTCCACATGCAACCATGCAGTATGTCAAATCCTAAAATATTAGTATATGTAGCACCAACTAATACTTCTATCCTGGTTAATTTTTGTTCCTCTGGCAACCAGAGTGAAATTTGTGCAGTGGGGCATTGTTTTTCCACGCCATTGATTCCTGTGAATTTAACCCTGTGTTGACCAGGTGTTATGCTCAGGGTTTGTGCTGTCTCATGTGTAATTACTGACATTTGGGTCCTGGTATCAATAAGAAAAATTTACCAATATTTTTGGGGGTTCAACAGGAATGGCAATTATAGGGTCAGAGTGTTCATTAGAGAGCCATTGAATTGCTAATACCTGCCGAGCAGGGTGGCTCACTGCCCTCCCCGGAGATAAGAGTTTTTTTGCCGACAACACAACTCACTCCGTTCCCTATTAGGTTTCAACCTCTCTTTGAATTTGGGATATCTGGGATTTTTAGTGTGGATTTGGCGGACTCGCCGAGAGTGGTCTTGGGATTTAACACTGTATGAATTAATCCAGCCTATTCGGTGTCCGTACTTATCTATGTCTTGTACCAATTCACTCCAGGTGGGAATAGGGGAGTTAGGATTTCGCCTACAACCACTATCACCATCCCTACAAGCAGCTAGTATGTGATCTTGGGTGTTTTCTACAAACATCTTAAGACAATCAGGGAGTCCACGGATGAGAGGGGTTAATTGAACCGGGTCAATAGGAGCTAACATTGGGGAATTCCTTAATTTATCTCTTTCATATATCGCCTGAATGCAGGCTGCTTTCTGTACTGCTACAGCCAAGTCAGCTCCTGGTGTGGTGGTTAAAAATACTCCAGGTCTCCAAAAGCCTCCTGCCTCTTCCTCACTCAACATCATTCGATCTCCTCCTTTAAGAGAAACTTGACACTCAACTTCTGATTCCCCTGACCACCTTGAGAACTTCTCCTGTATTTTAACCAACTCTGCTGGTGACAACAGAATCGTTTGCACAGTAGTACGGATTTCATCATTATCATCAACAGTAGTCTCAGTCTTAACCAAAGGTCTCAAGGAAATCGATTGAGGTTCAGAATCAGAAATCTCTTCAACACCATCATCACTGTCAAACCAAATATCACCATCCCAGCTCTCAGGGTCTACATTATACAACAGTCTACGAATCTGCTTAACCGGAGCACAAGGCTGTATTTTATTTAACAGATGACTAACCCTCTCCAGCAATTGTTTAAGATGATTATTTTCACTCACAAGTTTATCATTTTCAGTCACAAGTTTGTCATTCTCAATGGAAAGTTTATTATTTTCATCCAAAAGTTTATCCACACTGATTCCTAATGTTTTTCCTGTCTCCCTTTCAAAGGCCAATGATGACTTCAGCACCTCAATCTCTGATTTCAAAGCTGTATGTTCCGCATCAGAGATCAGTTTGGGAGCAGGAGTTTCCTTAGCTTCTTGCTGAGCACAAGTCAAACAGGCTCCTAACACAGCACAAATCGCACCTTTACCCTTTCTTTGACCAATCTTTCGTGAAGCCTGACACTGCTCAATGCGTTCTACCACTTTCTCCTCATCTTTCCAAAACTTTAGGGAAAACGTCTTCCCTGCCTGGGAAGGGGCACATTTGTATTTTTGCAGAAGTTTATCCATAGCAATCCTGCCGACTACGCCAATTTTACTGTCGCGTTAAGGGGTGTAGCTGATTAACCGTTACGGGCCCGGTCAGATTCAGGACACTGAACCAGTCGGACATTCACCAAAAACACATTAACCGTCTGGGGGTCCAGTCAGACATTCACCAAAAACGCATTAACGGCCTGGGGGTCCGTTCAGACATTCACCAAAAACGCATTAACCATCTGGGGGTCCGTTCGGACATTCACCAAAAATGCATTAACCGCCTGGGGGTCTGGTTAGATTCAGAACACTGAACTATCACGGATAACCACCCTCACCCTCGTTGCACTCAATGAGAGTTATCACAATGCAATCAAGTATGGTTTATTACAGCAACAGATAATCAGGTTCTTTTGGATTGCCGGCGATAGTGACTGTCTGCAAAGCAAGCTAGTATGCATAAAATACACAGGTGTTATAGGTGTTATGGGTGTTACAGATGTTATAGATGTTATAGATGTTGCAGGTGTTACAGATGTTACAGGTGTTATAGATGTTACAGATGTTATAGATGTTACAGATGTTGCAGGTGTTATAGATGTTACAGGTGCGCAGCCTAGAAATAAACGCGTTAAAAGGATCAAAGACTCTATAGAGATTTATAAGCAAGCATTTAGATCTCACCCAAAGGCGTCCCAATGGGGGGGGAAGAGAGGCTCAGCCCGTCGACTGATCCCAGGAGTCAGGAGGTCCTAAGGATGTTGTCCTCGGGATGGTATCTCCCCTGACGGTGGTATCTTCCCTAACATCCCTTCTCTCTTGGGCCAATTTATATTATTTTCTATCTTTTAGGTGGAGCTTGAGTGGCTCTAGTCAAGCATATCTTAGTTATGATTGGTGTAAAGTTTTCCCGTCTCCGTTTAAAGTAATAGGCTCCGAGGAATTCAGAGCGCATGCTCAGTGAGGGGTGGTCGCACCTTGGAGGCGGGTAGCTTTTGGGATGGAGGTGTGTTTTGGTATTATAATGATATTATAATGAGCAAAAAGTACACTAGGGTACAGCATTTGTCAAAACATGACAGGTCTTTGGCTTAGGGTGGCAAAAAGTGCAGCTTTGTGCACAAGAACAATCGAGGCCCCATCTGATTACAGAGCCTAGCCGTGGTGTCTCCACTCCACTCTACGCTCCGTGCTGTTCCTTAGAGCTAGCACACCAAGTTTCCCCAGCGCGATAGCATCAAAGGTTGGGAGCCTAGGGAACGCTCAGATAATGCAGTTATGCCCTACCCTGAAAGCCTCTTCAATGCTGTACCTTTTCCTAAAAATGCGAATGTTAGTTTTATTTTCCTAGTTACTTCAGGCATTTACACCACATAATCCACCCCGTGACTATAGTCACTCAAGCTTCACGACAGTTGGAATATGTCGGGGATATCACATACATTCTCGGACTGAGGTTTATCGAGTGTATGTACATTGTGTAGAGATGCTAAGCGTTTCATCATAAACCAGAGTTTAACATACAAACTAATTGTTAGTATAAAACATAATACAGTGAGTATTAGCAGAACAATAACAGGGTGAAGCATCTTGTTGAAGATTCCCTTGGCAGCTGGCGACCATCCAAACAAAGTGTCCCACCAACGGTGCCTCTCATCTCTCTGCACTCTTTCCATCACTCGATGTATTTCTTGTGCATCATGATGGACAGTAATCAGAGTCTTTTGTCCATTTTCTCGGACCTGTGTCATCAGCTGCTTCAGGTCCTCATGTACCAGCAATTTCTTCACCAAGGTAAGGTTCATTCCAATAGGAGTAGGCAGCAGTTCATGAAGCAGAATATAATTAGATGCAATAAGTTGATAAGAAGTGACAGGAGCTGAGTATTTAAAATCACATCCTAGAATTTTGGTAAAATTGCTAACACAAACATTAGAGTGATTATTGATATCTACCACTGCATTATCTACGACTATAGAATCACAATGAGTTCTCATGCAAACACAACCTTTCCCAATATATACAAGTACAGTTTCAAGGGTTTCATTAGGATGTATCTCAAAGTGGCAAATATTTTGCTCAGTGTCAAGACAAATGTCTTGGGATTCCAGTGTGTTATTTTCACAGATGCACAATGCATGCATTTACATCAATTGTTTGCCACTTTCCTCCCTTTTGATGGGCCCATACTTTATGCTCTTTAGGATAAAGTATAGTTCCATTATGACTGAGTCCTAATGCAATGATTGGATATACATTGTATACAGTGGCATTACTTATAGTAAGTATAAAGGCAACAATTTTATCATTTTCTGCATAATGGGTAAAGTTGACTAATTGCCACCATGCTTGAAATTCTTTTTCAAATTCTGAAGCATTATCCCAAATCAATTTTTGAATTTCAGTGGGCAAAGTTCCTCCTTCTCCCTCTCTAATAATAGCTGCTGCTACAGATTGTATCCATAACTGTGCTTGGATACAGCTCAAGGCAAGGGAGGTATTGCCTTGGGCTTTTCCAAGGGCATTTACAATTAATTGATGATCATTTTCCTCAATTTGTTCCCAATGGGGTAAAATATCTGATAGAAGCCATTGATTTGCTCCTAAAGCCGATAAAGTTGATTTTATTGGTTGTTCCAGTTTCCTTAGGTCATCTGTAGTAGCAGTTATTCTACTTATTAAAACCTCAGCATCAATGCTATTTAATATACCTAATCCTGTCCCTAATAACCCAGTTGCATCCCGTGGCCCTTTTTAGGGACCAACTAGGGTTAAAGAGAATTTGTCGTTGTCCCACATTTTTAATTATATAAGGACCTGTGTTGAAGATGGAGGGAGTTAGACCAATGGGAGGCTGAGTCAGTTCATTTTCAAGTATCTGCGGAGGCAGAGGCTTCTTATATATTTCTGTGCCTCTGTAACCCCAAAGACAGTACACAATTATAGGTTTGGTGAAAGTAAAATTGTACCAGAATTTTGTGGTCTAGTAGAATCAGTGTATACTGTCTTAATTTCAGTCGGCCGATTATAAGTGGATTGTCTGTCCAGACATGGCTTGAAGTTCAGCCATTCTTAGAGAATTGTTCCAACTCCATTCATCTTTTGAAAATATTTTGTTTCCATGTAGAACTAAAGTAGAGAGATTTAGGTCCTTTCTGTTTTGAGATGTTCCAGTGATTGTGCTATACTGTGACAATACATGGTTAAATGCCATGGTGAAACACCTCAGCTCCATGCACAGCCACAGTAGCTAAGTTTCCTTTAAGGTCTGTAATTGCATCATTAATCCAAACTGTTGATTCGTCATCTTCCAGCTGTCCCTATACAGTTCGCTCAGGGTTCCTGTGAACACAAAAGAAAATAAAATATGCTCGGTTGTATTCAACCGGCAGGGTTAGAAAGAGGGTGAAATAGCAATCTTTGATTAGTAGTTAGCACTATTACTACTGTTAGATACACAGAGGGCTTTCACTATCTCTGCCATGTTTGGAACTGCGGCAGTCAAAGGTATAGTGTTAGCATTCAACTGTCTGTAATCCACTGTAAAATGCCATTGCCTGATTGGTTCCTTTACTGGCCACACTGGTGAATTATAAGGTGAATGGGTCCTTTTAATAATGTCTCTTTTTTCCAATTCTGTTACCACCCCGTCAATCCCCGTAAATACTGCTGCTGACAACAGATATTGCCAATCATTAATGATTTTAGCAGGGGATAAGGGTATGGATGTTTGTAACAGGCTCAGTCTCATGGTGCCTGAATCCCTTTGAAGTGTTGCGAAACTCCACACAGTTCCATCAGGGAGTTTCCACATGCAACCATGCAGTATGTCAAATCCTAAAATATTAGTATATGTAGCACCAACTAATACTTCTATCCTGGTTAATTTTTGTTCCTCTGGCAACCAGAGTGAAATTTGTGCAGTGGGGCATTGTTTTTCCACGCCATTGATTCCTGTGAATTTAACCCTGTGTTGACCAGGTGTTATGCTCAGGGTTTGTGCTGTCTCATGTGTAATTACTGACATTTGGGTCCTGGTATCAATAAGAAAAATTTACCAATATTTTTGGGGGTTCAACAGGAATGGCAATTATAGGGTCAGAGTGTTCATTAGAGAGCCATTGAATTGCTAATACCTGCCGAGCAGGGTGGCTCACTGCCCTCCCCGGAGATAAGAGTTTTTTTGCCGACAACACAACTCACTCCGTTCCCTATTAGGTTTCAACCTCTCTTTGAATTTGGGATATCTGGGATTTTTAGTGTGGATTTGGCGGACTCGCCGAGAGTGGTCTTGGGATTTAACACTGTATGAATTAATCCAGCCTATTCGGTGTCCGTACTTATCTATGTCTTGTACCAATTCACTCCAGGTGGGAATAGGGGAGTTAGGATTTCGCCTACAACCACTATCACCATCCCTACAAGCAGCTAGTATGTGATCTTGGGTGTTTTCTACAAACATCTTAAGACAATCAGGGAGTCCACGGATGAGAGGGGTTAATTGAACCGGGTCAATAGGAGCTAACATTGGGGAATTCCTTAATTTATCTCTTTCATATATCGCCTGAATGCAGGCTGCTTTCTGTACTGCTACAGCCAAGTCAGCTCCTGGTGTGGTGGTTAAAAATACTCCAGGTCTCCAAAAGCCTCCTGCCTCTTCCTCACTCAACATCATTCGATCTCCTCCTTTAAGAGAAACTTGACACTCAACTTCTGATTCCCCTGACCACCTTGAGAACTTCTCCTGTATTTTAACCAACTCTGCTGGTGACAACAGAATCGTTTGCACAGTAGTACGGATTTCATCATTATCATCAACAGTAGTCTCAGTCTTAACCAAAGGTCTCAAGGAAATCGATTGAGGTTCAGAATCAGAAATCTCTTCAACACCATCATCACTGTCAAACCAAATATCACCATCCCAGCTCTCAGGGTCTACATTATACAACAGTCTACGAATCTGCTTAACCGGAGCACAAGGCTGTATTTTATTTAACAGATGACTAACCCTCTCCAGCAATTGTTTAAGATGATTATTTTCACTCACAAGTTTATCATTTTCAGTCACAAGTTTGTCATTCTCAATGGAAAGTTTATTATTTTCATCCAAAAGTTTATCCACACTGATTCCTAATGTTTTTCCTGTCTCCCTTTCAAAGGCCAATGATGACTTCAGCACCTCAATCTCTGATTTCAAAGCTGTATGTTCCGCATCAGAGATCAGTTTGGGAGCAGGAGTTTCCTTAGCTTCTTGCTGAGCACAAGTCAAACAGGCTCCTAACACAGCACAAATCGCACCTTTACCCTTTCTTTGACCAATCTTTCGTGAAGCCTGACACTGCTCAATGCGTTCTACCACTTTCTCCTCATCTTTCCAAAACTTTAGGGAAAACGTCTTCCCTGCCTGGGAAGGGGCACATTTGTATTTTTGCAGAAGTTTATCCATAGCAATCCTGCCGACTACGCCAATTTTACTGTCGCGTTAAGGGGTGTAGCTGATTAACCGTTACGGGCCCGGTCAGATTCAGGACACTGAACCAGTCGGACATTCACCAAAAACACATTAACCGTCTGGGGGTCCAGTCAGACATTCACCAAAAACGCATTAACGGCCTGGGGGTCCGTTCAGACATTCACCAAAAACGCATTAACCATCTGGGGGTCCGTTCGGACATTCACCAAAAATGCATTAACCGCCTGGGGGTCTGGTTAGATTCAGAACACTGAACTATCACGGATAACCACCCTCACCCTCGTTGCACTCAATGAGAGTTATCACAATGCAATCAAGTATGGTTTATTACAGCAACAGATAATCAGGTTCTTTTGGATTGCCGGCGATAGTGACTGTCTGCAAAGCAAGCTAGTATGCATAAAATACACAGGTGTTATAGGTGTTATGGGTGTTACAGATGTTATAGATGTTATAGATGTTGCAGGTGTTACAGATGTTACAGGTGTTATAGATGTTACAGATGTTATAGATGTTACAGATGTTGCAGGTGTTATAGATGTTACAGGTGCGCAGCCTAGAAATAAACGCGTTAAAAGGATCAAAGACTCTATAGAGATTTATAAGCAAGCATTTAGATCTCACCCAAAGGCGTCCCAATGGGGGGGGAAGAGAGGCTCAGCCCGTCGACTGATCCCAGGAGTCAGGAGGTCCTAAGGATGTTGTCCTCGGGATGGTATCTCCCCTGACGGTGGTATCTTCCCTAACATCCCTTCTCTCTTGGGCCAATTTATATTATTTTCTATCTTTTAGGTGGAGCTTGAGTGGCTCTAGTCAAGCATATCTTAGTTATGATTGGTGTAAAGTTTTCCCGTCTCCGTTTAAAGTAATAGGCTCCGAGGAATTCAGAGCGCATGCTCAGTGAGGGGTGGTCGCACCTTGGAGGCGGGTAGCTTTTGGGATGGAGGTGTGTTTTGGTATTATAATGATATTATAATGAGCAAAAAGTACACTAGGGTACAGCATTTGTCAAAACATGACAGGTCTTTGGCTTAGGGTGGCAAAAAGTGCAGCTTTGTGCACAAGAACAATCGAGGCCCCATCTGATTACAGAGCCTAGCCGTGGTGTCTCCACTCCACTCTACGCTCCGTGCTGTTCCTTAGAGCTAGCACACCAAGTTTCCCCAGCGCGATAGCATCAAAGGTTGGGAGCCTAGGGAACGCTCAGATAATGCAGTTATGCCCTACCCTGAAAGCCTCTTCAATGCTGTACCTTTTCCTAAAAATGCGAATGTTAGTTTTATTTTCCTAGTTACTTCAGGCATTTACACCACACAGGGATCAGGGCAGAAATTGCCCTGCAGCCCATGGGGCACCATGAGGGAGCAGATCACCATGCAGCAGCCTGTGGAGGAGTCCAGGGTGGAGCGGGTGAATCTGACCTGAAGAAGGCTGCAACTCGTGGAGAGTTCCCACAGGAACATCCTCTGGGCTGGAGCTGCAGACCATGGAGAGGAGCCCACACAAGAGTGCTCCCACTGCCATGCTGCCCATGGCGGACATGCTGGAGCAGTTTGTTCCTGATGGACTGCACCCTGTGGTATGGACCCATGTTGGAGCAGTTCTTGAAGAACTGCTGCCTGTGGGAAGCCCACACAGGATCAGTTCATGAAGGATGGCATCCTGTGGGAGGGACACCATGTGGAGCAGTGTACTGGGTCTGGCTGGGATAGAGTTAACTTTCTGTGCAAGAGCCCAATCCATGAGTTGTTTTTTGTCCTTACAGAATACTTTCCTCTCTCCTTCTTCTAAAGAGAGGGAGTGAGAGAGTGGATGTAGTGGAGTTCAGTTGCCCAGCAGGGTAAGACCACCACAAATAGGGGAAGAGAGTGAAGGTGAAGGAGGAGCAGAGATGAAACATTATGGACTGACCTCAGCCCCCATTTCCCTGTTCAGTTTGGAGGGAGGAGGTACGAAAGGGTGGATGGTAGAAGGGGGAAGGTATTTAATTTGCTTTTAGTTTCTCACTGCTCTGGTCTTCTACTAGTTGGCAGTAAATTACATTAATCCTTGTGGGTCCCTTCCAACTTGGATATTTTATGGTTCTATGAATCTGTTTTGCCTGTAATAGTCATTGGTGAGTGATCTCCCTGACCTTATCTCAACCCATGAGATTTTTTTCATCATATTTTCTCCCCCTGTTCTTTTGAGGAGGGGAGTAAGAGAGGGGCATGGTGGACCTGAGCTGCCCATCAGTGTGAAACCACCACACTTAGGAAATCAGAAATATCAGAACCCATCTTTTTTTCAGGTTTGTCAATGTTTTTCTTTCCTTATGCTTGTGTTTACAGAACTAAATTTCTAGAAGAAATTAAATGCATTACAAAACAGGTGTTGAAATATGTTGACTCAGGGATGTGTAGGAGTCTCTGGTGCTACCGGCTTGGGTGCTGCTCTGGCTTCTAGATGATTTTCTTCTGCTCTGTAGTGAAACAATTGTGTGTTGCTGCTGTAATGTGGGGTACAGAACTAAGGCCTTTTCTACATGTAATATTCATTTAATTGAATTTGCAGTTGAGAACCACTGATGAAGGCAAAAGCCTCTAAATTGTAACATAGCTATGCTACCAGCTCTTTTTCCTTCTGTTTCTGTATGCTTACAAATTTTGGTCTTAATACCACTTATTTTTGCTAGTGTTGTCAAAAAACATTTCATTAATTTGCATCAACTAAAGAATCCCCTTTGAGAATCCTCTTTGAAATTAATAGGATTTGATTGCTCACACATCTACATGCAAGTTAATATGATCCAACAGGCATTACTTCTGTACATAAACAAACCCTGTGTGAAATTATAATTACAACTGGTAAGTAGAGCAAGAGAAGCAAATTTGTCTAATTTTCATGCAAGCTTTATGTCTATTTTTTTTTGTCTTTTAATTTCATTTAACAAACACTTCTTTCTGCTCTAGCAGTATTAGTACGCATGAGGGAGCAGTGAATAGTACCAAAGATGATTTGGAGTACATCAGTGTAGTGTACTACAAAGTGATGCAGAGACAATTCAAGGTAAACCCAAATAAAATCAGTTATTACTACACCTAGCCTGGTACTCATAGCTAACATGACTTACCACTTCTTAGGATAGGGGAGACTGGAACAGGGGCAGAGGGAGCTGCTTTTCTGAAACAAGCTCTTAGCAGACACGGCAGGCCTGAGAAATGATGGAAAAGAAGCTTTTCCTGAGGCTCAAGAAGGACGTCACAAAGTTCATTGCAATTCAATCTGAGAAGCATTAGCAAGGAGAACACTAGGGAAAAACAACAGCAACATCTACACAACAAGAAAAAGGGAGGTGCTACTCTAGGTTGCACTCTAATCCTACTCATTGGTTTCTAATCCTACTGTATTTTAGAGATTGTTTTCTGTCGTTTTTTTTGCTTTCGGTTTTTACTATCTAAAAGGCTCTTACTATCTTACTAAAGGCTTTTACTATCTAAAAGTCTCAATTTTTCATTTGTGTTTTAATACAACCTAATTTTTGAGATTCAGAGCTGTTTAAGGGTACTTTATGGAAAGACTGACCCACTTCAAGGGTCTGTTTTTCAGGATCTCATTGAAAAAACTCCAGTGCCAATATTCTGCATTTAGACAAAATTTATCAACGCATATCCACTCCACAAAGCACTTAAATTAATTTTAAGCTACTTCCTGAGCTTGGGCCTAACAGAATTAATCAAACACACCTGTAAAATCATTCTACAAGTTAAAGTCATTGTTGTTCCTTAGCACTGTAAAAAACTATAAGGGATTGATTTTAGATTGACCGATTAAGGTTTTGAGATTGAAACATTATATTAGTCCACAGACTATTTAAGTCGCATGAAACAAACTGCTGTATTAGAAGAAATAGATCTGTCCTTTCAGCAGTTACAAAGTGTTATCCAACGAAACATCTTGAAACTCTTCTGCAGTGTTTTTGCAGACATTTTTTTTTTCTCAATAATGACAATATAATAAAGTGATTTCTTCAGTGGTAACGGTTCATTCATGTGTAGAAGAGATAATTTGATTGAAGATGATCAAAGTGACCAGCTAAACAGACATTGATATATTGTGACTTCGAACTCTCATTTCCAGAAAAAGCTAACTTTAAAAAATGAGCTCTTGACAAAGAGCACACGTGTTCTTTGGCTCCTCAAGCAGTTATTTGATTCTTAAGGGGACTGTCAAAAGGAGGAACAATTCAGCAACAATTGGCTACCTTTCCCAATATTTTTAAGTGTAGAGAGGAGGACAGAGGAAAGTAGAGATTTTTACTAGCCAGTTATATGAACTTGATTGTGCATCCCACTCTAGGTGAATAAAAATATATAGTGCGTGGTACCATGCAATTTCAGAGGAAAGTATCAGTCTCACTCAAGAAAAAAAAAAAAAAAAAAAAAAAGTTTCTCAAAATGAAATCAGGGACAATTGCTAAAATCTTTGCTCCTGAAGGGAGATCGTTCTCCGCTGTTGGCTGTATCAGTGATAAGAGTTTGAAGAGAGAGGGAACTCTGCTTCAGAAAGAACAGGCCTGCTATCATTCCAGGTAGATTGTATAGCAGATTCCACACAGAAGAAGTGGAAGTGAACTCCAACCCTGCTACTGCACACGGAATAAAAGAGGAAACAAAACCTAGCCCTGCTTGTGAATTAAAGAGCAATACAAGCAAAGAAACAAAAACTGCAAATGCACTTTACAAATGGTGAAGTTTGTAGAGGGACCCTCCTTTTGAACATCCAGACCAGTGACAGCAGTTGGGGTGCTAGGAGGAGCTGTCACTTCCAAAGCAGCTTAGCCCCCTTCTTATGCTGCCAATCTCTTTTTTTGGTTGGAGTGTAGTGGGCCTCAGATTCTTTGTATCTCTGAGTCCAATATCCTAGGGGTTAACCTCAAGTTGTCTCTTTCTGCCGGAGGCTCCAGGTGGGGCGTTTTTCCTGGCTCTCGTGTAGAGCACATTTTTTTACATCTTGTCCTGCTTAAATTGGCCCAAGGGCTACTGCATGAACAATCTCCTGTTTAGTTTATTCAAAGACTTGTCATTGCTCAGAGCCTCATTTGAAATTGTTCTTCTTCCAGGTCACTTGATGGAGTGGGCATACAATCAGACTGTAATTTGGAATGTGCGTTCTCCAAAAACCCATAATGCCTAAGAAAGTTCGTGTTTCTTTTTTGCTAGTTGGTGGAAGACATAGTTGTTATTTTGTTGATCACATCCATTGGGATTTGATGACATCCATCTTGCCATTTCATTTCTAAAAACTTGATCTCTTGTGCAGGTCCTTTGACCTTATTGCGTTTTATGGCAAGATCAGCTTTTAGAAAGATTTAGACTATTTTCTACCCTTTCTCAAAATTTCTGCTGCTGTATTTCCCCACATGTTTATGTTATCAATATATTTCAGATGGTGGAGTAGCTGCAGGAGTTGTGCTGATTGCAGCCAATCCCCAGCACGTTGGAGTGATTTGTGTCTCATTGGAATTGCCAAGGTGATTACATGCCTTTTTCAAACATTCTTGCAGTTTTTTAGGATTCTTGTTCAGAAGTGAAGTTCCAGAGAATTGGAGGTGCCCACTGTTGAGATAAAGACAGTTTAATAGGACAGAAAAGGAAGGGAAATAATAATAATGAATGTTAATAGAATGTACAAAGCAAGTGATGCGTAATGCAATTGTTCACCACCCCCTGACAAATGCCCAGCCTGTCCCCAGGCAGTGGCCCTCCCTACTCTGGCCAACCCATATTGATTGTTCAGCATGACATCATATGGTATAGAATATCCCTTTGGCCAGTTTGGGTCAGCTGTCCCCTCCCAGCTTCTTGTGCACCCCCAGCCTCCTTGTTGGCAGGGCTGTATGAAAAGCTGAAAGTTAGTGCAATCACTGTTCGGCAACAACTAAAACATCAGTGTGTTACCAGCATTACTCTGATCCTACATCCAAAACACTGCACCGTACCAGCTACTAGGAGGAAAATTATCATAGCTGAAACCAGGATGTTTCACCATTAATATTTGACCTTGATTATCATGTATAAGCAGAAAAGAGAGGAAAGTGGAATTTAGAGGAGATGGTGAGTTTTAATTAGTGATGATGGTTCAATTAATTATGCTAACTCCAAAATGGCATTATGAAGCCTCCTAGTATATTGAACATGTGAATGAATGGAAAAGTGTTCTTTAAATGTCAACCCAGAATCCAGTTTACACAAGGAGAATATGAAACAAACAAACAAACATATAAAAGTGATACATTTGTGTATGTCAGTCATATCTCAAGAGAAGACCTGCAGAAACAAACTAATTAGACATCACAGTTTATGTGAATTTATGGAATAAGAAGATTTTCTGGATTTTATTTTTATTGTTCTGTGCAGATCTGCTGAGTAGCAAAGAGATTAATGGTGCCCAAATACTATGATTTCATTATTATAAAGGCCTACACAATGTTTTGAAGCTGAAACAGCTCCAATTTTTCATTTAAAGGTGACTTTCATAGAAGCAGTTAAGTAATTTCCAAGAAAAGCATGGGAACCCATTGAATGTGAAGATAACAACAGGAGAAATACTGTAATTCAAAGTGTTAGCCTTGGTCCTGTTCTCTTATCTGTACATAAATTATGGAATAGACAATGCAAAGACAAAATAGGAGCTTTTACCAAGTGAGAGTGTAGAAAAATAGAAAAAAACAAAAACAAAACAAACTAAAAAACACACACACACAAAAAAAAACACAAAACAAACAAACAAACAAAAAGACAATACTGAAAAGTCCATTTTAAAAATGTAGTAGAAAGGTAGGGTATACCTGTTTGCCCTATTGGAATAATCCATAAACCATTTTATGAATTAGGTTGGTGTTAGAAAAAGCACAACAATTTTATCACCTGTGTAAGCACTACAGCTGTTCTGAGTTTCCAAAAGCCTACTGGATATATCTAATTTGCACTGTGTGCTCTAAATTTCAAAACAACCAATAGTAATAATTAGTCTCATGAGAATATTTCACCTTTCTATTTGCTTAGTCACTTTCCAAATAGCAATTTTTCATCTAACTTTGTGTAATGGCCCATATGTTTGGTAAGTATACTGAAACAAAAACCTTTTATGTACCATACTGAGTTATTTTAGAGGGGCTGGATATGGCAAAAGAAAGGAAAGCTGAGTTATTGTTCAAAAAATTGCTGAGGTTTAAGTTGCTGAGAAAAAAAATAATATATATATGTGTATATATATATTATACATATATATACGTGTGTGTATGTATATATATATCTACAAGTATATGTATATGTATATATACATATACTTGCCGCCTCCACTTGCAGAGGCGATCAGCGCCGGGGCAGACACATTCTGCAGTGGAGCAGGGGATTGAACAGGCAGGGCTAATTTTTCTGGCACCGAGCCCACTCGAGGGAGTCGCCAAGACCTGGCAGCCTTCGCGAGGGAGGTGAATGAGGTGAGAACGAGGCATAGGTGGAGCCAGCAGCGCCCCCTCCCCGGCCGCAGTGCGAGTGATCAGAAACGCAGCAACCAGGACGGGCAAACAGAGCGTGGCGCGTCAGAAGGGAGTGGCATGGCAGTTAGCGCGGCAGTTAGTTCACGCAGCAGTTTGAGTGGCAGTTCAAGCAGGCAGGGTAAGCAGGAAGGGCAGAACGCTCCCCCCTGCCCATATGAACACCTCCTCTAACGGCAGTCTACCGCTAGCTCAGCTGCAGTGGTGTACACCAGGCACAGCACGCTCTCCAGGAAGTCTGTACACACCCAGAGAGACTGCCCACTCAAAACTGCGGCAGTTCAGGTCTCCAGGTGCAGGGAGTGCCTGAGCCTGTTGCTGCCATCGGCAGGAGGCAGAGAGACTGTGTGCATGAGGTGCAAGCACGTGGATGACCTGGTCTGCCTCATGGCAGAACTCAAGGAGGAGGAGGAGAGGTTGAGAGATATCAGAGAGTGTGAGTGGGAGATAGACTTGTGGAGCAACTCCCTGCGCAGCCTGATGGACAAGTACCGGGGTGAGACACCCCAAATGGGGGTGGACCCCCTGCCCTGTCGCCATCGGGCAGAGACAGGGGACCTAGGAGTTGAGGAGGAATGGGAACAGGTCCCTGCTTGACATCACAGGCGATGCCCCTCCGTACTGGCCCCACCTTCCCAGGTGCTATTACGCAACAGGTTTGAGGCCCTGGATCTTGAGAGACCAGTAGCTGAGGAAGAGGTAGAAAGTCTACCCAGGAGGATGCCTAAGGCAAGGAAGTCGACTCCACGCCTCAGGACTGCCTCCACCAAGTAACAAAGAAGGGTGATTGTTGTGGGCGACTCCCTTCTCAGGGGAACAGAGGGCCCTATTTGTCCGCCTGACCCTACCCATAGGGAAGTCTGCTGCCTCCCTGGGGCCAGGGTCAGGGACATTGCCAGAAGGCTTCGCAACCTGGTTCGCCCCTCTGACTGTTATCCTCTTTTCATAGTCCAGGCTGGCAGTGATGACACTGAAGAGAGAAGCCTGAAGTCAAATGAGACTTTAAGGGACTGGGACGGTTAGTGGATGGAGGGGGAGTACAGATGGTATTTTTATCCATCCCTACGGTGGCAGAGAGGGGTACAGAGAGGACACGGAAAGCCCACCTGATAAACACGTGGCTCAGAGGCTGGTGCCAACACAGAAATTTTTTTTTTTTTGTCCATGGGGCGCACCCGGCCTGATGGCTTCAGACAGGTCCCTATCTCTAAGGGGAAAACGGATCCTAGGCCAAGAGCTGGTGGGGCTCATTGAGAGGGCTTTAAACTAGGTGAGAAGGGGGACAGGGCTGAAACAAGGATTGTTAGAGCTGTGCCAGGGGGAGCAATGGCAAGGCAGGGAGAGAAGGCAATGGCCCAACTGAAGTGCATCTACACTAATGCACGCAGCATGGGTAACAAACAGGAGGAGCTGGAAGCCATTGTGCAGCAGGCAGGCTATGACATGGTTGCCATCACAGAGACATGGTGGGACCACTCTCATGACTGAAGTGCTGCAATATCTGGCTATAAGCTCTTCAGAAGGGACAGGCAGCATGGAAGTGGTGGTGGTGTGGCTCTCAATATCAGAGAGTTTTGATGTTGTGGAATTTGAGGCTGGGAATGAAAAGGTTGAGTCTCTATGGGTTAGGATCGGCGCGAAGGCCAACAAGGCTATCATCCTGGTGGGGGTCTGTTATAGACCGCTGAACCAGGATGAGGAGACGGATGAGGAATTCTACAGGCAGCTGACAAAAGTTGGGAAATCGTCAGCACTTGAAGTCGTGGGGGACTTCAACTTCCCAGATATGTCCTGGAATCACAACACAGCCCAGAAAAAGCAGTCTAGGAGGTTTCTGGAGAGCGTGGAAGATAGCTTCCTGACGCAGCTGGTTAGTGAACCTACCAGGGGTGGTGCCCCGGTAGACCTTCTCTTCACAAACAGAGAAGGACTGGTGGGACATGTGGTGGCTGGAAACTGTCTTGGGCAGAGTGACCATGAAATGGTAAAGTTCTTCATTCTTGGAGAAGCCAGGAAGGGGACCAGTAAAACTGCTGTATTGGACTTCTGGAGGGCCGACTTTGAACTGTTCAGGACACTGGTTGGTAGAGTCCCCTGGGAGGTGGTTTTGAAGAACAGAGGAGTCCTGGAAGGCTGGGCGCTCTTCAGGAAGCAAATCTTAATGGCACAGCAGTGGTCTGACCCCATGTGCCCAAAGACTAGCCAGCGGGGAAGAAGACTGGCCTGGCTGAACAGAGCTTTGTGGCTTGAGCTTAGGAGGAAAAAGAGGGTTTACAATCTTTGGAAAAGAGGGTGGGTCGCTCGGGAGGACTATAGGGATGTAGCAAGGCAGTGCAGGGACAAAATTAGGAAGGCCAAAGCTCATCTGGAGCTCAATCTGGCTACTGCCGTCAAAGACAACAAAAAATCTTTTTACAAATACATCAGTGCAAAACAGAGGACTAAGAAGAATCTCAAGCCTTTACTGGATGCGGGGAGGAACTTAGTTACAAGAGATGAGGAAAAGGCAGAGGTGCTTAATGCCTTCTTTGCCTTAGTCTTTAGTGGCAAAACCAGTTTTTCTCTGAATACCCAGTACCCTGAGCTGGTGGAAGGGGATGAGGAGCAGAATGTGGCCCTCACTATCCATGAGAAAATGGTTGGCGACCTGCTACAACACTTGGATGTACGCAAGTTGACGTGGCCAGATGGAATCCACCCGAGGATACTGAGAGAACTGACAGAGGAGCTGGCCAAGCCGCTTACCATCATTTATTAACAGTCCTGGCTATTGGGGTGGATCCCAGTCAATTGCCGGCTAGCAAACGCAACACCTATCTACAAGAAGGGCCGGAGGGCAGACCCAGGCATCTATAGGCCTGTCAGTTTGACCTCAGTGCCAGGGAAGCTCATGGAGCAGATTATCTTGAGTGTCATCACGAGGCACTTACCAGGTGATCAGGCCCAGTCAGCATGGGTTTATGAAAGGCAGATCCTGCTTGATGAACCTGATCTCCTTCTATGACAAAGTGACGTGCTGGGTGGACGAGGGAAAGACTGTGGATGTGGTCTACCTTGACTTCAGCAAGGCTTTTGACACCATCTCCCACAGCATTCTCCTCAAGAAACTGGCTGCTCGTGGCTTGGACTGTCATATGCTTTGTTGGGTTAGAAACTGGCTGGATAGCCGGGCCCAAAGAGTCATAGTGAATGGAGTCAAATCCAGTTGGAGGCTGGTCACTACTGGCGTTCCCCAGGGCTCGGTACTGGGGCCGATCCTCTTTAATATCTTTATCAATGATCTGGACGAGGGCATCGAGTGCACCCTCAGTAAGTTTGCAGATGACACCAAGTTAGGTGCATGTGTTGATCTGCTCGAGGATAGGAAGGCTCTGCAGGAGGATCTGGATGGGCTGCACCGATGGGCTGAGGTCAACCGTATGAAGTTCAACAAGGCCAAGTGCCGGGTCCTGCACCTGGGGTGCAACAACCCCAATCAGTGCTACAGGCTGGGAGATGAGTGGTTGGAGAGCTGCCAGGCAGAGAAGGACCTGGGAGTATTGGTGGATAGTCGGCTGAATATGAGCCAGCAGTGTGCTCAGGTGGCCAAGAAGGCCAAACGGCATCCTGTCTTGCATAAGAAGCAGTGTGGCCAGCAGGGCTAGGGAAGTGATTGTCCCCCTGTACTCGGCTCTGGTGAGGCCACACCTCGAGTACTGTGTTCAGTTTTGGGCCCCTCACTACAAGAAGGACATGGAGGTGCTCAAGCGAGTCTAGAGAAGGTCGACCAAGCTGGTGAGGGGCCTGGAGAACAAGTCCTTCGAGGAGCGGCTGAGGGAGCTGGGCTTGTTCAGGGTGGAGAAAAGGAGGCTCAGGGGCGACCTTATCACTCTTTATAAGTACATTAAAGGAGGCTGTAGCGAGGTGGGGGTTGGGCTATTCTCCTATGTTCCTCGTGACCGGATGAGGGGGAACCGGCTAAAGTTGCGCCAGGGGTGTTTTAGATTGGATATTAGGAAGAACTTCTTTACTGAGAGGGTTGTGAGGCATTGGAATGGGCTGCCGAGGGAAGTGGTGGAGTCACCATCCCTGAAGGTCTTTAAAAGACGTTTAGATGTTGAACTTAGTGATATGGTTTAGTGGAGGACTTGTTAGTGTTAGGTCAGAGGTTGGACTGGATGATCTTGGAGGTCTCTTCCAACCTAGACAATTCTGTAATTCTGTAATTCACAGGTCACTTTGCAGTAATCTTATACTACATTTAGGACAGCAAAGAAAGTTGGGAAGGGAGGTTTCCTTGCCATAGGAGGATATAGTAGTGATTACAAGACATTTCATTGTGTTGGTTTTAATGAGAGAAAAAAATCTGTGTCTTGTATCTAGGCTGTATTGGATCCTTACTCATGATATTTCCATAGACAAGCCAGGCATCTAGTATTGCCATATTTAGAAGCATGTACTCCTTTAGACCACAACTACTTTCCACCTTTCAGAGAGAGCAGTGGAGCTTTACAATTCACTGTTCTTTACAAAGACCACAAAAATTTCCAAACTGAGTTCAGTGTTCATGCAGAACATTTTCCAGAGAAGTGACAAATTACTTTAGGTACTTTACTTCAAACTCCAAGCGACTCTTTTTCATGAATAGAAACATTTATGAATCTCCTTTAAAACAAACAAACAAATATTGCCTTTTTGACATATACAAGAATATCAACTGGCATTTAAGCACCTTTTTTTAGACCTTAGGATTCTTAGATGTAGAAAAAATTCAGTCTGAAGACCTCAGATTGTATCTGACAGTGAAGATACAGCTTTATAGAACAGATCCTTGTAAGACCAAGGATACCCTGATATTCACAGAAAATCTTTGCGGGATTTTTGGTTGTTATTACTGTGGGTGGGAGTTGGGGGAATAGGGACGGGGATTCATACCAAGTTATTTGTGAAAACTAAATTGATGTAGTTATGGATAA
Source organism: Netta rufina (assembly GCF_964035555.1). Classification (NCBI taxonomy): domain Eukaryota; kingdom Metazoa; phylum Chordata; class Aves; order Anseriformes; family Anatidae; genus Netta; species Netta rufina. The sequence goes on from NC_140125.1 coordinate 69,785,575, forward strand.
ACAGAAGATACTGTGGAATGGTGTGAAAGTTCTGCACAAAACAGTGTATAGCGACAGATGCATCTTTTTCATTATGGTTATAACAATTGCTCAGCATTTTCACTGATCAAATGCTGACCTAAATGCTGTGTACTCACCAAGGAGATTTTCTCAAAAAGAAAACTTACAATCTTTAAATGAAAATGTTCTCTCCATGGTAGACCTTTTTGTACTTTATAATTACCTCAAAGGAGGTTGTAGTGAGGTGGGGACTGGGCTCTTCTCCCAAGTACCAATGGCCTCAAGTTGCATGAGGAGAGTTTTGGGTTTGGGTATTAGGAGAAATTTCTTTACTGAAAGGGTTGTGTGGCATTGGAATAGGCTGCCCAGGGAAGTAGTTGAGTTACCATCCCTGGAGGTCTTCAAGAAACATACAGATTTAGAACTTAGTAGCATGGTTTAGTGGCAGACTTGTCAGTACTAGGTTAAAGGTTGAGCTAGATGATCTTAGAGGTCTTTTCCTACCTGAATGATTCTATAATTCTATGATATATATATATATATGTATATATATATATATATCAGGCCATATCTGAAGAATAGACATACTAGTGATCAGAAACAAATTAGATGGAAAAAGACAATATATTTTGCATGGTATTATTTCCATTATGACCCAGTGAAACTGTGAAAAGCAATTATTTTTTAAATCAAATGTATCCAGTTAGTCACAAGATTTGTGGTGGGTGTTTTCATTGACTGTGTAACAGAGCCTGAATATATGTGTAATTAAGTGTCTTTTCCCCTGGGAAATTCCAGCATCTACTGTCAGGATGGAGGAGAAGCCGAGCAAACAGACTCAGCTTAAAAGAACCCCCAGGCTTAAATACCCCAGGTTTCAGGAGTTGGTCTTGATACTGTAAAGACCAGAGTTTAACTTCATCTTTGCGCTCTGTAAGCAGACTGGGTGAAGTTAGCTGAGCTGTTCAAAAGATACAGAAATTTAAGTGAATAGGCAAATCTTTGCAGAATCATTTTTATTTTTTTTATTTTCCTAGAAATTTGTGGTAGGTTATTAGAGTGGATGTCTGATTGAGAGGACAATGGACTTAATTAAAAGCATAGGTTTTTTGTTTGTTTGTTTGTTTGTTTTTTCTCCTAGATTTGCACTTGCTCTTAGTCATGAAATGTAATTCTGTGGGTTTCAATGCAGTTTTGATCCTGACTGCATTTTATCAGCTTTTTTTTTTTTCATATTATTATTATGTTTATCTTTTCCAAGACAGGTTTCAGAGGAAATCAAGTAGAAGTATACTTCAACAATTTTAGAGTGTTAAATAATTTTAGAGAGTTAAAATTTTAATCAATTTAAAAATATATTTCTCTCGGTTATGATGTCAATGATAAAATCAATGAAGCAATATATATCTCTTCCTAGATCAGAAATTTAATTCTGTCCTAGAGATGCCTAGTATTTTCTACTAGCTATAAGAAAAAAAAAAAAAAAGTCTACAATAACTATCTGAGCTGTAAATTCCAGCAAGACAGACATCATGAGTCTTATTCTGAACTACTGTCTAAACTATATTTCTTGGGTCCAGGTTTTTCTTAATGAATACACATTAGAGATCTGTCTTATTAAAGTGACTGTCCTAAGAGAATACGTTGCATGGGCAAACTGTTTTTTGTTTGGTTGTTTGCTTTAATGTTAGGTGGAATTAATTATAATAATGTTTGATGATAGGCCTTGCTACTTTCTTTTGTCTTCATTGACAACAGCGACACAGTTCTATAGGTTTTTATCTTATGAAATTAATAAAAGGAGTATTTCTGCTTTATTTGCCTCAGAAATATTGGCATGATATTGTAACCGTATCTATAAAGCTGTAATCTTATCTACCTTGTCATGTCTAAGCCAATAGGATTTTTCTGTGTGTATGTTCTAAATTGGTGATACATCTTTGGTGGCTGCACTTGATTTTATGTATTACACAAAGAACTGTCCACATTGCATAGAATGGATAATCTTGCCTGCAACTTGTAGTATTATCCACACTTTGAGGTGAGTATAGCTTCAAGTCATACCAACTGACTTGAATTGGTATGTCTTCAAATCATACAAATCACCCAATGTAATTTAGAAACAAAAGTAGATCCAGAGCTATTTGCACCTTTGTTTGGATGGCAGTATGAAACAGGCTGAGACACAAGAATGTTGTTAATAATTAGCATAAAATATATGTATATATGTAGCTTTATTATTAGTGATTTGTTTGTTTTTCTTGGAAACCAGACAGAGTAGGATAGAGAGTAAGCAAATCTCCAGACATAACATAACATGTTGTTACAACATATTAATACAACAGGGTCATGCTCATGTTAAGCAAGACATAAAGCACCTTTAAGTTTAGAATCATAGAATCATTTAAACTGGAAAACCTCTAAGACCATGAAGTCCAACTGTTTACTTTCCTTTTTGGCTACAACTGGGATTTTAATACCCATGATTTCTATGTTTAGATACTGCACACTGAACCAGGTGATGAACCAGGCAGCTCTGGCTGCTTTGCTCTTGTTTGAGGCTGTTGAATGAGGGGTTGCAATGTATAAGTCTGAAGTCTCAATCAGGCGTTAACTGACCTTGTTGTAATTCTAGACACATGATAGTTGTCTGAAATTCTTGTAAGGCCTCTCTGAAGAATCTCTCATAGATTGGTTTAGTTTGAAACATTGCTACTATTTTTCAGATTGTCATGTTTGCTATAATTACTAATTTGTAATCAAGCTTAGCATGAGACTAAATTCTGTAGAGATTTTCTTTTGATCTTAGTAATAAAATGATATGTGTATTCGTTTCCTACACGTATAAGGAAAACTATTTAGTTTTTGTTTTATGTTTCTTTATTGTACTTTTATTGCTTCACACTCACTCTTTCGTCAAATAGTGAATGAAAGTGGCGGAAAAAAGACAGGACGCCAAAGAGTAAAGGCATAGTATTCAGCCAAGGTCAGCTCATACTCTACTGTGGTCATAAATGTAACAGGTTACCTGTATGATATCTGTTTGCATGTTCAATGTTAAAGTGCAGAATATCATTACCAGAGCTCATAGTAAAAATGAAATTATTCTCCTGAGAATTTTAGCAGTGAAGGTTATAACTTAAAGTATATTACTTTTCCTTTTATTATGTTTTGGTTGATTTATCATGCCTTTCTCACTTCTACAGAATGGGAAGAAGCAGAAGATAAGAAAAAAATCTGAGAGAAGCTGTGATTTACTATAAACTGAAATGAATGCTGGAATGCTCTAGCATTTGAACATCTCTCTCCTTGTTAAGTTTTGAATTGAGAAAAATGAATTATGATTTTTTTAATTTATTTTTTTACTTAAACTACACTTCCTGTGATTTTTAAAAAATATTTCTTCAGTAGTAACATTTCAATTAATATACAATCATATAATCTGAGGTTAACAAGCTAGAGGAAGAGCCAAAACCAGCAGATGTTGTAAGGGTTATTAGCTGGTTTTGGTAGTAAGAAAATATTTTATCCTTACTATGGAAGTAGAAGGAAACAGAAATATATTTAGTATTTTTATATATGTCTTTATCACTCTCTTTCAGTTTATGAACTTTAGCTGTCTACTCAAAATGAGGTCGAGGGAAAACAAATTTCCTATGAGGGATATGAAAGCCATGTTGAACATGGTATGCTTTTAAACCATATAATATTCTTAAATCATTTCTAGCAGATATTTGTCTAAGTTGCTCTTAAAATCTCCAGTAATAGAAGATTCCAAAAGTCATTTGATACTCTGAGAACTCAATTATTCTTTCTAGATAAATATATATATATATATTTAAATATTTGTAATCTGAGTCTTCCTTATTTAAACTTAAATATATTGCTTCTTATCCTGTGCTTGGAAATAAATTTGTCCATTCCTCTGTGCATCAATTGTTGCTAATTCAGTAATCTTTATCTTCCCTGTGCTCTCTAATCTGAACTAACACTCAGAATTATTTTATTCCTTTGTAGACTTCTGTGGACACAAGTGGAAGATATTGGGACATCTGGATAATAGCTTGGACTAAACCTGAGGATCCCAGTTAGACTTTAAATCACACACTTGAGAATTTCACAGAAGTTGATATAAGATTTTTATTAAAACTTTAGAGGCACAGACAGATTGAAACATATGTTGCTATGAAAGAAATATAGCACAGTATACCAGGCTTGTGGAAAGTGTCATCTAATCTGCTGTCGTGGATTAGATTGAGATGCTGCATTTGATGTTCTTTAAACACAGATTCATCTGCATCATTTAGTTGGCAACCCTGATGACTCCAGCTCTTGGTTGCTTTACTTTATCCACTGTGCCTTCTTTAATTTCCTTTAGGATTCTTATCAAAAAAGAATGAATCTAACAAAGGTAGAAAGATGTCATGATCAGCTTTAACAAGGAAAAAATGAAATATGGTAGATTCTGATGTGAGAATTATGATATAAACATTTCAATTGTGAAATCTTGACTGGATCAATCTGCATGGAAAGGTTACAACTTGCATCTAAGACAGAAATCGTTTTGTTTTCCTGAGATGTCAAAAGTATTTAGATGTTAAAAATCAATTCAGGTTAAAAAAAATAATTCTAACATGAAGTTAAGAACAGTTATCTGCATTGTTGTGTGTCATATATGTTGCAAGAGGGAAAAGTGTCTAATATTTCACAGGAACCAAGCAAATATGACAATCAGTGAATGAGAGACATCAATATCTGCATAGACTGGGATTGAGAATAATTCTTTTGAATTTCAGTAACAAGGGGACAAAAGAAAGACTGAAAGTATTTTTTTTCACAGAATTTCTAGGTTGAAGGAGACCTCAAGATCATCGAGTCCAACCTCTGACCTAACGCTAACAGTCCCCACTAAACCATATCCCTAAGCTCTACATCTAAACGTCTTTTAAAGACTTCCAATGATGGCGACTCCACCACTTCCCTGGGCAGCGTGTTCCAATGCCTAACAACCCTTTCGGTAAAGAAGTTCTTCCTAACATCTAACCTAAAACTCCCCTGGCGGAACTTTACCCCATGCCCCCTCATTCTGTCACCAGGCACGTGGGAGAACAGGCCAAACCCCACCTCACTACAGCCTCCTTTAAGGTATATGTAGAGAGCAATAAGGTCGCCCTGAGCCTCCTCTTCTCCACCCTGAACAAGCCCAGCTCCCTCAGCTGCTCCTCGTAGGACTTGTTCTCCAGGCCCCTCACCAGCTTTGTCGCCCTTCTCTGGACCCGCTGAAGCACCTCGATGTCCTTCTTGTAGCTAGGGGCCCAAAACTGAACACAGTACTCGAGGTGCGGCCTCACCAGAGCCGAGTACAGGGGGAAAATCAATTCCCTAGCCCTGCTGGCCACACTGTTTCTGATACAAGCCAGGATGCCGTTGGCCTTCTTGGCCACCTGAGCACACTGCTGGCTCATATTCAGCCGACTATCCACCAATACTCCCAGGTCCTTCTCTGCCTGGCAGCTCTCCAACCACTCATCTCCCAGCCTGTAGTTCTGCTTGGGGTTATTGCACCCCAGGTGCAGGACCCGGCACTTGGCCTTGCTGAACTTCATGCAGTTGACCTCAGCCCATCGGTGCAGCCTATCCAGATCCTCCTGCAGAGCTTTCCTACCCTCGAGCAGATCGACACACGCACCTAACTTGGTGTCATCTGCAAACTTACTGAGGGTGCACTCGATGCCCTCATCCAGATCATCGATGAAGATATTAAAGAGGACCGGCCCCAGCACCGAGCCCTGGGGAACGCCAGTAGTGACCAGCCTCCAACTGGATTTGACTCCATTCACTGTGACTCTTTGGGCCCGGCTATCCAGCCAGTTTCTAACCCAACGAAGCGTGCGCCAGTCCAAGCCACGAGCAGCCAGTTTCTTGAGGAGAATGCTGTGGGAAATGGTGTCAAAAGCCTTGCTGAAGTCAAGGTAGACCACATCCACAGCCTTTCCCTCGTCCACCCAGCACGTCACTTTGTCATAGAAGGAGATCAGGTTCATCAAGCAGGATCTGCCTTTCATAAACCCATGCTGACTGGGCCTGATCGCCTGCTTGCCCTGCAAGTGCCACATGATGACTCTCAAGATAATCTGCTCCATGAGCTTCCCTGGCACTGAGGTCAAACTGACAGGCCTATAGATGCCTGGGTCTGCCCTCCGGCCCTTCTTGTAGATAGGTGTCACGTTTGCTAGCCGCCAGTCAACTGGGACCTCCCCCGATCGCCAGAACTGCTGATAAATGATGGACAGCGGCTTGGCCAGCTCCTCTGCCAGTTCTCTCAGTACCCTTGGGTGGATCACATCCGGCCCCATCGACTTGTGCACATCCAAGTGCCTTAGTAGGTCACCAACCAGTTCTTCGTGGATAGTGAGGGCCACATTCTGCTCCCTATCCCCTTCCACCAGCTCAGGGTACTGGGTATCCAGAGAACAACCAGTATTGCCGCTAAAGACTGAGGCAAAGAAGGCACTGAGCACCTCCGCCTTTTCCTCATCTCTTGTAACTAAGTTTCCCCCCACATCCAGTAAAGGATGGAGATTCTCCTTAGTCCTCCTTTTTGTGTTGATGTATTTATAGAAACGTTTTTTGTTATCTTTAACGGCAGTAGCCAGATTGAGCTCCAGATGAGTTTTGGCCTTCCTAATTTTGTCCCTGCACAGCCTCGCTACATCCTTATAGTCCTCCCGAGTGGCCCACCCTCTTTTCCAAAGATTTTTAAACCCTCTTTTTCCTCCTAAGCTCAAGCCACAAAGCTCTGTTCAGCCAGGCCAGTCTTCTTCCCCGCTGTCTGGTCTTTGGGCACATGGGGTCAGACCACTGCTGTGCCATTAAGATTTGCTTCCTGAAGAGCGCCCAGCCTTCCAGGACTCCTCTGTTCTTCAGAACCACCTCCCAGGGGACTCTACCAACCAGTGTCCTGAACAGTTCAAAGTCGGCCCTCCAGAAGTCCAATACAGCAGTTTTACTGGTCCCCTTCCTGGCTTCTCCAAGAATGAAGAACTTTACCATTTCATGGTCACTCTGCCCAAGACAGCTCCCGACAATCACATCCTCCACCAGCCTTCTCTGTTTGTGAAGAGAAGGTCTACCGGGGCACCACCCCTGGTAGGTTTACTAACCAGCTGCGTCAGGAAGCTATCTTCCACGCTCTCCAGAAACCTCCTAGACTGCTTTCTCAGGGCTGTGTTGTGCTTCCAGGATATGACAGGGAAGTTGAAGTCCCCCAAGAGTACAAGTGCTGACGATTTCCCAACTTTTGTCAGCTGCCTGTAGAACTCCTCATCCGTCTCCTCATCCTGGTTTGGCGGTCTATAACAGAACCCCACCAGGACACTAGCCTTGTTGTCCCTGCCGATCCTAACCCAAAGGGACTCGACCTCGTCATTCCCAGCCTCCACCCCTTCTGTGCTGCCTGTCCCTTCTGAAGAGCTTATAGCCAGATATTGCAGCACTCCAGTCATGAGAGTGGTCCCACCACATCTCCGTGATGGCAACCAAGTTGTAGCCTGCCTGCTGCACGATGGCTTCCAGCTCCTCCTGTTTGTTACCCATGCTGCATGCATTGGTGTAGATGCACTTCAGCTGGGCCATTGCCTTATCCTCCGGCCTTGCCATTGTTCCCCCTGGCACAGCCCCCACAATCCTTGCTTCAGCCCCATCCCCCTTCTTACCTAGTTTAAAGCCCTCTCAATGAGCCCTGCCAGCTCCTGGCCCAGGATCCTTTTTCCCCTAAAAGATAGGGACCCGTCTGCGGCCATCAGGCCAGGTGCTGAGTAAAGTGCCCCATGGTCGAAAAATCCAAGATTTCTGCGTTGGCACCAGCCCCGGAGCCACGTTTTTAACATGTGGGCTTTCCGTGTCCTCTCTGTACCCCTCCCTGCCACCACATAAAAGAATCTGATACTGTGTACATTACTTAAGACTACAATCAGGTGGGTGTATGCTTGTTAGAAAAAAGAGTGCAACCCCAAGTCATAGTATACACTGTACTCAGGAAGGAATTCCTTTCCAATTTGAACTATTTTGCTGCTTCTGTGCGAGTGGAACCAGGCTCTTTATTTAAATTGTGGGCTAAGGTGTTTCTCATTAGTGTTTCAATTTAGTGATATTGCTGAAGTCAAACACTTAGTGATCCTTTTGTCAAGACCTTTGGCACAATGTGTTCACCATGCCATTTACTGCCTTGTGTTAGGACTCTCTTTCCTCTAAAGTATTTTAAAGAGTTTGTGGTCAACTCCAAGGCCAAGATTACTCAAGCATTTGTTTAGGACAAAAGTGGTTTCTCCATCAGCCTCAATTTGGATACAATGATAGATGAATTGTATTCAGAAGAATGTAGCCTTATTTCACTATGACAGTAGAGTTGATTTCATTGGAGTAATTCCAAATAAAACAAATAGTGAAAGGTCAAGGGTAATATTCTTTTCCTCTCAAGTAGAGAATCTCTCTGCTCTTTTCTAAATTTTATTTTATTTTATTTTTGATAGATGGTCACAAAACCCTTCATATTTAGGAGAAGATATTTAGAATTTAAGGAGAACTGTTTTGCAGTAGTGTGACAAGCATAGTGGTGCCAGTTAGCATTTCAGAGCTGAGATATGACTGGCCATCTGGGGAAATGGGTAATTTAAGGTCAACACATGAATAAGAATAAGAGCTGAGACTCATTTCTTTCATCTGCAGCAGTTGTGCTGCCAAAAAAAATGATATTAAAGTGCAAAAATCAAGTATTGTATGTTCCAGAAATACCCATTCATAAATGTCAGTAGATCTGTCATATTACTTTTGTTCCAATGATATGGCTCTAGTGGAATAAATGCTCCTCTCAAGCCAATGCCATCTAATTTGAGGGAAAGATGGGTTTGGCACTATTCAAAACATAACATCACATAAGTTGCAGTTACCCATGAACAATAGAAAACGGAGCTGATAATGAGATAGAAGATTAATCTCATTAGTAACAGCCTAAAATTGTGGAAGTTAGCTACTGCCCAGAGGAAAGAAAAAAATCTGTATAAATTTTGCTAAGCCTGACTAATTTAATCAGTTCAATGTGGATTTAATTCTGGATATTGTTCTATTTATATTTATTCCTTCTTTGTTGTACCCAAATATCATGAAAACTAGGCCACTCTTCTTGTCGAGGTACAGTGCATTCTGAATATTCACATAAAATGCATCAGTGCTAAGGGAATAAATGAAGTAGGTACAAAACTGTATTTTCCAATTATTGATAATAAATACATCATAAACATTGGCCTGGTGTGGTTATTCTGTGCCTATGTAAGCGATCTTTTTAATTTAATTTGTTTTAATGAAATCAAGTCACATAATATATTTGAAAATATATTTGTGCTGCATATGCAATTGGCAATTAAATATGAGACTTTCCCTACAAAATCATTATGCAAATGTAGATGAACAATGACTGATTTTTTTTAATCATCTAGAAACATTTTGATCAGTATAAATAAAAAGGGAAGGCTATTACAGTTCAGTTTCTCCAAATTCAGTACCCATGATTCCAAAAGAGAAATCTTTGTCTAATGGGTCATTTTCTAAACTGGGAAATCATTTCCCAGTTTTGTAGACACATATACAAGTACACAATCACCTTTGTGCATACTCATTTTATTATGAAACATGAACTTAATGCTTAAAATGTATCTCAAACAGTGAATAATGCTGGAGTTTCTTTATATATAAAAAAAAAATATATATATATTTAAAAGCCTAATGCAAAAAACAAAGTTTCACTGGGAGAGAGAGAAAACATTTATCTTACAGATTTCTCACATATTCCTCATCTCTTGCATCTAAAGAGAAAAACGGAAACCCATCTACATATGGGTCTAGAGGACAGAGTCAATTACTAGACTGAATGTAATAGTAAGGAGATACTATTCAGCTTCGTATTCCTATGACTCCATAATAATAATTCCATTATGGTATTTTTTTCTGCTTTTAATACATACTGATTCATTACATTCAACACATTCATTATTTCAGTGTAGCATTTATTTCTGTGTTGTAACAATAATGATTTATCTGTATTTTAACAATAGTAATTATCCACTGAATGTGACTCTTATGAAGACAATGATGGAAGCATATACTGCATGAGACATATCACAATATCTGTGCATATTTCTTTAAATAAGAAAGAATAGCTTTCCTATAACATATCATGACATGTAAAAGATTTGTCTTTTTCTCTTACAGAAGCTAAAGCAACATGCATGTGTAAAAAAAAAGGTAGAGCATTGCTATGATATTATTTTGGAGTCCATTAGTTGCCTGTTTATTTCACTCACCACTTGTGTTTTGCCATTTATATGGAAAAAGTATATCTTTTCCTATAAATCTGAAATTAAACATAAATATGTCTGTTACTCTTGTTTGAACTTCTAGATGGCTGTCATGCATTCAGTAGTCACGAAGTAGTACTGACAGAGGACCTCATCTAGTTTGAGTATAGCTACTTCTCTAAGTCCTTTATTCCCATGAATAACTTCAATAACTACAGAATCTCAGAATCACAGAATCATGGAATGGTTGAAGTTGAAAGAGACTTCTGGAGGTCATCTGGTCCAAGCCCCTTGGGCCTCCCAAAGTAGGCTGCCCAGGATCATGTCTAGGCAGCTTTTGAACATTTCCAAGGAGGGACATTACACTACCCTCTCTGGGCAACCTGTGTCACTGCTCAGTCACACACATGATAAAAAAAGAAAAAAAAATAATAATAAAAAAAAGAAACGTGCTTCCTGATGTTCAAATGGAACCTTCTGTGATTCAGTGTGTGCCCATTGCCTCTTGTCTTGGCATTGGGCACCACTGGAAAGAGCCTGGCTTTGTTATCTTTGCACCCTCACTTCAAGTATTTATGGATGGTCACCCCTGAGCCTCCTCTTCTCAAAGCTCAGTGGTTCCAACTTTCTCAGTCTTTCCCCAAAGAAGAGATACTCCCATCCCTTCACCATCTTCATGGCTCCATATTGGACTGTCTCCACTATGCTGATGTCTTTCTTATACTGGCAGGCCACAGATGCGGCCTCACCAGTGCTAAGCAGAAGGGGACGATCCCCTCCCTTGACATGCTGGCAACGCTTTTACAGGATAGCCTTCTTTGTGGCAAGGGCACATTGGTAGCTCATGTGCAACTTAGTGTTCACCAGGATCCCCAGGTCCTTTTTGCAGTGCTCCTTTCTAACTCTTTGGTCCCCAACATATTCTTGTTCATGGGGTTGTTCTACACAGGTGCAGGGCTTTGCAATTCCCTTTGTTGCAATACATGTGGTTTCTGTCAGCCTATTTATCCAGGTAGTTGAGGTCCCTCTGGATGGCAGCATTACCTTTTGGTGTGTCCACCATTCCTCTCAGTTTTTGTCATCAGCAATCTTGCTGATGGTAAGCTTTGCCCCATCATCCAAATCATTACTGAAGATGGCAAATAGGATGGGACCCTGTAATGTCCCTTGGGATCCACTAGTTACTCTGCTCCAACTTCATGACAGATCACCATGCTCTGGGCCTGGCCATTCAGCCAGTTGTTAGTCCACCTCACTTCTAATCCAGCCTATGCATTAACAGTTTGTCTATGAGGATCATAAGAAGCATGTCTCAAATCAAAACCAAACAAATTTCATCTCTTTGCTACAGACCCCTGGAAAATAAAGCATCATGAAATACATTTATTTTTAATTTAACTATGATAAATTTTTATTATTACCCACTTAACTCTTGTTCAAATGTTTAATTACTAAAAGAATTCAAATGTATAAAATCAGCATTGGACAGAAAATTATTGTATTTATGGATAGTGCTTCTTATATTTGGACATAAGTGAATATCAGGATTAGTACAGAACTCCTTTCTACTGTAATGGCAGGTACTATGTCTAATAAATAATAAAATGCTATGGATTTAAATATATAAATATATATGTATATTTTGTATAAAATCAGTGAAGCTTTCTGTAATGTATAATATTGTGCTTTATATGTGCAGATGTGAATCTGTGGAGCAACTTTTAGTTTTCTTGAATGATGTTTTCATCCAGCTATGACACATGCAAAATATTCTAGTATCTCAGATATTAGATATCTGTTACTAAGATATTGCATATGCAAGATGCACATATGCATGTTTTATCATGTAAGTTTTGGAGCAGGCTCTTTTTCATTTATTTCTGGAGAATGTTACTTCACTCCAACTTAGAAGTCACTGTCTAATTATACAGAAGGCAACTCAAATGTAGTGATACGAGAAGTGTGTACTTATATGGCAATGAGGAGCATTTGGTTTTAAAAAGATTTGCTGACAAGGAGGGAAAAATCAAATAAGCTAAACAACTGCATTTACAAAATTCTGCAAAATCAGAAATAAAACACTAAAAAAAGATAGAAGCAGCAAAACATAGACAAATACTTACTAGGCAAGGGCAGTTTTATGAACAGAGTGAGACCAAAATCACTTGGAAAAATAGCGTATATAATTGCAATTGCAAGCAATTCTGTAACAATGTGATCACACCTTTAATTACAACATCCCCCCATAACAGTGTAGAAAGCTAGGGATACTTATACAAGTTTAATCTTGAAATTTTCTTTAGAACTTAACTTTTTAACTTTAATTACAGAGTGCTGAGGGTGCATGCTGAGAAAATGTAAATTCATGATGCAGACACTTAGGGACAGTAGATACTTTTGACCTTTGAGCTTGAGTGAGCAAAGGATCATATTAATATACTATCACACTCAGTGGAACAATATTAGCTAGAGAAAGGTACTAGAAGATGATTTCTTTGTAGTGCCTTGTGAAGTGACACTTTCTTCTCTGAATTCACTGAGAACTTGGGTTGACATGGCAAGGTTTTGGTAGCAGTGGGCTGCAGGGGTGACATCTGTGACAAGCTGTCCCATGTTATATAAGTGCCAGTTTCAGCTGGCTCCAAAGGAACTTGCCACTGAACTTGTCTCTGGGAGAGCATATTTAAGAAAGGGGGGGGGGGGGAGGGAAGGGGGAGAAAAAAAAAAAAAAAAAAAAAAACACTTCTGCACAACAGCAGCTGAGAGAGTGAGGAGTACATTCCACACTGCAGACACCACGGTCAGTGCAGAAGGAATACAGGAGGTGCTCCAGGTACGCAGCAGAAATTCCCCTGTGGCCTGTGGTGAGGACTCTGGTGGAGCAGGCTGTCCCCCTGCAGCCCATGGGTCCCACATGGTGCAGATCTCCACGCTGCAGTGCGTGGAAGAGCCCCTGGTGGAGCAGGTGGATGTGCCCTGGAGGAGGCTGCAGCCCATGGAGAGCCCCCACAGGATCAGGCCCTTGGCCAGAGCTGCAGCCTGTGGAGAGGAGCCCACACAGAACCAGGGGGTCTGTGCAGACTGCCACCTGTGGGGGACCCATGTTAGAGCAATTTACTCCTGACCGATGGCCCTCTGTGGTATGGACCTGTGTTGGAGCAGTTCTTGAAGATCTGCTGCCTGTGGGAAGCCCACGTAGGATCAGTTTGGAAAGGACAGCATCCTGTGGGAGGGTCCCCACATGGAGCAGGGGCAGACAGTGACCGTGAAGGAGAGGAAGAGATGAAGCATTAGGGACTGACTGAAGACCCCATTACCCTGTGCCACTTGGGGGGGGAGGTGTAGAAGAAGGTGGTTGGGTGGAAGGTGTTTTTAGTTTGTTTTCTTTGTTTCTCACTTCTCTAGCTTGTTAGTAGTACGCAATAAATTTCATTAATCTCCCTGTGCAGAGTCTGCTTTGCCCATGATGATATTTGTTGAATGACCTTCCAGTACTTATCTCAACCCTTGAGCCTTTTTTGTTCTGTTTTTTCCCCTTTTATGGGGGAAATGGCACAAGGGTTTCGAACCTTTTCTGAGCTGACACCTTCAGACATGCTGAAGCAGTCCAGTATGTTCTGGATGCAGGATCAAAATGTTTGTCTGTTGAGTTAAGTAATATGATAAGAATTCATATGAATATCTATGAACTGCTTCAAAAGCAAATGGTTAAAGAACTCTCGGGAAAATATTACAGGCATATTTCCGCAGTTTTAAAACATAAGTAGTCTGGGTTTTTCTGTACTTAAATGGAGTTATGCTGAGTGACAAGTTCTCGATACATTCAGAAAACTATAGCTTTTAAACCATAGCTCAAAATAGAGACGATGAATATTCTCAGTTTTGTCAAAACCAAGGTATGAATACGCAAAAAAAAAAAAAAAAAAAAAAAAAAAAGAGAGAAAACAAAGATCTCAAATGCAAAACAACAACAACAAAATCTTTTGCAACTCTTTGTCTTTTGTGTACACCATAGGATTTCCACTTAATACCTTTCTTCTTTTTCTGATTCCACACTAGTCAATGTGGAGAATTCTAGGTAGGACTGTTTGTTAACCTGTCCTGACACTCTAATTCCTGCTCCCATTTTGAAACTAAATACATAGTTTCAAATGGTATTTTTTTTCATGAAGTAAAACTAATACACCAAAATACCCTGAGGAAAAAAAAAAAAAAAAAATATATATATATATATATATATATATATCCTGCTGTTATTCTTGTCCATGCTTCTATACAGGAACATCCTGAGTAACTTAGTTTGGTCTATTCAAGCAATGAAAGAATGGTCCCAGCTACAGACAGAGTGAGGAAGTACTTAACTTGAATTTAGAAACACTTGAGGCACATTAACAATATTCTTTTACTGCTAAGTGGAAGTGTTACATGCCAACTGGCATAGCAGAAGTAATATAACATACTCTCCAGTGTTAACCATTATTAGTTTAGACGGCCATTCTGAAAGCTTTAAATCTATTCACCCTTCCACGTCCAGAAATTACAATTGAATTCCCTCTGCTCAAAACAAGATGCTTTGTAAATAACAGCTTTTAATATTTTTCTTCTGCTTATTGTGTTCATGCCATAAATTGTCTCTGGGGAGATGTTACAGTAGACTTCCAGTACTTAAAGGGGGCCTACAGAAAACTCTATCAGGGAGTGTAGGAATAGGACAAGAGGTAACAGTTTTAAACTAAAAGAGTACCCTCTATTTAGATAAATCATTAGGAAGAAATTCCCTGCTATGAGTGGTGAGGCACTGGAACAGGTTGCCTAGAGAAGTTGTAGATGGCCTGTCTTTAGAGGTGTTGGATGGAGCCCTGGGCAACCTTTATATTGGAAGGTGTCGCTGCCCAGGGAGATTGGATCCTTAAGTTCCCTTCCAACCCAAGCCGTTCAATGATTCTATGATTCCATGAATTCTTTTTCATGTTTGGTGACAATCTGCATACTGAAGTTGCTATTGACTGGTGTCAATAACTTGTTCAATGTAATTCAAATTATTAAAATGCATGCTAAAAATTGTGAAAAGCTATATTTAAGTACTAGTTCCTCATAAGCACTTCTGTTGCCCTTGATCTGCTTCCACTGTGTATTCTGATTGCAATGCAAACAGTCTGCAGAATCATCTGAGAAAACTGCAATCTACTGAGATGAATTTTATTTGTAAACACCCAGGCTTGACAACAGTGCTCATCACATTAAAAAGCACCTTAAGCTCCGCTAAATTACATCTGGCACCCAAAATAGCTTATTTTAAGATGGTTATTTCTGGACTTCACTATTGCCTCTAATGTGATTTTCTATACATAATCAATTGTATAATTTCTGAGGACTGTATTGGTAATTTTTTTAGTCAATGGAGAGTAATGGAAAAAATTATCTGTGTGTCCCAAGATTTTTCTTGTTGAATCACAAATATGTTGGGGTTTTACTGATGTCACTGGATCAAATTCATCACTAAAACAAAATGACTGATCAAATATGTATTTCCCATTTGTGAAGCTTGCTTTAAAGCGCTCCATATTTTATTTATTTATTTATTTTTTTGTATGATTGGTTCTGCATTTAAACAAGGAGATATAAGAACTAAGGACCTGCTACAGCAGCATACAGCACTAACTTATAATATCCTAAAATAGAGCACTATATAAAAGATGGTTCTTGAATGTATGGAAATTTCCACCATCAAATGACATCGTATTTAGTTGTTTGACTAATGAGGTAAATACATAGTTGCAATCTGCAGGGGAAGTGTTGTCATCGGGCCTTTCAAAACAGTGCCTTATACAGTAATGTTCAACAGTGATGGCTTCCTGGCTCAGAGTGGCATTTCTTCATTTCACATATTCATTTTCCCTATTTTTCTGGTTGTTGATTTATTTTCCTATTGCCTGCTTTGCACTGCTTTCATCTGAATTGTTTAAAATCACATAACATAAAAGTTATAAAATGTTATGCATAATGATGATGGTTTCATTTTGGCTTTTGTATTTTGCTCAGTTCACTGTGAATAGTTACTTCTAATTCCTTTTGTACAGTTAAACATTTAACTAATAATAATAATAATAAAAATGTTGGGTTAGTTTTGTCATCATGTTCTGCTCTGTGGAAGGGCAGCTGTACAGTTTTGGTAAAATTAACATCCAAATATGTGACTGGGCGTTAAAATGCCACAATTTCTCAAATGCAGCTAGAGATTCTCCTCTTTATGATCACAGAGGGAATCTAGTGCTGGCAGCTTGTCACTGTTGATACCCAAAAAGTGGTCTCAGCAACATTTGCTGTTGGTGTCATTATACACTCCTGTGTGATGACAGTTAACACTTTCAAAAAATTAAGAGTAAAATGTAACTTGTTCATTAAATCACACACTGCTTCTGCTGAGGAGCTCCTCCAGTTGATCTGAGATATTCAAATATTCCAGAAGAATTCTATGAAATGCCTAGAATTTACTAAAAATGCATCATGGCCATGGTATACTATCAAAACAAACAGGAGAAAACTCCTAAATAGACTGTAGAGTATTCCTGCTTCTGCTCAAGAAAAATATAATTCAGAAAGAAAACAAATATCTATTAACAAGACATCGCAACTCAGTAGAATGTATGGCGTGATGGCCATTCACTGTACTGGTTCTTTGAGATTTTTTCATAGATCAGACCAAGTCATTTTCTCTACAAAAACATTCCAGGAGAGCCTTGAAACACATGAATAACCTACAGAGTCTGTGGCTTTCATGACTGAACCCTTAATGCAATACTGTTTCATTTCCAGAGGATTCAGTTTGCATCTTGTCCAATTAAATATGCATGTGGTTTGGGATTCATTCAGTTTTCGGATATTTTTCTCAATCCCTTTCCTTCTCTTTTCCTCCAAAAAGGAATATAAACAATTTGCAGAGGTCCCAGCAGTGAGGAAATGATTGATAATTTATGTATGCCTTTAAACCATTTTAACTTTCAAATTATAGTGCCATTCTTTTCTTACATTTTATCTCTCCCACCCTCACTTAAAAAAAAAAAAAAAAAAAAAAAGTAATTTGGGAATTGTTTAATTATTTTTCTTCTTTTTGTATATATTTTCACTACATGCATTCCTACTGGAGATTAGTAAATTACTCTTTTATGTAAAAAATTAACATTTTAATAACTTCAAAATACCTTAAGGGCATTATCCCCTTGAAATGTGTGTAGGACTTTGAGTATACCCTAATGAGTTAGTCTTGCTTATCAAGGTGAAAATACACCCTATAGAGTTGCATCTAATTTTCTTTTCCCTTCTTTGTCCTTTTCCTGAGCTAATTGCTCAGTAATGAGATGTTAATGAGGACATGACAGAATATATATATATTATATATGTGTATATATAAAGAGCTTAATATTTAAATCATTTTTTTTCAATACAAGAAAAGAAAAATAGAAAAGGGCAAGATACAGTTCACATACAGCAATACTTCATACAATACTCTCTGTGATTTTAGAACTCTTCATGTCAAGTTCACCATAGGAAGACAATGATTTCTGCAGTCCAGAATGAATTAGAGTTACCCCAGTATTGGCTGTGTTGCCTTTAAGCATGAACACTTGACTTCCATTTTGTTAATGTGAATCTTTAACCTGGGAAATGTCGAACTGATTCTCTCTTTCCCTGATATTACTCCTGCAAGGTTTTCCCAGTTCACTTCTAACCTTGCTGTCAGATCACTTTAATGGAATCTTATCAAACAATTTTCATGCTCTCCTACCCAGAATGTGATCTTCCTTCAGTTTTCCTAAAATGAAGACAGTGAAATCCTCTGTGTTGTTTATCTGGCATCTGTCTCTTGAACTGACAGGCAATTAATACCAACTATTATTTTCACCATTGAAGCAGAAATTAAAAGAAATATAAAGTTTAGTGAGCAAAATATAGAAGCTACTAACTTTCTGATACTTTTTAATTTTAGATTTACTGGTTTCAGCTTCAAATCGGAAGCTAAAATTATATGTAGCTGTTGATACATAGGCACAGTCTCTTTTGGATTTTGCTCTCTGTTATCTGAACTTTTCTTTTATAAGTTCAGATGAGAACCAATAAACCATTTGTGTATTCTCATGATTCCATCTTTGTGCATATGATACTGTGACACATAGGTAGGATAGTAATAGTATATATAAACAGATATATTAATATACAGATTAATATACACCATGTCTGTTATGTCTGTTATGTCTGTTGTGCTTTCAGTAGTGTAGGGGGTCATTTTGACCCAGGTTGTACCAGTATAGAATTACTATATTCACTTCTTTTCATGATTTGTTAATAGGTCATTTAGCAAATACCTATTTAGCAAAGACTAGGAGAAGGCAAGAGTTTAAATAATAAGTAGAGCTAAACTACTTTTGGTTAACCTGGAGAGTCCCTTTTTCTTTTCACTCTTTCTCCCATGTATTTTTAAATGAACAACAAATCATTTTCATTATGTCTTCTCCTCTTAAAGGAAGGAATTTCATAACAGTTAAGGTGTTTTCTTTCTTTTTAGATATTTTTTCATTAAGATATCCCACCATCTCACATGAATTCAACCAATCATTTTTATTATTTACAGCTAAGCTTATTTGGCAGATTTTCTTCCGTACCCACAAGCTCGGAAGGATACCTTCTCTACTTTATTTTTCAGTGTTGTTTTTTTTTGCATCACTTTGCCTTTTATGTTAACATCACTGAGACTACTCCTTCGAAAAAGACGTCTAAGGATGCCATTTAAACACTTCTGCTTATTCGTTGCTGCTTTTGCTATATTCCATAGAGTGATCTTATACCTAGATCAAATAAAGGGTATTCTGTTTCTTTGGCTTGCCACTGACTTGCTGAGTTGCCTGATATTACCTGATTAATCTTGTATTATGTTATCCAGCACTAAAAACTATATGCAACTATATGTGCATATTTTTCATAAATGCAATAGAAGTCTGGGGAAAAATAGCCTGAAAAAGACTTCAGAAATTCAGATTTAGACAAGTGATTTCATATTTCCCTATTCAAGAATCCTTAGAGGACAACAATTTACAGAGCACACACAGCTGACACTTTCATTTACACTTTATTTTATTTCAAATTTTTATTTATTTATTTATTTATTTTTCAAGATACCTCATATTTGAGACTCAAAATAGAAGTATTCAATTCTTAAAACAAGTTTTCCACACTTTTTTTGAGTGTTGGAAGTAATTGAAGAAAATAAAACAGTTTTAGAAAAAAAAAAAAAAAAGGAACAAAAGAGACACAAGGTTTAGTGAATCCTAATAATAGAATTCACTTAGAACCCTAATAATACTGACATGAGGTACTGACAAGTAACACTGTTGAACAGCACTGGAGCTATGTCTTGAGGATGCCTCACCATGCAGATTGGCTTAAGAAGCAGGCTGGAGAAGCCCATACAGGCTTTTAGACCATACTTTTTTTGCAATCAGCAATCTCTGAGAGATCACCTGAACCCCTTAGAACTTACTGTGTTTTGGCTCCCAGGCTCTCATACTGGCAGTTTTATTAAGACCATCAGCCTCTGGGTGTAGACCTCAAGCCACAATATTTTGGTAATTTGTCAATTACTAAACAATTTGTTCCAAAGCTGGTAACACCGTTGTTGCGAGGACATTTGTTGTCGATGGAAGGAAGACACAGACGCTCAATATGAGTGATCAGTGAACTTCGATTTTTTGGATAGCTCAGTCATCTTTTATCTAATTCAATATAATTAGCTCATACATATTGCAAAAGTTAAGCTCATGATTGGTTAGTGCATTTCTCTATTTTATCAGCTAGTTTCTCACTCCCATCGACCGAAATAACACAGCCAGTACTTTCCCAAACCTCCAACGGATATCGTGTCCTTGTGCCTGATTAGCTCCCAGACGTTACGTACTTTCTCAGACTCATATGAGCTGTGTTCGATACTTTTTTAGCTCGTGACCTCCTAGTTGGTCAACATTCACATGACCTACTTCACTTAACCATTCCTCCACACACCGTAGCTAACAGCTTCCAGGGTCAGTGGCTTTAGGGTAGGTCCATCATTTAGACTGACCTAGAATAAATCAGTTATGTGAACTTTCCCCAGCTTTTGATGAGAAAAGCTTTCATTATTTGTTTTGGAAGTAGTCTGGTTGATCTGTCCCAGATCTGCCAAACTTGGCAGTAATAAATTGCTCTGAAGCAGTCTGATAGGACTGGTGGATTTGCCATTGATTTGGCAAAATGTAGTCAAATCTGAGATGAGTCAAACAAAGCATTCAGCCTCAGTTAAAGATTTTTTAATGAAAATATTGTCCTGGGAAATATCTTACCATCTGTACTCAAGTTAATAAAGCCAGTTCTCACTAATTTCATAAATATGAATTACATGCATGTTTCCATTAACATTTTACCCTAATCACAAAGTTTTTGTAACTCATAAGTCAGGGTTTTTTCAATACACGTAGTAATTCAGTTTTTGATCAGCAGCTTTCAGCAGTCCTTGTGTTTTGTTTCCTTTCTCATATATGTTTATCTTCCCCAAACAGATAACAGACCATGCAGCTGTTTAGAATACTGTCAAAACTTTTTTTGTTTTTATTTTATTTTTTATCCATATTTGCTTTTCCCTTGCTGTGCCTGAAGTGCATAGCCACCATAAAACTCACAGATTATAAGACAACCAGAAAGAGTCCAGTTGCCATTCTCATTGTTTGTTTGTATGACTCTCTCCAAAGTTTCCTGGGGATCCCAAGTCCATAAGGGCACATGAAGCCCGCATATTGCTCCTTCTCCTCTCCTTTCTTGTGTATGTTCATACATCAGAACAAATGGTCAGAATTAAAGTTCAAAACAGATTGAAATTGCAAGGTGGACATTGATGTAATAATCTGAATTTAAGGAAAATATTAAATAATGTAAAATTTTTATCATAAAAGCTTTTTTTTTTTTTTTTTTTTTTTTTTTTGTGCCAACCTTCCTCCTTTGCATATGGTCAAAACTAAGCTTTAATTGAATATCTTGATCACTTATCTTGTCCACACCCCATTAGGATTCATAAAGTCATTGTTTCCCAGTTCATTTTTAATAAAGGTCTCTACTTAGATACACTTTGAAATTTCCCTTTTCACCATAGTAGAAACATAGAAGAGCCCAGATTGGAAAGGACCTCGAAAGATAATCAGGTCCAATATTTTATGTAAAAAGGGAACCTAGATAAGATTATCTAGCACCCTGTCCTATCACATCTTTAAAATCTTCAATGATGAAGATTCTACCATGTCCCTGGGGAGGTTATGTCAATGATTGATTGCTCTTACTGTAAAAGAAAAATATTTATTGTATGCAGATGTAATGTCTCTTGGTGCATCTTGTACCAATTGCCTGTTACTTTCTCCATGTAATTCCTTGTGAAAAGAGAACCTCTATACTCTTTGTAATCACTCTTTACGTATTGTAGTGTTGTGATGAGGTCTCCCCTGAGCCTTCTTTTCTTCAGGGTGAAAAGACCAAATTCCTTTTGTATTAGGTTGTTCATATGAAACACAAGAAAGCTGGATTTATTTATTGATTTATTGTTAAAGGAAATAAATCTCACATCTATTTCCTAGATAAAAGCCATCACACCTCTCATCTCCAAATAATTCTAGTGGAATAAACTTACTAGGCAAAGCTGAAAATCAAAGGCAATGCTTCCCCTTATTGGTGTGATAGGAATTAAAATCAAGAAGTCTTGTATTTTCATCCTAGCCCATGAAGGTCATACTTATACTAGTAAACTAAAAATGACCAGGGCATGGAATTCAATGCATGATGACTGTTTAGTCATTTACACACTCCTTGGCAGTTTTGTTTCATAACAGCTAACACCTTACCAGACTGTGAAAAGCTTGGAGAAAAGCAAAGAGAAAGGTTCTGAAGAACAAGGAGTGTTCCTCCCATGCAGAATGGATGAGGTGTCCTGTCTGAGGAATGGAAGACAGTTAAGTCATAGCAATATCAGTCCTAGTCTATTCTGCTTACTTGCATGTGCGCCAAATGAAAGGCAATGAATGAAAATCTGAACTAATCTTTGGAAAATATAACTTTCAGGCTTTCTCGCAGCTTTCTTGAACGCTCTTGTTACAAGATTAAAATCTAACAGACTACTCCGTCTGGCTGGGTGATACTTGTTGTAGAGCGGAAGCATTTTCAATACTTATCTGATATGTTCATCCTGGCATCTAGAGCAAGGGAGATAGACCCATGCAGGTGCCTACAGGGGCATGACACGTGAGAGTCATAAATAGTATCTTCTCAAGGCAGAGAAGAACAAATTAAATGCAGTTTACATGGATCCCTCCTCAACATGCATATTTTTGTCTATCCTATTTTAAGACGCTTTACTTTTTAAATGAATCATATAAGCAGCTTAATCTTATGATTCCATCAGTAAGTCCAGTGCTTAAAAACTAGGTACTGGGACAGTTTAGCTCCTAAATTAATGTTGAATCCAAGCCAATGAGACTTAGTGTTTCTAAATCCCCACTGAATAATAGTGGGGTAGGAGAAGGAGAAAATTGAGTTTTAGCCAGTCTGTCTAAGAATAAATCATAACCCTGAGGATATATTCTTATAATGCCTCTGATGGGAATTCATTGTGACTTTGATGAGGAAGGGAAAGACAGAGAAGTAGAATGCATCAAAGTATTTGAGAAACCTCCAAGTAAGCAAATAGAATTGGAATTATTCAGTGTGATTATGCACATCCCAAAGCTGTCTAAACATAGACCATAAACATAGACTAGTCTTAAGGTGCACATTACAGCCCAGTGGGAAGAAAACTAAGCTTCAGTAATCATACTGCACATATAAAATTTGCATTTAAATAGCATTAATGACTTATGTGTCAAAGTCATAAAAATAATAATAAAAAAACCTAAAAACTCCTTGGGCAAAAACAATGTTACTATATATATATTATGTGTATATACACATATACTATATATATACACACATATATAGTAACTATATATATGTATATATGTAACTGTATATATGTATATAATTATATATAGTAATTATATACTATATATACACACACATATATAACATATATATAGTACATAGTTACTATATATAATATATGGTATACATTTATATTGTATATAAATGCTTGATGAGGTAAAAGTTGTAATTGCAAATACACAATTTCTATCAGAAAAATATTAAATTCACCTTGAATTCAGTTGAATTCACTTCCATACATTTGGAAATACTCATACTGATGTGAGCTGAATGTTCCAGTTACACTGTAATCTTGTTTCAAAGGAACAAGATTTAGAATCTGATGCATTAAACACACCACACATTATCTATATTCATTTCCCAGTGAGTTTCCTTGAGCAAGTCTGAATTTTGTATGAAAGAGACCCTCCCTTCTGCAGGAAAGGAGACATTTTTTATTCTTGGGATTGTATCAGTCAAGCACTAAAACATTCTGATCATCTGTTACCATGGAACAGTAATCCATAAACCCTCAGCCAGAACTTCTGTTCATCCCCATCACAGTCATCTCATCTGGCCCATGTTATTGCCTCACTAGAGTATTTCAGTCCTTTATACTAGATCTTGTAGAAAATTCTCTTAATGTTCGGTATTTTTTAAGGTGATAATAAAATACAAATGTAATAAAATTACTGGTTTATTTTACTAATAATTTTATTTTGAGGCAGAATAGATCACCTGAAAATGTGAAATATTTTCCTTCGTGTTCAGTCCATACAGTATGGACAATATAGTGAAATAAGTGCAAATGAAATAAAGCACCCAAGGAATATTTATACAAAATTTGCTTCAAAGAAGAAAAAGTAAGTGGTTAGGCATTTATGTAATGTTCTGTTTCAGTATTTACTGAATTAAATATGCCATCTTTCCCTTCAATTTATATTGTACAGGATATTCAAAATGATAAAATATAAAATGTGACATTTGATGAATAAATACATCGAAGGGAATATTTAAAATGCTGAAGTGATGTTACTCTTTTATTTTTTTATTTTCCCATGGAACATTTACATCAAAATATACAAGAAGAATCACCTAGTTCTTTCAGAAAAAAAAAAGTAATAATAAAAAATTCAGTGTTGGATTTGTGCCATCATGCACTGTATTGCCAAAACAGCATTCAGTTTCAATTTTCTAAAAGCTTGAGGTTTGTGTGTTCATAGCAGTGAGCTGTTAGCACCTTTTCCCCCATTTGTCTCCTCCCATGTGTCAGGGAATGTATGGTTAAATACATGTTCGAAAAAAATATTAAATAAATTGCAGTGGTTTCATATACTGCTTCTATGGACCACAGGCTGAGAAACACTATAGTAGAGTATTTTGAAATATTTTGTTACATTCTTAACCAACAGAACAAAAACAAATGTTGAGAACATATAATAAATAGATTTTTCTCTTGGATCTGAAAACTGTGTTTGATTTCTAAGTGTATTCAGAGGAATCTGTCTGAAAAGATGCTTTTTACCTTACCAACTACGTCAATAGCCTGAGGAGAGACGTCTTATGTATTAGATCTATATTAATACCCATATATATATAAATGAGCAAACATTGACCTAACTTAGAAGATTTATACCTACAAAAGATGTCCAGAACACAGAATTTTCATTAATTGCAGCAAGTTGCATTTATCTCTGCAAGGATCGACAAATGAACAGCATAGATGCTCTTTGGCAACACAAATGATAAGTGGCTTGTATGATCTCTCCAGTACAGATCAAACTGGGAAGGAAAAGGTGGGAAACATAATGAATCTAGACCATGTATGTGTTAGATTTTTATATGCTTGTCTGTACGTCAATTCATACAAGAAACTATATCTCAGAGGAAGAGAGAACCAACAGCTTCCAGGGATGTAACTCTAGGATTCTGTAGCCATCACGCTGCACTTATTCTGTATATCTGTAGCATCGGCTGCAAGGCAAAAAGGGAAAAGATAACTGCTAGCTGTGAGGAAGTTTACAATTCTACTGAGCACTAGCTACACAAAAAATATCCATTATGGTCTATCTATCTGTGTATAAGATATGAATCTGGGACAAGAAATTAATGCTCCAGTAATGTATAAGTACTTGGGTTGTTACATGCATGGTACATGGTAAGTCCCATGGTACATTTCTGAAGGTACAGTCTTTTAGTCATAAAGACAAAGATAATTACAGCTTTTCTGTAAAGGCAGAGAAATACTGTAAAGGAGTAAAACTTGTAAAATTTCTGCATTCAGAAATGAATGCAAACAGAAATAATGCAAACAATTGCTTTCTGTGATCAAATTTGGCAGTTCAATGACAAGTCAGAGGTCATAATCAGAGGTCATGATGTTGGAGATTAAGACTAATGAAATAGATATTTTATAAATGGGGGAGAGAAAGCCATACCTCAAAAACTCCAGGGGCTAACCATAGATCTTCCTCAGACAAGATAGGTATTGCTGAATTGATTCATCTGTTCTTAATGTAGCCAAGAAAGGGAAGAAAACCAAACCAAACCAAACAAATTAAAAAGAAGACACAGAATAACCCCCACCAAAAAAAAAAAAAAAAAAAAAAAAAAATCACTTTTGCCTTAAATCTCCAAATCATTTAAGAAGCCCAAGTCATTTTGGATACAGTATATGTATGGCTTATTAAACAAACTACTCATTTCTGTCTCAGTGCACATATCATAATGTTTGAAATATTAGAAATGCTGTGCATTAGATTAAAATTATATGCTGCATCTGAAGCATTAAACTTTGACAGGACTGTGTTGGCTAAGTTAACAAGAAAGCACTCCACAGAGAAGATACTAAAACAGTCTATTAGCTGTGCAAGCAATTATCCTGATATGCATTTGTGGTGTTTTAAAACTGCAGAAAATTTCATTTTACTCATACAGCTCTGAAATACAGCTGATTAAAAGACTTAGCTGTAAGTATGAAATTGTATGCTGTCATTCTAACCCTTTGTAACCAGGCTCTGAGAGAACAACTGAAATTCAATACTCTAGTCGAATGTATTAGTAAAGCCTAGATAAGTTTTGGCATAAAATTGATTAAAGTATTCTAATAACATTTATGCTACATAAAAAAGCAATGCAGCCAAGATGTCTGTTAGAGGGGATTTGAAAAGTCTAAGTTCATTAAAAAAAATCAAAATATAATGTTTTGAGTCATTTCATTGATGGTTCAAAAATCTTTAAAAAAAGAAGCTGAAGCTTTAAAATACTGAACTGTATTATCACTGCTTGTCACGGTTATTCTAACCATGTTGTTTTCTTAGCTAAGTTGTACTGCTTTTTTTTTTGGTGCTACTCTTCTCTGCCAGAAAAGAGACTTCAAAGAATCTGAAAATGGCTTATTTTGTTAAAATCCTCTCCTGCTGGGCTATCATTTGCATAAGGATACATGGCAGCTGCTTCTTGGCTCTCTTTGACTTGTTTAGAAATTCACACTTCTAATGTAATTTTTCTGTGAACATTGGGAGTGATTACCTGTATTTTCCACAATTAGCTTCCCAAACAGGTGCTGTAGTGACCTTTATAGCAGGTGTTCACTGTTTTTTGGTGTTGTTGGCGGAGTGTTGTTTTGTTTTGTTTTGTTTTGTTTTGTTTTGTTTTTCCCTAGTTTTGAGACTGGTATTATTATGAATATATGAGCATTGCACAGTCCATTCCATGCCTATCCACATGCTTCCGCATCCACAGGGGCTCTGCTAGGTTAGCTTTACTGTTTATACTGCATGAATTAATTCAGCTGTCTTCACGTTCTTCCCTTTAGATCTAATCAGAAACACTATATTAATAAATGATCCCTCTGTTTAGGGACATTCAACTGCTGAGACACCCTATGAAGCAATAATGGGTGGTGATCGTGTCTTGCTTTCATCTGTATGGCTTTATTTCCATTTTTAAAAACTGTTAGCTCTATTTCTAAAAAAAGTGCTGATAGCTAAAAATGATGTTCTGCATATGTAAGGATTCATAAATGTGTATATTCCCCTTTTTGTGAGATCCCAAGCTTGTTACTTAACAGGAAAAAAGATGGCAACATTCAGTAAATACCTGAAAACTCACATCATTCAGTCAAGGATAAACTGTTACTTAGAAAAAAGGTATTATCAATGTGTTATAATAACTAATAATTACCTTAATTAATCAATTTTAAAAATAGTTACAATAAAGGATATTTCTTGACTATTCACCCCTTCATAATTACTCACACAAGGCAAAACAATAAAGGAAGAGTTCCCTCCTGAAGGCCAAAATACTTCTAGTTTTCCTCAAATCCATGCATTTCTTGCTTGCTACATCTGTAGAAACCCTCCACTGGATCTTGCAATGAAAATTTTGTTCAGAGCTCATTAAAAGCCCTCTTTGATTGTTTCCATAGGGCCCTTTCAGTAAAAGGTAAAGCAAATACTCTACAACATAGTAGAGCAATACAGGGTTGAGATGCTGAAGTGATGAGTGAAATATCACAAAATTCTTAGTTATAGACAAAGGACTCTTTTTTTTTTTTTTCTTTTCTTTTTTTTTTTTTTCCTGCCAAATCCCAGAATTATTTTTGCTGATTCAATAAGGATTAATCCAGCTAAAGTGAAAAATGAGTTATGGGACAACATCAAGTTTCAACTGTAAGGATGCCTTCACAGTTTGAAACACGCAGTAACAGGGAGTTATCATACAATAAGGAGGTGAGCAGAATGACTGCCAACAGGAAAAAGGAAAATATTAGATATAAAATTCTGGTCACATTAGTAAGTTTCTTTTTCATTTTCACATTGACATATCAATACATGCTTGTATACAATTTTATTTGTTAACATAACCATATTAGTATTTACAGAAAAACCTTCCTTTGCAATATCCCTTGCAGTATATACTTTTTGTTTATATTACTAGTGGAATGCACTATACTCCAGCTGAGTATAATAAGGTGAAACAAATAACTAGTTATTGCATAAAGCTGTGTTAAAATAATGACATTTCCATACTGTGTATTATTCTTCATCTTCAAATTTTAATACATAAATTGTACCATGATCTGTTGAATAACAGATCTTCCTTTCTTTCTCCAGTTTTTTTTTCTGCTTTATTGCAAAAGAAACTGTCAGAAAAATAAAAAAATCTAGCTCATGGTATGTTGCGTTATGCATTATGCATTATTACCTACATTATTACCTAAGCGTATTAAATTAAATACTGAATTAAATAGCTTTTTTTTTTTTTTTTTTTTTTTTATTAGATTAACAGTGTTATCTTAGTTCATGATAATCAGGAAATATCCAAGTTCTTTAGCTGACTCATTTGACATATCATTATATTGCTTTTCCTTTAGGAATTTTTATGTCCTGTCTTGCACTTTCCAAAGATTTTACCATGGAAAGGAAATACACCCTTTTCTTTCTGTCAAAAAGGAAAGAAAGATTAAAAAAAAAATAGTTTTAATTTAAATATTCTGAAACAAAACAAAACAAAACAAAACCACTTTTGTATAAGATAAACATTATACATAAGGTAAATATATATGTAAGATAAATATTTTTTTTGCCCTGAAATGTCATGTGAAAGTTATTTTACATAGATAGAATTTTTAAAAAGGAGTCATTGAAAAAAATAAAATTTAAAAAGATTTAGAAGTTATTTTTCTAATTCTCCAGTAAATTGGTCTTTTTAAAAAGAAAAAAGTTAAACAATTAGTATAAAAATAAAAATCCAATTTTTTTTTTTTTTTTTTTTTTTTTACCTACTTGAATTAAATACATGAATAATTTTTATCACTTCATCATATTTTTTGTTGTTTTACTATTTTTTGGAAACAAACAAAAAAACACATAGCATTATTATTATTATTATTATTATTAACAAATTCAGCCTTTTATTCATTGCCACTTCTTTTATTCCATGTGACAGTTTTATCTTAGCAAATTATAGAACTCAACACATTTTTCTAGAACTTGTAGAACTTGCAGTAGATAAGACAGAATTATGATTTAGTTATGACTATTAGGTATTAGTATAGATTCAAGATGGCTAGAGGAATTAAGATAGGGAATGAGGCCTAAGAGAAGGAGATAGGGGAGATAAATACTTGTATTGTGAGTGCTAATTACTTACTGTAGAGATTGCAGGATGGAAGCAGGACTAGATGTTTTTTGTTGATGAGAATGGTTGTTAAGTATATAAACTGGTGTGGCTAGAGGAACTTAGAGTAAAAAATATGGGAGAATTAGTTGAGTTCAGGTTAGAGGATGGATTTAGGTATTAGGATTAGGACTAAAAAAGTAACAATGTAAAAAGGTGTATTTGATGCTATGGAAGAAAAGTTGCAGAGAATAATGTACTTACATACTTCCTGGGCAAGAGTTATAGAGATTTCGTAGGAATAATGAAGTTGATTGAGGTGGCAATGGACAAAGATATTGAAAATAGAAACAAAAAGTGAATATTTGATCCCATTGATCAAGGAGGTTGGAAGTATGATTTGAAGGTGAGGGAATGGGCAAACAAAACATGTCTTGTAATTTCATTAGGGAGATTCAAAACTATTCCTAATTTTTAGTAGGGAATTATGAAGAAGAATCTGCTCATCCATTAGAAGATTCTTGAGTTTCATGATTCCTATCAACAATAGAAACAGGATGGCAAAACGCTTAAATGCTGTTTATGTAGTAGATAAGAAAACATCACTGCTCACTTGGCTGCAGACATAACAAGACAGGGGTATTTATGAACTTATGAAAAGAAGCGGAAAAGGGCAAGGGAAAAGAAAATGGAAAAGTAAAGGGAAAGAGGAGGAGAGCATATATATGAAACATTTAGAGCAGCTACTTCCCATTAACTCTGTGACTGTAATTGTGACCCCTTAGTAGTGTGAGAAATCTAAATGATACTAAATAAGTAAGATAATGTATCAGGAAAATATGGTACATTATTTTAAAATACACACTACACATCTGCTTACTTGGTCTAATCATTTCATTGAAATTCAGGTTTACTTCTTCTTCTGACTCTGACTCTTCTTTTGCTTCTTCTCGACTCTTCTTCTGACTCTTAAAAAAAAATGATTTTATTTTGATTCCTAGCTTTAACACTCCCAGACTGACTATTTGTGAAAACACTGAGACAGAACAGCTCACTCAGGCAATTTCCATAATTATATTTTCCTATTCCCAATGGAATGTTAACTTCAAACAAGGGCAGATTGATAAGTATGGCAAGATATATAGTGAAGTGGAATCACACATTGAAGATATCATACAGATGGAAAATTTTCAGCATGCATCTCAACTATGCATCTAGCTTTTGCTGCAGCCTTACCACAGCTTTTTCATAGCTAAAGAATGAACAGACACCATAAATAATTTTTATAAAAATAAAATCAAGAACAAAGTAAACCCAAAGAGTTTCAATTTGTGTGAAAAACAGGAATAGTTAACAAAGAATTTCCAATCATATCTTCAAAACTGGGCTGATTTATGTCTTAAATGGTCTTTTATGTCTCAAATACCCATATATTGATCATGTCCATGAGTAGTAGAGGTAAATTATTGTCATCTTCATATTTTTTATTTTTTTTTAATGAATACTCCAAAATATTCTTCTTCATTTTGGTTCCTTCTTTTTCACCACTACTTGCTTTTTTTCATGATTTTTTTTTTCTTCTGTATATTTATCTTGTTCAAAATTATTTTCATTTTATTGCTTTCCCGATTTAGCACTGCAGATATTTTTACCTGTCATCTTTGGTTGACAATAAGAGGTCAATTTCCTTTGTGAAACCCGGGCCTTTTTACTGATTCTTCAAAAACTGTAGTTCATTTTTTTTGCTTTCATAATGTGGTGCTGAGCCATTTCTTTTCCCAATTTTCAGTTAAATGTATCTGGCGAGATCGTTAATTGTTCCTGTCTTGCTCTCAGTCAAGCTAAATGATGCCATTAATAACTTCTCTGCATTCCCTCCAGTCACTGAATTGCTGTAGATATTTTCTATGAGGTTCATCAATTTCTTGGCAATACCAAATGGATATAAAACTTGTTTTATTCCAATTCATTAGACATTATCACCAGTTTGATGCCTTTCAAATTTCTGTAGTAGTATTGTTGTTTTTTCCCTTTCTCATTCAATATACTTCCTGTTAAAAGTATATACCTGCTAATTCCAGTGTGCATCTGACCTTTACTTCTGCCAGCTCTGCTTTATTCCTTCCTGACTGTGGCAAGCTCAATGAAGAAGTTTTTGGGATATGCAACCTTTGTAGTTCTTGTGTTCATTGCTGTCTTCTTCAGGTTGATATTACCATTGC
The DNA here is from genome assembly GCF_964035555.1 of Netta rufina. NCBI lineage: Eukaryota > Metazoa > Chordata > Aves > Anseriformes > Anatidae > Netta > Netta rufina. Next base: position 69,817,295 of record NC_140125.1, read on the forward strand.
TTTCACAGGTTTACTGAATACCCATTCATTGTAAATACCATTCAACAGTTTTACCTTGGCTCTGGTGTGGGTTTCTCACATACTTGTACACATTATCATTCATAGACAATGTTTCTTTTTAAAAGGAAAACCATAGTCAAAAGAAGATTTTATTTTTTCCCCCATGTTATTGACTTTCCTCTATTTTTCTCCGCAATTCTTCCTCAGGACCTACATAATTACTATTTTATGAAGCTTGTGTAATTTTGGGGTATTTGTACATCACTCCGTATCATTATTCATTAATTCTTATTTACACACATTTGTCTTTCAACTCAAACATTCTATTTGGTTCATCTTATCTTGGATAAAATTTCTCTTCAAGTACTCATCTGCTTCTTCACTTTATTTGTTTTCTTACTAATTATTTTCTTACTCCCTACATCATGTGTTTTATATTGGGTTACTTATTCTGTTTGTAACTTCATACTGTTACTACTCAATTGCCTTGCACTCCAAACCTTCTATAAAGATTCCAAAATTAATGTAAAACTGAAACAGAAAAACAAAGCTATGTTTCTCCATCACTACATCAGAGATGTAATGATTTTGAGTTACCTTTTTCATTATCTTTAAGCATCTGACCTTTTCTATTTGTGTTTATTCAATATATTAATATCTACTACTTTTGTTGTTGTTATCTGTAAACATAATTCTTTTAATGCAAGTGCAAAATTAGGATCTAGTCTGGTATCAGGTATAATTTCTTGACATTATACATTGACATTTATGGAAAACATACAATGCTCCTTTGCGGATCAGATTCTCTCCAGGTCAATTACTTGGTGACATTCTTCACTAAAATAAGATTATTTTGTTTCCTAGTTTTCCCTTTCTTCCCTGTCATTTCTTTTGAAGTATCCAAATGTATCTACTGCTCTATGCCAGAAAGTTTCCAGTTTCTTTCCTTCTTTTCTTTATTTCTTCCTTCAACTTTATCTTTTCATCTCTTTTTCTTTTTCTTTTTCTCTTTTAATTGAGAAATTTTCAATTTTAAATGTTTTTTTTTTTTCTTCATAATTTCTATACATTCTATCCTCTTTCTAAATTGTAAATATGATTTTTGCCTAATTTAACAGGAACCAGAATGACATATTTCTCATAACAGTGAAATTCATTTAGGACAAAAAAAAAAATAAAATAAAAAATCCTAAAGGGACCACATTTGTAATTTATGGAAAAACATGGATAACATTAAGAAGAACAGTTACAAATATTGGAAAATATCAAAATATCAATATCTGTAACAAATAGTTGCATATATTGGAACAGCAATTAGATAAAAAAACACAGAATCTAAATAAAACTTGACTGTAATGTTTAAGATAAAATTAAAGTTTAAAAAATTCAAATAATTCAATATTTTCTTGTACTATGGAAACTATGGATTAAGTGATAATCACCTTTTGTATTTTTACTCCATTTAGGTAAAGCTGTATTTATGAATCACTACCTTACAGATTTCACAGCTCTGTGAGGCTGTCATTCACAACTATCTTCAAAGTCCAGTTTATATTTTCAAGCTGATCCTTTTTCCTGTCAGTTCTTTCAGAATTTTGCTTTGGAAGATTCTTCGTATTGCTTAAGATCTTCCCTTTGTAACAGAATCCACAGATTTTTATTTATTTATTTTTTTCTTGAATTCTACAAAAATAATGTTAACAGTCACTCTCTGGGAGTGGTAGCTGACTGCTTTAGGAAAAAAATAATAATAAAAAAATAAAATATATATAGCTTATAAAGCAAACAGTGAACTTTTGGAATCTGTTACCACAGAGAGCTTTGAGGGCACTAATATCAGAAGGCTGAAAAATGGTTTACACAAATTTGTGGACAGCAGTTCTGTAATCAAATAATTAAGGAATTTATAGTTGAATAAACAAGGATATACCTTCTAAACACCTTCACCCAGTGTCTGGGAACTCTTGAAGGCTATGAGGGACAATGGATAATTGTCAGACTCATGTACTATCCCTAAATAGCATGTTCTACTGCATATCAAGACAGGGAAGTGGGTTAAATGGCCCATTATCTACTGAATTTCTCATTTCTTTTGTTTAACTATTCTTTAGATTTTTATCATTATGTTTTCCTACTGAATACAACTTGACCGAGTCCCTTACTCATGTTGTTGTTGTTGTTGTTGTTATTATTATTATTATTATTGTTGTTGTTATTGTTGTTATGGTTATTTTGTTTCTCTTAGGATAAGCCATAAATTGAACAAAAAAGAAAAAAAAAGAAAAAAAAAAAAAGGTAGTGGTAAGTTAGAAAACATAATGCCTTTAAAAACCCAAAATCACCCAATAACCAATAGACTTCAATGTCCTGCCACAAATGCTAGCACATTCTGGACAATAGTCACCTCACCATAAAGCAAGTTGACAGCAGAATAATTATGTAAATCCATGTAAAATCAAGCTACAAGGTGTGTGTTCAAGATCAAACAATCCAGACAAAGCTTGGCAAATCCTGAGAACTGCTATGTTTTTGTTTGTTTGTTTGTTTGTTAGTTGTTTTAAAGACTGGGGCTTGTTACTAGCGCTTGGCAACATTACATTGCCTTGACCATATCTTATACTTACCTCCAATTATTCATTCACTTATTTCCTGTTGTAAGGATCTCTATAACACCTTGCCATACTTTTCTTCCCACTTTACCAGTAGAGAAAAGTCTGTTATTTCCTATTGACTTTCACTTAGGTTGTTTCCAGACTATTCCCTCATTATTTATACTAGTTTTACAACTCAGATTTATTAACAGTAGGGATTTATTGTCATCAATTAAATCAAATACTTTGTCAACACCTCTCAGACAAATGTAATAAGAAACTCATCTCAAGCATTAGGAGGTACTTTTATCCTTTCTGACAAATAAATTTAGTTAGTAAAGTAAAAACAATGAGGCACCACTTATATCAATGCTTACAATCTATATTTTTAAGATAAAATGGAAGGTTATAACTTGCAGTCTTACTCTGATTCCATCTTGCTTAAATGTAATATTTCTTAATCAGCTGATATTTGTGATTTTGTTTCTCTGTGGGTACTTTCCAGAATAGTGTATTGGCTTTACATAGCAAGGTTTTGGTAGTGTGTGGCAGGGGAGGCATCTGTGAGAAGAGTCCAGAAGCTGCCCCATGTTAGATAAGGGCCAGTTTCAGCTTGCTCCGGAGGGACTTGCCACTGACCAGAGTCAAGCCAATAAACTGTTTGTGTCTCTGGGAGAGCATATTTAAGAAAGGGGAAAAAAAAATGCTGTGCAACAGCAGCTGTGAGAGCTAGGAGTGAGAACCAACCCTGAAGCCCCCAAAGGTCAGTGCAGCAGGAGGGCAGGAGGCGCTCCAAGCGTGCAGCAGCAGTTCCCGCAGTTCCCTGCAGCCTGTGGAGAGGCCCCTGGTAGAGCAGGCTGGCCCCTGCAGCGCATGAGTCCCACATGAAGTAGATCTCCATGCTGCAGTCCATGGAGGAGCCCCAGTGGAACAGGTAGATATGGCCTGGAGGAGGCTTCAGCCCATGGAGAGCCACCACAGAAGCAGGCCCTGGGCTGGAGCTGCAGCCTGTGGAGAGAAGCCCACGCAGAAGCAGGGGTACCTGCTCAGCTGCTGCTGCCAATGCGGGACCTGTGTTGGAGCAATTTGCTCCTAACAGAGGGAAAGAGTGGCGGAGAGGAAGGAGTAGCAGACAAAGTGTTAGGAATAACAACAGCCCCCATTCCCCTCAGTGCTGCTTGGGGGGAAGAGATGAAAAAGAGTGGTTGGGGAGAAGGTGCTTTTAGTTTGTTTTCTTTGTTTCTCGCTGTTGTAACTTGTTAGCAATAGAAAATAGATTACATTAATCTCCCTATGCTGAGTCTGTTTTGCCCATGATGCTAACTGTTGAATGATCTCCCTGTCCTTATCTCAGCCCTTGAGCCCTTTTCATTCTATTTTTTTCCCCGTTTCCCTTTGAGGAGGGGAAGTGAGAGAGCGGTTGTGGTGGAGCTCAGCTGTCCAGGTGAGTAAAACCACCACAAATGGCTACAACAAAAGTATGCTCATATGAAGTAGCTACAAGTGAGTTGTTAGAATGCTTACTTTTACATTTACATTTACATTTACATACTCTATCTTATCTGTTAATCATGCATTCAGCTGATAATTCCTTAAAAGTTCTGTTAATTTCTAAATCCAAATGGAAAGAACCACCAAGAGCTGCTTGCATATTTCCTTTCCCTACACCTCTCCCCTAATAAACTCTATGGAGATCGAGTAGAATTACCCCCCAAAATTTTCCTCCTTTCCTATACACTACAATGTATAATTTATCGTGAATACCTGGCATCTAAATTGCATGTATTGTAGTAATGATAGTAATACCTAGACTTCCTATAGTATTAGCAGATTAACGGAATTCAAAGTGTTTTGCAAAGAAGGTCAAAAGCATTATTAATACTAAAATAAACCACATACAAATAGTGTTTAAAACAGAAAAATAAATTAAACCCTTAAAAATAATTTTATCCCAAAGCACTTCCAATTTAAGGCAATCTTCAATGTGGATAAAATGTCTTTCCCCAAAGTATTGACTTAGCAATTTTAGCACTTTATATATTCATTAGTTACTGGAAAGAGATGCATTTCATAACTTCTTTGCCTATTAGACTTCATAGTAAACAATGTAGATGTACATTTATTTATTTATTTTTTCTAGGTGCTGCTAAATCAACAAATGCCCAGGGTTGCCTCACTCCACAAACAATGCCTGTCATTCCAGACAGGGTAGGTTTCCTTTCTGATGTCCATGCAGAAAGAGACATGAGGGTGTTTGTTTGTTTTAAAGAGAATTAAGAAGCTTTTTTATTTTTTTTTTTTAGATTATGCTATTCTTCTACTGTGGATGGACTTTGTGCCAGTCTTTCTTCCTTCTTAAAACTATTCTGTTATTTGAAAACTTAATTTTATTTGTAACTGCAGCAAATTTCTTCAGTGACTTTAATGTATCACATGTAGACATGCTACTGCAGAGTTCGTAACCAAGCGTGCCCTGACTGAGAGTTTCAAGGTCAAGGTAAGAAGGAACTTGAAGGATGTTGTGAAGCCTGCAAGACTGAGAGGGGAGGATGAGGCGTTTTACCAACAATCACAAAAGCCTTTTCGCAAGCACTCCACGAGGCTACTTGACTGCCTTGGTGAGAAAATGCATATGAATTAAGTAAACTGGAGATTAGTTCTCTCTCACACCTGATTTCTATGTGATTTTTTATTGCAAGTTTTCATGTGGATTTAAACTTTGTACATACTATAGACATTTTTTATTTTATTTAGTTTCCATCATTTTTGTAAGATATTAAGATGTTAGTCTCGATCTAAAGAATGATATTGAATTAAACTTCAAGTACTACTGTGAATTTAGTGTTTTTATTAGCTGAGTTACACTTAAAATCTTGTTCTGAAAAAAAAAAAAAGTTAACAATTCATATTAAACAAAGAAATATGTTGTTTATTTATTTTTTTATTAAATGCCAGATTGTTGAATTAATTTAGAAAAGCTCCAAGAATACAGTTAAAATCCTGGGATGCATTTGGAGAAGTGTTGCCAGCATGTCAAGGGAGGGGATCGTCCCCTTCTGCTTAGCACTGGTGAGGCCACATCTGTGGCCCTCCAGTACAAGAGAGACATCAGCATAGTGGAGACAGTCCAATATGGAGCCATGAAGATGGTGAAGGGATGGGAGTATCTCTTCTTTGGGGAAAGACTGAGAAAGTTGGAACCACTGAGCTTTGAGAAGAGGAGGCTCAGGGGTGACCATCCATAAATACTTGAAGTGAGGGTGCAAAGATAACAAAGCCAGGCTCTTTCCAGTGATGCCCAATGCCAAGACAAGAGGCAATGGGCACACACTGAATCACAGAAGGTTCCATTTGAACATCAGGAAGCACGTTTCTTTTTTTTATTATTATTTTTTTTTCTTTTTTTATCATGTGTGTGACTGAGCAGTGACACAGGTTGCCCAGAGAGGGTAGTGTAATGTCCCTCCTTGGAAATGTTCAAAAGCTTCCTGGACATGATCCTGGGCAGCCTACTTTGGGAGGCCCAAGGGGCTTGGACCAGATGACCTCCAAAAGTCTCTTTCAACTTCAACCATTCTGTGATTCAGTGCTTTCTTTATTAATATTTCTACTTTTTCCACTGTTCCAAGCTCACCCTTTCAATGATCTTCTGGGTCTGAAATTTAGTTTTACTCTGTCATGAAGAGTGACTGAAGGCAATTATCATCCCGAGGTCTTCCATGAAATGATATGATTTTCATAGTGGGGGTTTTATCTTCCCCATTCTTGGACCCACTTGGGTTTATTTTTATCTTTATCTATTTTTTCTTCCTGTTTACTGATTCTCAGCTCTAGTCCAAAAGTTTCACAGTCTCAGATGTATAGCTCCTCTGATACCCAAATAAAATAAAAGACTATGCATGTATTATGCAGTGACTACCTGATTTTATTAGACCATTGCCATAAGTTGTATTCACAACAGAAACTAAAAACAGTCCAGTCAATAACCACTTGACAATTAACCTAAAATCTTATCTCAGGCAAACCCAGAAAAATCCTGAGAACTATACTGTCAGGTTAACTCAAAGCCTGCAGCCTTCTTTACAGAGGATACAGGACTGAGCTGGTAATCTTCAACTTCATTTTATTGTAAAAGCAAATAAATGTTTCTTTGTGCATCCACCATTTACTAAAATTCTTCTGTTGGTCTCATAAGAGTCACCTTGAATGGCTAGGGATCAAATGGACTTAGAAATTATTTGTTCTACTTTTAGACTCCATGTATTTTAGAATCATAGAATCATAGAATATCCCAAGTTGGAAGGGACCCATAAGGATCATCAAGTCCAACTCTAAAAATTCTTTTAGAATTTTTAAATTTGTGTTGAAATAATAAACATAAAAATTAAAATTAAAGTAGTAAATATGTATCCACTGTGGATTATTGTAGTCTTTTTAATCTATGTCATGATCTGGAATTGTCATTGAAAGCTTGATTTTAGCAGAGACATCATGGTATCCCTTCTAACCAACTGTGAAGGGCTCTTGTACTGTCTGTTCTAGATCCTGGCTTGCTATTCAGTCAAGACACTAAAAAATTAAGTTCAGCTTTTCTTGACCTGCCAAAAAGTTCTTCTAAAAACAGACAATTTAATAAGAGTTTCCTGGTGTAATACAAATTTTAGGAATTTAAAAGTTAAAAATCTTCAATTTTAAACACTAGATAACATCCTTCCTTCCTTAAATATCTTATCAGTTACCCTCTGTAAGTGGCTATTTCTCTCCATTGACTTACTGTTTCTTACAGAAGGTGTGTAAGGCTTACTTAACTTTTGACTTGAGTGTCTTTCAGCTTTAAATTTTATGTTTTCTTATAGGAAAAATTGGTCATTTCTTGTGTGATAATTGTATGCATTTTAATAGTATCGCAGAATCACAGAATTATTTATGTTGGAGGGGATGTCTGGAGGTCACGTGGTCCATCCCCTGTGCTCAAGAAGGGTCACCTACAGCACACGTCTGAGGACCATTTTGAATATAGTTGCTCCAGATAGCTTCTGAGTATCTCCAAAAGGGACACTCCACAACATCTCAGGGCAGCTTGTGCTCAATCACCTGGACAGTGAAAAAGTATTTCTTGAGGTTCATATGAAATCTCCTATGTTTCAGTCATGTCCTCTCAGCACTGCACTGCACTGTACCACAAAGCCTCAGCTGGTTATGTGCATAAACAGCTGATATTTTGATTTCTGTAATACATCTAAACTCAATGTAAACTAAGTATTTCGGTATCTCATCTTTGTAGCCCTAAATTTCACGTTTCAAGTATAACAATACTAACAAGGTCAATAAGCACAACTTTATAATCTAACTTCTCTGAGTTTTCAAATAGGATCCTGGTGTCAAAATGCAAGACAGAGAAGATGATTTCACAGTTTGCCGATGTATCTGCAGATATTAATGTCCACTTTCAGTTGCAGATTTGCTGATCTGACTGACCTGTATTTTCACCAGTTTTGCACTACCTTTTTGCTTCTGATCAGAAGAAGGCATGCATTTGACTCCTCCCAAGGTAAAATGAAAAGGTCTTTGCTTGTGGTTCATACTGTCAAGAAGCAGCTATTTTTATTGATCTCCATTTGTGTTGATCATGTTACTCAGGAAAGGGAAAATTACAGTTGTTTATATAATCACTGCTCAAGACTTTTATCTGTAGTCAGTTTTTAGGTCTATCAAGTTTATGGCGTTTTTGTTGTTGTTTGTTTGTTTTCTGATTGTTTTGTTTTTGTACCTTCATTTTTCTTTCCAGTGATGCAAAAAATATTTTTCTATTAAATGTAATGAAAGCAAAATGCTTTTCATTCTCATCTTTCACAGAAGCAAACCACGCACAAAGTCCAATACAGTATGTTCCCTGTAATCATTCTAACTAGTTGAGCTCCTGAGGTGCTCAAAGGTGCTAACCTTCATAATAATATTGGAGTGCCTTTCAGAAATGTCATTATATGGCAGATTTGCTTTAATACTGTTTCTGTTTTGTAGAATTGGTTCTGAGAGAAGTTCTGAGCAAGCTATGGATATGATATCTTACTAAAATCATTTCAGTTAATATAAAGAAGGGAGTAGTGAAATTGGTTGAGAAAAAGAAGTACAGAAAATGAATTTAGCAAAAGTGATTACATTTGTTTATTTTTTGGTTTTAGGTTACCTGGACCACCATTGTGTTCATACAGCTGGGTACCTAGTTGAAAATAGTGCTTGATTTTTCAAGTCTGTCCATTATTTCATGTTGTCTGGAATATTTAGAGAAGAGTAGGTTATTAAATTGAAGTCATAAACTCTAATTGTACAGTGTCAATTCCCAAGATTCATGTCTTATGTATTAGCAATCCAATTTTTTCAGAGTTCAACTTGTTGGTTACTTTATTCTACTATGAACAAACTTAACAGCTTTGTATCTGGTCTCTCTGTCTGGGTCATTTGTATAAATCAGCAGTAATATGTAACCTGGTTCAGCTATTGATCTCTCTAGAGCCCCATGAAACATTTCCTATAACTGGGAGATTTACATCCTGCTGCCAGTTGTCTGCATTTTGACAACTGGCTTATCCATGGTTATCCATGAAATACAGCTTACTGGTGTCAAAATCCATTGAATGCTTTTGGCACCTTTATCCTCTCCATATTTTTTTCACAAAAAATAATGCAAATATCTTCTTACTATTTACGCATTCAACACATTTATTTTTAACAATTTGACTCTGGCCTTGCCATTATTTATTTGTTTAGTAATTTCTTTGTTTGCTTGCTGTATTTTATATGTCTCTTCACGTCTTTTAAAGTAGGTATGACAGTTTCAGTGCAATCAGTTTGCAGTTTGGTGAACTGTGAATTGACAAATCCACTGAAATTATGGATGGATAATACAAAGTCATTTATATAGTTATATATTTATATAATACATTGGCTATTATACAATGTACATATTGATATAATAATAATATATAATATGTAATTTATATATAATGCTGAATCATTTTTATTATCAGTGGATAATACAAAATAATTTTAAATAACCACTAACAACTGTGACTGTTTTAATTAAAGGATAAAATAATATTAAAAAATATAGTTTTTCTTTTACAATTCATATTTAACACTTAATTTAATATTACTTTCAAATTTTATTTGTGCTGCTTGCTAATGATATAAAACAGTACAAGAGTCCCGCTCGTTTGCCTTCGATGTTACTAGTGGCTTCTGACCCATACTAAGTGGATCTCCCCATAGTAAGGAAAGACTTCAGTCTGTGGTATCAGTACTTCCCTTAAAAAATAAGTGGGTTAGGATAAAGTGTATGGTCTTCTAACCTGAAATTTTTGTCTTGTTTTATGTCATGTTTATATAATATTACATAACATTAATACAAATAGAAGTATGTGTGCTTAAAATGAAACATAAAAATCCCATCTCATCCAAAAAGGATCTCATCCAAGCAGGAGATGTTTCATGGCAGCTACACTTTTTCTCTAGGCAGAAAGAGAAATCTTTCAGAATTCACAGAATCCACACCAGTCTCAATATCTAGTGCTGTTGGAGGTGGTATTTAGACTTTAAAATTAATCACACAGCCTCTACAGAGTAGGATGACACCAGGTAAGCAGTTAGGGAAATGCTAAGAAAGCTGTCTGCTCATCTTTCAGTGTAATTCTCAGCTGTGGCCTCCAGAATGACATAAACAATCTTAAAAATGAAACATTTGAGCCCATAGTTAGCAGGTAGCTAACTATGTGTAGGGCACAGATGGATGTGAAGAACATCTCCTTATTGGAGTAGTTCATTTAGTTGTAATACCATCACCTTCAGTAAAAATTCAGTTAAGACATCTTCAGTCTCAAGGATATTTATGTGAATAGATCATACTATCATATCACGCAGCATCTGAAACATTGTAATTCTAATAAAATTGATACTCTTACATCACAGTTTCAGAAAATAATTGCTATTTTAATCTAAATCCAGACCAGAATAAACCAATTGCTATAGTTACATCGCTGCATGACAGTATGTTCCGCTATTTGCAGACTGTGCATGACTCTTAAAGGCAATTATATTTCTGCTACATTTGGGTATTTCAACTGAAGTTTCATAAAAAAAGATTCCAACAAGATGAGTACCTTCTGACATAAGGATGGATCTTCTCGATGGGAAGTTCCAGATGATTAGTGTCATTTTGAAATTAAATTCCCTACATAATAAACTTTTTTTTTTAAAAAAAATTTCCTTGCCTTTATTTCTTAATATTAACATAGTAGATGTTGAGGACATAGGCTTTTTATTTTTTATTTTACATTACAGAATGTAGAGAAATTCAGAATTGAGGCAAAGACTGAGAGCAATTAAATCTTCTTCCTCCAGTCCTTTAAGAGTGATGGAATGTTTCCTCCTAGAAAACAACAATGGTGTACTGCAGCTAAAAAAAAAAAAAAAAAAAAAAAGTTGAAACTACTGATTAGTTTTTTTTTTTAATTTTTCAAGATTTCATATCAGATATGCAGTAAAACTAAACAGACACTGTTAGCATTGTCTCATATAATAAAATTTATTAAAGCAACACAATCTTCTAGTACACTTTGATTTAAGAACAGAATCATCCTACTATAACATAGAAAGATAATCCTTGTTCTGAAACCTGTTTCTCAGTAGTCACCAATAGCCATCAGCCATTTATGGAAACAACATAAACAAATGATATTGGCTGACTTTCATCAAGGTATGTTTTTGCTTTTTTTTTTTTTTTTTTTTTTTTTTTTAGTGCATTAAGGACTAAGGGGTTTCCTGAAGTATTCAAGGAAACATGCTCTGTAATTATCATAACTTAGCTTGATATTTATGTATGCCCTTTGGTGAATTCCACTGTTCACTCTTAGACCACACAGAAGTATTTTTATAAAATCATAGAATCAAAAAGGTTGGAAAAGACCTCCAAGATCATCTGGTCCAACCATCCCCCTGCCACCAGTACCACCCACTAAACCATGTCCCTAAGCACCAGGTCCAATGTTTCTTTAAACACCCCCAGGGGTGTTGACTCCACCACCTCCCTGGGCAAGCCATTCCATGCCTAACTACTCTTTCTGAGAAGAAATTTCTCTTAATTTCCAACCTAAACATCTCCTGGTGCAACTTGAGGCCATTCCCTCTTGTCATATCTCTAGTTATCTGTGAGAAGAGACCAACTCCCAGCTCCTCACAACTTTCTTTCAGGTATTTGTAGAGAGTTGTATCTTTCCTCATAGCTCTATCGGGTTTGTCCTTATGCAAAAAACAATTCTTATGTAACTTTATTTACTTTCTATACTCTAAGAATATTTGTATAGCTTTTACATATATTAAATATTTTAATTTCCTTTATAATTTTTTATTCATAGCTGTTAATAACTTTAATTTTACATTGCTGTTTTTTTTTTTGTTTGTTTGTTCTTTTGTACCTTTCTAATTTAATAATTGGTTTAAAGATATCCAAAAAGATAAAAAAATATATCAAACGGAAGGAAGGGACAACAGAAAGAAACCTATGTGTATGTATGTTGATAGGAAACAGAATGAATATTAGTAAAAACATCTTGACCGTGTATTGAAACGTAACACGATGAAAAGGCAATGGTACTTTGTTGATGGTAAAGCATAAAAAAGTATACTGCTTGCATTTTTTCAATGTTAAAATTGAGAAGAACTGTAGTTTTGTTTGTTTGTTTTTATTTTTAATATCGTCTATATTATCCTTCCAAAGGAAAAGTATCTCTGACATTCCTTACTGACTGAAAAAAAAAAAAGCACATAACTGTCTTTTATGTCCTTAGGTTTGAATAGAACCACATTAAAAAATAAGGTAAGAAAATAAGAATGAGGATAAATGGAGTATTGCTTGTATGCCTAAGCCATTATTCAGTTGTGCAATGTGTATATTGCTTTTACTTTCTCTCCCAGATAATTAAAGAGCTTAGATTTTCAAATCTCAAACTTCATGAAAAAATATGTTTGTATTCAGTTCTATAGTATGCCATCAACTCCAACTTCAGAACATAATCTGGATTTCAGAATTTTCTTATACTTTTGTATAAAGTATTTGTTAAGTAACTATATATGAAAACATACTACATATATATACGTATAATATATATAATATATGTATTTCTTTATTCAGAAGGAGCTACATATATAAATATAAAAAATACAACATATATATTCCACATACACACATCATATTAATTAATTTAATTTATTAATTAATGTCGCCCATAAATATTATATATTAGATATATTAGATATTGCACAATAATACGCATAATGTGTAATGTATACTATATATCGTAAATTTTATATATAAATATATATATCATATATATATAAATTATAGTTAATAAATCCTTATAATAATTATATAACATATATTGTATGAAAAGTGTGTGTATGTACATATACAAGTCCCTTCTCAATAAAAGTCGCCAGTTTATTTCTATAGAGTTTTCAGTAAATATTACTCATCAGCTGAAGAAGGAACTTTCTCTTATTTCTTAGGAATATTCACTAAAGTTCTGCAAATATTAGTGCACAACTAGTCATGACTCACATTTTATTCATCTACCTCCTGCTCCTCCCACTGCCCTACTTGAAAAAGAATATTGTCCTAAAAAAATTACTAGATAAAAAGCGCAATATTTTAGCTCAAGCCATAGAAACTCACTTTATACTGAAGACCAGATTCAGATGATAATAAAAAAATGACAATTACACTGCCGGTCTAGCATGTTTACTTTAACTGAAATATTTGAATAAATTAAGCAACAAATCAGTCTTAATACTGAATTTATACTTTCATATTGAATGCCTGGATTGATCCAGGTGGAGCTTAGGCATCCAAATGAAGTGACAAGTTGGAAGTGGATTATCTGAGGGCTACATATATGGGCAATGAAAAGAAACAGAATAGCTCAATTAGAAGGGACCTACACAGATCATCCAAGTCCAAACTCAAGACAAAAACCTCTTGGTTGTGATCCAAACCACTTTCATCTGAATTGTCTTCTGCAGGTGTCAAGTTCATCAATATTTTCCTATGGAGGGACTCCAGAGTGATTGCACTCCTAAAATGAGCTTCTCATTAAGCTGTTCAACCAGATTAGAGAAAGACATTCATAAGTGTAGCAATGAGTGGACTGTGAGGTCTAGTTCTGTCAGGTATGGGTAAGTACCATTCACTTTTGTAGGCTGATTTTCTCTGTGCATATGAAGAAAAAAATGAGAATGTCATACTGTTTTATTATATATATGTATATATTTGGTCCATGCTACCAGCTCATACTACATGACTGACTAGTGGGCTAAACTTTTATTCATTACAGTAGAATAAGAAGGTACAAACTCTGGCATTTATCTGTTTTTCAAATATGTGCATTACAATGATTGTCACATGCTTGTAACATCCTCTTATTTTTAGTTTATAAACTAATCTTGTTTGTTACAGCTTTCCATCTTCTAGCTCTGTGCACTCTTGCACTCATGCCTTATTGTTTTAGAAGTGAATATAATTTTCCAATTTTGTCTGCCAAATTTCTACTTTCAGACCGTATCTAATCTGCTTGATATTTCTGTGATTTGGGATACAGGATATAGCCTTTGTCTCTGTCGTGGTTTAACCCGGCCGGCAGCTAAACACCACGCAGCCGTTCGCTCACCCTCCCCCCTCCCTCTCTGGGATGGGGGAGAGAAATGGAAAGTGAAGCCCGTGAGTTGAGATAAAGACAGTTTAATAAGACAGGAAAATAATCATAACAAAAATAATAATAACAATAATAATAATAATAATACAATGGTGATAATAGGAAAGTAATAATAATATGTACAAACAAGTGATGCACAATGCAATTGCTCACCACCCGCTGACCGATGCCCAGCCTAACCCCGAGCAGTCCGGCCCCCTCCCCCCGGCTAGCCACCCCTATATATTGTTTAGCATGACGTCAGATGGTATGGAATACCCCTTTGGCTAGTTTGGGTCACCTGTCCTGGGTCTGTCCCCTCCCAGCTCTTACTGCACCCCCAGCCTGCCTGTTGGCAGGGCAGAGCGAAAGGCTGAGATGTCCTTGGCTTGATATAAGCACTGCTCTGCAACAATTAAAACATCGGGGTGTTATCAGCACTCTTCTCATCCTAAGCCAAAACACAGCATTCCACCAGCTACTAGGAAGAAAATTAATTCTGTTCTAACTGAAACCAGGACAGTCTCCTTTATTTATCTTGAAGATATGTGATGGTTTTATCCCATTGATTTAATGTAAAAAACTCTCTACTTTCACTTTGACTATTACTACCCAATGTATCCTGGACTGTTCATTGATCCTTGTCTTCATCTTTTCTCTTACCCACATTAAGATTTATTTATTTTTCCTCTTAATTCAAGTCATAAAAGCATCCCCTGGCATATATTTGCTTGGTAAGCTTGGGTTATTCTAGCTAATGTCTTCCTCAAAAGATGGGACATATCTGCACTGGTTCTAAATCACTCAGATTAAATGAGTATGCCTGCAGACCCCTATTTTTAGGCAAGTTTTCTAGGCCAATAAAATGGAACCTTCTCCCTCTTCCCAGGAAAACACACTTTTTTCACATTTACACCTGTTAAAACTCTAACTGCCTTTATTAAAAGTTTGTGATCATGATGCATTGTTTCCTAGTCATTTTCAAAGGTGAAAATGTCTATATATGAATCTGTTTTTGAATAATATAATAACTAGTGAATTGAATATACTAATATTCATTATACTAATCATAGAATTGTAGAATGGTTTGGGTTGGAAGGGACCTTGAATATAATATTAATAGTAATATTAATAGTAATAGTTCCAAACCCTCTGCCATGGGCAGGGATACCACCCTGGTCAGGTTGCCCAGAGCCCCATCCAACCTGGCCTTAAACACTTCCAGGGATAGGGCACCCACAGCTTCTCTGGGCAATTTGTTCCAGTGCCTCACCACCCTCAGAGAAAGAAATTTCTTGGCCAGAGCCAAGCCAATAAATGATATTGTTTGCATCTCTTAAGAAAGGGAAAGAAAATAAACAAAGAAAGAAAAAACAAAACAAAACAAAACAACAACAACAACAACAAAAACAACTAACAAACTGAAAAAAAAAATGCTGCCATAGCAGCTGGGAGTGCGAGGAGTAAGGAACAACCCTGTAGACACCAAGGTCAGTGCACAAGGAGGGCAGGACGTGCTTCAGGCACCAGAGCAGAAGTTCCCCTGCAGACCTTCAAGAGGTCCTTTTTGTAGCAGGCTGTCCCCCTGAAGCCCATGGAGTACCACTGCAGTGCAGATTTCCATGCTGAAGCCCATGGAGGAGCCCCAGTGGAGCAGGTGGATCTGACCTGTAGAGGAGGCTTGGGCCCATGGAGAGCCCCCACAGGAGCAGGCCCTGGGGTGAAGTTGCAGCCTGTGGAGAGGAGCCCACACAGAAGCAGGGGGTCTGGGCGGGCTGCCACCTGTGGTGGACCCATGTTGGAGCAGTTTGCTCCTGAAAAATGGACCCCGTGATATGGACCCATGTTGGAGCAGTTCTTGAAGATCTGCTGCCTGTGGGAAGCCCACGCGTGATCAGTTTGGGAAGGACAGCATCCTGTGGGAGGGGCCCCACTTTGGAACAGGGGCAGAAAGTGATCTTGAAGGAGTAGCAGAGACAAAGCATTAAGGACTTATCACAGCACCCATTCCCTGTTCCCCTGCACTGCTTGGGAAGGAGGACGTAGAAGAGGGTGGAAGGGAAAAGGTGTTTTTAGCTTGCTTTTAGTTTTTCACTGTTCTAGTCTGCTAATAATAGCTAATAAATTATATGAATCTCCCTATGCTGAGTCTGTTTTGCCCATGACAATAATAATTGAGTGATCTCCCTGTCCTTATCTCAACCCTTGAGCCCTTTTCATAATATTTTCTCCCCCTTTCCTTTTGAGGAAGGGGAGTGAGAGAGTGGTTATGGTGGAGTTCAGCTGCCCAGCTGGGTAAAACCACCACATTACTTGGTCTTGAGGAAGACCTCAATTACTTGGTCTTCCTGATCAGGTGGCCTGAAGCAGACTATAATGTCACCTGTCCCTGCCCGCCTTTTATTCCAGACCCATAAGTGCTCTATCAGCTCATCAGCCATCCCCAGGCAAATCTCCATGCATTCCAGCTGCTCATTGATATAAAAGGTGAAGTCTCCTCCTTGTCTTGCCTGTATGTCCTTCTTGAGGGTCTATTTCCTCCCATTGCAACACTCCAGTCAAGGGAGCTATGTCAGTAATGCCAATGAGGCCAATGAGTACATATCTAACTTCTCTTGTTTATAGACATTTGAGTTGGGCCCCTGACGAAGCTAACTTACTGGTTGTGGTGTTTAGAATTCCTTTGCTCTGCTCTTTTGGTGCTCTCCTGCTGACCCGTGACCTTTATCGAGGCTCTGGGCATCTATCAATGACACTGGCATCAAACTAGTAGGAAAGGGATGGATTGAGGTTGCTCCCCCAGCAACTCTAATTTAAACCCTTCTTCACTAGCTTGGCAAGCCTACGACCAAAGACTATGCTCTTGACCTATGACTATGCTCTTCCTCTTCTCTTACAGGTGGACCCCATCAACTCCCAGCAGACCAGATTTCTCAAACTGAGTCCCATGGTCTAAGCAGATGAACCCCTACTTGTGTCACCAGTCCTGTAACCATTGATTTGCCAGATTCGACTAGCCCTTTCAGTCTCCTTCCATTTGACTGGCAGGACTGACGAAAAAAATACATGCGTTCCTGAGTTCTTTACAATGTCTGTTTACAATGTCGTTAAATGTTCTATAGCATCTCTTGCTTCCAGTTAGCTATAGATTACATGATCTCCTATCTGCTGAACAGGTGAGTTTGTATTTATTTTACAAGTAACTAACATTACTCATGCGGCTAAAAAAAGTGGCAAGTGTCACTATCTTTAGAATTCTAGAGAATGCTTCTGATTAAAGGATAGTGTGAAGAGAATAGACCTCTTATTCCAATGCTAACAATTCCTTTTTGAAGATGTTGATTAGTTTTTAATATCATCAAGTTAATCAGAACTTTCCTGAGTTTAAGAACAAAAAGCTGCTCTTAAAATGCCATGCCTCTGGTAAAAAGATAATTTTTGCTAATAATTTCAGTGGAATGCTTTATGTAGACAAAATGTAACACTTTGCTATGATTCCTCCTCCCTCCCAAAAGCACATAAACTCATATATATGCAGAAATAAAGGAAACTATAAAAAGTTTTGTCTGGTGGCCTCTGGCAGACTAATCATCCAGAAAATGAAAATCATGTTATGCATCTTCATAACTATGTTTTCTTACAGGCACAATAGGATATAACAAAATAAACACAGCATCTGTTCCTGCATTCTTAGGTTAAAACTTTTATAGTGCTAAGTAATTAGTTTGAGTTTCTGGGTTCTGTGGAAGAAGAAGTACTTGAAAGTCTCATCAGGGCTATAGCAAACATTGCACCTCATTTTTAAATTGAGATTTGGAGATTCAAAAAGAATACTGAACTGTTTGGAATACTGCAGTGATATTTACAATTCAACCATGGTGTCAGTTCATACTTGTCTTTAATTAATAATTTCTATTTCTATGCACAGTCATGCTTATGGAATCATTATGGAAAATTTGAAATTTGATGTAATTTAAGTAAAAAACTATGAGCAAGGTTTTGATGGAAAAAATGGCAGACATTCTACTCATATTCTGAGTAGAAGTCTTTAATTCAAAGAGAATATGTTCACATATGTTTATCAGTCAGATATGTAATATGTTTGTCAAATATGTTTATCAGATATGTAATACGAGTCACAGATTTTATAATATGAAATATAGGCACGTTCACAGTGGCAGAATAACATACAGAAGGAGTTATCTTCCTAAACAAATTAATGCATTCAAATTTCTCTTCATAAGTATAATTCAAAACTGTTGCTGGAAAATTACATTTTCCATAGAACAGAACAGAACAGAACAGAAGAGTTGAGTTGAGTTGAGTTGAGTTGAGTTGAGTTGAGTTGAGTTGAGTTGCGTTGCGTTGCGTTGAGTCGAGTTGAGCTGAGTTGAATTGTGCTGGAAATGACTTTTAAAGTACATCAAGGGCATTACCTGAAAGCTTCCTGAATATTGACAGGCCTGGGGCGTCATCCCTCTCTCTAGGAAGCCTGTTTCTGCATTTGACTATCTTCACAGTAAAGAGAAGTTTCCTAATGTCCAGTCTGAACTTCTACTAGTGCATCTTTGAGCAATTCCTGCATGTCCTGCTGTCAGTTACTGGGGAGAAGAGATCCTCCCCTCTTCAGGAATTTCTAGAGCAATGAGATTTCTAGAGCAATAAGACCTTTGCTAAGGCCTTTGTTAAGGCAAAGGCCTTAGCCTTCAGAGCACCTCTCAGTTTCGTTTCATTGGCAAACTTGCTGAGCATGCATTCCACGCCTGCATCCAGATCATTGATAAAAATGTTGAGCAGAACTGTCCCTAGAAGTTATATAACAAAAGAACGTTTCCCATGTCATTAACATAGACATAGATTCATTCTATGGTCATACGAACTATTGATTTCAATTTATTATCTGAGGTGCATGTTCTAAATCAGAGGGAATAAAGCAATCTACAAAGCTTTTCTAGCTACATGTCTTTGGTGTGCAAGGTGCTAAAAGCAAAGTGTATTAAAGATTTATATGAAACAAATCCATAATTCACTTACTCTTTTTTAAGAGCAGATTTAATCTGTGCCTTGATCTCTCATAATTCACTATGTTATTTTTACTTTTAAATGATCTTTCAGTAATACTGCCACAGCAAAACTGCATGGGGAAAATATTCTTAAAAATCAATAAAAATTATAGGAAATTAATCCCAACACATAAATATTTATACCTTACACCAGAAAAAAAGGAAAGTTTGAATGGACTGCAGTTTAAACAATCTGTAACACAATTTTATTTTGAGATGTCAGAGACTTTCTTTACCCCCCTACCATATGTTATAGGGGTAAGGAATGGAATAGAATATTCTGTTTATTATACTGAAATCTAGTGATTAGTGTTTTAGCAGCTCAGATATGATTCAGTAAGAAGATTCTCATCCATAGTGTAGTGTATATTAAGATGTCAACAGAGGATAAAAACAGACTTTGTAGTTCATTATGAACTCTTTATATATAACTGCTGTTATATATGTAATATATACTGTACACTATATATTATACATTTTTGATAACATGATGACACGTGAAATATATATGTTTTTATATTAGTTTATGGGAGAATAGTAATGGCATGGACACTAGTGTACTGAACTTAAATATTAGCCTTTTTCACAGCCTGGAACACTTGTTTATATGTATCTTTTTTCTATTAAAAATTGTGTATATTAAACAGCTTTTCTCTTGCCTCTGCATGTAAAAAGAATGTTGAAATGGGTGGACACAAGGGTTGTTAATTTTAGTGAAGTAAGTGATGTCTGTATAAGATGTTGGATAACCTAGTACTTTTCAAATTTACAAATCATCATCATTATTATTAAAAAGATATTTTGCTATATTTCTGTGTGCTTCAATTCAAAGAGCTAATATTAGCATTATTCATGTGTACTATTGATTATCCAAATTATAGTTGTGCCATGGTTTTAACTGGGATAGATGGGGCATCTGCTACTTCTCTGGAAGCCTGTTCCAGTGCCTCACCACTCTCTGAGTGAAGAATTTCCTCCTGACCTCTAATCTAAACCTCCCCTCTTTTAGTTTAAAACCATTCCCCCTTGTCCTATCACTATCTGCTGGAGTACAAAGTCACTCTCATATTTTTTTTTATGTCTCCATAATGTACTGAAAGGCTGCTCCAAAGTCTCTGTGGAGCCTTCTCTTCTCCAGGCTGAACATCCCCAGCTCTCTCAGCCCTTCTTCATAGGAGAGGTGCTCGAGCCCTCTGTTCAACTTCATGGCCCTCTTCTGCACCTGTTCAACAGGTCAACATCCTTCTTGTACTGGGGACCTCAGGCCTGGATGTAGTACTCCAAGTGGGGCCTCATGAGGGAAGAGTAGAGGGGGGACAATCACCTCTCTCAGCCTGCTGGCCACTCCTCTGTTGATGCAGTCCAGCATGCAGTTGGCCTTCTGGGCTGCAAGCATGCACTGATGGCTCACGTTAAGCTTTTTATCCACCAGAATCCCCAAGTAATTCTCTGCAGGGGTGTTCTCAATGCGTTCTTCACCCAGTCTGTACTCATGTTTGTGTTTGGCCTGACCCAGGTGCCACTTCTCAAGCTTGTTCAAGTCCCTTGGAATGGCATCCCCTCCTTCTTTTGTATCAATTGCACCACTCAGCTTAGTCTTGCCTGCAAACTTGCTGAGGGTTCACTCAATCCCATTGTCTACATCACTGATAAAGGGATTAAACAGCACCAGTTCCAAGACAGAACCCTGAGGGACACCACTCATTAGCAGCCCTCACCTGGACATAGAGCCATTGATCACCATTCTCTGGGTGTGGCCTTCAAGTCAATTCCTTATCCACTGAATGGTTCACTCTCCAAATCCGTCTCTCTCCAATTTGGAGATCAGCATGTCATGTGAGACCATGTGAAAGGCCTTACAGCAGTCCAGGTAGATGACATTGGTTGGTCTTCCCATGTCAATTGATGCAGTCGCACTATCTTAGAGGGCCACCAAACTGGTCAGGCATGATTTGCCCTTGGTGAAGCTGTACTGGCTTCACCTTGTCCTGCATGTGCCTTTATATTGCTTCCAGGAGGATCTGTTCCATGATCTTGCCAGGCACTGAGGTAAGGCTCACTGGTCTCTAGTTCCCCGGATCTTCTTTTCTACCCTTTT
The DNA here is from genome assembly GCF_964035555.1 of Netta rufina. Taxonomy (NCBI): domain Eukaryota; kingdom Metazoa; phylum Chordata; class Aves; order Anseriformes; family Anatidae; genus Netta; species Netta rufina. The sequence goes on from NC_140125.1 coordinate 69,838,788, forward strand.
TTTAAAAGGGGAGTGATATTTCCCCTTTTACAGTCACCAGGGACTTCACTTGACTGCCAGGACTTTTCAGATATGATGGAGAGAGGCTTGGCCACTACATCAGACAGGTCCCTCAGTGTGATAACAACCCCGTGTTTTTATCTGTTGCAGAGCGGTGCTTACACAGAGCCAAGGAATTTTCTGCTTCTTATGCTGCTCTGTCAATGAAGAGGCTGGGGGTGCACCAGGAGCTGGAAGGGGACACAGCCAGGACAGCTGACTCAGACTGACCAAAGTGATTCCATACCATATGATGTCATGCTCAGCAATAGCTGAAGTAAAAAGGAAGAAGGGAAGGATGTTCAGACTGATGGCGTTCTTATGAATGATGAGCCTTGCTTTCCTGGAGGTGGCTGAATATCTACCTACTTATGGAAAGTAATGAATGAATTCCCTTGTTTGCATATGTGGCTTCTACATTACATAGCAAACTGCCTTTATCTCAACCCATGAATTCTCACACTTTTACCTTTCTTATTCTTTCCACACCCATCCCTCCAAACCACCTGGGGAGAGTAAGTGAGCAGCTGTATGCTGGTATTAGCTGCATGCTGGGACTAAACCACAACAGTCTTTTTTCATGCCCAACTTGGGACACAAAGGGTTTGAGGTGATGACAGATTTGATTGCAGTACAGAGTGTGCTAGACCAAATTTATAGAAGTTAGAGATGCTTAGCCACTCATTGGAGGTTCCTGTGCTTGCCACAGGCCTTGTTTACCTCACTGCATGTTATAGTCCAGTGCTTGTTATTGGCTGATTTTGATTCTGCTGTTTGCTGTGCTCATTAGCATCTTGCTTTGCTGTGACTGGGAATATTCTGATAACAGTTATGGCAATCCACCTGGGTTGGCAGATGGCCAAGACATCGTTGCTGTTCCTGTCCTGTGCTGCTGCACTGCACAGGCTGGTACTCCAGACTGAGCTCAAGTCAGAGGGACTGTGACCTGTGGATAACGACAAATGGTTTTGGCAGTTTAGCTGCAAGTTCCTCACAACACATGAATGAGTGTCATGCTGGTCGGTATTAGCTATGAACTATTGTTTTTGAAGTAGTGATATCACACACAAAAACAAAACAAAACAAAACAAAACAAAACAAAACAAAACAAAACAAACAAACAAAAGAAAAACAAGCTCACAGGATAAAAACTACTACCCAGCGGGAGATAATACCATATATAACCACTTTCTTACACATTAACTGACTTTAAGATAATAGTCTTTCATTTGTTTAAATAAGATTTGATCATTATTTTAATGTCTCATGACATAAAACCATATGAATCCTAAAGAAAAAAGTTTAAAGAGTAAAATTAATTTGTCCATAGAAATATTAGACATGTGACAGAATCAGCAGCTGTTCATACACAGTCAGAATGAATTGAGTTATAATACAGAAGATTCTTCATGGATGTTGAATTAAGCTAGAAATTATAGAATGATAAAATCATTAAGGTTGGAAAAGACTTCCAAGATCATCTGGTCCAACCATCACCCTTCTACCAATATCACCCACTAAACCGTATCCCTAAGCACCATGTCCAACCTTTCTTTAAACACCCCCAGGGGCAATGACACCACCACCTCCCTGGGCAACAGTGCCTGACTACTCTTTCTGAGAATATTTTTTTCCTAATTTTCAACCTAAACCTCCCCTGGTGCATCTTCAGGCCATTCCCTCTAGTCCTATTACTAGTTATCTTCAAGAAGAGACCAACCCCTATCTTCCACACCTTCCTTTCAGGTGTGGAGAGCAATAAGGTCTCTCATGAGCCTCCTCTTCTCCAGACTCAACAACCCCAGTTCCCTCAGCCACTTCTCACAGGACTTGTGTTCCAGGCCCTTCACCAGCTTCGTAGCCCTTCTCTGGACACATTCCAGGGCCTTGTTGTCCTTTTTGTAGTGAAGGGCTCAAAACTGAACACAGTACTCAAGCTGCGGCCTCACCAGAGCAGAGTACAGGGGGACAATCACGTCCCTGGTCCTGCTGGAGTTTCTGGAGGGATGGATGATCTGCATGATCAGAATGAATACATATTGTGCTTGCCTTCTCATTCCTTCTCCTTTTCTCACCTTCTATTTCACTGTTTGCCTTACAGTTCTTTCATTACCGAGCTCCATGAGTATCAATAATAGCTAAATCTTCAGCTAATACAAATAGTCTTCTTTCTCTCTAGTGGAATTATGCAAATTTCTACCATCTGAAAATGTGGTTCTCTTTTTTATCACATGATTTATTTTATAACCCTCTTTCGTATTTGCAAAGAATTCTTCCACTAATATATTTTTATTAAGGAGAAAACACTTCTATAAAATCATTTCCCTGTGGTTCTTTTACAATATTAACAAGGTATTAGTTAGAAAAAACGGTTATATCATGCTGGAACACACATTTCACTGAGTGTTTCACTTTTGATGTGTTTTGTGTTTTGTTCTTGTTGTTTGTGTATTCCTATTTTGGTTAAACAAAGTGAGAAGGAAGGAGGGTTTATTTTTTATTTTATTTTTTTTTTAGTATTCTAGTTTGGTTAATAAACTATTATAAAATAGTGTGATCATGACACCCAATGAGATATCTAAGGATTTTGTCTAAATGTATTGCTTAATTTGAAGAAAATATGTATTAGACTTTATCTGGTTTTGGAAGGAAAATGGGTATTCTTTTTTTTTTTTTTTTTTTTTTTTTTGGTGTGATTGCTCCTTATATCCATGAGGATAAAGATTGCTATGTATGAGTACTTATGGGACTTTTCCTTCTTTGTCAGGATAGATGCCTAATAGGTCAATCTTTTAAAGAGATGGCTTCTAATTAGATTGAGGAGGGGAAGCAGGTAGAGAGGGGATGCCGATTATCTTACCCGTGATAACCAATGACAGGAAGCACAGGAACACCATAAAGCTGCACCAGTCTAGACATTAGGAAACATTACTGTGAGGGTAGTCAAACACCGGAACAGGCTTTCTAGAGGTAGTGGGTGCCCCATGACTATCAGTGTTCAGGAGGCATTCAGATAATGACCTTGGTAAAAATATGCTTTAACTTTTGGTTATCTCTAAAGTGGTTGGGCAGTTGACTAGATAATCTTAGAAGGCCATTTCCAACTCCTCTCCTCTCCTCTCCTCTCCTCTCCTCTCCTCTCCTCTCCTCTCCTCTCCTCTCCTCTCCTCTCCTCTCCTCTCCTCTCCTCTCCTCTCCTCTCCTCTCCTCTCCTCTCTCCTCTCCTCTCCTCTCCTCTCCTCTCCTCTCCTCTCCTCTCCTCTCCTCTCCTCTCCTCTCCTCTCCTCTCCTCTCCTCTCCTCTCCTCTCCTCTCCTCTCCTCTCCTCTCCTCTCCTCTCCTCTCCTCTGTGAAAAAGTGAGAAGAACATCCAAATCACATCATTCACAGGACTCAGATTTTTTCTTCCAGTTTGACTAAGCCCTAACAATTTTATTTTTTTTTTTAAATTAAAGAAGTCAGATTCCCATTTTTATACAATAGCATGGAATACAGAATACACGTAAGAAGTGGAAACTCAAGACCTGTTCACTCTACTGCAAGACTTCAAATTCCATTATCTTCAATATTCCAAAGCACTTGGAGAAAGAGGAATGAAATCTCTGTCCCTACCATGGATCCATACCACAGATAATGAGGCCAGAGAAGAAAGTCTTGTTATATAGCACATTCTGATCGAAACCTAGCTTTCAGATATTATAATGAGGACAACTGATATTTTATTTATCATGGGACTACTACTTATGTTAGAAAAGAATGTTTGAAAAATAATTGTTGTTGGAAGAGCTAAGCAGTGTCTTTGATTCGGTGTATATTTCACTTTACCTAAAAAATGTAGGAACATAGCTCCATTCTGGGTACCATTTTAGGCTCTGATTGGGCAAATGATGCCACAGAGCCTAATGTTTTGGCATCTATATCCACTTTGAAGGTCTAACTATAAGCCAACAGATTAAATTTTATTCTGTTGCTCAGATGGCGTAGGATGACCACTTATTTTCTCCTCCAAAGCAATACCAGTTTTCTATTACATTTGAACTACTCCTCAAAATATGAGTTTATTTGTCAAGGTCAGTGCAAAGAAAAAAAAAGACATGTTTTAAACACCGTTTTCCATTCCATGGAGGTCTTCCAACACAGTCAGTTATTCCTTGCATTTGGCAAATTAGGAAATGATAAGGATGGGAATTATTTATTTAGTACCTAGTTCATCTAAGGCAGAGAACTGATGCTTCATAGGCTGTAGAAATGGAGAGACATGCTAAACAAGCTTACTGATGATGGATAAGGGGAAAGCATGTGTACCAAGCTGTCAGCAAGTCCATATGTCACTAACTGCCTGCAAATGACAAAGAAAGTTCACTCTATATTTCACTCATGTTTCTTGAGTATATGCTGGCTGATCAACTCTCAAACCTAATATACTCTGAGTAGAGAAAAAAGTCTGTTCCTGTGGATAATGAACAATCAGTCTTCTCAAAAGTGAAGTTTTTAAAAACTTATTTTTTCTTGATTAGCAAGCTCACTGTTCTCTGGCTAGGATCTCTCCCCTCCCTCCCCCTTCCCCTTTGATATCTCCTCCTACCCATCTCCATCCCTTACATAAACATTACATTATTAACTAATATTAATGTTATCTCCCAGTCATGTTTTCAAACTATAGACACTACTACTTCTAAGTAGAAGTCCATTTCACATAATAGTTCATTTATTGTGGAAATAAAGACTATTTTAATGTCTTCTTGCTCAAAAGTTCTTGTTTCTTCTGTCTTTAAGCACAAGAAATTAATATACTTGAAAAAATTCATACTGGTTAGAGCTGAAAAAAATATATAGCATGTTTTTTAAGTGGGTATTTACTTGGGCTGGACTAAAGGCTAGCTTAGTTGGTGCAGTCTTCCACTGTGCATAGTAACCACCAAAAAGCAGACATTTGCTTCTATTTGTTTCAGTAGTACTCAACTCCATGCAGCTGTCTGACTCCAAAGTCATAGCACAAAGGGTAGATCCACATGTGTGGTGGTTTTACCCTGATGAGCTCTACCACTGATGCTGTCTCACTCCTCCTCCTCAAAGGAAAAAAAAAAAAAGGGGGGCTTTGGGAATAGGTGGAAAGGACTCAAACATTGAGATAAGGATAGGGTGATCTCTCAAGAGTCATCATCATGGGCAAAACAGACTCAGCACAGGGAGATTAATATAATATTTTACCTATCACTAGCAAGCTAGAATAGTGAGAAACTATAAGCAAACTAAAAACATGTTCCCCCTGTCCACCCTCTTCTAAGTCCTCCTCTCTTTGAGTGGTGCAGAGGAATGGGGAGTGGGGGTCCCATGGGCTGCAGGGGGACAGCATGCTCCACCAAGGGCCTCTCCACAGTCCACAGATTAAGTTCTGCAGTGTGCCTAGGGTACCTCCTGCCCTCCTTCTGCATTGACCTTGTTGTCTGCAGGACTGGTTCTCACTCCTCTCTCCCAGCTGCTGTCACGCAGCAGGTTTTTCCCTTCCTTAAATCTGCTCTCCCAGAGACCCAAACAACACAGCTCACACAGCTCTGGCCAGTGGCAGGTCCCTTTTGGAGCTGGCTGGAGCTGGCTCTGCTCTGACAAGCGGCAGCTGCTGGGCTCTGCACACAGGCAAAACCTGTAGCCCCCCTGTTTATAAGTTCTGGCCACTTAAAACCAGTGCAGTGTTTTTTTCCAGAAGACATGTGTCATCCAGATATTATTTTAAGCAAAGTATATAACCAGCTTTTTTCTAATTACTCTATGGACTTTTTATAACTTGGGAAAGGACTGAATTGCTTTCAGAATCAGTAAAAAAAAAAAAAAAAAAAGTGCATATTTTTTTCATATTACTATATTCTGTCCGTAGCTTTTAGCATTCCAGCAAGGATGTACCTAACAATGATAAAATATTTTTGTTTATTTTGTGAAGTTCCAAGAGTAGTGGGAGTACAGAGCTGCTGATGGGGTAAAAAGAAGTAGGAAATAGGGAAGGGTGTTAGAGCTTCCCACAGAAAGGCTTGGTGGACAACTATATTGAATATTCACTTTTAATTTCAGTGAGTAAACATCCACTTAAAGCATTTTTAGAAAGTTTTGGGAGACATTTGAAAAACGTTTATTCAGACTTGAGGGTTGGCCAGAATATTTGAAACAAGGAAGTGGGCCTATTTGGTCCTGATATCTCTTATTGACCCCTTCTAAATTAAATTGTCAAAGTGACAAAAACTATGTTATAAGATAGAGAAAAAGCTGCCATGAAAAATTTGTTTTGTGTCTGAATAATAAGAGTGGTTGTCACATGTGCTGGCTTTTATTCCTTTGCTAAAAAGCAGACCTTTGCATTCATTGGTTGCCTTAGAACTTCTCTTAGCTGAGGACTAGAGGAAAACAGGAAGAAATCTGAAGGTCCCTGACTAAGATTATCCTTTTAGGGTTATGTTTCTATGTATGATGCATTATGTGCAGGAATTTTTATTACCTAACAAAGCATCCACTACTAGTATTTGAAGGATTTACAGTTATATCCCAAAGACTTCCGCTGAAATGCAAGGGAGCTATTGACTCTTGAAACTGCCTGTTCCCACTAGAAGTATATAAAATGCAGTATAATCATGCAGTATCTGTATCTAGCTATCACTTTTCAGGGTACTGTAAACACAAAAAAGAAACTTTAGGACAGCAATACATCAGTTCACTAATTAAAACAAAGTCTATGTTATGATTTAAAGGATATATAATTATCTGTCAAAGATCTAGTCCTTTCTGCTTTTCTCTCTTAAACATTGATCAAATTTCATTAATGCTTTAAACAATCACCATAACTTTAAAGACAAATAATATGTTTGCAATTTGGTTGTTTGTATTATTTATGTGTTCAGGTTAGAAAGAGTAAAAATGCTTGCTATATTAATGTTAAGCATATTAATAAGATTTAATCACTTATAAAATATATATATATATTTTAATTGACTATGCATGCACAAGGTTCTCATAGGAATTAAACTTTTTTCCAGAAGTTACTCACAAGAATAAGTTAACAAATAAGGTCTCGTGAACCTTCTAACACAGTATGGTAGCAAAAGAAAGAAGCACCATTCTCACCAGTGAGCTATATCCCTTTAAAAAGCTCTGGTATTTCTGGATTGTTTATTATTTTTTTTCTTTAAGAAAGAAAAAATAAATAAATAAATATGGTTACCCTAAACTTTTAACCTGGTGCATAAAAATTAAATAAAGCACGGTGTTTGGAGCGCTGCTTTTTAAAACTGCTAGCTAGATCTAAGCTAATTAGCAGGCCTAAAATATGGCCTAGAGATGTAAAATTTCAGGATTGCATCCACTTGTTTATTCAGCATCCTCAATCACTGGTAAATATATAATCTGCTAAATTAAACTTTTGTTCATTTTTATCATTGAATAGACAACATTCATTCAAAGACATTTTTTTAATGCAATTCTCTGCTTTCATTCAGAAGTCAATTTTAACTTAAAAATGTATAACCTAAAAAATAAATAAATTAATTAATATAGTCATTAGCACATTTATGCATTTGGCAAAGAAATAATAAAAGTAGTTTATTTTTACATTTAAAATTAAGAGCTGCTGTACCAAATTATACTATTAGTTTGTCTGTAGTGAAACAAGCTGCATAGTGAAGAATTTTCAGGTAACCTTTCAATGGAGAACGTGCCTTAAAAATCTTAAATGATTAGAAATTGTCCAATGAGATAATGTTTTATCTTTCAGAATATTTTTTTTCATTGTTTTAATTCTGTATGATTGTGGTTTTTTTCATTGTTCAGACTCTCTTTTTATATATGTATTTTTCTATGTATGAGGCAACTTTTGTTACCTTGTTATATTTGGTTGGATTACAGATTATGACTCTGTATCTGTGAAACTGCCAATAAAATGTTGTACTGGGTCTGGCTGGGATGGAGTTAACTTTCCCTGCAGCAGCCCACATAATGTTATTGTGCTCTCCAATTGTAGCTAGAACACCCCTGATATTACACTGGTGTTTTGTCTATTGCTGAGCAGTGCTAGCACAGCAGCAGAAACCCTCTCCAAACCCTCTGAGCCAGTAGGCTTGGGGTGGGCAAGAGGCCAGGGGAACTGACCTAAATGGACCAAAGGGATATTCCATACAACATGGTGTCACACTAAGCAGTAACAGGTAGGAAAGGGGAAGGAGAAGGAGGGCTCTCATCATGAAGATGTCTGTCCTCCCAAGCCACCACAGTAGGTTGTAATGGCCACAGTTGTTTGCATTAGAAAGATTCCTTATATTCCCTTAACAGTTAAAGTGAAGAAGAATCCATAATTATTTAAAAATAGGGAAGTAACTTAACTGTCGTTGATAAAGAGACCTTTAGCAAAAGGCAAAAATAGCAAAGAGACCTTTGCTATTATTGCATTAATGGCATTCAGATACTCCTAGTATGTTAGCGAAGTTTTTATATAAATATTTATAGTATAAAACTACTATAAAATCTGATATATATGTACAGTTTGAATTTTCTTAATCATATAATAAAAAATATTTCCTAATAATGCGTGACATAACAATATTATTTTTTTATATTAACTGCACCAAAACAATGAAATGCAGATGAAATGTCTCTATAAAGCACACCAAAAATGTATAAACAGCATAGCATTGATGCAACATTTCTATTCAAGCAAAATAAGTACTGCTTTTGATAAACATATACTTACACAGAGCCTTTAAATAATTTGATCCAAAACATTTTTAGCAAATCTATTTCTGTCTCAGAGACATTAAGAAACTTTTACTTATAGGACAACTTCATCTCTGTGAGGCTAAAAGATAACTGTAAATCATACAGGAAATTCGTGGTGGAGCTGGAAATAGAATTTACATTCCTTAGGTACTAGGCAAGTTTTATTCTGCTGTATGGATATATTTTTCTATAATGCTGCTTTGTATACAACATATGAAGGATCAAAGAAAATGGCAGCCAACAATACAGAAGAGCTTCTGTGTTTAGCTCTAGAGCTAAGTAAGCTCACAGCCTAATTAAAAATGTGTTTCTGCTAAGACCCAAAATATAGCCTAAGATCCCAAGACACAGAAGACAATCAATCACCTCACATAAAAGGGTAAATAAGAAAGTATTATGATATCTGTGAATGAGTTGAGTTTGGGCAGCTCCAGCTCCCAACTTATTATGCCTTTGATAGAGTATTTCAATACAGTATTTCAATACTGTATTTTTAAATGCTTTTTTATTTTTGTTAATTCTGTTTTCACAAAAAAAAAAAAAAAAAGTTACCCTGATCTTAAAAACAAGTAGTAGAAATGCAACACAAGTAATAAGAAATTAGTATTTCTGTGTATTTGAGCAGAGCAGGGTATTTGTAATAAGTCTATATATTAGAAAGTGGCAAAAATATCAGTTCATAAAATTCTGTTATTGTTGTTGAACTGGCTTAATAATATCCCTTTAATTATGCTGATTGCTCTTGCATACTTCATATTATATATCAGACTGATTTATATTTAGCACTCTATAAATAGTTTTTATTTTATTTTATTTGCAATAGTTAAAGGATCATTCTTATTTATTTATTTATTTATTTATTTATTTTGGTCTGATCTATTTGTACTGACTACAGTAATTCTCTGAGGTATCAAAGTTATAACTAATGTTCAGTCATATCTGAATTAGAGTCAATAAACTTGTATTAGAAATGGTATACCCTAATATTCATAAGTAATACAGCATTTATTTATTCTGTGTTTCTTACCCCAAATTACATCTGCTATATCTGCTATATTCTTTCTACAGATTTGTCATTATTTGGCTGCATGGATTGAACTACAGTACCTTTGTTGTTTAGCCTTTGAAAGATCAAAGTTTACTCTTTTTATATCCATAATCTGATTAGATTTTCTTCAAATGATTTAGAGTTAACTGGTCTCTGTCATCCATGTCTAACAGGCTTCACTCTGCCCTTTGCTGTTTCTTTATTCTCTTTCATTTTACAGACCAAGTATCCATGTGCTCTTTTAGTTGTAATTCTAGAATGTGCATATACACTGGTCATTTTGCAAGTATTTATCCAAAAGGACTCAGTAATAAAATGCACTACCACTGGTCTTACCTTTTTTTTTTTTTTTTTTTCCTCAAAATGCAACCTGACTTAGTTGCTGACTTTTTGTAGTCAACTAGAGTGCATATGCTAAGATACACAATATTCAAAACACTGTTGTAGTTAAAGATTTTGACTTACCTTCAAAGTTAATAACCACTTATGTATTTAAAATGTACCATATCGAGTTATCAGATGTTTTTAATTTACAAAGAAAATAATATATAATTTTGGCTCTAACAACACTGTGACTGTAGTCTGAGCTCTGATAGCACAACTGGCTTCTTTTGCCATTCCTTGCATTTTCATTATTAATGACCTAAATTCTGCCAATTTGATAGCACTGTTATCCATTGTATTCAAATCTTGACCTCCATGAAATGTTTTGTCCCATTACCTGGAAAAGTATTATTTTTCTATTATGGGCAATAACATGATATTCTTATCTCGCTTTTTGTAAAAACAAGGGTAACCCGTTATCGTATGTTTGGGAAACATGGCCACATATTTGAGGGCCAGACCATCCCATATTGCTTGTACAGCACTACCTTTGATCCAAAAAGCCTGCTAAAATCAACATAGATTTTTTGTCTCCTCCTTTGCCTTTTATTTCCCTGCACTTTGTTGGCCCCTAGCTAGTCAGCACACACAGGTTCAGAGTGGCCCTAGCCACTGGCATGCCTGCTGTATGACCCAGCCTTCCTCTATGCATTCAGGGTTGATAGCAGGCAAACACAATGCTCTGTCTATGGTCTGGGATGCCTGATGTTAAATAGAAGCCATAGAATTATGGCTTGAAAAAAGCTGTTTCTTAATTAAAAGTACCTGATTGCTTTCCTAAATATAGCAAACCTTTTCTAGTTTTGCTTTGTAGTAAGGCTAATAGCAAAGGAACTTTTTTCAGAGGGTGTAATAAAATAAGCAGAATAATTCTTGTTTAGCATCATGGTTTGTTTATAGAAAGAAGTACCGTATTTCAGTCTTTAGGCATTTTTACTGTCTTTGTGCTTTAATCTAAGTAATTATATTGCAAATACTTGATCATTATTGCATACAGCAGAACACAAGTCTATTTTCTACAACTACTCTAACTGTTCACTACTATAATTTTTGTTGTTGTTGTTGTTTTTCTTTTTACTTACCCTCTTCTTCCTGACCTCCTCATCTCTTGATGTTTTGCTTACATATTCTCTTGGGTAGCTTGAGATATGATTTGAGTGTCATAACTTCCACTTTCTGAAAAACTGATGTGTGTTATGATATCATCTCCTTTTACTGATGAGACAGAGAAAAGAAAGTGCATTATTTTAGGTAGCAATCCTGCCACCATGGGCTGACAAATTCTGAGATCTTTCTTTTGGATATAAAGGGACCATAAGCAAGAGCTACACTTTCAAGTATTGGTCATGCAGATACATATTATTGCAGACATCAGACAAACTTTGTTTCAACTTTAAATGACAACTGAGCAGTGGCTTGTTTGAATTACAGTTTTGTGAATAAAGCATCTTCCCAATTTATTTTGGGTGCCAAAGACCAGAAGCAGAACAATATACATTCCTGAACCTTGACCACATATTTAGTCTTGGTATAAGGGAACGTTATCATTCAAATCTGTATGCTTATAGCATTCCATATTGGCTAAGTGCATCTTCCTACTTTTTGTAGAACAAATCAGAGTTGATTAATTAATTCTGTTGCACTGTACAAAGAATGTGAACACCTAGTTCTATGGCTAGGTCTATGAGAAAGTCCTTGGGGTGCTGGTCGACAAGCTTGACATGAGCATGGGCGTGACTAGACTCCATGGTCTTGTCTGAGGTTCCAAATATTTTCTGAAGGTATGTTCTGGAAACATGACATAGATATTTCTAGTTAATCATCTTGCAGTGATTATATTTTGGTAAAATCTTCCAGACACAGAAGTATGGGAATTTTGTGTTGTATGACTGTCAGAAATAAATATCTAAAGACTGTATCTAAACATGACAGCATTTTCTTTTCCATAACATTATTTGATTTTCATAGAACATTTACTTTTGTCCAAACCTTGATTTTTCTGCTTTGCGAAGTGTCATCTCCTTGATTTATTTTATTATCACATTTTCAAGAGCTATCAAGCAGTTCAATGATTACATTAATTTTTCATAACCCCACTTTCACTTTCAAATGTATTGCTTGTCAACATAATTACTTTTTATAATCAAATGAAAATATTTACAAGTAGTTTGAGAATCATCTGTATCTTAACCTAATTTACTTTTTAAAATTTAAACCTAATCACAAATTGCATTTCATAAGTTGTAGATGTCCCTGTTTTATTCAAGTGACAGAATTGCGTGGATGGATATGAAAGTTAACACACTTTAAACTTTTAATGTGCAAAATGGAAATAAAAAGAACAAATGGGTGTTTGGAAGTTTGACTAGCCAGAAATATCAAGATAAATAATACCAATTTTTAAATATTCATTGCAAACAAGAAAACTGAACATCTTTTAAAATACCAAGGAAAAAATAGAATTTTTAATGAGAAAAAAGTATAAAGGTTATTCCATATGGTAAAGGTATCAGATTCCAATTAACTTTGCTAATTCAAATAATTATTCAAGTAGAACATGGATGACCCATTTCTTGAGTGCTATTCAGATGAATTTCTTGAATTTCTCCAAAATTGTATCATGAACTGTGACTGCAATATAATCATGAAACTCTGAAAGGAAGAAAAAATACATACCTTTTAACCGTTATTTATTTATTTATTTATTTATTTATTGACAGCTTCTTCATTTCAGAGCCTTTTCAGGACACATTGTTTTGAAACTTTTTGAAACAAAAATGTGCATAGTTAGTCTTCTTGTCATAGGCCAGAGTTTTTCAGTCAGAGGAGAGTTCTCTTACCATGAGAGAAGAATTTGATAATACACTTTTCAGAACTGCACTACTGATAGTAGGAAATTTGAAAGTAAACAGTTGAGTTTTTTTTTTTTTTTTGATAACTTCCTCACTTTAAATCAGGAAATTATTGAAATTGTTTTGACTCATTCTCTAAAAGGAATACTTTTCTCACCAATCACCTTGCATGAAAACAACAGTAATACAAAAATAAAAATAAAGATTTAAGAACTCCTCTGGAAAAGCTCACTAAACAGAAGGAGGTTGGGAATGCTCAGAAAGATATTGTGATAGCTCAAAAATAGCTAGACATTGCAAAAGCATTGAATGGAAAAATTTGAGTACTCTATACTCTAATTTGTCTAATGCTCTGTATTTAGTAGCTTCAGAAGGTGGAGCTTAGAAGCTTAGTCAAAATGATACTAGATTGATAAACGTTAAGCTATGACCAAACGGACAAGTCACTAAAAAGATCTTATGTTTTGTCAATAATAACAGAGGCATGGATACTATGGTTGCAAAGTGGAGTAGTCACTTCCAGTCAAGCATGAAAAACAAAATGAAAAAGAGCAGCTTGTAAGCTGAATAGAAAAAGAAGCAAAACAAGACAAATAGATGAACAAAGGCAAATATGTTTCAGTTCTCATGTTTGTTGCTTTGCCTGCTGAAATTTACTTTATCATCGTCTCTGAGTGTCTAATTAGCTGCATTTGTAAGCATGCAGTGCTTTGAAATTCATAAGAGTTATTGGAAGAAATGCTGGTGCGTGAGTCATTTTTTCTCTCTCTCTCTCTTTTTTTTTTTTTTTTTTGCATGTGTGTGCGTATCATTGGAAGGATTAACAAAACCACATAAAAGGCATCCACCTTAAAAGTGTCAAGGAAACAATTGTCTGGGTTTTTCAAGGTAATTAGTCACTAAAAGATATAGAAAGTACCAACTGCATATTTCACATGCTTATAAGTATCGGATATCTGTGGATATCTGATGAAACTTTTGAAGTATAATTCTTAGAATGCAGATAATTCTGCACAAGTTTTGGTAACACTGGAAAGACCTAACCACTAATTAATGCAACATTTAGGATAATATATTCTACATTTTCATTAACAGACCATTTTGAAACAGAGCCCTTATAAGCCTCAGCTTTTTTTTTCTCTGAAGCTACATAAAATCACAGAATAGTTTGAGTTGGAAGAAACCTTCAAATATCATCTTGTCCAACCCCCTGCAATGGTCAACTTTCCCTAGAACAGCTTTCTCAAAGCTCCATTCAACCTGACTTTGAACACTTCCAGGGATGGAGCATCCACAGCTACTCTGGGGAAACTCTTCTGGTATCTCACCACCTTCATGATAAAAACTGTTTTCCTTAATCAAGTCTAAATCTACCCTCTTTCAGTTCAGAACTGTTGCCCTTTCTCTTCTGAACACTGACAGGCCTGGAGCATCAACCACCTCTCTAGGAAGTCTGTTCTGGTGTTTGACCACACTCACAGAAAAATAAAAGTTTTCTAAGGTCAAGTCTGAATCTCCTCTGGTGTATCTCTGAGCAGTTTCTGAATGTCCTGTCATTAGTTACCACAGGAAAGAGCTCATCACTCTGGTACACTTTTCCCATCTACGCTTTCCCTCTTCAGGAATTTCTAGAGAGCAATGAGGTCACATGTTAGTCTTCTGTTCTCCAGAATAGACAACCCAATTGTCCTCAGCCTCTCCTTATAGCACATGCTTTCTATTCCTTTCATCAGCTTCTTTGCCCTCCTCTGGAATCACTGAAGTATCTTAGTGTCCTTTATTTATTGTGGAGAGCAAAATTGCACACAATATTTAAGGTGAGGCTGCAACAATGCTAAATATAGTGGGAGAATCCTCTCTTTTGACCATCTGGCTATGCTGTGTTTAACACACCCCAACACGTGATTTGCCTTCTTGGCTGCTAGGGCATACAGCTGTCTCAGGTTAAGCCTACTGTCAACCAGAACCCCCAGATTCCTTTCTGCTGAGCTTCTCTCTGGCCACTTGTCTCCCAGTCTGTACTTGTGTCTGTCATTACTCTGACCCAGGTACAGCATGTGGCATTTTTCCTTGTTGAACTTCATGCTGTAGGTGATTGCCAATACTCCAGTCTTTCTAGATCCCTCTTCAAGGTCTTTCGTTTCTCTGGAGGATCAATAACACCTCCCAGGTTTGTATAATTGGTAAACTCACTGAGAATGCTTTCCACTCCTACAGCCAGGTCATTGATAAACATGTTTAACAGAACTGGTCCTAGAATTGAGCCTTCAGGAACACTGCTAGTGACCAGCCACCAGCCAGATGTAGTCTCATTTACTACAACCCTTTGAGCTCTACAATTGAGCCAGTTAACCTCCTGGCATATCCTGTACCTGTTCAACTCACAGTTGAACAATTTGTCCAGAAGGATGCTGTGAAGGGAAGTATCAAATGTCCACTGCTTTCTTTACATCTACTGTGTGGGTGATGTTATCTTAGAAGGAGATAGAATTACTATATTGGTATTTTTTCAATATATTCTTTTAATATTTTCCCAGGTGGTTGGATTAGGCTGGATTGTTATAAAGGAGAATTTTTTATTTTTTTTTTTATTTTTTTTACTTTTTATTTTTATTATTACTACTATTTTTATATAAAATCCAAAGACATAAAGAACGTTTTACATCACTCTGGGATTCCAGAGGTTTGACATATCAAGCTTTGGAACAATTGATTACATTAATTTGTGGTCAAGGCAAATTAACAAAATAGAGGTTAGGTCTGAAAATCTTTAGGAAGAACAGTGAATTTGAAGTGGGTTATTAAGAATATACCTTACTTGTTATGGGAATTCAAGGTGGTATCCTTAAAGAGCTCCTTACAGGAATGGGCAAATGGTGAAAAATGTTAGTAAATACCACGCTGTTCTGCACCTAAATAACAATTCATTTTCTTCAAAGAAATCAGTAATCCCTGGTTTTCTGAAGCATTTAATCATCTTCCACTGATTCAATTAAAATTATTAGAGAATCCAGGCCTGAGTACAAAGTATAATGATTAAAAAAAAAAAAAGAGAGAGAGCAAAATTAGTGAGACAAGCAATCCACTTGCACTCTGGAGGTACATTACCATGCTTTCCTCATAATTAATTAATAATATTTAATTATTTGCAAAGATTCCTTTATTTTCTGTCTCCCAAGCAGAATACTAGTGGGAATATGCAACATGAGTGACTTACTGCATATAAAACGTTATTTTTTATTTTTTGTTTCACCATAGTAACTATTGGTATTTATAGATGAATGGTTTTAAAGGAAGTAGAGTTCCAGGTTCTCTCTTTTCCTGGTAACCAAGTCATAGTTGTCAGTGACTTCATAGATTATAGTACTCCTACATCCTAAGGAAATGCAGTCTATAATGGAAGGGAGGCTGATATGTTTTAAGGCCTCATTTACTCTTGACATAAATGCCAGTGTAATTCAATGCCCAACTTAAACATGTTTTGCTTTTTGCTGAAATTCATTAAGATAATTACTTTTGCATTTTCGAATATATGTTGAGGTAGTGGTGCATAAGGAGTCCTGAAAAGGTGGCAAAATGTATACCCAAATATGGATGGAGAAACACTGGTATCTCTGCTCTAGTCAGTGCATTTGTAGCACTTAAATAAGGAGTATTAAGACTTACCTCCCTCTAGTGATTAAAGTTGGCAATTGCACTTTTTAGTGTAGCTTCTACATCACAATAATATCTTCTGATTTCTTTTCAAGGCTTTCTCTTGTTGTTTCTCCAATTATATGGAACTTTCCTGAACTTTCTTTCACTGATGTAGATGGTGTTACTAATTAGCTTATTTTACAAGCCACCTCAGAATGTTAATGTATATTGCATGTGAACCATTTTGTGATTAAAGTTTCACACCATTATTTCTTGTGATTGTATGCTGTTTTTTTTTTTTGTTGTATGATGTGGGAGAAAATTGAGTGCTTATTTGTTACAGATTAATTAAAAATAATTCATAATTATTATTTTTTTTCGGACATATTTTTCTCAGGGAGACAGTCTTTCTATCCACGTGTGTAAAATATGATGATGATGACAAAAATGACTATTAGCCAAAATGAAGGTTAAATAACTTTACAGACTTAAAGAACTACACTATAGATCTGGATTTACTAATTTCCTTTGGTATTTCTAAATAAAATTAAATCTATGTATCCTAAGTTCCTAAACGTTTTTGAACACATGCAATGTTTCAGAGATGTGTGTATCTTTATTTGTAGAATCACAGAGTCATCGAATGGTCTGGGTTGGAAGGAACCTTAAAGATCATCTAGTTCCAAACCCCCTGTCATGGGCAGGGACACCTCCCACCAGACCGGGTTGCTCAAAGCCCCATCTAATCTGGCCTTAAACATTTCCAGGGATGGGGCATCCGCAACTCTGGGCAATGTGTTCCAGTACCTCACCATCCTCAGAGTGAAGAATTTCCTCCTAACCTCTAATCTAAATCTACTCTCTTATAGTTTAAAGCCATTACTCCTTGTTCTATCACTACACTCCCTGACAGAGTCTCTCCCTAGCTTTTCAGTACCCTTTAGGTATTGGAAGGCTGCTATAAGGTCTCCCCAGAATCTTCTCTTTTCCAGGCTGAACAACCCCAACTCTCTCAGATTTTCTTCATAGGAGAGGTGCTCCAGCCATATGATCATCTTCATGGACCTCCTCTGGACTTGTTTCAATACATCCACAATGCATAGCTGAGATGTTTTATATTGCATTTTATATTTAACTTTAAAAGTGTTTAATAGTTTCAATATGTAGCACTGGTATAACAATATGGTGTATAATATTCGTTACAGCATGCTCCAGAAGGTTGTGGCTGTATTTGCAGCAGGGTTTTGGTTCAGTGGCATCATTTTGCAGAGAATATCCAAAGCACACTGTGTATTCAAATTAATTTGGGTAAATACCTTAAACTTTGGTGGATACAAGATACCTTACAGAGGAAGCTAAACCAGAATGTCTGGTTTAGGTGTACAATAAATGTGTTCCAACCCAAGTAATATATGTTGAGTTGTTAGGACAGCTTCAAATCAGAACACACTGGCAAAGCAAGCAAGTTCTGAAGTCCCTTCTCAGATCTCTAGGTCAAACCACAATCTGCTCCTGACATTTGTACTAGAACATTAAAGCAACCTGAATAACGTTTTTGTTTGGTCACTGAAATTCAAAAGCTCCTTACAACCAGCCCAAGGAGGAAATTTTGTAGGTTTATTGACAATGCAAAATAAAATCATAGATTAGGAAAGAGTAGATGAATGAAAATAATTCACTGATTGTCATTATAAAAAATAAGAAGACAGCAAATGAAATCATAAACCAGCAGATTCAAATTCAGCTTAATTTTGCAGATCATAGACAACTCAGACATTCATGAAAGCTAATGTGTGCACAGAAGTTCAAAAATTTTCCTCATGAACCTATAAATAATTTTGAAAATATCATCAGTTTGCTTTCTTCTTCCTTTCTGTTTGAAGGCAAATTACCAAAGCTTGTTATGCTATGTTAGGTGGAATATATTTATGCCATGTGGTGGCCAGATTCCACACTGTCGTTTGGTCACAGGGCTTTTCTGTCTCCTTGGAGAAAATGAGTGTTCACCCAATAGACTCAGAATTAAATATTTACTTATTTATTTACTTTAAAAAATAAATAAAAATCTGTAACCTCCCAATTTTGCCCAAAGATCAAACCCACATAATTAGTAGTGAGACTAGTACATAATTAATCAGCATAGCTGAAGAGGTATCTTAGCTGCTTGTTATCTCTGGGCAGAAATCCAGCATTTCCACAGTAATTCACTTAAGGATAATAGACAGTATCTCTTTAAACATACTTAACCTTGCCCTCACTAATATAACATGTAAGCCTAGCGTTGGCTTGTTCTTTGAAATACAGTGCCATGAATTTGTAATAGGAATAATAATGCATTTCTTTTCTACTTAAAGTAGCAGAAGGAAGACTACGCTGCCAAGAAGTAGAAAACAAACAAAAAGAGACAAGCATAGCATTTTTTTTTTCTTCTAGAATTTCAGGTTTGTAACAGGTAAAAAGTGTCCCATTCAATACCTATTAAGTACCTTTTAAAAGGGATAGCACATTATTATTTTAATAACACACACACACGCACGCACGCACGCACACACAGAGCCTTAATGCAACTGAGGGACTGCAGCGGTATTTTTAACACACTTTATAAATAACATGACTTACATTTCATAATGGTTCTCCTAATACTTTCAATAATAAATATATGAAATCAACTAATTCAGAAAAATCATACACATAAGGTCAGTTATTTTTCAAATCTAATTGATTAAAAGATTTTCGATGTAATGTATTTAATATTTACCAAACATACAATTGGGATAACACTGACAACACAAATATATGGACACAAATAATTTCTCAATAAGTATTGTGTGCTTCTTGAATCATCTAGTGGCTTCAAAACAAATTGTGGCCTGTCACTAACAAGACAGGTACAGATCAAAAAATATTGCCTAAATCCCATTGATTTCACTAATCAAAAGTTCTTTATTTTAAAACATTTTTATCAACAACCCTCTGCCTAATCTTACAAAATACAGTTTATTGTTTCATTATAATAGCAGAGATATTATATTTATATTTATATTTATATTTAACGGTGTACATGCTAATGCAGAGTGTAAGTAGTGTGAATTTGAGGTTATTCATTTTCATTATTTTTTTTTCTGGTAAACAGAGGAGTAACCTTTCAAGTATTTGCACAGATTAAGAACCATGTATCATGTATTAAGAACACATGATCAGTGATTTTCCATTATACTTGTAGCAATAAACACCAATAATACATTTGGCATCTGAAAGACTGTTATTAAGACTGTTGTCATTATGACTGCAGTTGCAATAGAGGTAAAACCAGCAGCTTTCATAAAGATGAACTGAAAAGACAGCTGACCAGAATTCCAAAGTCACCTATTTTTTCTCTTGACTTTTCTCAACCTTTCAGTTTGTACTGAGGTACTTAGATTAATGTTAAAAAGATGAAGATACGGAAACTTTTCCTTCATAGTGTCCTTTCCCATAATAATTGTACATTATTAGGACACTTTCCTCTCCTGGGAAGTTTTCATTTGATTTAACACACATAAACCATTTTATGAATAATGTATTTGGAGCTAGATCCCCAAACACAGTTAAGAAAGGAAGTAATAAAGAGAGAGTCTGTTTCTGGAAGCATGCAAAAAGACTCCCTAAAATCATGTCCCCTCTGTTGCTGTAAATATGCTCCCAGCTGGTAACCTTTGTCCAAAGAACAGTTGGAATACAGTTTCTCACACTGTTATGTAGTCACCAACAGAGCTGTTCAGTAAAAAACCGTAAAAGGGGTGTGACAGATTGCTCAGTTCTCTGTGTAGAGAATAATGTAATCTGCTGTGAGACATTTTACACAATGCCTCCTGCTACTCCATCTGGGCTGCTGACCGCTGATGGTGTACTTGATTGTGTTCAAGTCAAATACGAACCCAATTCCTGACAGCAGGACCTTTCTGTGAAAAGATGGACACTGGGACTTGGGTGTAGCAGGGTATTTCAGTTCCTAATTATTCATTAAAATATTACATTAATTTTGCCCTATAAGTCATTAAGAATTTTGAAGCCTAAAAGTGCCCTCTGAACTTACTGCAAAACCAATATGGACAAAACTGTGGTAGAAAATTAGCTTAAGCTATTAGAGTATCTGAAACAGAATATATTCAGAACCATAAATGACTTAGAGGTTGATTTAGTGTGTAGTTATTTGTTATATCATTCTCCAATAACAAAAAGACAAAGTTATTATTTATATTCTTTCATCCTGATGGCTGATCCTACAGTTAAAATCAACAGAATTCATAACCACCTTTCATTGTTGTTTTATGCAGTCACAGTTAGCGAACAGAAAGTATATTCAAAGCAAATGTACTTAAACATGCTAATGAAAATTGTATAAGGGTATGTTTTTCCAACATTCAACTATTTCTCTTGTTACTATTAAAAGCTATTACCCAGAACTATATGAGAAGGATGTGGAATTCTTTGAGCTGCTGCCTGTTGCCTCCAATAACTTTAAAGAACACTTACAAACAATGAGATCTTTAATTTAAATGCTGATTGGGAGTTTAATCTTTGCCTTTGCAAGGCAGAGCTCTTGTTTATGAAAAGTTCTGTTCAGAATAGGACTCCAAAATTCATACGTTGAATTTTATACGTATTTAATAGGTAAAAGAAGTTTCTGCACAAATCATAATGTGATGATTAGATAAATTGTTCTGAACATGAGGAGTAACATAAAATAAATAAATGCATTCTCTTATATTTTCTTGCATGCCGTAGGCCTTTTTCTGTATACCTGTGGCTTACTGAAATTACTAGTGAAGGACAGATGACTGAGTTGTCTCAGTCAGTAATACACTACACTAAGCAATATTGTTTGATAAAAAAGTTTCTAAAACATGGATATTCTTGTAGCTTATATATTATCAGGATGAAAGTGGAGGGAAAAAAAAAAAGAAAAAAAAAAAAAAAGAGAACCCATATATATTTAGTCAGGCCTTATTTTCATTCCCAAAACTTTTTATTCCAATAAAAAATCTGCTTCATAAAATAGAAGCATATAACAAAAAATAAATCACACTGGAATAAAATATTCCTTGTGAATAGCTGAAAAAAAAAATAGAGAAAATCCCACAAATTTTCATGAAGAAAACTTCTTGAAATATACAGCCATGACAGAGGAGAACATTCACTGTATCCCCCCTTGTACCCTGAGACTTGTCCAAATGAAAAATCAAGGCAGAAGGCCTATATTTCCAGAATTATACCAGCAGTTTTGTGTCATCAGATCTATGGCTGAAGGATAATGCTCAGGCTCCAGTGAGCCATGTCATAGTCTGCTAGTCTGCATAGTCTGCATGTTATGTCTGCTGCTTCAAACTCAGTATGATGATGAACTTTACATGACAAGGTTCAAGAAAGCAAATGCACATGCTGGAATGTATCAAAAGGGTTATTATCAGAGAGGTAAGCACTGGCTTTATTACAGAAAACACTCCCGAGTATTTAAACTGAGAAGACACTGAGCAGTTATGGATAAGGACAGCTGGTCTAACGAAGGGATGAGGGATACTCACAAGAGGAAAGTGGTGGTGGGGGTGGCCCAGGACAGCAGTGTGTCCAGGCAGCACTCGCCAGCTCGCGAGAGAGGCTGACAGGGAGTGGGCAGTGCCAGGGCAACGGCGGGAGTTTTAAATGGCTAACAGCCATTTCTAGCCCTCAGTAGTTGAGGTCGGCTGCCTCGGTGCTGGTGCAGCCACAGAGCCCAACCATGAGTTGCAGGGGGATCTCAGGCCCTTGCTTCGCCAGGGGCGACCCGACAGCTCTTGCAAGAGAGGCTGACAGGGAGTGGGCGTTGCCAGGGCAATGGCGGCTGCACTCATGGCAACTGCCTAGAAAAAGCCTCTGGGAGGGCTGCCTGCTGCTGCTAGGGGAGGAGGTAGGTATTGCACCTGTGTGAGGTGCAAGCAGGTGGAAGATCTGGTCAGCTGAAAGAGAAGGTTGAGAGAGGGAGGGCCATCAGGGACTGTGAGTGGGAGATTGACTGGTGGAGTAGCTCCCTGGCGTGCCGGAGGGAAAGGTCCCAGGGAGATATCCCACAACTGATGGTGGAACCCCTGCCCTGTTCCTGTTGGGCAGAGGAAGGGGACCTGAGGGATGGAAGAGGGTCCCTGCTCAGCATTGTGGGTGAACCTTCTCTCTGCATCCCTCATGTCCTTAGGTCCCCCTAAGTAATAGATTTTTAGCACTGGACGTTGAAGGGGAGGTAAGTGGGGAGGCATGGGAAGGTTCCCCAAAGAGGTTACCAAGGATGAGAGAGTCGACTTCATGTATTCAGACTGCCTCTGCCAGGAAAGCAAGAAGGGTGGTTGTGGTAGGTGACTCCCTTCTCAGAGGACCGGAGGGCCCCATTTGCAGACCAGACCTGAGCCGTAGGGAAGTATGCTGCCTACCTGGGTCAGAGACCCCACTGATTACTACCCATTACTCATAGTTCAGGTGGGCAGTGATGAAATCACTCAGAGAAGCCTGCGAGCTATGAAGAGAGATCTCAGGGGTTTAGGGTGAATAATTCAAGGAGCAGGAGTGCAAGTGGTGTTTTATTCTATTCCTTCTGTGGAGGTGAAGAACACCGAGTGGACTAAGAAAACACAGGTAATGAATAATTGGCTGAGAGGCTGGTGTCGAGACAGGAACCTTGGATTCTTTGACCTTGGGGCAGTTTACTTGACCTCTGGCCTACTGTTGATAGATGGAACTCACCTGTCTCAAAAGGGGAAACAAATCCTAGGGCGGGAGCAAGCAGAATTCGTCGAGAAAGCTTTAAACTACCTATGACGGGGAAGGGGATAAAAGAGGGCTCCCCAGAGAAGTGCCTAGGGGAACAATGCTGAAGCTGGGGGGTGAGGCAGATGTCTCATCTGAAGTGCATCTACACCAATGCACACAGCATGGGCAACAAACAGGAAGAGCCGGAAGCGATTGTGAGACAGGTTAATTACAATCTAATTGCTATAACTGAAACATGGTGGGATCACTCCCATGACTGGAGTACTGTGATGGACAACTACAAGCTCTTCAGAAGGGATAGACAAGATAGGAAGTGTGGTGGTGGGGCTCTTTATATTAAATTGTGTTTTGATGTTGAAGAGCTTGCAGTTGGGAATGATAAAGTTGAGTGTCTATGGATAAAGATCAGAGGGAAGGCCTGATCACCATCACTCATTCTCATGGGAGACTTCAACTTCCCTGATATAGTATAATATCAGGGAAGTATAATACTGTGCAGAGGAACTAGTCCAGGAGGTTTCTAGAGTGTATGGAGCATGCCCAGAGAAGGGCAACAAAACTGCTGAGGGGTCTGGAGCACAAGTCTTACGAGAAGTGGCTGACATTGTTCAGTCTGGAGAAGAGGAGGCTCAGGGGAGACCTCATTGTACTCTACAACTTCCTGAAGGGAGGTTGTGATGAGGAGGGGGTTGGCCTCTTCTCTCAGATAACTAATGATAGGACTCAAGGAAAAGGCCACAAATTGCACCCGGGGAGATTTAGATTAGATGTCAGGAAATTTTTTTTTCTCTCAAAGAGCAGTCAGGCACTGAAATGGCTTTCCCAGGGAGGTGGTGGAATCACCATCCCTTGTGGTATTTATTCAAGAAGCACCTGGACAAGTTGCTATGAGATATGATTTAGTAGCTTAGTGGGTAGTATTGGTGATAGGAGGATGGTTGGACTAGATGATCTTGTAGGTCCTTTCCAACATTGTGTTTCTATGATTCTATGAAAAAGCAAAAAGCATAGTAAAGCTCGAGTATAGCAAATGGTGAGAGCTGTTTTTTGTATCTGTAGAGGGCATAAGTGTCACTGAGGGAAATGAGATACTGCTGCTAAGGAGCATGGTTTGCACAATGATACAACAAAATAAACTGGTTGGAAATATCAAGAAGATTCCTTGCTATGAAAGCAATTCTTCAATTGCATTCCAATGAAACTAATAACTGATCTCAACACATTTAAGAAAGGGTCATGACATGACTGATACTTGTAACAGCAGAAGTCTAAACTCTGCAACCTAGCAGATGCCTTCAAGTAGGTCCTCCTTTTCCATTTTTGCATATATCATTTTGGCCAGCTATTGGCAGAAGTACAATAAATAGGTTTCAATATTAATAGATGGCAAACCAAAGTTATAAAGGTGTAACTATTCTTTTACTACCTGATTTATTATATTTCTTGAAGAAATGGCAGCTCACTAGCCATATATTAAAAAATGGCAGATACGCCTCTGGACAGGTGCTGTCTTAAGAACATACAGTGAAGGAATAAATAATTACACATTTGAACTCTGGTCTTTATTTATATGGAAATATGCAAAAGCTCACTTCTAGTTTGAGATATTTATCACAGTCAGAACAAGAACCGTTCAGTCCCTTTTCAGTATTCTTCTCCCCTTTAATCCAATCTCAGTCTAAGTAACCTACTTACATTGAATCACAGAATCATCTACATGGTCACAGATGCAGCCTTTGCAAAGCTTCAGTCTTCTGCCAGATTACCAACAGAACAGCTCATGTAATATCCTATGTAGCTCTTCAGTAAGAAGTTGCAGCTTCATCACGCTTTCCAGCTGCTATTCATCTTGTATTTTCAGTTGGATGTGGAAACCAGAAAAAAGCTTATAGGAGAGAAGTACAGAAAACAAGTCTGTACTTGCCTGTGACTTTTCTGTACAGAAAAGTCTGTACTTGTCTGTGAGTGGTACTTATAGTACTACTCACAGTAGTACACTACTCACGTCTCCTTACAGTGAATGGCTATGATTTGATGCTGATCTCAACATCAATACATTAGGGAGACTATGCTTGCAGAAATGGTGTTAATAGGAATCCCCTGTTTACTTCCTTATATTCAACACTGCAATTTACCTTCCAGCTATTATCTTGGAACATCATTGTTTACAGTAAATGTTGTACCTACATATTCATCAATTGATTTAATAGGGGTTGTTGAGTTACAAACACGTAATATTGTGGCCTCATTTATGCAGGAGCAGGCATATTTCTACTAGCCATTATATAATGCTGAATTAATTACATTACTTTCTATGAAAACATATGAATAAGACAAGATTTGGCGCTCTTACCTCAGTTTTCTTTGTTTTTATCTTTCTATTTTTTCATTAGATTCTTGCCCAGTTTCTGTTGCAGTCACTCTGCTAGCAGATTAGTACCAACTACATTCTCTTTTTAAGTGATGCATGCTGAAATAACAGTGTAAAATTACAGTGAAAAGTAAGTCTATACTGTATGAAGACAAGGCATATTATAGTACACAGCCTGAAGATATTTATCTTAAGATGAGAAGAATTATATGCTGTTGGGCAAGCTACCTAATTCTATCATTAACTTAACCAATGACTTGCCTAGATGTTTGTATGGTAGAAATTCAGCCATGTCCCATTATTATTATTATTACTTTTAAAACACAACATATTTAAGTTCTGTCTTAACTCACCCCTTACAGAGCCCTTTATCTTCACAGGACAGATTCACCTGCAAATTATGGCAACTTGGACTGAATTTAGACACTGCTCAATTTATCGAAGTTGTTTATAAGTTCCTAAAGAAGTTGTTCATGTGGACATACGTGAAACCTGTCTAGAGAATAAGATACATAGGGGTCAATGACTTGTATAAGCCTCTTTAGTGACTTTATGTAAGTCTCAGACTCAGAGGCAATGTTCCTGAAAGTTACAGACTCAGGCAATGTTCCTGAAACTTTTGCCTCTTATGATCTAAAACAAAACAACATCAAAAATAAATAAAATCACTATCATTCTTTGGGCTCCCAGAAAATGATGCGTCTTTGAAATTGGATGAAGTGGGGAAGGAGGAGAAGAACAGGCAGGAAGTTGCTATTATTTTGAACTTAGTATTTTGTTATCTTAGCAAGTTTTGTTCTGACTTGGCTGCTGATTTTGATGTGTGTGTTGTTTTTTTGTTTGTTTGTTTGTTTCCCCCCCCCCCCCGTCTTCTTCATGTTCATAACATCAAGCTACTCCTTCATATTTTTCATGTGTATAAATATCTCTGCACTTATCCACAGAGCCTTTGCCCCTTTATGACCAGATCAAAGCTCTAAAATTTAAATTTAACATTAAAATGTAAATCTCTCCCAGCTTCTTTGAGATGAGAATATAAGGGAGTCAATATCCACTTGAAAAAAAAAATAGAGCTATAGAATATACTAAAATGTGCAACCGCATTACGATATGACTGTAATCCTTATTGTTCTCATCCTTATTGACTATTTGTCATGCTGTGTCTTGGTGCAATATGAAGCATTTGGCTGGTGAATTATTTTAAAACTGAGTCAAGTAAGGTTCTGAACAGTTGGAACTCCAGCCAAGAAAGCCACTAAAGTAAATGAAATTAATTGTGCCTAAGTGAATTTCTGGTTATGAGCCAGATTTCTCAGTACCTTGCTGAGTTGTGCTGTAATGAAATATGCTTTATCAATAGATTTATATATTTAAATATACTACTATTTATATATACTATCTTAATATATATACTACTATATATACTATCATATATTTAAATATACTACTACATACTACCATAGAACAGTAGTAGTAGATGCTATGCAAATTTGTTTGTTCTGTTGTAATACAAGCTAGGTTTCTGCGAACTGTCCCAACAAGAAAATGAAGACAAATTAAAACTGTTACAATCAGTCTGTCCTAACATTGCCAAAAATAAAACTCTTCAATCTCTAAAGTGGAATAATCTGCATTATTTGAAGTAGTCAACTCAGGAGTTAATACTTTTATAAATAACATGCTTAAATTCAATCACAGTATATGGGACTTGAAATGGGGAATAACTGGATAAATTTGTGATATACTTACTCAAAAAGACCAGATTGTGATATTTTAAAGTCCACATCTGGCATTTGTATTTGTGTGATGTTACAAGTAGACATAACATGTCTACTAACATGTATGAACAAAAGCAAAACTGAGTCTATGTGGAAAATTTGTTTGGAAGCACCAATCAGTTCATTTTAGGAGCCACGGTGAAATTTAAGTGCTTTGATTAGAGAGGTGAAAATGCAACCTAACTTTTTGGAAGTTTTCTCAAGGTATCTGGAAAATTAGACGTTTCTGCAGACTGGTAAAAGCAGAACCAGTCTGCCTTGACCTCAGTGTTTTCTTTCAATATAGCAACTTCAGTACCTTCCTCAGCAAGTAAAGTCTCCAAATTGTATTTAGCTTTCTTCTGGGAGCCCTGTGAATTTTTGGTGACATTTAGCCAACTGAATCCACCTCAGATATACATTCAGGAATGACTTGACTCTTCACCTCAATTTTTCTATAGCCATGTCATTATTCTTTCTGAATATTTTTAATAGAAAAAAAAAAAAAGTGATAAAACTGATTGTTAGCAGACATGAGAAAAGCAATGAAACAGGTTTCTTTTTCCTCCTCTTCTTCTTCTTTCCCCTTCTTCTTCTTTCCCCTTTCTTCTTCTTCTTTTTCAAATCAAACCATTACTGCCAACAACAACAAACTTTAAAAACTATGCATAGAAGATGCAGTTCAACTTGGTCTCCAATTAAGATCCTATTCTCTTCTATAATTTTCTAAAAATTTACTAGTTTCTGTAATCAATTTTACTTCTACTTTGCCAAAATACTGATAAAGGGAACTATTTTAATAAATAGTTTAGGGGTGTGTTGGGGGAATTTCATCTGTATTTATCTTTTTTTGTTTACTTTCAAATGTGTTATTTTCCACACGTTACTAGTTTCTCTTCAGTGTTGAATATTAAAAAGCCACTGTCAAAGAGAGATTTTAAAGCTGTATTTTTGAAGAGACATTACATAATCTTTTTTTTTTTTTTTTTTTTTTTTTTCTCCCAAGGTCTGGTAAGGAAAAAAAACCTTTGGGGGGGGGGATTTGGGGGGGGGGTAAGTTTTGTACATTGCAAGAAAAAAAAATCTGCTGAATTTATGCCAGACGTGACACCAATCCCATTCTTTATATGTTATAAGCTTCTGTGAAACTGGGCAAGGAAAGGGAATTTAGCTTAAGGGAAATCCAGGCTAGGTAAATTTCTTTTAGCTGCTGGGCAGCTGGCTAAGCAGTCATGTTGTGTTTGTATATGTTTCTTAACTGAAGAAGTGTTTGGGGAATTCCCTGAAGAAGTGTTTGGGGAATTCCTCACAGAGATTACTCTCCAGTTAACACTGTTGAGAAGACTGCTGAAAATGCTGTTAACATTATCAGAACCATGACAAATATTTGAGGAGTAGAGGGGTCAGACTTTCATATCAAAGGAATGCTTTTCATTGAATTGTAAAAGCTTTTCAACTCATGCCAGTGGTATCCCGCTGAAATGGATGCAACCAGATAAATTCTTTCTTTCCTTAAGCCAGATAGACATATTTCAACCTCTTACTTTGTCAATAGTATGTAGATGTTGTTGAAGAATAATTTTATTTTTGTTTCCTCACTAGAAAGTAAAAATTAAAAAAATCAAATTTCAGTTAGGGAATTTATTAAAAGACTAATATTACCAAGTTTGCAAAATTTGCCTACAAAGCCCATTAGTGTAGAATCCCCTATAAAACTGGCCATGTTAAAACTAAATATTGAAATTACATGTACTTTTGTTTCACATTATCATTGTTTCTTGAATCATATCCAAACAAATGGAAGTGAAATCCATCTGTTGAATGGAGACATCCATGAAGACCTCTGTGGAGTCACCATCCCTGGAGGTCTTTAAAAGATGTTTAGATGTTGAACTTCGCGATATGGTTTAGTGGAGGACTTGTTAGTGTTAGGTCAGAGGTTGGACTCGATGATCTTGAGGTCTCTTCCAACCTAGACAATTCTGTGATTCTGTGAAATAAGAGGGCAATAAATAACCAAACATTTGATCATCAAAAAAGTTTTGTTTTATTTTGATCTTATTTTTGAAAATGAGGATAAAGGAACAGTTGTTCTGTGTAGGTCAGTTGCCAACTCTATGTATTCCATTTCATTTCAGGTTTCAGTAAAAGTAAATAAAACAGGGGAAAAAAAAAAAGAAGTCTCCTGTTTTTGAGTTTCTAACCCAACAGAAAAACAACAAATATTGAATATATATATATATAAATAATTTTATTTCCCTTGGAATGACTTTTGTTTTCTTGGAAAATACTGGAACATCCATTAGAAGGATTAACAACATATTTGAAGAACCTCTTCATCAAGATAAAGATAAACTAAATTTACATTGTGTACTCCCATAACCAGTTGGCTTACAGATGAACTAAATAATTTATAACTCATGTTGTGTCATGAAACCACAGTATTTTTATGCTAATAGTTTCTAATACAGTGTCACCAACATAATTCTTGGCTGTACTGAATGCAAAATCTGCAAACAGTTAGGCTTCATCTAGAAATGTGCTATATGTTCCAGAATCAAAAATGTAGAAGGCAGATGGGTGACTATCTTATGATGGGTGACTTACTACATGCTAAAAATGAAAAAAAAAAAAAATCAATCAAATCTATAAGCATATCCTTTATATCTTAACCTTGACACATTGAAATGTGAATAACTGTTTATTTTTTTTTTTCTTTAAAAAATTAAAAAAAAATAAAACCTGCATTAAACATTTTTGGGCAGATTCTGGTCTTCGCCATCTGTAATGTCTTATTCCTCTACAGACTAGACAACAAGAGAAATACTGGTGTAACAGTCTATCTCCTTGATAGATCACAATGAGGATGTGCACTTTACTCCAAAAGGTGTACGGTAATGGAATAAGACATTGTGTACTTAATTTCTCCTTTAACTTATATACAGACTGTTTTTGGCTTTGCCTTCGGGGAGGATAAAAGAAGTTTCCATTGATCCGTAAAGATATAGCAAGGCCAGGCTTTTAACTGGGAAATATCTTTCTCATTGTTCTTCCTCTTCAGACCACATATGAAAATTTGTCGAGATTTATCGAAATGACAGGTTAAATACGACAAGGTTCAATATCCTAATAAGCCAGTTTTACTTTCCTGGCAAAAGTCTTCCAGGAAGATGCTTTTTTTTGTTTGGTGCAACATTATGCAAATAGATTGCTACTGCTTAGGGTCCCAAGCTGGTGCCATGAAGATCACTAGATTCATCATTGTGGTTTGGTACTATATAGATCCCTGTGATTTGCTACATTCTCACTGTAAGCTTTTGCAGGATAAGATGAATACAAACACAAGGGGAGCAAGCTGATATTATGTCTCAGTGGAGGGTGGAAATGTTACTGCATAACAGAGGGTGACTGGTCTTCCTGGCGCTACACAACATAACAGCTTTTACTGCAGTTCACATTGTTCTAAGTGAGTTAGTACAGGTGATGGAGCTTGTTACCAGCCCTCATTGGACTACCACCGTTGTACAACCTGCCATCCCCTTCAGCCAAAATCTGTCCAGCCTTAATGTAGCTGCAGCCTGCTAGAAAGGATACAGATGTTGCATCTTCATTCCAGCCAGACAGATGCTAATCCCTAAGCTCTTCAACACAAAGCAACTCTTACAAAGCTCTAGTCTTACAAAAAAGCCATGAATGAAGTGCAACCATCACCTTGATGACAATATAAGATGCCCAGCATTCAGATACATACGGGGAATGTACACAAAGTGCTTTTTCCATAGCCTGTTTATACTGGTTTTATACTGGGGGAAACCATGGAGTAACACTTTAACAAAGCAGTTAAAAAGTTTAACATGCAATCGCAGACTGCCTGTTCAGCATAGATGCAATGGAAAAGATTGAATTTCAAAGGATACCTAAAGCCTATTTCTTTCACTGTCTAGTCCAACAAGCACTTACACTATGGACAAGAAAGCATTTGTATGCTTAAGATCTATGAAAGGAAAGTGAAACTCAGCCTGAATCCCTGAGAGACCCAACTGTCAGGGCCCCTAAGCATGTCTGACAAACACAGATGACATTGATCTCTATGTAAAGCACAGAGACCATGACTACTTCCATTCAAAACAACTTTCTGCTCCTTCAGATTATTTCTGCTTTTTGTTCAATGACATGCAAAATGCATAAGCAGTGTGGTAGCAGAACTGAGTTTTTGTTGTTGTTGTTTGTTTGTTTGTTTGTTTGTTTTTTGGTCAGGGGAATGGAGTCTTTAGACTCCTCCTCACCTTTGCTTTCCTCCTCCCATTGTCCTTTATTCCTGGTTATTCAATGTCAGCTTCAATATGTGAGAATAGGATTGAGAATATGGAAGGGAAGTACACATCCTGTTAGCCACCTTTTGTGTGCTATACCTGCCACTTGAACTTAAATGCTTGCAAATGGGAGGCAAGGTTTAATGCCAAGGAATTTGAATTTTCTGTGCTTTTGTGCAATCAGATAGGCTTTTGTACAGAAGATGGCTACTATCTCAAGCACTTTGTTGTTAAACCTAATCAATTGCTTCATCTTAGTCAAGGATACAGCAATCTGAAGAAGAGTCTGTGCAGACTGACACATTTCTTTAGCTCCATGACTATGTTCTGGGATTTAGCATATCACCTTGTATCTTGAGCTCTCCTGTTGAAGAGTTCCATTTCTGTCCACAGTCAATTGAAAGTCCCAGGCAACTCACTTAGCATTTTGCAATTGATTCTTAAGAGGAACCTACTGTCATTCTATTGACTGAATAACTAGACCAGGTAATTAAACAAGGTGGTCTATATTACCCAGAAAGATTTGAATGCTTGCTTTTTAGGTGTTGAATGCCAAAGATGCCTAGAGCATATAGTCTATGTCTTGCTGTTAAGCTCTGTTGACTTTCAAAATCTAAAATGTTTATTCTAAAGCACATTTCTGCACAGTGGGTGCTGTGATCACTGACAGACATACCTACCTATCCACAGGCATCTTGGCATTCAAACTGTGAATAGAGAAACCAGTCCTACTGTGTGCAGAGCTTTATAATTGAATTTGTG
Organism: Netta rufina; assembly: GCF_964035555.1. Taxonomy (NCBI): domain Eukaryota; kingdom Metazoa; phylum Chordata; class Aves; order Anseriformes; family Anatidae; genus Netta; species Netta rufina. Next base: position 69,871,480 of record NC_140125.1, read on the forward strand.
AACCTTATTTTGTAACACAGAAGTGTTCCCAATGAAACTTTCAAACAAAAACAACTCACTCATAAATTATTCACTCCTACACAGAACTACAAGGCCAAAGGTACCAATTTCAGGACATCCAAATGATGTAGAATGTGTCTACTGAGAAATGCTGTGAAAAGTAATGCAAGCTGTCTCTGGCAAAGATTGCTTCAGCAAATAGCATAGTCACATTAATACTCATGCTAGTAAGGCTTTCTTTTGAACATTTTATTGTTGCTGCATCCTACCCATACTGCTTCCTAAGCTAGAATTGCTGTATGATGTAGCACTGTATCATGTGTCATCATCAGTCTGAGTCAGTGCTAAGATCAACACGTGATATCCCATTATGAGGTACAGATTTCAACGTATCTAATGTATCTCTTCACTAACTAAAACCTCAAAAAAGAAGGCATTTAGGCATGGTTTGAGCTCATCTGTTGGCACCTGAGACTATTAGTGTTTCTCTGTCTATCATCTGATTTCCCCAAAGATCTACCAGTTTGTTTCTCAGTATGTAAGGTATTGAAAAAAAAAAAAAAAATGTATTCTGTCTATATCGGGTATAAGTAAATAGTCACTCTCCAGTGATAACTTCTGATAAGGTCAAACAAAAATCTCTCTCAGCAATTCAGTTACTGGAAATTGCCAGTTATGGGAAGCCTTGTTTCTACTCCTTCTGCAACACTCATAGATAACCTAAGCCATACCAATGCATATATCTAGAAGAGTTACTATCATGATACTTCTCATATCTTGGAATTCTGAAAAAGTCTTCTGAACATTGGGACCCTCTTGGTCTAACCTCACATGCTAACAGCATTCAGTTAAGCTCAATATATGAAATGACGTATTATTTTCATGAAACTGCAGCATATAAAATATTTCTCATAAAAAATCTAGAGCATAAGTCTTCCTCAGCCTAAATACTCCAGAAAGATGACAGACAATGCACATCAGACTATTATGCTAAGTTGTATGCCTTGGCTAGGAAGTTCTGGAGATCCACTTCCCGCTACCAAGATAACAGTGATTCCTTTTGTTATCCAGCAATAATTTAATTTAATTTTTTCCTATTATCCTACTGACTGCATGATAAACATGATTTTTGCTATTTAATATTTCATCTGCTAATAAGGTAACTATGAAATTGTGATTCATTAATAACAACTATAATAGTTATGACCTAACTTTCTAAGACTTTAAATTTAGAAAGTGGTGCTTGCATATCACAGTGAAAGTGGAGATATCTTTCTCATGTCTGAATAAACAGTCTTATGTATAGGGGACTATATACCCTGGTTCAAGTGGTACTGTATGTCGCCTACATAATCTTTCTGAAAGGTTGCTTCTATTTTTTTCCACAAAAAATGTGTGCTTAAATTGGTGCCCAGGTGTTAACTGAATAGTGTTTGGTTGCAAATGGTCTTGAAAAAAACATTGGTCATTCAAAAGCTAAGCCAATACATTTTTGAAGGAGCACAAGTCACTTTGACTAATATGGCTTTTTACCTCCCACATTCTCACAAATATTGCTTTAAAAGATCCTGAAATAAACAGTTAGGTTTGACAGCAAGGTGAATGGAGAGTGAGATATAAGAGAGGTGTCACCAAAAAGATTTAACTTAAAAAAATTTATACAGATTCTCAAAAATTTATGAAGGAAGTCCCCATATATCTGAATCAAATGCACCCAACAGCAATGTGCTGCCTGTCTGTCATAAATTCTGGTGACCTTTCCTTTTATTCTAAAAGTTTTCTTCAGGATGACAAAAGGTAGTTCAACATGTTCCAATAGAGAAAGCATTACTATTCTAAACTTTCAGAAGTAACATCTCTTCTCTTGTTTTGTTCCCTATTTGTCTTCTAGAGCTATTTGAAATATATATATATAGATACATATATATATAATTATGATTTCACTGTTAATTCTGATGTTTTGCTATTTTGGCTTCTTTTCCCTCAAAATTAGAATCACAAACCAGAATTCTGAAAAGTAGAAATTCCAGCATATTTATTTGATGATATTCAAATTTACAGTTTTGAATATTTAAAATCTGCTCATTTCAGTAATAACTTTTATCTGATTAAAACATAAAATTGCTCCTCAAACACTGTAATATCTTAGGTATCCATAATGCTATATATTACCAAATCTAATTTAAAATACTGAAGTTGAGTTGGCTTGAAATAAATCCTCTATCACCTTGAAGTAAATTTGTTTAATATTGAAATGAAGCATGAAAGCAACAAAAATTGTTTCAACACTTTTTCTATGAAAAAAAGCAAAAAAGCTTGGTATATTTTTATGAATCTTTTCCTTTTTTTTTATTTAAGCACATTTTTCAAGCCAAACATTAACTGGGGAAAAAAACCAGCCATATTATTATTATTATTATTATTATTATTATTATTATTATTATTATTATTATTATTTCCTACTGTCACTGTTTTTGTCAGCTACTATCCTCTGTTAATTTTTCCAGTTAGTGGTGCTTCAGATGGTTATATATGAGTTGGCTGATTGTAAACCTATGCACCTGTAGGCCTAACTTATAAAATATATGTCTCAGGATTTCTGCTTTCCATATCTTATTGGCTGGCAGGCACTGCAACCTGTCTTTTGAATGCAGTTATGAACCTTATCACCCACAGAAAGGACAGGAAGAAGGCGAAATTTTACTATAATTAGCCTGAATAAAAGAAACCTTGCAGGAAAACTTACTCCACAGCTGCAAGTTGACCACATTACCTGAATTTTTCTCATATCATAATCAACTCGATGTACTTATCCTTTACTACAGCCACCCTCACAGAGCCAGATGTAAATTAATATATAAATTAACCATAGGATTAGTGATTTAATTAAAAGAAATTTAAACAAAGAAAAACAAAACAAGCAAAAAAAAAAAGCAACTAAGAAACAAACAAACAAATATCACTGCAAATATCCCTGATGCTACAAAGTGATACAGCAGGAAACCTGTGAGGACCTTTGCCATTGAGCATGACCTTCTTGTTATATTCTTACAAGGAAATTAAATGGTAATTCTTAAACTTTAAAATAACACATCTTGCTTCATGTCAGATTTCTACATCTTGCTTCATGTCAGATTTCTATTAATCACATCTAGTTCTTTTCCTTTGTACACAGTTTAATTTGTGTTTATTTTGTGTTATTTTTTTCTCTGCCTTCAAAACTGACACTGCTTACAAAATGACACCTCTGTTCCAAATTAATGACTTTGATAAAATTTTTATTTTCTGTAAGCTTTCTTTTGAGAATATTGAAGGAAAACAAATAAAATGAGACTGAAAATATCCTCTCAAAAACTGTAGATCACTTTATGGACTTGAATAGACTTTTTTTGTTGTTATATGAAAAAAAATCTCTCACTTTTTATCAGACAACTTACCCACCCGTTCTTTTAGAACAGTTTTTCAGACTGTTAGATTTAATTGTTCCCTTCAGAATGATTATGATTGAGAACAATTCTGAAAGCAAGCAAGCAGCCTGAAATTCTGCATGAAATTTAAGTGAATACAAAAGCATTTTTCAGGTTTTTCATGGGCATGTGTGGAGGATTTTGCTTACTCAGTGGATGGATAGAATAAAGGTTGTCAAATTATCTTAAGGTATACATGCTTGAAAAAAAGAAAAAAAAAAAGAAAGAAACACCTTTATTCTGAAAGATATATTATACAACCATGTAAATGCACTCACTTAAAAATAAAAACATTTATATACGATGGTAAATTTTACTGACCCCTTTTCAACAGCTCTGTGCTGAAAAAACAGCACTGAAAAAAAAAATGGGTGAGGGGGAATGGAATATATATAAATCTCTATAGGATTACGGAAGTTAGGATGACCCTTTACACTGTTATAAATGCATGATAAAGAGATCTGCAACTTCGAAGACATGAAAGATTTTAATTCCATACTCAAAGTTTCTATTAAGCCATTCAGTAGGGGCTGAATCTTCTCTATTGATGTCAATGTGATAAAAGATTTATATCACAAAATGTGTGTATAAAAAGTAGTCTCTAGTGAGAAGGAAAAACAGGATGATTTATTCCTCTGCATAATTTTAAATGTCATCTGTTAAGGGACACTTATAACAGACCAATAGGTATTAATTCTTTACTCTTTACTAACAACAAAATATTAATTTGTTTGGGTGATGTGGAGGCAAGAAACACGAATAAATATAACTCCTTAAAAGGAGTAGCAAGTTAATGAAAAAATATATGGAAGTCTCTGTCATACTTTTATAACCTTAACTTAAAATATCGACTAACGTACACCCTTTAAATAGGAAAAGAAATTAGTTCTTGAATGGCTTCTTTGGGGATTTAAGACACTTTTAACTTTTCACATTCCATGCCAGTTTCTATTATCATTCCCCAGTTTTATTCTAGTATAAACCAAGAGTTAATATTAATCTAAATGTATATTAAAATAACAATAGTTGTGATTTTCTTTGAATCAATCCATTCCTAAAATAGCTACTAAAAGTAGATCATGTATACTAGACTAAGCAAATATTTTGTTATGGTTGTCAGGGATATGGGGCCCTCCTCCTACCCTTTTCTCGTGCAGAATGCCTTATGATATCAATAAGATTTTTTCTGCCTCTTGTACTCTAGGAAGTAATATCTGTTTGATTCTATATAGTTTATATGTAGGTTCAAGCAGGAAAAATAATAAAAGCCATGTGTTTGATTTGCAGCTTCAGTAACAGTAACAACATCACTTTGTGATATTAATTACTGTGACAAATCTTTCTTTGTTTGTCATTCTTCTAAATGCATTTAGTTGTGTTGCTCTGAGTTAATGACTATATCACTTGTCATATTGCCTAGGAAGTGATGCAATCTTGAAACCATCTTATTCTGCAGTATGTGTAGCCATTTACATCACTTTTGGAGTGTAATCACTACTAAAATTAAGCATTTCCCACTCAATTCTACTGAAACTCTAAGACACATGTTAATTCATTGTAAACCAGGGCAAGAGATAATATATTTTCTGCTTTCCTAGCAGAATCAAATGATTTGATTAAAATCATGTACACCATATATAATATATACATATTAAAAATGGAAATTGATTAATATTAATGTGTTACTGTATCCATTATAAATGATTTTTGTAAAATAGACTTTTTTTATTCCTCCAAGAAACACTTCCTCCCACCATTTCACAGTATTTAATGAATTTTACTTAACAAGCAGAAGGGTATGTTTTCCTAACTGTCCTAACGAGCCACAATCTAAATTTGGATCCAAATGCAGAATAAATATTTTCTTATGAGCTTCTTTGTGGTGCTCATTTCTATCATTTCTACAGTCTGAGCTTTCACAAAAGCACTTTGAATTATAGTCACAAAAACTGTATCAATTCTGTATTAAAATTGTAATTAATTATCAATTCCGTATTGAATACCAAGTAATTCTGAGTGAATGAGAAGAAATAATGTTCTCTGTTGAGATGACTGTTCCCACAGATGATTTAATTTAAAGAGAATATTATATACATATATATACATATATATATATAAGAACTTATATACACTTATATAAGTTCTTATATACTTATATACATATATGTATATAAGAACTAGTATATAAGAACTAAAATGATACGCAAGATACGTAAGATACGCAAACCTAGTTCAAATTAAGGCGGACAATATGTTACTTAAGGAGAATACACGGCCTCTGAAGTTTTTTAAGATTCTTTAGATAATCTATCTGTCACCCTGTAGAAAACAAAATGAAGCACGCAACTTGAGATTTACCAAGTGTTTTTATGTCTTCTTAAAAGTATAAAATCTCAGATGCCTGTTGTCGATAGTGCACTTGATCTTGCTGAACATCTTCAGCTGCTTTTTTCCAAAGGATGATCCAAAGAAATTGACAAATATGTTACTAAGAAATAACAGCATGCTTGTAGAGACCTATTAAAATGAAGACTGTTTCTGGCTTCATTATCAGAGGGGAGAATGGTAATAGTGGACTTTGGCCCAGTGGAAAACCTTGAAGACCTAAAAAGAAAAATGATCTTTCCATGGTTTTCTTAATGTACACTAAAAAGGAAGCAGAAAACTCTAAGCAATTATTTCAGATATTTTCCCCGTAAAATGTAGGCACATATAGTCTTTTCTCATACATAAGGGAATTTCATAGACTTATAGTAGTTTATGTACTTTTAAAATCAACAGAGAATTCCCACAACAGTAATATGACTATGGAGCTTATGTATTGTTTAAAGAGATAAAAAAAAAAAAAAACTATTATCTTAAAGCACCCACTGAATGCATTACTTGGAGAATTCACTCAATTTAAGCTTTCTGTCTTTCAGAGAGATTTTGTAGTTATTTTGTATATGTCATGTAATTAAGATTTACTTCTGCTGATGAGACTCTCTAGCTAAGTAAAGTCTTAGTGGTTTAACCTCAGATTAGCCTAGATACAACAATAACTGAGAAAAAAAAATGTATTGTTTTAAAATTGTAACATATTTACTATAGCATAGTTTATTGCTTTTGCCACACTGGATTAGTTAGACAAAGACATTAATTTAACTCTGAATATTTATTACGTTAAATAAGATTTTTTAAAGCCATTTAATATTTAATTAAGATGGAAGCTCCCTTATTAATTCTTAATTGAATGATTATATAGGAGACATGCTGTAAGTAAGCATTTCTAATATGGATCTTGACTGAAAAGACAGGTGTTCAATTTTTTTTTTATTTTTTTGTTTTGTTTTGACAGAAAAGGAAAAGGTTTATGTGGAGAAGAACAAAAACAGAGAAAAATATAATAAAGAAAGGAGGATGTGAGAAGTTGATGTAGTTTTATAAAGTAGGAGATGAATATGCAGACAGAATACTTTACCAGCTTTCTCCCTCAAGACAACTGAGAAATGTTTCTACCCTAAGACAATTGAGATAACTGGAAGTGGAAAACAAACATTTTCATTTGAACTGAATGATATCATTTAGCTGTGAAAAATAATTCATCTTTATTTATACTTCTTAATATTTGGTTACCAGGCCTCTCCTCTTTCAACATCCATTTCAGCCTGGTACATTGTTAATTGCTCCTCAGAGCAAGTGCAGAAAATAGTGGCTTTGTTCACAAAATTCTGTGATGACTAACACATGCAGAGAAATTAAATACAATTCTTGTCTCACACAGACAGCTTCAGGCAAATTTTTAGTAAAGGCGTGGCATACTATGGCTGAAGGCCTTCTTTTTGGCTGATAGATCACAGCAGTTGGTGGATTCATTTTCCCTTTCTGAGTGAAGAGCAGGCAGGACACCTTCTTAGCAGATACCAAGGAGAAATCAGTATTTATGTTTTGAAATTTATGTACTGCACTAAATCTTGTTTTCCTATATTCAAGCAAATACCCCAGTCACTTTAACAGCTTACGTGAATCCAGATAGACTTTTTCTATATGTTAATTTTTCATTACACATCCATGAGAAATATTTCTTTACAGGGCAATCTTCATCCAATTAGTTTGTCTTTCTTATTTCTTTTCTTGCTTGAGACAACATTTAATCTCAGCTGCTGAGAATATGTAAAGACAACCTTGCTCTTTGAACAGTGCAGATTTGTAATTTTCATTTCCCTTTGGTGAACATGGAGGTGAAATCTTCCTGGAGAACTCAGTTCCAGGAACTGAATCTGTTGTGGGGTTTCTCAATAGCCTTTCTGTCTGCTCAGCGATTTTAGAAAAAGAATGAAAAAAAAAAAAAAAGCCAACGCTGCCTTTCTTTCCTCAAATGTGGGAGGATGTAGTCTTTGAACACTATTTCTAAGACTCTCAGATGACAAACAAATTGTTGAGAAACTTGCAGGACCTCATTTTAGAAAGCCTGAAGGTTTCTATAAGTATAGTTCTTTAAATCATCCCAAAAGATGTCTGTCCATCATGGCAATTTACCTGGGATCATCATATCAGATAACAAACACAGTGATGAGCTACAAAACTGCATGTACAAAGCAGTTAAGGTTGTAATATCTCACAGGCAATCAGGGATTTCCCAGTTTGACTGGAAATTTGGCAAACTACTTCTGAATGTTTGAAATTGATTTATTCAAAGAATTTAGAATAGAAAGGCAATTAAGCCTGAGATATCATTTCATATTTCACCCGTATATTTTCAATGGTATACAAATATATCCCATACCGTTTATAATCATTCTACATACTCATTGTTTTCTTGATGGAGTCCTTGATGTCTTGCTTTTCCTTTATTTCCCCACACATATCTGCACTCCACCATGAGTTTAGCCTAATTACTTTCATGGATAATCCTGTGTTACTTTTAAAGATGAGAAAGATTTTAGCAACTCATTCAAGCAGTGGACCATCACTTTGCCACCCAGTTTGTTTCCCAAGCCTGTGAAAGCAATCCTTTTTCTGCTTTTATGAAAGTTCAACTGAGTAGCTCTCTAAACCAAAACTTTTGACACCTACAGATGTGATGTGTGCTTTTACTGACATTTTTTGTTTTGTTTGCTAGACCCTTCTACATTCTTGAATACATTGTCTAAAGGAGTACTGTTCCTGTTGTGGCAGTGCATATTAAACATTCATAAAGAGAGAAATTATTCAGTTCTCTATTACTGTGAGACCTTGGTCTTGTATAGACATCTAGTTTTAGTCACATGTGTTCTTAGAAATTATTGAAAAGATAATGTTTAGTAGTTAAAATCACTTAGAAGAAAGGTTCCTTTGAAACTGCAAGGAAATTCTGATTGAAGCTTGATAATAGAAATTATGTGAATGTCATACCTCTGTTTTCAGACAACAGCCACTCAAATAGTAAAATGGCTTCTGCAAGAGATGAGCTTAATAATGGAATCACTATCTAGTTGCTGTATACTTATTTCAACAATATATTCTCTAAAATTCTCTGTACCATGGCGACTTTGTTGTACAACTATGATAAAATCTAAAAGGCAGGTCATATCTGTACTGTTACCTTTCATTTTCATGAAAAAGAGGTATGTATATGTTTGTCTGAATAGCTTAGCTGTCTTCACACCTTTTGCACTGAATATACTTATATGGAGTCAGAGATTTAGATATTTCTGTGTTAACTCGAATACCATCTTCAAAAATCTAATAAATCATTCTCTTTTCATATATCAAAATGACAGTTCATTAACAATATATTTTGACAGCCGTGATTATTATCAGCCATTATCACTACTTATTAGAACAATTAGTTCTTAATAAACTTATCCTAAGTTAGCTGTGAATATACAATATTACAGAACTAATGTCCTGTATCTAATATCTAATATTAGTCACACAGGTTTGAGGTAAGTTCAGGACTCTTTGAAAGGAGAGCTGGTGTCCAACTGCAACTTCCTTCTTCCTCATTTTATCTCACTCATCTTTGGTATTTTATGTTCCTCTTCCTACTCCCCAAAAGATAAAGCGAGATTTCATCTGCTATGGTATAGTTCATCCTATTTTTTTATTTTCTTTTATTTATTTTCTCTCTCTCTCTTTTTTTTTTTTTTTTTTTTTTTTTTAGGACCAGAACTAATTCTGTTTTAACCAGGAATTAACTGCTTTAACTGGTGTGTTATTATATACATAAAATAAAATAAACTATACATTACTAATAAAATATACATTACTGATGACTATGATGTTAAAATGGATACAAGACTTTTCTACAATGTTGCTAGTCATTCTACTTCAGTACACTTATATCAGGGATAACCATTAGAAAATACTACTTAGAAAATACTTAGCATGCTTTTTAATGAGTGAAAAAGGGCTACTGCTTTATCTGCACAACAGGTTTGATATATCTGGTCTCTCTGGCACACTGTTATGATCAAATCTGAATCACAACATACCTAGGTGCAGGAGGAATGACAATAAACTTGCAAAATTGATCTTATGCTTATATTTAGATTCTCTGACATTCTCTGGTCATTTCTGGCTCTCCAGAAGTACTGAAAACCTGCAATGAGGTCTCCCCAGAGCCATCTCTTCTGTATGCTGAACATTGCCAGCTCTCTCATCCCTTCTTCACAGGAGAGCATCTCCAGCCCTCTGATCATCTTTGTAGCCCTCCTCTGGACCTGTTCTAACAGCACCACATCCTTCTTGTGCTAGGGGCTACAGACCTGGATGCAGTCAGGAGTCCAGACCTGCACTCCAAGTCAGGAGTTACCTCCCTTGACCTGCTGACCTCTCCTCTGTTGATGCAACCCAGGATGCAGTTGGCCTTCTGGGCTGCAAGTACACATCCTGGTTTATGTTGAGTCTTTCACCCACCAGAACCCCCAAGTTCTTCTCTGCAGGGCTGCTCTCAATGAGTTCTTCTCCCAGTCTGTACTCATGTCTGGGATATCCCTGGCCCAGGTGCAGCACCTTGTACTTGGACTTTTTAAACCTCATTAAGTTAATGTGGCCACACTTTTCAAGCTTCTTTGGGTCCATTTGGATGGCATGCTTCCTACTCAAAATTGTTATTTTCATTTAAGTAGATCATTTATCAATGTGTACTATCAAGAAAGTGCAGAACAATTCCTTTTTTAGAAGTTAGATGTAGTCCCTGACATTCAAATACGTGCAGCTACTGTTAGAATTTTTAATAATTATATTATTAAATATGATGTGCATTCAATTATATGTTGTTTAATTTATTATTAAACTGTTATGGGTTTATATGGTATATGGTTTTTCCTTATTTCTTAATAAGGAAACATTAATCAGAAAGTAAGCATGAAGCTTATTACACAAGTGTGAAAAAGTGAGTACACATTATTTTAACCCTACTTTGTAAAGATGAGGCCAACAATTATTTCACCTTTCATTAAAGGAATAATAGTTTAAATTATATATAATTTATACAGAGTCAGTTGCTAAACATTAGGTTAACTTGATTGTTAAATATGGTGATGTCAACCTTTTCTAGTCTGTTTGCTGAAAATGGCTGTAATAGACTATATTCTGTATATCCTTAGAAAGCAATAGTTCCTGTGGACTTGGCCCATATGGTAGAAACTAGCTTGCATGATTTGAGTCAGGCTGAAAGTGAAGATGTGGTAAGAAATGCTGAAGCTCTTATTGAAAATACATTTTCACTTTATTTTAGAAGAAAGAAAATAAAGTTTCTGTTATGTACAAGGATGAACAAAACCATACATTCATGCTACTATCACGACAACAGATTTTATATTGCCAGGGCTTAACAGGTTGGTAAGCAATAAAATAGTTTTTTTTTTTTTTGATTCCTGAATAAGGCTGCTAGGGGGCAAACTGCCAAGTAGTTATGGAAAAAAAAGTTAGTTTTGTCTTATGCAATGACCATCTCACAATGGAAATGTTCATAGCCCACAGGGAAAGTAAGATGAGATAACTGAAAAAGCAGGATTTCTACTTAATATAGATTTTGTGTAGAAATCAGGTTAATTTAAACAATTATGGTCAAAGTCTTCAGCCAAAGGACCAGAAAAAACATTTAGTTAACTTTTTTTTTTTTTTCCTTTTTCCTAATGCAGTTACCGTTGAGTATCCAAGTTTTAGACCACTGAAATAAAGATCTCCAGAATTCAGTTTTGACGCTACCCACAAGAGATCATTAAATTGGTACAGCTTTTATAAGAATTAATACATAGATTAAACTGAGATTTTATCAAGAGCTAAGGTTTGAAGTATTTTGCTTCTTCGTGTTTTATTACCATTTCCTTTTTGACTATGTAGCTATGTAGGGCCTTGACCCCTGAGGCTTAAAAAAAAAAAAAAAAAAAAAAAAAAGTGTATCCTTGCTCCTTTATTGTGCTATTGTTCTTTTACTTTTCTTCATTTGTAATCTCTAAATTGATCATAAATTTAAAGACCATCTTATTGAAAAAGTGAGCGAAGTTATAATTTTTAAAGTCAATATCTTTCATGAATTAGCACTTTATATACATGTGATTTCATACAAAAACTACATTTTATAAAAAAGACTTTTCTCCTAAAAGCGACCTGATTCTCTAAACAAGTGTAAAAATAATGTCTATTCAACATAAAAAAGAAAAAGGTAAACACTGAAAGTTTCTTACAAAATGTCTTATGCTAAATGATAAAACAGATGTGCTTTTTTCTTTCCAAAGGAAAAAAAAAATAATAATAATAAAAGAAAAGCATAACTGATCTTAATAACCATCAAATAAATATGGAAAAAAAAAAAAAAATCTTACAAAAATTATGTCATTTTTAGAGATTCTGTAAAATGCTAATCCTCAAAATGTGAATATTAATTAGGTTAAAAAATTATCCAGGAAATTAATTAATCTTGTATTTAATCACTTAATTGCTTTTCTAATGAAGCTTAAAAGGACCATGATCTCATACCAATATTATAAAGAATTCTGTTTTAATTTCAGCTTATAATAACTGAAACATTATTTTCCTATGTAGGTTGTATCTATAATATTGTATCTATGTAGAATGTATCTATAATTTTGGATAAATGGTAAAATCTAGTATTCATTGCTTAGGCTATAGCTTTAGGATTCTGAATAACTGTGTCAGTATCAGTTTTACTTCTAGTTACTTACAGGAAATCTTTGTCCACACAGAGACTGCACTTCATGTCTCCTTGAACAATTTTTCAGGAAGTGATGAAAACTTTGGTCTTAGTATTTATCTCAAGAAAACAGAAATAATATGTTACCCAGATTTAATATTCCAGCTGACATCAGTAGTAATGATTATTTGCTCTCTTCAGTGTATAAATTTCCTATTTAGAAATTGACTTGTTGCAGTCTGAGCTGATAAAATGAACTTTGGTCATTCAAAGAAAAAAAAAAATATATATTTTTTTAACTATATCTTAAACGTGATTCTGGGGGGAAAAGGATATTAAATTGGAAAGAAGAATGAATGTCTGCAGGGTGACAATTCAATGTCTCTACTGTATGTGTCAGATACCTGGTGTATATGTAGTCACCACATTAAAAAATTGAATCTCTTCCACTAAATTGCTTCAAAAAGACCATGAAATTCATTGGGTTGCATAAGATATGTGCCATATACTGAGAATGTTAAAAGAGTAAATATGCCAGGCATGAAGGGAATGGTGATAAAAATGCAATTGAGGTGTAAATGAAGTGGTTGGGTCTGAGGCATTTAAAAGCATTATACAGTAAAATTCTTACTCTTGAAAAAAAAAAAAAAAAAAAAAAAAAGACAAGGCAACTAAAAGAAAAATAAAAGAAAAACAAATAAAAACTATCTAATGACAACTCTAAACATAAAAATGTAAAAACAAAACAACAACAAAAAAAACTTTAGTTAACTCATGGTGGCTTAAAGAGTTTTGAAATAACCTGTAAGATATTTAGCTAAAGTAAAGGTGAAAGGGGTATGGGAAGAAGAAAAATAGGTACTAAATTGTGCTGCTATATGTGGAACTTAATTTTCTTGTCTGTGGAAAAAACATTCCTTTCAGTATGGACTTATACACTTAAACGAAGGCTTGCAAATAATATGGTCAAATCGTTTAACTAAGTTATAGACTGTTACTATTGTCAATGTAAATAAATGTGATTATATACCCTCCAAGATTTAATCATCTTTCCTGAATTTGAGAAAGATAGGTCACTTAAAACAAAACAAAACAAAACAAAGCAAAGCAAAAACAAATAAACAAAAAACATTTTTAAAGTTCTTTTAAGCTTTTTACATTTCCTTAAAAACCTTTTAAAGAAGTGCTTTCTAACAGCATAGAATTCAACAAAGGAAAATGCCAGGTATTGCACCTGGGATGGAGTAATGCTAGACACAGGAGAAGACTGGGGGATGCATGGCAAGAGAGAGGCTCAGCAGAAAGGGATTGGTTGAAAGTAGGCCATTAGCCAGCAGTGTGCTCTGGCAGCCAAGAGGGCAAATGGTATCTTAAGGTGCAATAAACACAGTCTGATAAAAGAGGAGATTCCCCCATTATATTTAGTGTTGGTGCAACCTCACCATATTGCGTTTAGTTCTGGTCTCCACGATATAAAAAGGATGTTGAGGTCCTTGAAAATATCCAGAGGAGGACAACAAAACTGGTAAAAGGGTTGGAGGGAATGCAAGGAGAGGCTGAGGACACTTGGGTTGTCTAGTCTAGAGAAAAGGAAGATCAAAGACAATCTCATTGCTCCCTATAACATTATGAGGAGGGGAAGAGGGAGGTGTCAGTCTCTTCCCCTTGGTAACCAATGATAGGACATGAGGGACCAACACAAAGCCGTGCCAGGAGATGTCCAGGGGAAATTTTCTTTACGATGATGGTGGTCAAAGGCTTCCTAGAGAAGTGGTTGATGTTCCATACCTGTCAGTGTTTGGGTAATGTCTTCAGTAATATGATGTAACTTTTGGTTAGCCTTGAGGAGATGGACTTTCTGGTCTTTGAAGGTCCCTTCCAACTGAACTAGTCTAGTCTAGTCTAGTCTAGTCTAGTCTAGTTCCGTCTCTTCTTTTACAGTCCAAAATGTGCAAAAGATTTTTATGGTGTTTAACACTCACAATCCTCTGACCCACCCCACAACCCCCCAGAAAAAATCATCAGCAATTCTAATGCTTGTATCTGTAAGGTAAGGATAATAAGCTTATATCAAAAGGTAAGGATGTTACTGAAATCTATGCTGAGAAAATGAAAAGATTAATGTAGTTGATGATGAACATAGGTGAGATCTAAAAGAGATATGGTTCTCTTTCCTTGCTACTACCAGAAGTGTCACTGCTTTAAATAGGCAACCACACTCCAGTAGCTTCTTGGTTTTGGGAGGCAACAATTAAGAGAACTTTCCATTCAGCACTTTTATCCACCTCCCTCCTAAATTTGTTCTATTTGGTGAGCAGCAACTGGGCAGTTGAGAAAGAATCCCCAAAACAACTTCAAAAGAGTCCAACATCTACTTCAGTCCACTCTTATCAGTGTGAAATGAATTTTTCTCAAGCACTAACTAATAATATAAAAGAGGTTTTATAATTTCTCTTTATACAGTGACTTCATGAATACTGAGATTGTTTTTTTTAATGATTTAGTAAAAGCTTTTCCTACATAAGTTTCATATTACAGGAGAGGAGGATTGGGTAAACAGAGAGATGAAAGTCAAATTTATGTAGGAATTGAAGGTTCTCAATACTAATTGCAGGCCTTAAGATGATTTTTATATTTCCATTTGAAATGCCCAAGTTAAATAGTTTCTTGAGTTTTGTAAGTTTTTACCAGAGTACAAATTATGATGCCATTGTGTCACTTGACTTAGAATTCATGAGAGAAGGAAAGATCACAAACCTTTGTATTCCCAACAGAAAATCCATACGTGGTAAAATCTAAAACATGAATCCACATTTTCCTTCTTACTAGATTAGAAACGTTTATTTACATTTTGCCTCTCCTCCTCTGCCTGCCATACTTTTCCTACCTTATGTAAATGTGTACTGAATATTTCACTGTTTCATACGATTCAAACAAGTTCAAGGAGGAGGATGACAATATTGCCTCTTTCTGCATGAATTATATTTCACTTTAGACCTTTAATATATTCTGAGTTCTGAGTATTTATTTTTAGTGTGATCATAGTGCTCATAACTTTGAATACTTAATTCTTATAATAAATGTAAAACTAATTTGCAAATCTATGCTTATTATTAATTACAAAAA
Organism: Netta rufina; assembly: GCF_964035555.1. Classification (NCBI taxonomy): domain Eukaryota; kingdom Metazoa; phylum Chordata; class Aves; order Anseriformes; family Anatidae; genus Netta; species Netta rufina. The sequence goes on from NC_140125.1 coordinate 69,887,194, forward strand.
TATTATTGAACATATATCATTCTGTGCACTTGCAATTTAAAACCTTTTAATGATCTGGACATGTTACAGGAATGGAATCTGACAAAACTTGGAAGGAATTTATACAAAACAAATAAGGCCAGAAATATTTTCAAAATTATTCATTCAGAGCAGTGTGTGAACAATTATTCAGCCAAAAAGTTGATGCTTTCATTGATGCATTTATAATTTTATTTTTTATTTTTTTTGGCTATAAACTGCTTAGCTAGATCCTGAAACATAATGTAACCTCCTCTAGACCTCCATTTTTCAAAGTATCTACTCAGTTGTTCCTGTGCAAATAGCTTCTACTGCTATAATTTCAAGATATCTTATAATTTGCATTCCTGAATATGTCCAAAAAATAAAACTCAAATGTGAGGTAAAAGAAGGTAAAATATAGTAACATAGTCTGCTTAACTCAGTCCCAGCTTATCACATTTGACTGACTGTTCATAAGAAACATCTGCTCTGCTCATTAAAATCTTCTAAACTAAATCATGGGCTTTTTCAAGTGAACCATTGCCAAAGCCATTAGTCAGTAAGGGTTACTTGTAGTTAGTATTCAAGTTCTAGACCTACATTAAGGAAAAAAAATCTATACATTTATACATTGCCTTCAAATATATGTATTTGAAGGCAATGCAGTGGAATAATTCTATCATACTATGGTTTTATATAAAACAATGCTTTATTTACATGTTCCTCATACTAAAACATGAAACACAGATAACAAAATATAGTATATACACTATCATATAGTAAATAATGCATCTTTACTACTGCTCCTGAAAATTTCATTTTGAAATATGATTGGAATCAGCTCAGTTGTTCTGTTATCTAAAACAATCTTATGAAAAATGAGATGTACTAAATATATTAAATTCTTCCTGATGTTAAATCTGGTAGCAAGTATGTTGGAGCTTAAAAATTCATGTGAAATTTTATCAACTACAAATAACAAATGTGGTTGCCAAAAAATGTGATAGTGTTGTAGTTGTGAAGCTATATAATTATCTGCTGAGAAGAAATATATTTTAAAAAATATTTAAAACTTTGGGAGTGGCAGTGAGAGAAAAATAAAATCCCGAGAGATTTTATTCCACTTTTCTTTCTGAAAAAAGTATATTGAAGATGACATGGAATTTCCCAGGAGAATATTTTGTTTAAAATTTCCCCTACTTTAGTCACTTTCCAAGAGAATGCTCTAGAATAGAATCCCTCCAAGTCTTCATATACACTTCTTCTTGAGGGGGATGTTTGGGAACCTGATACTCCTTGTTATTATCAGTAGTTCCAGGGGCAGTACAGGTCATTTAGTTCTGATCAAAGACTACCCATACGGACTACCTGTGGGTAGTTCTGTATTCAGATGTAATTATTCTTTTGTTTTGTATTCAGATGTAATTGTTGTTACTATCAGCTACCGCTGTTGTTACTATCAGCTACCACTGATACAGGCTTGGCAGATCTTAATCATAGGAACACAAAATATTAAAAAAAAATCAAGGGGTACACAAAATTTCTTAGTAAAATGGGATCTGATATACAACAATCTCACTGCAAACATTAATTTTTTTCATTGTTTTGGGGAATAGAACATAGCTATTGTTTTTCAGATTGAAACAAAACAAAACAAAACAAAAACGTGTCTAAGTCCCAAGTGACTTATTCAAAGCTGGGCAGCATATAAACTACAAAAAAGCATTGAATGTCAGTCATGAGGGCTGAATGTAATGTTGCTCTTCACCTTATCTGTAACTTAGAATAGTAACCAAGGAATATGTACTAAACTTCATGATCTGTTTAATAAATGGGATTACTGTGAGGGAAATGATTTGTAATAGAAATTATTTAATTTTTATTTTTCAGATCTTTCTGAAGAAGGCAGAAACTGATGTGTAGTATAATATGGAATAAGGAAGGATTATATTGTAGCAGAGGTCATTACAGAATAAAGTAAATACACAAGTATGTATGTATCAGTTATCTGCAAGTATGATCATAGAATTATAAACATAGAATCATAGAATGGCTCAGGTTGGAAGGGACCTTAAAGATCATCTAGTTCCAACCCCCCAGCAAGGATGCCACCCACTAGATCAAGTTGTCCAAGGCCCCAGCAATCTTAGCCTTGAACACCTGCAAGATGGGGAATCCACAACTTTTCTGGGTAACCTGTTCCAGTGCCTCACTACCCTTACAGTGAAGAGTTTCCTCCTAATGTCTAATCTAAATCTATCATCTTTTAGTTTAAGACCATTCCCCCTTCTCCTATCATTATTAACCCAAGAGTCCTCCCTACTTTTTAAAAGACATCTTTAAGTGTGGAAAGGCTGCGATGGGGTCTCCACAGAGACTTCTGTTCTCCAGACTGAACATTCCAAGCTCTCTCAGCCTTTCTTCATAGGAGAGGTGCTCCAGCTCTCTAATCATAGTTGTAGCCCTCCTAACCTCCTAATGGGTCCATAGTTGGACCCATTCTAACACATACTTGTGCTGGGATCTTAACCCAAACTCCAGGTAGATGCTCACAAGGGCAGAGCAGAGGTGGAAATGTCATTGTTTTAATGTCAGTTCTTAGAGTGCCATTAGCTGGCTAAAGCAATAAACTGTCTTTTTTTTTTTTTTCTTTTTTTTTTTTCCTATTTTCTTACCACTAAGAATTAAAATATGACCCGTATCAGTGTGTAAAATATCTAATAAAGAAAAAGTGATATAGAAATGATATCTGGAGACAAATCTGTGGAGTCTGACTTTTATTTAGGCATAAGCCTTTTTTCTTCATCCCTTTTTTAATAAAAACCTTTCCATGTTTAAATTCATCTTCTCCTTTTTCAATTTTTTTTCTATGTTTTCCTCATATTCCTTTGTTTATTTATTTATTTATTTATTATGTGAATAAAATAATAATTTACTTTCTAATTACTTCAATATAAGCCCTTATGGGTAGCAAGCCAACATATATACTTGCTGTTCACAGATATATTGAGTTAAATTTTCAAACTCAGCTTGCATTTTGCCATTTCTCACATTATAATTATGTTCTCTTAAGTCTGAAACATAGTTTTCCTTGCTGAGTAATCTAGTCTCCAAATTGTAGCAGACCCTGAGCTTCTCAGATATTTTCTGAGGTAGCTATTGATCTATTTATTTTTGATATCTTCCCAGAATCATACAAAATAAGGTTGAAAGAGACCTCTAGATAACAACCCTTGCAACAGGGCAGGATGAACTATGCTTATGCCATTCTTGTCAGAGTTTTGACTACTTCCTTTTCTAAAAACAAACAAACAAACAAAAACAAAAACAACTTCAGTACAAAATTTTGTTTTCCACCTTCAGTGGATACAAAATATTAGTTATGAGAAATACATTTTAAAAGTAAATCTCACCGCTCACAATACGGTATCCCCACTCTGCTCCCCACCCCAAAAAAAAAAAGAAATATTATACTCCAGCTACACAGAACTAAGAATATAGATCCAGCAGTTATTATACCCCTTGTCAGAAATAGGTGATGATTTATATCTTAAACTCACAGTCAAAGCCAGTCAAATAGCAAATATAGGTTGAGAATCACAAGCTCTACAACAGTACTAAGGAAAACTGACCCTTCCCATACACCCTTTCCCATAGTATGAGAAAAGTAAGTTTGGTATAAATAATTTTAACAGGGAAAGCAGAATTGTAAAAAAATTGAAATTAAAATGAATGTTTATGTAGGTGTCTATTCCTTTAGCATCAATAACACTGCTAAAATTTGGAGAGGATAATAGCTAAAAATAACAGACTGTGTTTATGGAACACAAGTATTCACAATATTGGTAATATCTGAAGTTTCATTTAACCAAGCTGTTTCATACCTGATTTTCATATGATTCAGCTCCAGAATATCTCCAAGGCATTCTTGAGATAACATCTGTTGACAGTCAGCATTAGTGTTTAACTTCACTGACTGTTTAAATAATGATAATGCTGTCAATATTATTTTATTTTTATCCTGAGTTTTTACCTCATCTCAGAATTCAACATTTCTTCTTATTCAAATGGATCTGCTCCCTTTTGCATGGATTTCCTGTCATTGTTAGTCATGAAAATTTATAAAATATACCTTGCAAACTCCTGTTTACTTAGAGGTTCTGCCCAGCCACTGGCTTGTAACAAGAGATAACTGAATTGGTTGATGTTTTCTTATGTGTTTCTTTACTTTCTGTATTTCTGTCAGACTGCAGACCACATATTTTTATTCAGTCATTCTGTTTTGATGCTGTAAGCCTGCTCTCCATAAGAAGTCATTACCTACTTACCTGCTCCTTTCATGAGTACACAAGTAAGAGTAAGTGGCAATATTACAAACTAAGTGATGTATGATAAAGATATTTGGTGTTTTTATGAAGATTTTCAAGTGTACCCGGCACTGAGCCTTGCATTTCAGATTCTCAGAAATTAACACTGTTCTGAGACCTGGCTCTTCATTTAAAAATCCTTTTTGTTCTGTTTGAATAGTGAATGTTATGCAAAAGTCAGATGCCACAGGGTGTTCAATCATTCCTGTGATATAATGACAAAAGGTAGTGGCCACTTCCTGGAATTATTTAAATTCTAGCCAAAAACAAAACAAAACAAAACAAAACAAACAAACAGAAAAACAAGCAACATATAGTATTAAGTAGTATTAAGGAATCTTTCTACAATTCTGTCCTCAGTTTTACTTGATCTTTGCATTAGTATCAATGATATTCACTACTTTTATTTATTGACTGTCCTTTGTAATTAACATTTGTAATTAAGTAATCGTTAACATAATCTATCTTCAATAAATTTTACTGAACAATCTTCATTCCTGAAGAAAACTCTGATTTCTTTCATGGTTGTAATGAATGCTAAAACTAATAATATATATATATATATATATTATATATATATATGTAACAATATATATAATATAATTACTATTTATTATTATGATTATTATTGTTATTATTTCTGTACTTGTCTTAAAAAATCATATTTATCTTATAATTTTTCTCTGCTTGGAAGTATCGTTATATCATTATAGCATATCTTTCTTCCTAGAGTTTTTGTTTTTTTTTTTTTTTTTCCTTTTTTTTTTTTTTTTCCTTTTTTCCCAAAAAGAAAAAGAGTTGCCAACTGTCATAAGCTTAATGCATATTATACCAACTGGTCACAAGTTCACTAGTAATATATTGATTCTGGATTTGTCAATTGGTTAATCCTCACACAATTGCATCACTATAGTACAAAATCATTGTACTAAGATTGCCCATAAAACATGCTGACATTTTGACATTTTAAACCTGAAACTGTTTGCTCTTCATACAGGTTTCTGTAACACTGCTGCCCCAAGCAATTCCCTGAGCCCTCTCATGGGAACATGTACAACATACTGTATGGTTATGATTTTTCTGACATCATACCCACTGGAATTGGGGTAGCTGTCACTACCTCTTTGATATATGTGGTGGTTCAGCTGTGTTTGAGCATCCATTTCTGTAATATATTTTTGTCCAGTAGTTACCTTAATATTCATAAACATCTCAGAAGCATTATAAAATCATTCCCAGTTCACAAATCCTCGTTCAATTTCAGTTTTCTGGTCTGCAGATAAAGAATGGACAATTGTTAAAGTTTTGAAGCCAATACAGTGTAATATCCATGCTAATTCCTTCCAGTTCAGCCTCCTCATCCGCAAAATAAATCCTGAATGTGAATTTTTCCTGTTTAATTGTATTGCATATATATGTAACGTGTAAATTGTAAGAAAACCAGCGTCCTTACTTTTCAACTATTTCTTATTTCTTGAATTTTTTGGGCTAACACTCATTCTTGAAATGTGCAGCTGCTAAGTAAGATAAGAGAAAGAAAAAGAAAAAGAAAAAGAAAAAGAAAAAGAAAAAGAAAAAGAAAAAGAAAAAGAAAAAGAAAAAGAAAAAGAAAAAGAAAAAGAAAAAGAAAAAGAAAAAGAAAAAGAAAAAGAAAAAGAAAAAGAAAAAGAAAAAGAAAAAGAAAAAGAAAAGAAAAAGAAAAAAAAAAAGAAAGAAAAGGAAAAGGAAAAGGAAAAGGAAAAGGAAAAGGAAAAGGAAAAGGAAAAGGAAAAGGAAAAGGAAAAGGAAAAGGAAAAGAAAGGGTTGCAAAGGGAAGTGAAAATTATACACTTTCATGTTTCCCTCCTTCCTCATTCTTGTCGGATGTTAATGTACATACACAGAGAGGTAGATTAGCATGCCAGCACAGTTCAGAAGACTGTTTCATGTCTTGGTCATCATGACTTCTGTGTTGGAGTTTGCATTCAAAATCAACAAGGCATTTATTACCGACAAAATGTTAAAGCTTCAATTTTCTTCAAGGTAAAAAAAAGTTAGTGTAGGTATGGCTTAAATACAGATGAAAAAAATAAGAACAATACCTGCTTGATGATCAGTAAAAGCTTTTTTATTTGGAAATAGGTGTTTTCAGAATTGGATTGGCCCTAACGTCATTTTCTGCTGTTGTGATTGAGATGCTGCCAAAGATTCAATTTTGAAAACGTCTCCATTAAGAACAGAACTACCTATTTAAAAATAAATGATTCTACTTACAGCTGAGTTTTGGTAAAATCTTTAAGCAGAATAAAACTATTTTTTTTTCTCCCCTCAAGTTCCCAGTTCCTTTCTTCACTACAACTTTAAAATAAAAAGCTGTGACTGTTTCAAAGACTTCTCTGAGCAACATTTGTTTTGGCCTAATGTTTTGTCTGAAATCAAGAGGTTCTATGATCAGTTTTAATGGTTTTATCATGTTATCAGTGCTGAAACTTTTTGTATCATATTAACATAAATGTATATATTTTGTGTATACATTTTTGAGAACATTAAATTTGTCACTTAACAGTTCTGGAGTTTGTGGTTGATATCTATTAATATTAAACATGCGAAAATTAATAAAACCAGAATTTTATTATTACTGTCGCTGTTGTTTGTTATTGTTACTGTTGTTATTATTACTATGTTTAAAAATATCCTCCATATTAAATGGGAAGAACATATCTTTCAGACAGTAGAGTGTTAAACTAAATAATATGACCCATAAAGTGGATCTAGACTTCATTTTGTGAATTTGTGATTCACAGAATGTCAGAATCATTTGAGTTGCAAGGAATGGCTTGAACTCATATAGTCCAATCCCCCAGCTCAAGAAGGGACAACAAGAGCAGGTTAACTAGGTCCATGATGAGTCAGAGTTTTAATATTTCTAGGAAGTACGATTCTACAATACTTCTAGGTTATCTCTGCCAGTGCTTGACTACTCTCAGAGTAAAAAGTGTTTTCCTATGTTCAGATGGAGCTTGTATTTTTGCGTCCATTGCCTCTTGTCACTACAGAGGAGTCTGACTCCTTCACTGTAATTCACTATCATCAGGGACTTATACGTGTTAATAAGATCCTCCAGACTAAAGAGACCCAGGTCTCTTAGTCTCTTTTTATATGAGAAATGCACTAAATGATTAACATTTTAGTGGACCATTGCTGGACAATCCAGTAAGTCTACTTCTTTCATGTACTAAAGACCATACAACTGAAAACACTGGATTCTATTTGTCTAACTTGAAAAAGATACAAAATTTGTTACTAAAGGGGAGTGGACAGGAGAGGGAGAGGGAGAGGGAGAGGGAAAGGGAGGAGGGAAGGGGAGGGGAGGGAAAGGGGCGAGGGGAGGGGAGGGAAAAGAAGGAGGGGAGGGGAGGGAAAAGAAGGAGGGGAGGGGAGGGGAGGGGAGGGGAGGGGAGGGGAGGGGAGGGGAGGGGAGGGGAGGGGAGGGGAGGGGAGGGGAGGGGAGGGGAGGGGAGGGGAGGGGAGGGGAGGGGAGGGGAGGGGAGGAAAGGAAAGGAAAGGAAAGGAAAGGAAAGGAAAGGAAAGGAAAGGAAAGGAAAGGAAAGGAAAGGAAAGGAAAGGAAAGGAAAGGAAAGGAAAGGAAAGGAAAGGAAAGGAAAGGAAAGGAAAGGAAAGGATGAATTATATACTTGAAATCATTAGCCTTTTTATCTGCGAGCAGTTAAACAGGGGTAGTGTCCATTTATTAAGCAAGCAGTCTACCTAAATCCTAATACCTAGTTCAGAGAAAAAATAACAAAACAGACAAAAGCATTACATTTAATGAAATTGTATGCTGCAAAATAATGAGAACAGCACCTTTTCCGTTTTCTCTGACTGATTTTTTTTTTAACTGTCTTTTCAAAAGGAATTGCAGATATACTTTTATTTTACAAATGCAAGCAAATTGTACTAACTTGATTACAAAGGACAAAATACCACTATTATTATTACTTCATTTCTAGCAATATTGGCAGTTATAATTCTCCCAAATGAATTTTAGTAATTTAAATTTTCTTTTGAGACTGATTAAGATCAATAAATCTCCAAGGGAAAAGAAACAAAAAAAAAAAAGGCTTTACAGTTAAAAAAAAATATCCTACAATCAGTTTCATACCCTTCAAATGTATCTTGAGATTTCATCACAGTTCATTAAACTGTGGACTCTAATGCATTTGATTTTATGAGAATTCCCAGAGAAAGCAACATCACTGTAAAAGCCCGGTATATATCCTGGTCTGCTTAGACCTAGTAAATCCATAGTTAGCATAGAGGAAGGAATTCTGTAAGGAATTGCCTGAACTATCTCCAATTTGAGAGCTGCCATTGCATATGAAGAATATTATTTCTTTTTCATTTTCATGAGGCATTGGAGAAGAAAATCCATCAGAAATGAGATATAGCTTGTAGAATATCACTTATGAATTACAGGAAAGGGGAAGGGGACAGGGGAAGGGGAAGGGGATCTCTTTCCAATGCTAAAAACATTTTTTTTAAATTAATTCTTCTCTTATTTGCCTCTTTCCTCCAACAATTCATCCATTCTCTTTCCTGTGACTATGGTTACATTTCTTCACATCAGTTCAAGTTTGAACTGCCCTCCATAGTTCAATATCAATCTTAATGTAAAATTGAAGCTCCTTTTTTATAATTCAAATATCTTTTTTTTTTTTTCTTCTTCTTTATTATCTAAATAGAACCGCTAAACTACAAAAGTATTGGAGATAAATGATATAATTATATAATTCTATAGCAAAATAAAGTAAATAAACAGAAAATCTTATTACAAATTTAAGGAAAAACAATGAAATTAAATAAGTATATGGGGAATCTTTTTTATTTTTTTATTTTTTATTTTTTTTTTATTGAATCATATATAATTGGTAGAATTTTGGATTTTACAATGTGCATTTAGCTGCATGGAATCCTTGTGAAACACCTGCCTACATATACTCACTTGCTTAAAATACTTACATTTCCTACAAAGCGTTTTGACTGCATCTGCTTCCACAGTATTTCTGTTAAAAGTTTTGACAGTTTGGAAATCACTTGTCAAATTACCCCATAGCAATTTAAGATACAGAGTAACTAAAAGTCTTTATCTAAAGCTTAACTTTGTAAAAGAGTGGTGTTATAGCTGATAAGAAATGCTAAAGTTTAAACTTAAACTTGTGCGCAGTTTTTCTCCCAGAAAGATTTGGATTCTGCCTCATTGACTGAAATAACTTTTTGTATATCTGTACCAGGAAAGAGATATGATTCCCACACCTCACATACCCCTGGTGCAAAATTTGTTGTGCTGTGAACAGGCTAGGTGGTTAGTGGGAGGTGTGTGTCAGTTTTAATATTCAGTGAGCATGTTACAAATATGAGAACGCTTTAAGAGAAAGACAGATGCTGGACGTCTTTGAGTGCAATTATGTGTGTCTTTAAAAAAATAATTAAACCCAGAAAAATCCCATGTCATTGAGTTTCAGCACAGAACTACCTACCAATTAATATTCTTACATGAGGAAACGTGTGGCAGAGATTTGCTTCCACTAGGAAAACTCCAACATTCAAGTCAGACGAGTCAAAAATCCAGTAGCTATCTGAAGGTCATACAATCCAAATGGTTATTTACAGGACTGTTTCCTATGTTGCGAATGACACAACTAAGGGTCTAGAAGAAAAGGACTATGAAAAAATTTATCTTTCAGAAAGCAGTTAACAATTATGCAAGCCATAGATTTAATTTTAAATGTCAAACATATGCAGAAGTACATGTGACATCTGAAGTATCTAAGGCAAAATCTTTCCAAATAACACAGTCAAGGCTGTGTTAAAATGTTCTTGGTTTTTGGAAATTATCCACTATATATCATTTCCAAAGTGAGAGGGAAAAAAAAAAAAAAAGTTAATCATGAAGAAACCATCTCTCTTATCATCTGATTGCAACTTCTGAATTATGAGGTTTTAATATCCATTAAAAAACAGAATAAGTATGAGAATACTATGTGTGCAGCTTCACTTTGTGTTTGTGTAGAATCAGTTTTGCAGCTCCCAGACTGAGATTTTTTGCATTTTCACGTCTTTAATTCAAGCCATATTAATATATAAGTCTAGTAAAACTTTGTAAAATATGCAGTTTCACTAGGTGTATATCCCAAGGATAAGTACTGGGTCATTCTCCTTTAGCTAAACTGAAGTAAATCATGAGCTCTGTTGAAGTTAGATGTCGGTGTAACACCTGTGTATGTGAGGAAAGAATCAAATCCAAGACTATGCTGAATGCAAAATATCTTGGTAGGCACAATGGTTTTAATGCTTTCACATACAAAAAATGTGTCTAACAACAATTCAGATTTGAAACAAACTTTGTTATGAAGATCCTAAATAATAAAAATGAAGAAAAATGATAAATTAGATTTATCATTTTTCTTCAGATTTCCATGTCATTTTTGGCATAAAGTTAAAAGTAATACACAGGAAAACATTTTTGAACAGGCTGACTTTCTTTGTGCTTGAATTTGTGCCTATGCACTGCCTTTTTGACACAGAAGCTGAGCAAGTTGCTATTAAAGACTTTTACAACATTATGTTCTTATGTGTTCCAGGGAATGGGCATTCTGGGAAACCGCTGGTGATTGCACTTTATGATGCTTTGTCTACTGGAATAGCTAATAAATTATCTTGTTTCATAATGTTCGCAAGTAAAAAAGCCTGTGGAGTTCCATTAGTATAAATCTAGAATAGCACAATAGTGAAACATGTCTAAGGTTTCCTTTCCTTATTTCTTTTAACAGCTTGATAAATTAGCTTTGATTCTAACATATCTTCATGTGGTTTATGTTTTGGAAAAAGAAGATTACTGAGTTAGTAAAGCCCATAACAGCTGTCAGTTTTTCAATGAATTTATTCTTTTCAGTTGAAACTGTTTGTTTATGATTACATAAATTTAATTTAATCATAAAGTGTGGAACAAGAGGAATTTTTTCCACATTCGCATACCACTAACTCAAGTATTCATCTGTCTTACCCAAAAAAAAAGAGTATCTTGTAATTTGTTTCTCAATCACTTTTAGAAGTTTATATGAAAAAAAAAAAAAAAAAAAAAAAGAAGAAAAAGAAATGTGAACTAAAAGAAGAAAAACACAGATTTAGAAGTAAACAATGAAAAAATTGTGGCTAAATCTTAGTATTCAGATAAAAGTAGCATAACCCTGACTATTTTTCAAGTTATTTTCTGAGGAAACTTAAAACTCTCTTCCAGGAAAACCATATTCATAAAGTCTATTTCCTTGTCTTTCTTCTGTATATTCATACACTTATTCTAGTTAACTACATACTTATCATAATCCTTATTTAAAGGACTTAAAAATATTCTCCATCTCTTACTTTTTTTTTTTTTTTTTTTTTTTTATACAGTGTCTTTATTTTCTGTTAGCATTTTCAGAATTACTTGTCATATTTCAGCATTGATTCAGAAAATGAAGAACATGGTTCAGTCAGATAATTTATCAGAAAATGAAAATTTTCCCATTCTGTATGTGTATTTATAGTGTAAATTATGAGTACAATTGCATTTTTCAATACTCATAGTTTATCATTAAGTTTATTGTTTTGCAGAACATACAATAGATATTAAAATCAATGATGCTGTAACTAAATTAAGAGGTCCAGCACATCCACAATAATTTCTTTCCTTTTTCTGCATGATTAGGGATGGTTTTTCAAAGGAAAAATAACATGTATATAATATTTATCTTGAATGAAAGTTAAGTTTTTGCTTCCTTCCATTTCTGGAAGCCATAGAGATCTGGCTCTGCAATGTGTTCACTATATTATTAAATTAAATTTAAATTAAATTTGCGCATTCTACTCATCTTGAAGTATTATTGCAGGCCTGCCATAGATGTCCTATGTGATGCAATAAATCTTCACCTCAAGTTCTCTGCAAAATGTGGTTCATAACATTTTTTTCTAATACTGTAAAGATAAGGATAAATATAAAGGTGGTCTGAGGTACTGAGAAGTGTGATAGTGAAGGTACTCAGATATTGTTGACAGAGATTGTATTCTGGTTAGCAACATAATCTTGATGCCCTTGACGGTTGCCTGTGAAGAAGCCCTAGTCATATTAAGCTCGAGCTGACAGGCCTGGTATCTGTAGTGGGTTTATGTGGCAAGGTTTTGGTAGTGGAGGACCCACAGGGGCAACTTCTGCGAGAAGAATCAAGAATGTCAGATAAGGGCCCCACTGCTGGCCAGTGCCAGGCCAGTAAGCGATGTTGTTGGTGCCTCTGTGACAGCATATTTAAGAAAAGCGGAAAATAAAACAAAACAAAACAGGTCTCCACACTGCAGCCCATGGAGGAGACCACAGTGGAGTGGGTGGACTTGCACTGAAGGAGGCTGCAGCCTGTGGAGAACCCCCGCTGGAGGAGATTCCAGGCTGGACCTGTAGCCTGTGGAGAGGAGCCCAAGCAGGAACTGCTGCCTGTGGGGAACCCAGGTAGGAGCAGTGTGCTCCTGATGAATGGATCCTGCGGTACGGACCCATATTTGGAGCAGTTTTTGAAGAGCTGCTGCCTGTGGGAAGCCCATGGAGGATCAGTTTGGAAAGGATGGCATCCTGTGGAAGGGACCGCATGTTGGAGCAGGGGAAGAGAGTGACTGAGAAGGAGTGGCGGAGATTATGTGCCATAGACTGACCACAACTCCCATTCCCCCACTCCCCTTCCCCCTAGGGGGGAGGAGGTAGAAGAGGGTAGGTGTGGGAAAGGTTCTGTTGTTGTTGTTGCTGTTTGTTTCATTCTTTCTTTCCTTTGTTTCTAACTTTTTTAGCTTCTCTAGATGCTCAAGGCAACACATTTTACTGTCTACTCTGAATCTATTTTACCTATCACGATAATTGTTGAGTGATTTCCCCATCCTTATCTCAACCCTTGAACCCTTTGCATTGTATTTTCTCAGCCTTCCCTTTGAGGAGTGAGAAAGCAGCTGTGGTTGAGCTCAGTTGCCCACACAAGTGAAATCACCACAGAATCATACAATGCCAGACACAATAAATGCATTCTCAAAAACAACCTTACAATTTTTAAACTCTTCTGACTTTAGATGGTAAATTTAGTTATATATTTTAGATAAGTAGATATATTTAACATCATATCTTTTAAAAAAGATCCTATGTTGATCAAAACCATTTGCCGCAATAGCCTAGTCTTTTAAGAAGGTGTATACTAATGTTCTGCTGATTATGCCAGACTGCTACTCTCTTTCTTTCCTCCTGCATTGGAATCACAGTGCCCAAAATGACAAGCTGAGGAGACTACTTCTGTATCAGCATCTTCTTTGGCAAGCTTCATTGGCAACTGAGTTGGCAACTTTACAAATGCCTTTTGGGCCTCTCAGAGAGTAATCTGTTGTGTTGAAGGAGAGGATGCTTGATACTCTTGAACATTGTTTTCTGTTAATTCATTTTCCTTTCAAAGTATTTAGACTCTTCTGATATATGTGTGTGTATATTTATTTTGAAGGGAAAATATGATATATGGAAAATGCATCTTCTGCTTCTACAATTTCTTAGAACAATAAACAAATCATCTTACACCTATGAATTCTCCAGTTGAATTTAATGACCTAGAACTTACACAGGAGAAACTTCCTGTAATGGTCATGTGGAAAAAAAATACGAGTTTAGACCTTTTAGAAATTTTACAAGATATGTAAAGGACATCTGATTTTTCCATCTTTTGAAGAGATACAGGAGGAGCCCAAGAGATGGAATAGTGGGGAAAATGCTGAGGGATTTTTTTTTTTATTTTTTTATTTTTTTGTTTGTCAGTGTAAGCTGTTCACATGAGATATGCTTCAGAATTTCATCTTGTTGTGTACAGTTCTCCTGTCCTGAGGTAGACAGTGATATACAACAGAAAAGACCAATGTATCTTTTTAAGTTTAACTTGAGAGAAAGATTTAGGCAGATATGTAGTGACTTATATAATCACTAAAAACATTTGTATTGGGTTTACATGGCGAAGTAGCTGGGTGAAGGCTGCAGGAGTGCCTTCTTGAGAAGTGACGAAGACCTTCCTATATGTTGGACACAGCCCGTTCCAGCCAGCTCCAAAAGGGACCCACTGGTGGAAAAAAAAGCTGAGCTAATGAATGATGCTCAGCAGAGATGATCCACCACAGAGGTGGTGCCTCTGTGATAACATATTTAAGAAAGGGTGAAAAAATGCTGTGTACCAGCTGTGAGAGGGAGGAGTGAGAAGAACATGAGAGAGAGAACTCTGCAGACATGGTCAGTGAAGAAGGAGGAAGAGGTTCTCCATTACCAACTAGAGGAGAAGCGTTACTTGACCTGGTGCTCACCAACAAGGAAGAGCTCATTAAAGTGGCCAAGACTGAGGCAGACTGGACTGCAGTGACCATGCCCTGGTTGAGTTTATGATCTCAAGGAGTATGGGACTGCCAAAGAGCAAAATCAGGACACTGAATTTCTGATGAGTAAACTTCAAGCTATTTAAAAACCTAGTAGCTGAGATCCCCTGGAACATTGTCCTTAAATTAAGGTAGTATCTTCATTCATCTTCCTTTGACAGGGGAGTTGGAACTAGATAATCTTGGAGGTTCCTTCCAAATCAATCCATTTTTTGTTTCTATGATTCTATGTGCCAGAGCAGAAATGCCCCTGCAGCCCATGGAAAGGACCCTGGTGAAACAGGTAGTATCTCTGAAGCACATGGAAGACTGTATTTTCAGCAGATATACACACTGAAGCCCATGGAAGACCCCACACACCAGCAGGTGGATTTCTTACTGAAAAAATAAAAAGGGCAGGGAGGGTCAAGGCGTAATGAAAAAACACTCTTCTTTTTGCTAGTAATCAAATGCAATCAAAATGTGTTCTTCCTAACTCTTCTTTATTATAGTTATGACAATAATATAACATTTATTTTTCTAACATCCTGACCTGAAAAAGTGCAATTCTTAAACTTTGTTACATTTATTATTGTGATAAATTTTAACTACCATCAACTTCATCTAGATATTGATTCATTGTAATCTAATTATTTGAATTTATTTTGACTTTGACTTATAAAAAGATCCTACGTAAAAAAAAAAGTTCTTTAACTGTAAAGTTTGCTTGTTAAAAAAAAAAAAGGTCAACAGTGAGGTAAGTATGCGTATATTTTTAATCAATAATCTTTTTGTTTATGGAGCTGGAATATAATAAAATTTTATCTAGGGAACATTATAAGAGAATTGTAATAACATCTCAAAATACAAACTCACTCTCTGGCTGAATATAAATTTTAAAACAGAGGTCGATCATAAGAAAAATACTTGCCACCAAACAGTAATTTTATAATACTCAGAAGAACTGCTACAGTTGTCACAGTATTTACAGAGAAGGCAGTGAGGAGAAGTACCTTCTATGCCAAGAATCCCCTTAGGAAAGAAACATATGAATGCGATAGAAAAGGGTGCCAGTCTTTAGAGTGTCATGTCTGTTGTTTTTAAAAACTGTCTCCACTTAGACTGAACTTAAAAGGATGAACTTAAAATAAAATGTTTTCTTTTCCTAATCTTGAACAAATTATATTACTTGTATTATTTTTCATTGTTTTAAAGTATTTACCAGCTGATTTTCTGTATATCATAAGCTATTATTTTAAATCAATTTTTTATGTGAGGTACCTTGTGCATATTCTTTTGCATTGGAGGTAGGTTAAAGCCCCTTTGATTGGTGTCATTTTCTGCTTCGAGAGACAAGCTGAACATTATTTGTCTGTCCAGTAGTATGAATCTTCAGGTGCATATGGTATACCACAGTCTGTTTGATGGTACAATCCATATTTTTGCCATGAATCTTCACAACCAAGAGAACACTAGGAAAACAAGTTCTGTACCTAAGTCAAACAATAGAACTATATGAATATCCAGCTGCCACAGAATCACAGAATGGCTAGGGTTGGAAGTGACCTTAAAGACCACCTAATTCCAACTCCCTTGCCATGGGCAGGGATGCCTTTCACAAAACCAGGTTGCTCAAAGCCTCATCCAACCTGGCCTTCAACACTTCCAGGGATGGGAGACCCGCAATTTTTTGTGTAACCTATTCCAGTGCCTCATCGCCCTCAGAGAAAATAATTTCTTCCTTATATCTAATCTAAATCTACCCTCTTTTAGTTTAAAACCATTATTTCCTGTCCTATCACTACACTCCCTGATAAAGAGTCCTTCTGCTTTCTTATGAGCCCTCTTTAGGTCCTGGAAGGCTGCCATAAAGCCTCCCCTGAGTCTTCTCTCCTCCAGGCTGAACAAACCCAGGCCTTTTCGCCTGTCTCCACAGGGGAGGTGCTCAAGCCCTTTTATCATCTTCACAGCCCTCCTCTGGACTTGTTCTAATTTTTCCATGTCCTTCTTGTGCTGGACATCCCAGAGCTGAATGCAGTACTCTACATGGGGTCTCATGAGAGCAGAATAAATGGGAAGAATCACTTCCCTCAACCTGCTGGCCATGCTATATATATATATATTTATTATTTTTTTTTTCAGCCCAAGGTATGTTTGGCTTTCTGGGCTGCAAGCACACATTGCTGGCTCATGTTGAGCTTTTCATCAGCCAACAACCCCAATCCTTCTCCTCAGAGCTGCTATCAATCCATTCTCCACCTAGCTTATATTTGTGCTTGGGATGGCCATAGCCCAGATGCAGAACCTTGCACTTGGCCTTGTTTGAACTTCATAAGATGCACACAGGTCCACCTCTCAGGCCTGTTCAGGTACCTCTGGATGGCATCCTTTCCTTCCACTGTGTCAACCACACCCATACATCTTGGTGTTATCAGTAAACTTGCTGAGGGTGCACTCAATCTCACTGTCCATATCGCTGACAATTATGTTAAATAGTGCCAGTCCCAAGACAGATCCCTGAAGGACACTTATTACTGATATCCACTTGCACATTGAGTTATTGAGTGTCACCATCCAGCCAATTCTTCAGTGTAACATCCATCAGATCCATGTTTCTCCAATTTAGAGACAAGGATGTCATGTGGGACTGTGTAAAATGATTTTCACAAGTCCAAGTAGATTATGTCAGTTGCTCTTCTCCTACCCACTAATGCTGTAACCCCATTGTAGAAGGCCACCAGATTTGTCTGGCATGATCTGCCCTTAGTGAAGCCATGTTGGCTGTCACTAATCATCTTCTTATCTTCCATATGCCTTAGCATAATTTCCATCAGGATCTGCATGATGTCAGCAGACACAGAGATGAGACTGACTGGCCTGTAGTTTGGCAGGTCTTTCTTTGATCCCTTTTTAAAAATGGGAGTTGTGTTTCCCCTCTTCAAGTCAGTGGGAAGATCAGGGTAGCAAGCTTGTTCTGCTCTCTATTCATTGCCCTCTGGATCCAAAACCGCACCATTTCATGATCAGCCAAGGCTTCCGCGAACTTCACATTCCCTACCAGCCCTTCCTTGTTGGTGAAAATGAGGTCCAGCATAGCACCTCTCCTTGTCTTGTCCACTCCTCTATCACATAAATAACAATGAACAGCAAACAGGAAGCACAGCTCACATAAAAATGTATTTTTTATTAAAAATAAATAAATAATCCCTATGCACTTTTTACATCAGAGTTCTGAAAAGCGGAGAGAGTATCAGGTAAAATCATTCCCAGCCAGTATACTATTTTCCTTGCTGGAACTTTATTCTCTAAGTCCTGTGATATGCTTCATGAAAGTTATTTAACATTGTGTGCCTATTTCTGTTAGAAATTTTCTTGTGACATTGTAATGTAATTATATCTTTCAAAATCCAAGATGTTACATCGTGACTATAGTTTGCATACTCATACATGTTTTCTTCCATGTTATAAAATTACAGAATCACAGAATCACACAGAATCACAGAACTGTAGGGGTTGGAAGGGACCTCGAAAGATCATCGGGTCCACCCCCCCTGCCAAAGCAGGTTCCTCAGAGCAGGCTGCCCAGGTAGGCATCCAGACAGGCCTTGAATATCTCCAGAGAAGGAGACTCCACAACCTCCCTAGGCAGCCTGCTCCAATGCTCTGTCACCCCCACTGTGAAGAAGTTCTTTCGCATGTCAGTGCAGAACTTCCTGTGCTCTAACTTGCAGCCATTGCCCCTTGTCCTATCCCCACAAACCACTGAGAAGAAGTTGACTACATCCTTCTGTCCCCCACCCCTCAGATATTTATATACACTGAGGAGATCCCCTCTCAGTCTTCTCTTCTCCAGGCTGAACAGACCCAGGTCTCTCAGCCTTTCTTCATAGGGTAGATGATCCAGGCCCTGTATCATCTTTGTGGCCCTCTGCTGGACTCTTTCCAGGAGATCCCTGTCTTTCTTGTACCGGGGAGCCCAGAACTGGACACAGTACTCCAGGTGAGGCCTGACCAGGGCACAGTAGAGGGGGAGGATCACCTCCCTTGACCTGCTGGCCATGCTCCTTTCAATGCACGCCAGGATCCCATTAACCCTCTTGGCCACAAGGGCACAGTGCTGGCTCATGGTCAACCCGTCATCCACCAGGACCCCTAGGTCCTTCTTCTCAGAGCTCCTCACCAGCAGGTCGTTCCCCAGCCCGTACTGATACTTCGGGTTGTTCCTTCCCAAAATCAGATTTTTTAATAAAAGTTTCAGATTACAGGATCTTTCAGTTCATCCTTCAACTGGTTTTAAAAATTTTACGAATATTATAGTGAATACACAGCTGCTGTCCTCTCATAGTTTCATTCCATGTACCTTGCTGATACTTTAATCTTATTTTGAAAACAACACTTGAGAAGTTCAGAGAAAATGTCTCTGAACAACTTGGGATCCAAATGTGTTTAGAAGTAACTAATAATAACTTTTCTTATGACCTGTAGTTTCTTCATAACATGAGGGTCATTTTGAGCTTTTAAAATGATAATTATATGATGTTTATGATGCCATTCTAAAATTAGTGTAAATTATGTTGATAAACATATGGAAATACAGCACATCTGCTTGAATTGCAAACAGTTTGTTGAGACCACACAGAGTAATGGAGAGTCACAGAGTACTCTACTGATTTAGGGCCTTGTCATGTTTATTTAATATTTGTGGATTTACATTCTCAAAAAGAATTTTTCAGACTAGCTGATATACCTGATATACATAATTCATTTGTCTAATAACCTTAGTATCCTGTGTGCTTGTGCATGATGCAGATGGTATCCATACTGTCAGCATTTTCAACGCTTCTGTCAGCTGATTTTCTTGTTTTCATGAGGTTGTCTGCTTTTTATCCATATTTTCTTAACCATAAACAGGACCAATAGAATTGAAAGGGATATTTTTTTTTGCTTGGGCTTTTGACATAAGCTTTTTAATATCTCTTGGTATTCTGCCTAAACTGACACAGCTATTATCATGTGATTGGCTACTACGTGAACACCCTCAATGTCCAATATTTCATTGCTATGTTTTTGAAATTCATCACCAGTTTCAAGTTTTCACTTATTTCAAAAGCCAGATGGGACAACATATATCTGCCCTAGGATGTACTGAATTATACAGCTCAGATGACTCTTCATCTAATCAGACTTTCCAATATTAGTTTTTCAAATTTAGAATAGGAAAATATATTTTTACAAGCTTGTCAGCCCTGAACATCTAGTGAGAAAGATAGAATAAAAAATCTTAATACAGTCCTGCTAAAATCTGTAGAATTCCAACAAATCCCAGTCCACGTTGTCTCTGGTTCCAGCTGCAGCTACAAAAATCAACAATGAACACTTCCTTTCCTAGCTATAGAAATATATCTCTGCATCCGTCAGTGCAAAAAGATACATCAGAACTATATGGAGGACTCATACATATCAGAGGTAGCTGATGCATTCACAGTGATATGCAGCATTTCCCCTGAAACTCTTTATTCCTCCTAGCTATCAACTGTTAGAGTTTATTTTTATTTTTTTCATCTACCACTGATGTTTTTGTTTGTTTGTTTGTTAGTTTGTTTGTTTTCCTGTGTATATGGAAGTTTTATTCATATTTTGGTCTCAGATTTCTTTTTTGGTATGTTTCTGAGACAGGAAGAACTCTTATCAATGATACAGCTGCTTTCTGTAACACTGTGACAGGGAGCACACACTACGGTGGTGTTAGTAATCTCTTAATCTCTGTCAGAAGCCTTACTTGGAGCCGTTTAAAATAGCAACTAATGAAAAAGTCATTTTGACCTATGATGCACTCAGTTTTCCCAGACATATTGTGAAATGCATTGTGCCCTACAAGCAGTGGAGCATGGGTTCTAGACAATTCAGAATTAAACATCTATTACATGGATGCCTGCTCTTGCAAGGAATTGATTTGTTTACTGAGGATGTGTCTTGTAGTTGTTTGTTCGTATATGAGGATACATCCTCTAAATGTAAGTCATTTCTTGTAGTAATGAACTATGTATTTTGATAATTTCTTTTATGTTGGAATATAGCACTGGAACACAAGATTGCACTCATGTTCATCCAGGGATCTGTGGGCTTTTTCTCTGGATACATTAGTCATTATACACAAAGGAAAAACAATTCATAGTTCTGCATTTGTGTTATATCATTCCAGAAGCTAACAAATGTAAATCAGATTTATTTATTATTATTTAATTATTTATTTTTGACATGCATCTGCAACTGAACTATCACTTGCCTTTTTATGGTGATTTTGTCTAAGGGTACATACAACTTTTTTTCTTATTGCTCATAAGATATATGAAACTACCACTTTTGCAAAGCCTTAGCAATCTCCCCCTTTGTTCTTTCTCAGTGATTCTGAATATTACACTACTTTTGAGCAAGTCAATTTCAGCATTTCAAAAGTTCTCTCAATCTTATTCGGTATTATTGTGCTGCACCACTGCCAAATACTTGTTGATCTGCTTTTTGTCCAAATGTGGAGAAGACTAAAACAATACTTCAATTACAAATATCTTTTGTAGGATTATTTTGAAAGCTTGTCTAAGTAAACATCCAAAGTGGAAAGCAGTCTGTGTTGATTCACCTAATAACATGTTCGAAAATTCCTAAGTTTCAGTGGACACTTCCAACATAATGTTGTGCCTTTTTTCTTTTTTTTTAGCTGCACCTTGTGTGACACTTAATGTCAGACTGAAATGTCAAGAAGGTACTTCTTTATTAGATAAATAACATTTATTGAAATTTTAATGTGTACTAGTTTTGTGTAATAATTGTGTTTGAATTGTTCTATTATAAGTCTGTCTCATTATACATTCATAACTCTAAGGAATTGACATAGTAAGGAAAAATGCAAATGCAAATTTAAGTTTTTCATGTTATTTCTTAACTAACTTAAAAACTAATAACTAATCAATAGTTATTAGAAAACTATTAACTAATCAATAAATCAACTAATGTCTAATTTTATAATTATTTACCTATCTTATATTAGAAAAAATATTCGAAGAACATTTTTATTTCATATTATTTCTCTAAAACATTTATCTTTAAAAAATCTCTTTTCACCGTGATTGAGTGACCAAATTGGTACTCAAATGAAAAGGAATACAAGAAGATTTTTAATGTGAAAATGAGGTTATGAATGTTGATTAAGAGTGTTTTATATAAACACAAATATAAGCTTAAGAGGTGAACATAAATATATTTATATATTTACCTCTATTTTTTTCTCTCTGTGTATATCTTACAGATACAGAATATTTGTAAGATCTGTCATATAGAATTATGGAAACAAAAAAAAGGAAAAAGACTTTTAAATATATGTTATTGGGAAAATTGTATATTCTCAATTACATCAGTTTGGGAATACGGAGCTGTGTAATTCACTGTTTATATATTTGCATATATTTAATTGTAAGAATCGTACCAATTGAAACATTTATGACAATTTATGTCTTCGTTAACCTAGGAACAAAGAATTCCAAGTAACAGTGGCAATACCAGTTAATACAGAAAAAAAAAGTTAGTAAGTATGAAGGTAGGTATGTAAGTAAATGAGAGAGGTAACAGGTAACTTACAGGTAAGTAAGTGAGAGAGCAGGCATTCTATCTACCCTGAGACAAGATAAACCAAATGTCAACAGATGCCTCAACTGTTTTTTAAAAGCATCTCTGTGCTGGAGAATCCACAACCTTAAAAGTAAATAAGAAGAGTGGTAATAAGTAAATTTAAGAAAGACTTGGAAAAAGAAATAGCCTGGGTGAAAACAAGTTTAAAAGGGCAACACACTTGTGAATTTTTTTTAAAGCAGCCTAATTAGGGAAGGTCTATTTCCCCCATATCAGGATGTATTTTTCTAGTCTCCATATCAATGAATATTATAGCCCAATAAATATATCACATACAAGATCTCTAGACTCATCTGATCTTACCATGTCCAGAGATGGGTTTAGTTTGTTTCAGCTGTGATAACGCTTATCACTAGGGGTCAAGTACAGAGCAGTTTTAGTTTAAGTACCATGTATGTTAAAGATCTGACAAATTTAAGCAGTCATTGTGTAAGAAAAAATAGAGCCTTTTTTATTATTATTTAAAACAACAACAACAACAACAAAAACGGAGGCTATCTAGGAATAAATAAGGAACAAAAACATATACAAAAGAAAAAATAATAATCTCAAGTGGACCCCAAGACTAAAGAGGAAGAAATCCTTACCACTAGCATTGAACTCCTGTAAAGGGATGGATGGCAGAAAGCAAGATCAAATATTACACAAGAAATTTGGCAAAGACTAAATATATATATATTGGACAGAAGCATTTTAGACTGAAGTTAAAAGAATCTTTCTATGATTAGATCAGTAAAGTCTTCTAACACATTCCTAAACTTAATGATCCACTAGATCTCCTCTTCTCTTCCACACATCTCTCTCTCTTTTACTCTCTGTATTTTTCAAAGTGAAAAGAGAGCTAAAGATTTGCAGTATATAAGATTTTTTTTTTGATAACAAATGTTTAATTAGACTATTGTCAGTTAAAGACAGATGAAAAACAAATTAAATATATCCATGTGGTTAGCAAAGCAAACCAATAAATATTTCAATTAATGTCAAATTTTAAATTCTAATACATTAATAATTTCTTTATAATATGTTCATTATATCTGCAGCACCATAAAATTAATTAATTAACTAATTTTCCTCTTCTTATTTACTTTACCTAGCTTCAAATTTTATTTAGGCTTAAATTTTATTTTTATTTAGTTTTTATTAATTTTAATATTTTATACATGTTTTGTAAAGTGCTTCAGATATCTACATAGAAATTGAGCTTTCTCAGACGAGCTGTGACCTGCATTTACCTCAGACAGGGCTGGGTTAAGATCTTTTTCATTCCATGGTGTCCTGACTAGATCATGAAAAAAAAAAAAAAAAAAAAGTAAGTTTAAATGTACTTTGAAGTATACACCTCCTCCTCATATTCAGCTGTTTAATACAATAACAAAACTTCTGTATGGGTGGATACTTGTCAGTTTTCTCTCTTCATTAATTTTCAATTTCGTTCCATAAGATTTGTGATCTTACAGTCTCCCTCCCTCTCTCTCTCTTTTTTTTTTTTTTCCTCCTACATGTACTTTGTTGCTGTATTTTACTGATTCAGACCTTGAACCAGTTAATCTTACCAGTTAATGTCTAGACTGAATATGACTTTTTAAGCAAGCATGGTGACAATAAGAAAACTTAGCTTTAGACAGACAATAGATTCTCATAGTCATCCTCGTTGGAGGATAACTTTAGAATCTGCATTGAATTGGAAATTGTTTGGAGGATCTCTCATCCCAGTTTCACTTAGGATTTTCACACTTTGGATACATTCTAGTTGTTCAATCCAAATGTTTAACCTTTCAATATGCTAAGGCTAAACAGAAGAACAAAAGCCTGTGGATAGAGAGCAAGAAAAAATAGTAATTTATGACCCTGAAATGATGCAACTTGAATTTCTTTAACAGACGACATTTTCTCTAACCTCAGATCATGATTCAGAAATACTGATCTCTATGAGTCTTGAACCTCTAAATGCATAGGTAAAGTACTTAAAAGCTCAGCCATTGAGTCTGAGGTGAATTGAATTGCACTCTGGTAAACCTAGGTATGAAACTGACTCTTTACTATATAATACATTCCTAAGATTTTATTTTTTTTCTTTCAAATTGTGTCAATACATTGATACATTATTAGACACAGGTGGGATTTTGAAGCAATAAAAACAGGACTATGAATTTGAACATATTGGGATTTGAACTCTATTGAGAAGGAAATGAGTACATGTGTTTGTAAAATGTAATGCTGATGGAATCTTTACAGTTCATTAGGAAATGAGAAGGAAGTGAGGCAAAATCTACAAAAAAAATAATCAGAAATAGGTTTGGCTAACTTGTATGCAACATGAAAGACTTAGATATTAAAATGTCAAGCCTACTGATATTCATTTCTAATAAACCTGCAATGTTTGCTAAAATATTAGAAAACATGCTAGAAGATCTATAATAATCTTTTATTAATATATTATTATTGATCTATTATCTAGATATTGTCTTCTAGAAGAAAAAAATTACCTGAGTAATCAAGGTTGAGATTCAAATAACTTTTAGACAAATTAATGGCCAAAAAAATTAATTAAAAACAAACAAACAAACAACTTTGGAATCTACATCTGTCAATGTGATCTTATACAAAAGAAGTCTTAGAACAAAACAATTTTTATTATTTTATTATATGTCAGGAGTGGAAACTTAGCTGGCAAAGGAAACTGTCCACACTTAAATTTATTCAGACTGATGCAAGGTTTTTAACCTAATACAGAACCATCTTAATCCTTTTGCACCCCATTCCCTTCTTCTGGTACTCATCTCCCGAGTAACCTGAGTCTCTGCCTCTGTGTGTCACTGCTGGTTCACAGCCACCTCTTATGCTTCCCTCTCCATAGATTTGAGTGCTGCCAACAATGACAGACAAATCTACTGGCAGTATGAATAGCGAAGCCTTTCAAACAGTCATTAACTGGGGACTTAATCAGTTAAAATTACCTCACACTTGCAGGGTAGTGTAGTGTGCAGGGGCACACTACACTACCACACAATCAGCAATTGTCTAGTACAGGCCAACTGGGAGCAATATCAGGATGATGAGGTCAGGTGTGTAAGGATGTGGTTTGCAGAACTACAGAGCAGAAGCATTCTCAGAAGTATTAACTGCCCCTGTCATTCCAAAAGCATGATAATTCTAAAAGCAAATTACAACAAATTAATTGTCAACATTTGTTAAAGGTAGCGTGGCCTAACATTTAATGCACAACATCAAACTGATAGGTTTTGAAGTGGAGATCTTGAAGAATGTTGTCCGCAGTGATGAATTAAGAAAACGAAAAATTCAAAATCACCAGTAAAAGAGTTGAATAACATTGTTGTACTTTCATTAAAAATAGAAAGCAATACAAGAAATCTTTTCCCTTCATCCTTCCATAGCCCAAAATGCATCTGCAAGTGTTCGAGATAGAGGACTTGTATATTCTTAATGACTATAGGAGCATAAAATATTTCTATAAGATATCTATATTTTGAATATCTTAAAAGCTCAAGTAGGGAAAATGGAAGCAATAGAGAGAAAACATTTTAGAAGGGAGAAAATGCTGCAAGGTTGTTTCTGCAGCATCTGCAGTATAATATAATATTAAAGCATTTCACAGCACATGGGCCTTCATTCTACAATAAAAGATAGCTGCAGTTTATGGAGAGGTAATATGTGGATTTTTGTAGGCTAGATAAACAGAGCATCATTTATGTTAAGCCAAAGTTCCAGGCATTGATATTATCTTATACATAAAAATATTTTACATATAGTAACACACATTTCAATCTATTATATGAAAAGATTTTAAACAGCACTAGTTGGCATCATTAAGCTCCACTCATGTACTTGTCATTGCAGTTTCCATGGAAACTTTTTGCAAAAGAAAATGGAGAACCAGGACTGAAAAATAAATAAATAAATAAAAAACCCTGCAGAAAACAAATATAATCAGAAAAAAAAAAGTCAAAACCCACACTCATTAAATCAGCAAATTACCAT
Source organism: Netta rufina (assembly GCF_964035555.1). Classification (NCBI taxonomy): domain Eukaryota; kingdom Metazoa; phylum Chordata; class Aves; order Anseriformes; family Anatidae; genus Netta; species Netta rufina. The sequence goes on from NC_140125.1 coordinate 69,913,674, forward strand.
TTACCAACATTAGAGTCTCAATTCAGTGAGCAATCTGTGTATAGAAATCCTGTCAAAGTTAATGGCAGTTGTGACAGACATAGCTGCACCAATTACTTTTCTGTGTGCAGGGTTAGGTTTTTTAAGATACTCTAGTTAGTCAATTCAAATATTGTATTAGTAGAGTGTCTTAACATAGGGCTTTGTTCATGTATTTTCCTTATGAAGTAAGGGGATATATTACATCCTAGGGCACAGAAAATACCTTTGAATGTTACACAGTCAACGTCTCTCAAATTTCTACTTTCTGAATGAATGAACTGACTTCACATGAAAATACCATTCTGATTTGCCTTCTCATTTAATCCTCTGTGTACTTTATCCCTATAATACACTTCATTTAAAATACTTCTTTGTTGCTTCACTTCATTTATTTGACGTAATAGAAATAAAACTTCAATTTAGTACATGTTACAATGAAGAAATTTCTCCCAGGTTTACAATAAAACCAAAGGTATTTATTATGTAGTAGTAGCTCTTAGTACCACTGGAACATGCACTAAAAATGTAATTGATTTACATATTAGAATCTGATATTATCAGCCCTACATCAATTACAACCTGAAAATATTTCCAAAGAATATTACCAGAGCCTCAGCTTGTTATGACCAGAAATGTCCTAGACTCATACAGAATTGTTGGGAGGACAAATTTTATTTTCAGATACTTTCACTGGCCTTTCCAAGGTCTTTACCATTACTCACATAGTCTTCTTTCTCCAGCCCTAGATCATATCTGTTGTGCAGGGGCACTTCAGAGGCAAGGGGGAGACTCCTCCTCTTGCTCTGATCAGAGACAAGGGTCCAGTATCCCTTGTCCCTTACCCAGTATCCCTTGTCCTGTGAGTCGTTCAAGTTTGTCAATTCAGGGCTGGAAGCTTGTTTTCTTCCCCTTGACAGGACTGTTGCTCAGCCCTTATAAGGGTGTAACACCATTTATCAATCTCCACTCAGATGCTATATTGCCTGGTGAGCTCCTATCGCAACACAGCCGTCTGTTTGAAAAGTTCATCCAGCTTGCACACTTACACCCATGACACCCACCTCTGCCTTCAGTATCTATGGGGACTTTCAGATTCTGGAGTTCTCTGGAACTGAGGGTCTGGGCAGCTCTTTCAGTCCTTGTGACTCTGTTTGGGTGTAGGCTGCAGAGACTGGCGCCCCTCCATCTGTGTTTCAGCCTCAGCCCACAAGCACAGCGAGTAGACACCATTTCTGTTTCAGTAGAAGGTACCTTCTGTTGCTCCCAGGATAGAAAGCAACCCACCTTTCACCCTCTATGTGCACCCCTCTGTGTGAACTACTGTAAAAATTGCCACGCTGATGTAAAAATTGCCACGCTGACGCACCATGCCCACTCTAGTCATACGTGGTCCCTAGGGGCAGCATTGTTGGCCAAAGGGATGGCCAAATAGTGAAATGATATTCAAGGAACATTTACTGTGAGTATTTGATTGCGGCATTAGTGACCTGATAACTAGTTTTGATCTGATATGCCTAATCCAGATCTAATATCAAATACCGATTATTTTTATTATATGTTCTTAGTATTGCAACTCCATAGCTCTCTGATGTTTCTACTTGTTTAATTTATTTTTCTAGAGTATGCTGACAATTTCTTCAGGAATTCCTGGAAACACACAAAGTTTGGCAGAGTTTTACACACTGCTTCTTTAGTATGGTACACATAGAAAAATCAAAATATCTGAGTAACTTTTTTTTTTTTTTATCTTTATAGTTTAAAAATTGAAAAAAAAAAATATTTATGAAAGTATAGTGGCACTTATTTAAACTTCATTGGTTTCTGTTTATTTCTGTCAATTTCTCATGAAATAAATACAACCAAATATCTTATAGTTTACTTTATGGGATTAAGTATTTATATGACTCATTTGCTGCATAATGTTCTTCTACAGGTTACTCCATTATCATACCAGTTAGGTAGAAGTTTGTTGTTCTACAAAAATACTATAGCTTTTAACCTCTTTACCAAAGTTCACACTTGAAAGAAAGATGTACTGATACTAGAGAATGAAATACCACTTATTTTCTTTTTTTAAACATACCACAACACCATGCCATAATTCCAAACTGAGATCCAGTGAAAGAGGCATTAAAGCTGAAGGGTAGGTAGCATAGGTTAATAAATTTATGCAGCCATCCTTTCTGTCAAATAGTTAACATGGGAGCCACTGACCAGTAATGAGTTATTGTGTAGATTTCTGAAAGACATTATATTTGTGTAAGGTCTCAACATCAGACCTGGAGACATGTGTTATAGATTCATAGTTTGTCTTTTATCTTCCTGTCAAGGGATGCTGCAACCATGCACTTTCTATCTGCTTCTAATAAGTTATTGGATGTAAGAAAACAAATTTCCATCTTGTATGTGTGAGAAGGAAGTTTCAGTCTAGAATAAAAGATTTTAAGTCCTGTAGAAATCTATGCTTTATAACACAGCTAATTCTTTTAATATTATCTGTCATAAATAATTGGTTTAACAAAACAAGGTAACATCTTTCCATACAATACAGTGATAATTTTGGTACCAACTTCACATGTAAATACCATCTTAATTGTAGCAGAAAAATTTAATAGATTATTATTAAATTATCATATACCTGACTTAAAAAATGCACTTTAAAAAATACATAATAATGAGGTGTTACTAGGTGTTTTGTTATCAAAGAATGTAAGTAAAATTTAAAATTATTAATATAGTTTCCAAGTGCAACTATGTCAGTGGCTGCAGAAAGGGAAATTTAGTCACATTCAATAGAGATAACTGTAAAAAGTAGTGGAGAAATATGGCTTTGATGACACTTTCATTAATTGAAGGTTGCCATAACAACTGAAGGCCTGCATTGAAAGCTGCTCAGTTACAAAATAAACCAGTTGTCCTCCTTATCCTCCCCTTATCCTCATTTTTTAATACTTTCACATGCACAGCATGCTTAAGCAGGACCAATTTATACCAAGAAACTATGAAGGTGAAAGGAACATGACATAAATGAAAGTAATGGCAACTACTGAAAAGCATCTGCATGTCTCTCAAGCAACCAGTGTAGTTACTAGGTATAGAAAACTGTAATTTCAGTATCAAATTGACTTGTATAAAGATGCAAAAATATGTCTTAAATAGTACACATGCAGACAAAAACAATATAAAGGACAATACACTCTATATACTCTATAAAGGACAATGACAGTTTTGTTTGTCTTATAATTTTTAGAATTAATAATACTGCTTGCTTTCAAGCAATCAATGATATTCTTTATGTGTATAGTCAAAAGTTAACTTTTAAAAACAGAAAACTTGAGAAAAAAAAAAAAAACAGAAAAAATATTAAATAATTTTATTCAATAAGACTCACTTGCAGAGCAGAATGATGTTGTGATAATCAGTAGATGAAATACTACAGCTTCTGTGTTGCAAGAATCAAAATAAAAATCAAAACAACAGATTGGTAACAATAGGTGAGATAGGAGAATGTAAGAGTGTAAGAATGTAAGAATGTAAGAATTCTGTGAGAAGGGAACATGAAAAACATTTAATGATTACAGGGTCTTATTCGCTGATAATCCTTACTATCATTTACATATAAAATGATGGAGATATTGTGCACAATCTACTCCAAATTCAGTCACTTAAGAAAGTAGTTACTATGAGAAACAAGCAAACAAACAGAAAAGAAAAAAAAATATACTATGTATATCAATAAATAAATACATTTGTGTGCATCTACATGAACCTGCTTTTACACACACATCTACTCTCTTACGGCTTGTCTTACAAAATATAAGGAGCTTTGCTTGCTCCTTTCTATCTACTAAATTGCCTCCATTCTCCAGTTTGTAGACCGGTTCTTTCAATTATTTAACCTTTTAAGAAAAAATACATAACCTTCTCCTACCATTTTACTTTCTTGGGTTTTATTACTTACATCTTTCTTTCATTCCACTCTCTGGTCTCTCTTCTCTGAAAAGATTTTCTAATCTTTCTAACCTTTCTGAGACTCTATCCTTGTGCTCTTTTAGTCTAATTCAAACTGTGACCCCCTTTAAAGTTACATACATTCCAAGGCTAACATTTAATACTTGTACTTGAAACTTGAAATTCTGTCACTTAAATTATTATTTGTCATCCTCACCTTTTTTTTTTTTTTTTTTTTTGACTACCAAACATCATTTGTAAAAGTCTTCAAATCTGGAGAAACCACCTCTTGTCAGAAATCTCCAAGAAAACCAATTACTGTTTTAAATCAAGCAGGTTGTATTTTTAGAATTGACAGCTTGCTCATTGGAATAGAAAAGTCTAAGAACAAAATGGTACATTACATGTAAACAATTTTCAGCATATTCCAGACAAATTTTTTAAATGGTATACTTTACATGTTTTGAATTCTTTAAAATTTATGGGAATTTAAGGCATCTTACTTAGAAAATAATTTGCTATTTTAATCAGGAGTGGAGTGTACACACACATTTTCTAATTAAATTAATTTTCTGTCACATAGATATTTTTATTCAAAAATAAAGTGCCATGAATCAGAATGATAGAATTGCACAGCGCATCCAGATGGGCACACTTGCACCCATGACACCCACCTCTATCTTTGGGACCTATGGGGACTTCCACAGACTAGAGCTCCCTGGAGCTGAGGGTCTGGGCAGCTCTTTCCATCCTTGGGAGGTTGCCCCCACCCCCATCTGTGTTTCAGCCCCAGACGGACAGGCTTAGCAGGTTAACACCATTTCTATTGCAGTCGAAGGCCTTCCTCTGCTGATCCCAGAACACAAAATGACTCATCCTGTTCCCTCCCTGTACGCCCTGCCTGCACCACATCTGACTGCCACACCACGCCCTGCTTGCCTGCCTGCTCTGTTTGCCATGCTCCCAGTTGCTTGCACTCAGGGGCTGCCTCTGTACAACAGCTTGGGGTCACTCCTGGCTCTGCCCATGCCTCATCAGCTGCCCTAGCAAGGGCTGCCGGCTGCTGGTGGCTCCCTCAGGTGCCTCAAGTGGCTTTGATGTAGGGAAGCCCCTGCACCCACTCTGTAAAGCTTTGCTTTACTTTTATAGAAGTTAAAATATACTAATTTCCAAAGGGAAAACAAAACAAATGAATAAAGCAAAAGTTTAGAAATATCTGTCTTTACCCCAGGTTTCTTCGAAGATTTGAATAAAGTACTTGAAATACCATTAATATTTACCAACAAAGATTATTTATTTATTATTTTTTTTTTGTAGACTTCTGTAGTGTACTGAATTTTTCTTCAGATAAGTTTATAGACATAAACAGACACACAGAACATAGTAATGAAACTGCTGTTTCCAAATTCCTATTCTTAACTCTAAAGATTCATTTCTGGGCTTTTGCATTGCTCAGGCCAAAGCTGGTGGCCAAAACTTATTCCAGAAGCTAATTGCTTTCCTGGAATACTTCAGTAAGAAATGCTAGACAGCAGTAATGATGAGCTTAGATACGAAAATACAGCAGTCATAGAGCTTCTGCAGTATCTGTCCATCCCATTAACAGTCATTTACATCTCTGCTGTTAATGCTTAAGGGCATACACATTCACAGTATTCTGCAATGCTTCCACCTGTTTCCCAACTGGAAGTGGCTTATAGTACTTAGTGTCAGTGAGTAAAAACATGTATCAGTATCACACCTTTCAGACATTCTGGGACTTCCTTAGCTCTCTTTGAAATCTCCTCTGCTGGTCTACAGCATATTCATTATATAAAAATATAGTGAAAGTAAATGTATTTAATATACATTTGATATATGTATATATGTGTGCATATATAAGTATGCTTTCTTTCTTCATATATGCATATAACTATTTTACTGCTACAATGTTTCTAGGAGTTCTTGGTCAAAATTTACACAGGCTATTGAAGAGGTCAGGATGGGAAATTGAGATAAAAGGATGAGCAATCTATGCTTATAGTAACACATGAAGGTAAACCTAAGAACAATACTGAGAACAGTTGAGTTTTATTGTATATGCAATACAGTGACATCATAAGACAAATTCACTGATATTGTTCAAGCAAAACATGGAATCAGTCAGCCTTTATAATTTATTAAAAACAAGAAACTTGTAGTGGGACAGAGAAAAAAGACCCTGCTTCCTATATTCTTCAAGCTGGCCAATAAAGAATAACATTCAATAATAATTCAAATAAAAACAATACAGCAAATCGTGCTATTATATATCTTACACCTAAGAGAATAAAACTTCTAGCCCCAAAGCCATTCAACAATAACTTTTAATGTTTTCTATACCTCACGAAACATCAGTGAAATTCAGTTACTGTGATAACCACTCTAAAAAAACATTTTATCTTTATACATACATACATAGTATATATGCCTATATATTCACTTGCATATTGAATAATATGTATAAATGATAACAAACAATAAAATCAACTTATTATTTAAAATATCTCTGTATATTTATGGGTTAGAAATTTTATTTTTTCAGCCTAAACTATTACAGAATCACAGAATCACAGAATTGTCTAGGTTGGAAGAGACCTCAAGATCATCGAGTCCAACCTTCGACCTAACACTAACGAGTCCTCCACTAAACTATTTCACTTAGCTCTACATCTAAACATCTTTTAAAGACCTCCAGGGATGGTGACTCCACCACTTCCCTGGGCAGCCCATTCCAATGCCTCACAACCCTCTCAGTAAAGAAGTTCTTCCTAATATCCAACCTAAAACACCCCTGGCACAACTTTAGCCCATTCCCCCTCGTCCTGTCACCAGGTACATGGGAGAATAGACCAACCCCCACCTCTCTACAGCCTCCTTTAAGGTACTTATAAAGAGTGATAAGGTCGCCCCTGAGCCTCCTTTTCTCCACCCTGAACAAGCCCAGCTCCCTCAGCCGCTCCTCGCAGGACTTGTTCTCCAGACCCCTCACCAGCTTTGTCGACCTTCTCTGTACTTACTCGAGCACCTCCATGTCCTTCTTGTAGTGAGGGGCCCAAAACTGAACACAGTACTCAAGGTGCAGCCTCACCAGAGCCGAGTACAGGGGGACAATCACTTCCCTAGGCCTGCTGGCCACATTGCTTCTTATACAAGCCGGGATGTTGTTGGCCTTCTTGGCCACCTGAGCACACTGCTGGCTCATATGCAGCTGACTATCAACCAATACTCCCTGGTCCTTCTCTGCCAGGCAGCTTTCCAACCACTCATCTCCCAGCCTGTGGCACTGCTTGGGGTTGTTGCGCCCCAGGTGCAGGACCCAGTGCTTGGTCTTGTTGAACTTCATACATTTGGCCTTAACCCCTTCAGCACAGACTATCCAGATCCTCCTGCAGAGCCTTCCTACCCTTGAGCAGATCGACACACGCACCTAACTTGGTGTCATCTGCGAACTTCCTGAGGGTGCACTCGATCCCCTCATCCAGATCATTTGTAAAGATATTAAAGAGGACTGGCCCCAATACCAAGCCCTGGGGAATGCCACTAGTGACTAGCCTCCAACTGGATTTGACTCCATTCACCATGACTCTTTGGGCCCGGCTATCCAGCCAGTTTCTAACCCAACAAAGTGTATGCCAGTCCAAGCCACGAGCAGCCAGTTTCTTGAGGAGACTGCTGTGGGAAACGGTGTCAAAAGCCTTGCTGAAGTCAAGGTAGACCACATCCACAGTCTTTCCCTCGTCCACCAAGCACATCACTTTGTCATAGAAGGAGATAAGGTTTATCAAGCAGGACCTGCCTTTCATAAACCCATGCTGACTGGGCCTGATCACCTGGTAAGTGCCTCGTGATGACACTCAAGATAATCTGCTCCATGAGCTTCCCTGGCACTGAAGTCAAACTGACAGGCCTATAGTTCCCTGGGTCTGCCCTCCAGTAGATCTGCCCTTCTTGTAGATAGGTGTCACGTTTGCTAGCCGCCAGTCAACTGGGACCTCCCCTGATAGCCAGGACTGTTAATAAATGATGGTAAGTGGCTTGGCCAGCTCCTCTGCCAGTTCTCTCAGTATCCTCGGGTGGATCCCATCTGGCCCCATCGACTTGCGTACATTCAAGTGTTGTAGCAGGTCGCCAACCATTTCCTCATGGATAGTGAGGACCACATTCTGCTCCCCATCCCCTTCCACCAGCTCAGGGTACTGGATATCCAGAGAAAAACTGGTTTTGCTGCTAAAGACTGAGGCAAAGAAGGAATTGTTAGAATTAAGAAAAGGTAAAAAAAAAACAACATGTTGATAATGTTTCTGGCACCACTTTGGCCTGATTGTCTCATTCTCAAAAGGCTGCACAGACAGCCTAATAAATTACAACCATAAGGAATGTTAAGATGGGAAGAGGCATACACATATTACTTATATGTGCACTTGTACCAACATTTACCAATTCCTTTCACAAGAACAGAATCTGAGAGTATTACAATGATTATATAATATGAACATATGGTTCATTTACTATAGCTCTGCAGTCATAGAAGTTTAGTGGCTTCTTATACAAAGTAGACGTTTAATCTAGAAACTAATAACTTTGGTGTTTGGCTTAAGGAAAGCTTGAGATAGAGTCACTTTACAGAGTCACAGAGTCACAGAATTTTAGGGGTTGTAAGGGACCTCAATAGGTCATTGGGTCCAACCCCCCTGCCAAAGCTGGTTCCCTAGAGCAAATTGCACAGGTAGGCAAGCATCATTTGGATAGTCAACATTTTCATAGCTTCTATGTCATAAAGAGAAATATGGCTGTATATATTTAGATAATAAAATCTATTGTTTGATTGGAACTAGGTAAAATCAAATAACTTAAATGGAAAAATCCTCCTTGCTAAAATCTAAATTAATTAATTATCCAGAATTATACTTACTGCCTGGTTTTAAACACGTCACTGAAGTGTCTCAATTGGAAAGCAAATCTCCATAAATCCTAAAGAAGGCAAGAGAAAGACCAATCTAAATAAAAAAGCCTAACAGTTAAAATACCCTTCCCTTCCCCTCTCTTCTTGTCTCTTCCCATTATCTCTCCCATTCTCCTCCTACTTTCTGGGTCCCAGTCACTCATCAGGAGGACAGAGGAGAACACTACCTGCACCCTTGATCCCTTCAACATCCTTCCCAGGGATGCAAAGTTCTTTTTAACATTGCTCATTTTCCTTGTTGCTCTCTGGGACCCAGTCTGAATGACAATAAGAGGATAGTAGTCCTCTGGCTTAATGAGCTGTGGCAGAACCTTCCTAACATCTCTGACATGCACTCCAGGAAGACAACACACCGCTCTGGAGAGGTTATCTGGGTGGCAAGTAGGAGCCTCAGTGCCCCTCAGCAAGGAGTCTCCAATCACTAAGACTCTCCGCTCTTTTTTTGTGGCACTGGTTTTGATGCAGCGCCCCATCCAGCTCTGTTCCCTATGCTTGGTACATCTCTCAAACTTGATATGCTTCTTGGGGTCTGGGGTTCCAACTACTGTCTAGACCATCATTCTTTTCCTTTTCCTGCCCAAGAGCCTCGAATCTATTACCCAGGGACACTGTGGGTATTGGTGGCACCATGGGTGTTGGGGGCAGACGCCTCCTTCTGCTTTGAGCAGAGATGAGGCTCAAGCCCCTTTCCTCTCATGGGCAGTCAAGCCCTCTGTCCTTCAGGTGAGCAGTTGGATTGGCACTACCCCTTGCAGGGACTTAGGAAGGGGCTGCCGGGCCTCAGTAGGGGCAGGTTGACACCTCCTATCCATCTCTGAGACTTCCAGGAACCCCTCCATCTGATGATTTCTCACTGAAACCCAGCCATCTGCTCAAGCAGTTCCTTGAGCAGAGCAAAACTGCACCCACAACAGCCCTCTCTTCCCTCAGGACCAGTGGGACCTCCAGATTCCAGAGCTCCCCCAGTCTTCAGTCTGGACTTCAACTTCCCTCCTCAGGGGATCCACCTGGGTGCCCACATGAGCCCAGAGAGGCCATGTCCCCTCAGTTTGGGTTGCCACCTCGGCCCAGCCATTGCAACAGGTGGCCACAATGGTTAATTATAAGTTGTAAGAGGCAGAGTTCTCAGAGGAGAAGAGAGGAAGAAAAAGGGAGGTGGCAAAGGGAGAAGAGGATCCTCCCTCCATTCCTCTTTGCTCTGCCTGAACTGCCCTACCTAAACTGCCTACACTAACTGCAAAAGTCATTCCTGTTTGCTCGTCCTGTTCAGATGCTCCCTAGGGACGGCTTTTATACCATCAGGGGGTTGGTTGGCTGCTGTCATCCCTGGCTCCACCCTCAGCACATCAGCACCTGCGGCAGCACAAGCACAGCTCCTGCCTGTGTAAATGTAGTTGTGGTCTTAATGCCTTCAGAGGTAAGTGTTCTCCAAATTAAAACTTTTCTGGACAGACTTAGTGTTCTCCAAATTAAAACTTTTCTGGACAGACTTAGAGTTCCAGCCTTTACAGACACAAGTTTATCCTTCTTCAAAATTCTGATCGTCTTTGCTATATATATCTATATTACAGGTGGGAAAGTAACAGTAAACTTAATGTCCTATGTGAGGTGCAAGTCTGCTGATCACTGATTTGCCTTAATACAAAGGCAGCCAGCCTCCTCTACCAATTGAGTATGAATATTGTCCTAATAAAGTAATGCAAAATGCTGTCATTTGGGTACTTTACTTCCTTGCGTACCACAGTTTGGGATTTACCTCCATCCTAAATGAAGCATTAAGCAACAGAGAGGAAAAGATGCTATACATTTTGAAGTTCATGTGCCTGTTGCTGCTAACAGCTGAAGAACAGGATAGGCATAGCTGGGGCCTCATGTAACCACTTTAGCTGCCTCTGTGCTTAACCATTAAACAGGAAACTAAATATGAGTAAGGAATATTAAGCATATCATATACTAGTCTTCATAGTCTTCAGTTTTTATTATCTCAGAGTTCAAAAAGAACTTTAGATATACTATATTATATTGTATAATTATTCCAAAAGAGAGTTTGAACATTAGACATTACCCCTATTTCATTGATTGTTTCAATGTTATTTACTTTTAAGTACATAAAGAGAATTAGGTGATACAATATCCCACAATAGGTCACTAAAAATCTCAGTGTAATTCATGGGAAGAACTGGATGCTTCAGTCCTGGATTCACAGTGTTGGACTAATTGGAGAGCTACCTAACCCAGCTGATAAGAAGTTCTGAAGATTTGAGAAGATACCCTCTTTGTTAAGTCTGAGTGTTTCAGTCAATTCTGTAGACTTCAAGGACTAAATAAGAACTTAGACAGTATACATATTGATCTCTGTAAAAGCATAAATGCAAGTATTCTAATATTGAACAGAAACCTACCTAGTGAGTCTTCAGTAGCTCAACTTTATATAAAATTTAGTCATATTTAAGTATTTAGCTGCACTTGGAAATCACATGTCAGGATGTCATCTGTTTTTATTTCAAAAGTCCTTTTTTTTTTTTTGTTCTTGTCAGAAAAGGACAACTGCTTTTATTTTTTGAATCAAAACACAAAAAGTAGTACCATAGAATCATAGAATATCCTGAGTTGGAAGGGACCCATAAGGATCATCAAGTCCAACTCCTGGCACCACACAGGTCTACCCAAAATTTTAGACCATGTGACTAAGTGCACAGTCCAAACACTTCCTAAATTCAGACAGGCTTAGTGCAGTGACTACGTCCCTGGGGAGCCTGTTCCAGTGTGCGACCACTCTCTCGGTGAAGAACCTGTTCCTGATGTCTAGCCTAAACCTCCCCTGCCTCAGCTTGACATCATTCCTGCGGGTCCTATCATTGGTGACTAAGGAGAATAGGTCAGCACCTACCCCTCCACTCACCCTCATGAGGAAGCTGTAGACTGTGATGAAGTCTCTCCTCAGCCTCCTCTTTTCCAGGCTGAACAGACCAAGTAACCTCGGCCACTCCTCATATCTCTTCCCCTCTAGTCCCTTCACCATCTTTGTAGCCCTTCTCTGGACACTCTCCAACAATTTTACAAATAGTTATGATGTGGTCAGTGTGTTATAGCGTTTACCATGATGTAACAATATAGGGGAAAGGAAGAAAAATGGCTTTAACAAGATCCAATTTTGTCAACTTTTTTGTGACATTGAAAATTTTGAAATGACTGGGTATTGAATCAGAAAACCAAAGTATACTTGAATTATGTTATATTATTAAACCATAATTTCCAGAATTTTGTGTGTTGTAAGAATTGTCAATATTACCATTTTACCAAATTTACACTGAAGTTCTGCATTGACTTTAAACTCCCTTATAAGCTCTGTCCATTGCCCATAAAAGTATAATCTCCTGAAGCTCTATTAGGATCTATAAAACAATAAGGTTTTATGATATGTTGCTGCAGAGTCCCTCTGGATTCTTTTGCAAACACAGTTTTGTTAACAAAAAGCAGATGTGCCATGACAAATCCACCTGCCAACTACTGGAACCATTCAGCATTGCTTAAAATAACTGTTTAGTCCCTGAGCAATTTGGCACATGTATCCTGCTGTGTTCTCTTGAATATTCACTTTAAATTGTCTTGTTTCTGACTGTATATAATACATTCACTCCTTTCTGCTCAGTGTGCTGGCTTGCTGCTGTGACTTCTCACAAGAAAAACTCTGGGAACTGCAGGACACATTTAAGCTCTTGAATGAATTTTTCAGTAGTGACACATGGGTGTCAGCATTTTTTCCTGCCCTTTTTAATAAGCAGTCTCTTGTTTGGCTTCACTGCTGATTTCACTTTTAGCTGTGGACCCCTGATGAGCACAGGGTCAGCATCCTCTTCTTAGTATTGTCTCTCTCCACAAATGTGCTTTCTGTGGATTCACAGCAGTAATGATTTTGCCTTCTTCCTCATTTTTAGCATAAAGTTAAGTGTAAATGAATTATGACATTCAAATACAAGTCTTTCTCAAGATTGACAAGGGAACTTCCTAGAGCATTCATTATTGATTGCTTTCTGGCAACACTTGTGTAAACTCATCCCCCAAAAGAGACTGACCTCCTATTAGGAGTTTTCAATGTATTAGGTTTACAATTGAAATTTTAAGTGTCTGGTGAAGAAAGACAAAAGAAAATACACAAGTGTCTTACACAGCCTTGAAAATTTGAACAGAATAAATGTGTGGTTGTTTTAACATGGTGACAGCCATTTTGTCTGGATTGCCTGGAAGGACAGATTTGAAATCTGCTTCACCTGTTATTCTACTCTTGCCAAATAAATTCTGGCTAACATTTTCTGTGAGAGACTCCTTTCCATAGTCCTGGTATACAAGGCTATAACCAAATGATGGCAGCTTAGTGGAAGAATTCTCCTCTGATTCATGAGTACTCCTAAACCTTCACAAATAGTGCTTTGTTGGAGTACTTTCAAAGGCTCCCAGAACAGTGAGTGTACAGCATCATTTAGATCATGAAGACTTCTTGATTATTAAGAGCAGTCTGCAAATAAGAGATTTACATGTGGTGAGTGGTATTAAATGCAGTTGAAGGCCAGTCACAAGTGGTGTCCTTCAGGGCCCAGTATTGGGGCCAGTTCTATTTAATATCTTTATCAATTTTCTGGACAAGAGGATTGAGTGCCCCCTCAGTAATTTGGCAGACAGCACCAAGTATGGCTGGAATGTTGATCTGCTTGAGGGTAGGAATTCTTTACAGATGGATCTGGACAGACTAGATCAATGGGCTGAGGCCAACTGTATGAAGTTCAACAAGGCTAAGTGCTGGGTCCTGCTCTTGAATAACAACAACCCCATGCAATGCTACAGGCTGTGGGGAGATGACTGGAAAAATGCCTGTTGGAAAGAGACCTGGATGTATTTGTCAACCGCCATTTGAACATGAACCAGCAGTGTGCTCAGGTGGCCAAGAAGGCTAACAGCATTTCAGCTTGTATCAAGAATAGTGTGGCCAACGGCACTAGGGAAGTGATTGTCCCCTGTACTTGGCTCTGGTGAGGCCGCACCTTTAATATCATGTTCAGATTTGTGCCCCTCATTACAAGAAGGACATTGAGGTGCTGGATCATGTGCAAAGAAGGGCAATGAAGCTGGTGAAAGGTCTAGAGCAACAAGTCTTAGAAGGAGCAGCTGAGGGAACTGGGGTTATTTAACCTAAAGAAAAGGATGCTCAGGGGAGATCTTAATCACTTTCTATAACTACTTCAAAGGAGGTTATAGCGTGGAGGACTTCGGTTCCCCCAAGCAACAACTGATAGGACTAGAGGAAATGACCTCGAGTTACATCAGGGGAGGTTTAGATCGGATATTAGGAAAAAAAAAAATCTTCACTGAAAGGGTTGTGAAGCATTAGAACAGGCTTCCCAGAGAAGTAGTTGAGTCATCATCCCTGGAGGAATTTAAAAGACATGTAGATGTGGTGCTTAGGGATATAGTTTAGTGGTAGACTTGGCAATGCTAGGCTCATGGTTGGACTTAATGATCTTACAGGTCTTTTCCAAACTTTTCATAGATTCGATGATTCTTCAGCTAAAGCTAAAGTTAAAATCATAAAACAGAATCAAAGAATGACTTGGGTTGGAAGGGACCTTAAAGATCATCTAGTTCCAACTCCCCTGCCATAGGCAAGGCTGCCACCAACTAGATTAGGCTGGCCAAGGCCCCACTTGGCCTTGAATATCTCCAGGGATGGGGCATCCACAACTTCTCTGGGCAACCTGTTCCAGTGCTTCACTACCACAGTGAAGAATTTCCTCATAAGTTCTAGTCTGAATCTAACCTCTTTTAATTTAAGACCGTTCCTCCTTTTCCAATCATTATCTACCCAAGTAAAGAGTCCTTCTCCATCCTTTTTATAAGACCCCTTTAAGTATTGAAAGGTCACAAGGATATCTCCCTGGAGTTTTCTTTTCCCCAGTCTTTCTTCATAGGAGAAGTATGTTAAAGTAATTTTGATATAACAGAAAAGACCCCAAAAGCCTGAAACAGTTCAGTGCAGAATTATGATTCTAGGTCTTCCTTTTCTGTTTCAGTCTGTCAGCTGAGTTAGAAAGCTGACATTTTAGAATGCCTTTATATAACTAAATAAAAAAGGGCCTGAAACAGTTCTCTGGCACAAAGACAAAATGGCACTGTCTAGTTCACATTAATGATTCATAGAGGTAGCTTTAGAGTTTTGGTTTTGAGAAAGCTAGCTGGAGAAATCCCCCAAAAAACTGGAATAAACTAACACAGAAACAATGAGGTTGGCTACCAGTTCACTGCTCTTGATGACCCTCCCTTGTTTAACAGCTCAGACTTTTCCTGGGCTCACAGGCTTTTTTATTACTGAGCTCTTCACCAAAATAATTTTTCCTGGATAAATTTATTATCTTTTCTTCTACCCATAAGGCTGGAAAGATCATAGGATAAAAAGGAATGTCTATCAGCTATCTCAATTTACTATAAAATCACTTAATTTTTGTTGAACTCTTTCCAATTAAGAACTTCTTCTCTGTTCACAGTAACTTGGAACTAGGACATAAGACAATAAGCAAAGAGTGTAGTCACTTCCTTCTCCTTCCTTCATCAAATTTCTTCCACTTTACATTGCACTTTGCCTATTTTAAAGGTTAATCTTTATATAAGCAATTTCTTCAAATTACAGGATTTAACAAACTGCAAAATTTCTTATTAAGCTCAGATATGATATACCAGATGGTGAAATAAAGACATGGAATGTCTAGAATAAGTAACACAGCTCCTGTATGTACAGGGAGTTTTAGGAAGCCCTTTTTCAATATCTTGTAAAGGTAGTTCTCATGATATACAGAGTATCATTTTTGAAAACAGGATGGAATGTCTAATGGCAATATTTGGCTCTTCTGCTGTGCAATGACATTTAATCAGCAGTGCTTCCCATAGTAGTGTCATAGGACTACTGATCTTAAATGCAATTGCTAGTCTAAAATGAAATACTGTGACCACACATATCTGCAGCTTTCCAAGGGCAATATTATCTGTGCTTTCTAGCTCATCTTGGCAGTTATCAGATTTATGCTTGGATTCTGAAATTATTATGAATGGTTGTGAAGGAAGTTAAATGGGTATTACATAAAGTAGATATTTTCTTTTGTCTTATTTAAAATGTAATCCAAATGATTTTCATTTTGAACTGTGTAAGTACAAGCAGAGAAGTAGAAGATGGTGGGTGAGAATGGAATTATGGATCACAATGATTTTGTTACAGCTTAAAAAAATGCTTGCATTATCTTAATATTCTAGATTAAATAAGATCAGTTTATAGTGGCTGGTGAGAAAATTCATGGTCATGGAGCACCTCTCAATAACCATGTGCATGCTTTTAGTGTCCTTCACCTGTGAGGTAAAACGTATTTGTTTAAAACTTTCATGGCAATTTCATTGCAATCTGAAACTATGCATAAATAATGTTTTGAACAACATGCTTAATTCCTGGAGGCAAGGCATGGACCTCCATCCAAATGCACACAAGTGCCACAAAATGGAATGGATGTGGATATTCAGTTGCTACTTTTTTTTTTTTTTAATTATTATTCATTTATTTATTATTATTATTAATTTTTGCTAGGCTACCATCTACCAGTCACACAACAATTATTTATTTTAAGAAAAGGCAGAAACCACCACAGAGAGGCAGAGAGAACAAAAAGGAGTGAGAAGACAACAAAGGGAAGACCAGGGTCAGAAGAGGAGGAGGGGAAGGTACTCCTGGTGCTGGAGGATATTCACTGCAGCCTGTTGAGGACCCTGGGGAAAAGTGTGAGAAGGAAGGAAAGTGTGAGAAGGCAGAGAGAAACTGCTGTTTACTTACTACTAACTAAACTAACTAACTACTAACTAAAATCCCCTTCCTGCTGCTCAGTGTGGTGGGGAGGACGAGCAGTTTGGAACAAAGGAAAAGACCCTCCCCATACTGCCCACCCCAGGAAATGGGCCTCATTGCAGACCTCATCTTTTCCCTAGCAGATGCCATGGAGCTGCTAGTCCCTTCAGTGGTCCCAGTAGGACTGCTTCTGCTCATGCAGCCTATAAGTCTGATATCCTCCAAGGGTGTCCTGTGAGGTTGGTTGGTGTTCATTCCCCTGATAGGTTACTGGGGTTTCCCCACTGGCCATCATGTCTCTGTGACTTTGTGTTTGTGGAGGATGAACCTTTAATCATATAGCTGATTAACAACATGCAAATTAGATCTAACAAATTAAAAATTTAGTAATTACTGTAGATCATAGAATCATAGAATCATTAAGTTTGGAAAGACCAAGATCATCTAGTCTAACCTTCCCCTACCACCAATATTACCCACTGAACCATGTCTCTAAGTACCACATCCAACCTTTCCTTAAACACCCCCAGGAATGGTGACTTCACCACCCACCCATTCCAATGCCTAACCACTGTTTCTGGGAAGAAGTTTATCCTAATTCCCAACATGAAAATTTGATAGATAACAAATGCTTCTCATGTTAATAGGACAGAAAGAGAAAAATAATTGTGAGGATGCTATGTAATTTTGTCTAAAGACTTGTTTAGGAAGAAGATTGGAGAAAAGAGTATTTTTTTCCAAACACTTTCAGATATTTTTGACAAATTCCGGTAATTTCAAGAAATATTAGAGTATTTTTATGGCAATTTGGTATTTATGTAGGCAAGCTAATGCTAACTTTAGATTCAGATAACCAAGAGGATCTTTTAAAAATGATCAACAGAATGGAAATTGCAATTTCTTGCTTAACTTCAAATTGCTTCCAATTTGCTTTTATTCAGTAAACAGGTTTCAATTTAAAAAAAATAAATAAATAAAAAAAATGTGGCTATAAGCCAGGTAAATTATCAGCTATTATGTTACAGATAAAATATAGCTGTGTGCGCAGGAATATTATTTCAAAGACTTCTAGAAATCTGAGCAAAATTTAGAAATTTGTTCCAACACAAGACCAGTTCAGGATTTACACTGGCTATTTCTATGTTAATAACAATGTAGGAGTATATCTTCTTGCAGAGTAGATTGATAAGTACTTTTTATTTATTTGTTTGCTTGTTTTGTTTTTTTAATTTTAACCATTATTCTAAATCAGTAAGAAGAGGACAATCACTTTATAATGCCAAGTATCATCTTACTTGGCATTTACTATCATCAGTAAAAGAAATCAGATGTGCTATTCATGGTAAAATCCACGACTGAACACTCTAGGAGGGGGAGGAATACATTACTGTTTTTATTGCTGAATGAGAAAAACAATACTTGGATGGATGCCTAATAGGAACAATGGTGGTTTTGGGGGGATTTCCTTTCAGATACATTAAACTATGTGATTGAAAAATATTTTAGGATGCTGTTACTTAAGAGAACAGTGCTAGATCTGTGATAGGGGCTGCTCTGAGAAAAATAAATACATAAATAAATGTTTGCTTTAACCCATACCCATGTCCATATTTAAGTTTGTCCATTTAATCTGTGTTCTAGCTTTCAGACATCCTTCAGTATCTACTATGCTAAACCTACTATTAGGTTTAGCTTGTGTTTCATTGCTGGATGTATGTTCATATTGAGTTTACAATAATGTATATTATCTGTAACTTGCTTTTCTATTTCACTTAGCTGGACACATAAAAATTATGATTTATTTTTTTTTCTCCATCCAGTAGTGTAGTGTACATTCTAGAACTCAGGAACACTGTAAAAATGCTTCAGTTTCTCATCATATCTTCTTTTCATCTAAGCGTTAGTAGACCAAGTCCATGGCTTAGTTGTATGGCACATACAGAAAGCTACCACATAAAGGGTCAGGGGGAAAAAAAAATCCAGTGACTGCTAGGGATATCAAAGATTCTCTGGAATAAAATAAGTAATTGAGAATAAGTATTTAAGCCTTGAGGGATACAGTAGAGGATCTCAGGTATTAGACATCTAAAATATATTCCTTGAAGATATTCACAATATATCAGCAAATCCATACTGAAATTATGTGCATTCTATACGCTGTGACTGTATTATTTCAGTTCTACTTCTCTGTAAAGCACAAGATAAAGGTAAATAAAATGCCATTTAAGAATAAATGCAAATCAAGTAATTTAAAGATTTCTGAATGTAGGATTTATTTATATGCATTTATTTTTTTTCTTAAAAATACAGGAATATTATCTTAATACCCAATTATTCTAATTTTAGTGTTGTTTGCAAAAATGTATAAGGAAAATGCTCTAAATGTCAGTACAGTTATAGAAGTATATGTCATGTTTGGACTGCATTGCTATATTCTGTATTATTATTATTATTATTTATTATTATTATTATTTGTTTTTAATTATATATTAGCAGAATTTTGTTACAATTATAAGTAATGGGATGGAAGTAAGTTCCTTCTTTCTTTTTTTTTTTTTTTTTTCTTGTATTAAGAATATGAATGTTATAATTCTAATAACTAATCTCTATCCAAAGTCCAATAATCATATGTGCTTTTAAAAAATGCAGTGTGCTGTTCATTACACTTTTGTTACTTTTGTGATTATGTTTTTAAATTATTGTATTCTGTTGTATTTTCTCTGTTACACTCTCAGCGTCATAAGATGACAAGATTCCTTTCCTAAATAAAAGACATAATTGATGCATACTATAGAAAACAACAATTATATAATTTACCTAATTTAATTCTGAACTTGCATTTCTCTTTAGTTGGAAACTGAATTTATTTGTTATTTTACTAACACAGAATTTTTAGACCATAAAACATTCTGAAACATTAGTTTCTTATTAATTCTTTGTCTGCACACTGATAAAGAATGAATAAAACAGACATTTTAAGATTTAAAACCAAAAATGTAAAGAAATGAGGAAAGGAAGATGAAGAGGGAGAAGGAGAAGGCAGACATAAGGAGGTCTGCCATGAGTTAACATCAGAGCTCTTGTTTTCTGAAAAATTAAGTTGATTGGTTTAAGATAAAAACAGAATAGACTGGTGTTCAGTCTCTGCCCCAGAGGATGTTTTTCTGCATATATGAATCACAACTAAGTAAACTGAGGTCACGGAAAACCTTGGCCTGAAACATAAGAAGTCTTATGAATCTGAAGTGGTATGAATTCATGGGTATAGGGTATTTTTGAAAACAGGTATGTCTGTGTAATATTTTAAATAGAGATCCTTTTTTCTTCTGTTTTCCAACATCATACTAATTTGGTTTGATTCTGTTTTCAGTTTTTAATTATTTGCCATAGTAGATTTTGCAGTGCTATGGGTGTTATAGCATAAAATAGAAATATAAGTATTGTCAGATTTTTCCAAACAGTTGTCCAATGAGTACAAAATTCAGTTTTATAAACAGGTCTATGGAGGGTAACACTGATAAAAGTTTTGATTTATTTTATTTTATTTATTTTATTTTATCTTATTTTATTTTATTTTAATTATTTTATTTTATTTCTTTCTTCTTCACTGACATTATATATAAACTTCTATACCATCATAAAGAACAAATACAAATATAAATATATACAAAACATAAACGAAGTGTCTTCAAATTATGGAGGGCAGTGAAGCAGTCTCATTTTGGATTTGTTTGAGTTCTTTACTCTATCCACTGCAAAGTCAGCTATCTGTAACTTTTTTGGGAGATGCATTTCATGGATTGTTAATTATGCAATGCAGTTTGAATAACTGATGCAGAGAGAATGGGTGGAACTACTTTTCTGCAAAAATATAAATACCCTTGGGCTGTTCCACGGAATTAATTTCAAATTGAATCTTTTAAGTAAATGAGATAAGTTTCCTACTTCTCAAGGAAGTAATAGTGTCTGAGAAAACTATTAACAAACTTTAGTCTTGTTAAAAGAAATAATAATGGAGTTGCATTTACACAACATTCATTTTTCAAGACTGGTTTTATCTTCAAATTATAAGACCATGCAGACTTTCTTCACTTACATCCATTCAGAACCCCTCACATTGGTATTCCTTAAATAAAATGCTTTTGTGAATAAGTTTTTATTTATATGTTATTGGATGAAGAATTTGAAATCCGCCATGCAAACCTTAGTTTTAAAGTCAGTGATGTTGACCTATAGTAAGACTTGGCATGGATCCACTGAACACTTTGTCAGCTGCAACTGACAAAGACAATTACCTTTTTCCCAACCAGTCTTCTGAACAAATAATTTTCACTAAATTTACAATTTCCTTATTTTCAGGATTCAATGTCTTTATCAGTTTCCATAATTTTAATAATAAGCCTTAGAATCATAGAGTGGTTTGACTTGGAAGGAACATTAAAGATCTTCTAGTACCAACCCTCTGTGCACGGACATATGACACCAGGCCTACTGACTCCTGATGGGGAGCACCTTTCTCTGAGTGGGAAAAGGATTTTTGCCCAGGAGTTAGCAGGGCTTATTGACAGGGCTTTAAAGCAAATTTGAAGGGGAAAAGGGACAAAACCATGGCCACCAGTGATAAGCTATGGGACTGCATGCCAATTTTGGAGGAACTGCATGCTAGTGAGGCCCTTGAGTCTGCCCCTCAAGGGGCTGAGTTTAATGAAAGACACCTGAGGTCTTTCTATACATGCACACACAGCATGAGAAATAAACATTTCGGATCTCTGAAATGCTTGTTTCCTATGCACATAGTATAGGAAACAAATGTGAAGAACTGGAGATCTGCATGTAGTCACAAGGCTATGATCTCATTGCAATCATAGAGACATGGTGGGATAGCTTGCATAACTGGAATGCTGTCATGGAAGGCTTCATGCTTTTTGGAAAAGACTGGCTGGGAAGGCAAGGTGGTGGAGTTGTTTTTTTTTGTGAGACAGTAATGCATGGAGCTCTGCCTAGGGGTGAACAAAGAGTGAGTTGAGAGCTTATGGATAAGGGTAAGCTACCATGGCTGGCACTGTTGTGGGTGTTTGCTACAGGCTACATGATCAAGAAGAGGAGGTAGATGAAGCCTTCTTCAGACAGCTCCAAGTAGCCTCTCAGACACAAGCCCTGCTTCTCATGGGGGACTTCAACCACACTGATACCTGCCAGGAAGACCACACAGTTAGGCACAAACAGTCCAGGAGGTTCCTGCAGTGATGACAACTTTTAAACACTGGTGGTGGAGAAGCCAACAAGGAGAGGTGTGCTGCTGGACCATGTATTAACAAATGAGGAAGAAGTAGTTGGAGACGTGAGGGCTGGGGGCAGCCTTGGCTGATATGGACCATGATATGGAGGACTTTGGGATCTTGCAAGGAAGAAGCAGGGCAAAAAGCAGGATCACAACCCTAGACTTCAGGAGACAAAACTTTGGCTTCTTCAGGGATGTAACCCATTGAAGAATCCCATTGGTTAAGGCCCTGGAAGGAAGGAGGATCCAAGAGAGATGGACAAAATTCAAGCCTCACTTCCTTCTAGCTCAAGATCGGTGCATCCTTATGAGTAAGAAGCCAAGCAAAGGGAGCAGGAGACCTGCATTGGATTTTATTTATTTATTTTTTTAACTTCTACCAAGACATTCCATGGTTATGCTATAAAGTATCATTGTTGGTGAACCCATTAGAACAGCAACATCTGAAGAAACATGTCAGGGTTAATATCTGTTAGCCTAGTTCCCTGAAATTTGTGGTTATACTAATTTTGCATCTTTTCAAAGATGCTTTTCATATTTAAGCATTAAAGTATCATCCCAACTGTTAGTTATTAATAAACAACAAGATAATTTTTAAGGACTTCAAAATTTGTCGACTTTTAAAATAAACTCCCGAAATATTCATGCAAGGAAACCAGAAGTGAGACAGATGAAGCAAATGCCACCATTTTAGTGGTTTTGTTTGTTTGTTTGTTTGTTTGTTTTGTTGTTTTTGTTTTGTTTTGTTTTGCTTTGCTTTGTTTTGTTTTGTTTTTTTCCAGTAAGTTTTGAATTCATAAGGATTGAACTGTTGTTTCTCCTGTAACATAAAATATGAACTAGAAAAGAAAAAAAAAGTTAGAAATATAGGAACTTTAAATATTATCTTTTATATAAGGTGATATACATAAATAGCAGCAGGAATTAGTAGCATGTCCCTGCTGTATACTCAGGTATATGCTGGACAATTCAGAGGTGTTTATTATTTTACACATCAGCAAACTTTATTGAAAATAATGTGACACTCTGTGATTAATGTTGCATGCATACAGAAGCATTCTTCTGAATAGAAGCGTTAAATAGTGGATCAGCAAGAAATGGTCTAATAATAATAATAATAAAATAAGATATTTAACATTTAGTAACAATTCAGTCCCTCCCAGGGACTTCCAAAGAGAGAAATGGAATAACATTAGTGTAAACTTTGTAAGCCTGGTGTTCAATTCCTTGTTCAACTCTGAACATACCATGTGACTCTGAGCAAGCCTCAGAAATCCAAATCCATATAAATAACTGAAAACTACTTACTGTGGGATATCCCAAGTATAATTTAGGTGTATATGAACAGGAGAATTTCATAATTATAAGAATTCCTGGGTAAGTTCTGCCTACATCTTAGATGCTTGAATGAGAAGAAGAGTCAAGATTTTACCCTGACAGATTCTGCTGGAAGCAAAGTTCTTCTGTGCCTAAACAACAGGTTGAACTGAACATCCTTCTAAAGATGATTAAGGACACATTAACCAAGTGATGCTTAATACCAGCACACAGCCTAGTTTTATCTGAGTTAGTCTTGTTGAATTTTCACACATTTCCCAAGGGAAAGTGGAGCAAATACACATAAACGAAGGATTTGAAATAGCTGAATGTTCCATTGTCTCACTAATATCCTTTAGCTGCAAGACCTCCCACTTAATGTGTACAAGAAAAGAAAAATAATAAAAAAATAATCTTTCAGCATCCTGCACTGGAATTGATTTCTATAGACCAAGACATTACGGATTTAATATTAAGTGTCAGCATAATACACTGTATGATAATTTAATTATATGGAGATTTTTCCAGGTTATACTGTAGTAAGAAACTCTAGATATTGAAAATTGTAAATAAAATTAGTTTGCTTGACAAGAACTAATGATATTTCTGTTACTATTATAAATACTTTTATTGTTGAAGAAACTAAAAAGTCAGATACCAAGGCAACTTTATGCTGTATATTATGCAAGTTGACAAAAATTTCCATAACATGGATATAGAAAGCTTTTCACAGTTTTACCTTGATCATTTTCATAGAATCAAATAATGGCTTGGGTTGGAAGGGACCTTAAAGATCATCTAGTTCCAACCCCCCTGCCGTAGGCAGGGACACCACCCACTAGGTCACATTGCCCAGGGCCTCATCCAACCTGGCCTTGAACACCTCCAGAGAAGGGGCATTCACAATTCCTCTCTGCAACCTGTGCCAGTGCCTTACCACCATCTGAGTGAACCTCTAATCTAAATCTACTTTCTTTTAGTTTAAAACTATTCCCCCCTTGGCCTGTCTGCCTGAGCAGAGTTGCTCTCCATC
Source organism: Netta rufina (assembly GCF_964035555.1). Classification (NCBI taxonomy): domain Eukaryota; kingdom Metazoa; phylum Chordata; class Aves; order Anseriformes; family Anatidae; genus Netta; species Netta rufina. The sequence continues at coordinate 69,938,137 of NC_140125.1, forward strand.
TTTTTTATAGGCTCCCTTTAAGTAGTGAAAAGCTGCAATGAGGTTTCCCTGGAACCTTCTCTTCTTCAGCCTGAACATCCCCAGGTGCTCCAGCCCTCTTATCAACCTCATAGCCCACCTCTGGAACTGCTCTAACAGATCAACATCTTATTTGTTGTGGGGCCTCCAAACCTGGATGCAGTACTCCAAGTGGGGCCTCACAAGGGCGGAGTAGAGGGGGAAAATCATCACTCTCAACCTTTTGGCCACTCCTCCGTTGATGCAGACCAGGATGGCTTTCTGGGCTGCAAGCACTCACTACTGGCTCATGTCAAGTTTTTTTGCCCACCATGTAATTCTCTGCAGGACTGTTCTCAATGAATTGTCCCAGTCTATAATCCTGTCTAGGATTGCCCTGATCCATGTGCAGCACCCTGCATTTAGACTTGTTGAACCTCATGTAGTTCACATGGGCCTACTTCTCAAGCTTGTCCAGGTCCCTTTGGATAGGGACCGCCATCCCTTCCTTCTGTTGCATCAACTGCACCACTCAGCTTGGTGTCATCTACAAACTTGCTGAAGGTGCACTCAATTCCACTATGCCTTTGATAAATGTATTAAACAGTAGCTGTCCCAAGACAGATCCCTGAGGGAAAACACTCATCTCTGGCCTCCACCTGGACATAGAGCAATTAACCATCACTCTATGGATGTGGCCTTCTAGCCAATTCCTTATACACTGAATGGTCCACCCATCCAATCCATATCTCTGCAATTTGGAGACCAGGATGTCATGTGGCACCATGCAAAGACCTTACAGAAATCCACATAGATGACACAGTTTGGTCTTTTCTTGTCAACAAATGCAGTCACTCCATCATAGAAGGCCACCAGATTGGCCAGGGATGATATATCTTTGGTGAAGCTATGCTTACTGTCTTAGATAACCTCCTTGTCTTGCATGCACCTTGACATTGCTTCCAGCAGGATCTGTTCCATGATCTTTCCAGGCACAGAGGTGAGGAACAGTCACAATGTCAGTATGATTTCAGAAAAGATTCTGAATTTAAATTTAAAGCAACTTGAAATGTTTAAATATTTATTTTTAACCAGAGTCAAATGATTATTTCTGGTGAAATTAAAAGACACAGTTGAAAATTTACTTAGTTTATGGTATCTGATATTCTGTAAGAAAATAAAAATTCTGGCAAAATATAAAATCACTGGTCTTTCAATAAATGACAAGTAATACTTTTAGAACTAAAACTTATATGAATAAACATTTTACTGATAGCACTGCATCAGGAAAACAATTTGTTAAATTGTGTTCTTGACTATGCATTATAGTATCTGTATTTAGTTTTCTTGCTTCCTTGTCAAAACTGTAGAATCAGGCTTCTGCTGATTCAGTTAGAGCTTAAGATGCTTGGCACCTTCCTGAAGGCAGACAATAAAGAATTTGAATAAGATAACTTTAAATGTCTACCATGCAGACATTTACATCTGTGCTTTTTACCATAGGCCCTTTCTGTACTGTTGATGGAGAAAGACAAGAGACTTTTAAAGAGCAATTAACCTGATCTATCACAGATTAGGTTAATTTATCACATTTTGGGGTGAGGTGAATTATGTCCCAAGGTGTTTATTTCTCTCTGTTGACTACAAAACAACTATAGAATGATTAGTTCAGGGAAATTTCATCATATAAATCCTGTATCTGTTATCTAAATGAAAAATAGTAAAATGAGAAAGGCACAAAAGGGCAAGGGCAACTAATTACAGTAAAATTCTGATGCTTTAAAACTATTGGATATTTAACACATTTTTTGCAGTAATGTACTTTAAATAGGTTCTGCATGTTTTTATGCAACTACATCTACATTTATAATCCTATGCATACCCAAATAAATAAATAAATAAACATTTTTGACATATAATTGCAAAAATCAGTCTATGTTATTCATTAGACCATAATGTAAAATTGGTGGAACGCTGTTCAGTGTAATGTAGTTATGCCTGGGTCAGGTCTGTCTCTAACTGCTGGACTTTGGTGTGTTCATCAGTGTGAGAAACTTGAGACACTCAATCTGCACAGCATTTGTTGGAGTCAATTACCGTTTTTCAACCAATCGGTGACTTGGATTTCTATTACAACACATTAGGGAGATACAAAATAAACAAGCTTGATGGACAAGTACCACTTTAAAGTATTGATAATTTCCATGTAAATTAAAATTATGTAGCTGAAAGGGAAATAACTACTCTGGAGAAATATTTGGCAGTCTGTCTGCTTATTTTAGCTACTCAGACACCAAACAAGGGTGTCAAGGCTATTCAGAATTATATCTGTAAATTTTCTTTGATGCTGAGTGCTTGGGAAATAATAAATATCATTTAAGGTTTGGTCTTGGGACTTTGGGATGATGCTGAGAGTGATGAAGCTTGGTAGCACTAGGAAGCTGGACAAGCTTGAACTTTCCAATTTAATACTACAAAGAAAACATTTATTGCACAGAAGTTCTTGTAGCTAATTCATCGCTTTTGTGTGGCCCCAAGAGCAGTTCTCCTGCTTATCCCACTAGTCAGGGTAAGAAAGATATAACCTTAACTATTTTGATGATATTAGAAGAAAAGGACTAAATGGGAAAATTCCAATTATCATGACTTTTTAAATCAGCATATAAAAAGCAACTCTGTTCTAAGTGTATGAGAAGAAGAACAGGTTGAAATGAAATTAACTAACTGCAAAAAGGGTACCACCTTGTGAACAAGGAGACTAGTTAAGGTAAATAAATTATTTTATTTTAAAAGTAAAATTATGGAAGGAAAGTCATAAGGAATGTAAGGAATGATCAATTTTTAATGCTATGTTTACAATCCTTTTTTTTTTTTTTTTTTTTTTTTGGTTTTGTTTAATACAGAAAGTGTCAAACCTAGTACTACAAAAACAAAGGTAGAATCAAAGATGTGATGGGACCCTAAACAAAGCAGAGACTGAATTTGAGCTGATCTGTGTGTAAGTTTTATAAGCGAGCAGGTTAGAGAGAACAAACAAAAGTATTGTATGTTAAACTGTATGAAGTTCAACAAGGCCAAGCACTGGGTCCTGCACCTGGGGCGCAATAACCCCAAGCAGAACTACAGGCTGGGAGATGAGTGGTTGGAAAGCTGCCTGGCAGAGAAGGACCAGGGAGTATTGGTTGATAGTCGGCTGAATATGAGCTAGCAGTGTGCTCAGGTGGCCAAGAAGGCCAACAACATCCCGGCTTGTATAAGAACGCAATGTGGCCAGCAGGCCTAGGGAAGTGATTGTCCCCCTGTACTCGGCTCTGGTGAGGCTGCACCTCAAGTACTGTGTTCAGTTTTAGACCCCTTGCTACAAGAAGGACATCGAAGTTCTTGAGCAAGTCCAGAGAAGGGCAACGAAGCTGGTGAGGGGTCTGTAGAACAACTCTTATGAGGAGCGGCTGAGAGAGCTGGGATTGTTCAGGCTGGAGAAGAGGAGGCTCAGAGGTGACCCTATCACACTCTACAGGTACCTTAAAGGGGAGGCTGTAGCAAGGTGGGGGTTGGTCTATTCTCCCATGTGCCTGGTGACGGGACGAGGGGGAATGGGCTAAAGTTGTGCCAGGGGTGTTTTAGGTTGGATATTAGGAAGAACTTCTTTACTGAGAGGGTTGTGAGGCATTGGAATGGGCTGCCCAGGGAAGTGGTTGAGTTCCTGGAGGTCTTTAAAAGACATTTGGATGTTGAACTTAGTGACATGGTTTAGTGAAGGACTTGTTAGTGTTAGGTCAGAGGTTGGACTAGGTGATCTTGGAGGTCTCCTCCAACCTAGACAATTCTGAGATTCTGTGAAAAAATCTTGATAGAGTTTTTTTGTTTGTTTGTTTGTGCTTTTTTTTTTTTTTTTCTTCTTTCCTCCAGAACTGATAATTCAACAACTGTCAATGACTTCCTGGGTCGTAGCAAACACTGTTCAGTCCTGTTCAGGTTTCTAGGAAAGTTTTTTTCCATAATTTCTGGAGTTATATTTTCTCACAAGTCTCTCAAACTTTCCTGTGCTTAAGAATCATTAGTATATAATTGTCTTCCACTTTTATTTCTGCACCCCACAATCACTGTAAACTTTTTCACCAGATGAACAGTCATTTCCCTTTAGGCCAGGAATGCTCTCCCCTCCCTCTGCACTATGAAGAATTGCCCTATGCCTCTTGCTATATGAGAGGCCAAGACAAGGCAAACAGAACAGCACACCTTTAGTGCTGATTTGTGCTCTTTCAGAAAAACCGAACACATTGCTCATGAAAAACTGCAGCTGAACTAGTCAATACTACATTACATTAATTCTCCAAAGTAGGTAAAAGCTGGATAATTTTAGACCTGTGACTGACAAGAGCAGCACTGACATTTTCAGATCAAGGTGAAAAAATGGCACTGGATGGACATGCAGTCCTCTGTCATGAGGACACCCCTTGAACTTTATATTTGGAGATTAGATTAAGCCTGGAAGAATGAAGTCTAAATTGTTTTCTAAAAACTGATTTTAGTATTAACTGGTGTTATCCATACGGATACCACAAGCATCCATATATAAGGCAGTCTCTTTTTTTCCAACTTACTGAATTCATTGTATCAGAAGCATCTTGTAAGAAATCAGTTCTGAAATACAATTGTGTCTGATGCAGTAAAAGTGATGCCATACTTTGGAACTCATCATTTAATTTCATTAATTGCTCCCTTATTTATGTGGTATGAGAGGAGATTAAAATGTTCTCCATCAGTTTTTAATTTATATCAATGGACCGTATACCTTTCTTGCTTTTCCTTACTAAGAAAAATGCCTGTCTTCTGCAAGTTCCCTTGTGAGAAAATGGAAAACAAACAAACAAACAAAAACATTATTTTTTTCCATCTCTGATTTGATTCTTCGATATATATTTTTGTTTCTATTTTTTTTTTCCAATTATTTTTCTCTCTCTCTCTCTCTCTCTCTCTCTTTTTCTAATTAACAATTTATAAGTTAGTAGGTTAGTAGTATGGCATAAAGGGAATGAACTGACAATAAGAAAGGACTTCTGGCACACACACAAAAAAAAATAATCAAGAAAGCAAACAAACAAAACCCTCTAGTTCTGTTAATCACAAGAGTATCTGTGATATTGACATGATTATGTAATTTTATCCTGCATCCTTTTTAATATTCATTTTAACTCTTCCACTGATAAATCCTTAATTAAACATTTATAGGAGCAGAAAGCTAAACCTACTGAATGCTAACAAGCTTTTATGAACTAGTGTGGAAACTATTAGAAATTAGCACTGAGTATTAATAAATGTCCTTATAATATCCAAATGATGTATAAAGAAAAAAAATGAGATGCAGTGGCTAGTGTCATAAAGAGCTATCGTGAAATGACAGATGGCAAGGCACAATCTTATTGGCATGTGTTTAATATGTGCTTCTTTAGGCAATTACATGTATTGTAGTGAGTGACATGCCACTTATACTTGACCAAGCAATGAAAAGGTGTAGTCAGAAAGCATAACAGCGAGGGAAACAAAAAATGCTTTTGAGTAAAAATGTTGCACAGGACACATCTGCTTTAGGTATGAGAAAAAGACTAATAATATTATAAAGGGTTGTATGAATATTCTGGCTGATCCCATGAATCTATTCCCACTGATGTAAAAGATAAAATTTGAATTCAATGAGTTGCAATTATCCCTGAATTCCAAACATTTCTCTTTGCATTGGGCCACTTCAGTGACAAAACACAGAGAATAATAGTTGAGATGGAAAATGAACAGAAATATTTTTAGTTGAGGAGCCTGCTTAGAGATTATTTCCATCCTAAAATTTTGGACAGAAAAATGAATAAAAAAGATACAAAATTCATGGAGTTTTGACTTGTCATTCACTTACCCTCAATTCACAGTCCTTGTGTATTTACTTTTACAGCTGTTCCACTCTCTGGTTTACCTTTGAAGTTGACTTTTTTTTGTTTTCCCTGTTGTATTTTGAAAAAAAAAAAAATAAAAAATGAATTAAACATGATTGGAAGCAGAGTGTCCCAGTTTCCTTGTTATTGCTTAGTCTTCTGGAATCTCCTTCCATGTAACTTTTGCTAACATTGTTCTTTGTATATTTAAAGCTTTCTGGTGCAGTACATTCTGGCCATAAAATTTCCATTGAATATGCATTTACTCTTGCATACATAACCTCATTTTCCAGAGAGTTACTGATCATTCAAGAGTAATTATTGTTACACTTAGACTGCTTGTTTTTGCAATTTTCTGGGGAAAAAAATATCACTCAAACAACTGCTCTTTTAATTTATTTATTCATTTTTTAATTTTTCATGTACATGATCATAGTATAGCAAACATAACTTCACAAATCTTCATCTTGCATTTGAGAAAGTCTCATTATCAGGATTAGCAAAAGATTCTTTCAGGCGTATTATAACTTTTAACAATAGTGCTTCTGCTCTCTGTTATTTTTTGGGACATTTGAAATGTTGCAGTTATGAGCCCTTCTGGACAATCTAGAGGAGAAAGAGGACAATCTAGAGGAGAAAGAACACACCTAAATTTTCCATTCAAATATTTATTCCTTTTGTTTTTGTCATTTTGCTCAAATCCAGGGAAAAAAAAAAAAAATGAAAAAAGAATCTTGATTATAAGTAACAACTGAAGGAAAGCACTTGCAAGGAGATTAGAAATAAGCATTAAATCTCTGTGATCTAAGGAATATACTCTTCTAGGTCCCATTCTAAGGGACCTAATTCTACTCATGCATTGCATATGTATTTTCTGTACTCCAAAAGGCTGGGTTTCTGCCATGAGCTTTATGGTGATTATTGTAACATCTAAGTCTCACACTATATTCTCCTTTAGTGTCATATGTTCAAAGGCAGTGTAACTGCAGTCTTTTTCCTACCATGCTACATTCCACTTTGTTTTCCTGCCTTTTTTGTTCTTTTAGCTATTAATACATCACAGACATTTTCAATATCAACTTTTTACTGTTCTTTTTACTTTCATTGTGTTAGGGACTTAATTTGGGTCTAAGAATTAAAAAAAGAAGAAATTAGTGTCTTGTAATAATAAAATGGAAAAAAAATCATATCTTATAGAACATAATTTAGAGGTTTTTGTTTGTTTGTTTGTTTGTTTGTTTGTTTGTTTTTCTGTTAGGTTAAAATATTTATAGGTTAAATGACTTAAATTCAAAGCAGTTTCATACATTCAGTAAGCCTATGTTTTGTCTTTTTTAAGTTTTTGTTTTTGTTCTTTTGTTTTGTTTTACAGGCTGTTTATTTAATATCTTCTCTGCTGTACTCAAGTTATCTATATTCATCTATGTATAGAGAGGGTGCCATTTTCTTTTACAGCATTCTATAAATACGGTATTCTTTTCCCCAGTGTAAATATTGGTCTGACTGTTTCCTAAATTTCTACTGACTAGAAACTTTGTTTAAGGATAGGTGAAAGAAAACCATTTTGTGAAGTGCCTAAAGAAGTCTAATGTGAAATAGAATTAAAATCACAAAGACCATTATCTAGCTGCATCTGTTTCTTTTTCCAATATGATTCTGCCACTGGGGAAGTATCTCACATAATGTAATTTTCTAAACATCCACATGGCTACGAAACTAAGATAGATCAGATGTGTTCACACTTCTTTGTAAACTCTGTTCTGCACAATGTAAATTGGTAGTAATGTTGTACATTGTACATTGTTACAATTTGTTTTTTACACTGTTGAAGCAGCAGTCTGCTGTGCTGTCCCAACAATGCAACTTAAATTACAAAATTTTTCAGAAAAACAGCACCCAGCAGTTTGTATCACTCTCACGGGTTGATTTGTAGAGTAAACATAAGCCTATGTAATTGGTGGAGTCAGAGCTTCACTGTCTGTGTCACTAACAGTAAGTTAGATGGCCAGGGACCAGCCCTGAGGCCAACCCACAGCTCACAACTGTGCAGCTAAATTGTCTTCCAAGGAAAGGCAGGGAAGCTGCAGACTAATTCCCTGTTGGAAGTGGTGATTGCCACTGCTACTGTTGACTGCCACTGCCACTGCCACTGTTGACTGTGGCTCTGGCTCTGCTCTTTTTAGTAAGAATGCTGTTTTTTTCTTGACCAAAACAGTACCAAGGACCATGCTAACAATTTGATGGCATGACTCTGGGTCAGTGTTATCCATCAACAAGAAACATTCTGATGATGTCAGTGAGGACAGCATTAAATCCATTAAGGCTACAAATATTTGGGAAATACAGTAACTAACAATAATTTCTCTCATATAAAGAAGGGGTACATATGCAGTGTGAATGAGAGGAAATAGATACAGTAGAGAACAAAGATTTTGAATTCTCCCTTCATATCCTTTGCACCTTTCCTAATTTAGTAAGATTCATCTGCAAACAACTCAGGTAGAGGAATTTTTTAAAATAACCAAAGAACAGCACGTAAGACAACTGTGTCCTTTTGTACTTTCCTTTCAAAGCATATGATGTTATTGACTAATAAGATATTTGAATAAGGGCCATCTTATAAAAATAAAATAAAACATGTAACAGGTGTGCCAGATGAGTTGACTCATCTGAATTATTGACTCATGAATTATTTCAGTTCCTCCTGTAAGATATTTCATAATGTACCACAAAAAGTACTCCCTTATGGGAAAACAAACAAACAAACAAACAAAAAAAACTCTTCCTTTTTTACTTCATTCTTTTCCTTTTGAATTCTCTACATATATATTCTTGTAAGAAAAAATGAAGATGTGAATAGAATAAAAGACAGGTGGCAAGGCAAAAACAAAAATACAAAACTCCTACCTATAAAAAACATATCATCCTATATCTTCCTGTGTATTTTATGTGTTACTTTGGATGGATCATTGAAACCATCAAGTCATGTTGGAGCTGTTGTTATAAAAAAAAAATAAATAAAATAAACAAAACAATCTTACTTTTCATGTACCTTTTCTTATATTGGAACAATAAGAAAACAAAAGTTATTAACCAGAATGCAACATCATCTTTACATACAAATGGTGAAATCTGGATGTGCTTCCCAGTTTCTCAGTCCAGAGCTTCGTTTGATTTTTCTCATCTCTGTACCATAAGCATCACCAAACCTTAAGCTTCTGTGTCCTGTATCCAGCGTGAAGACGAGCTGATTTGTTGTCCAGGAAGTAATGCCACAAATCATGTCCCATTTGGTAAAATGGATTGTTAGGACCCCAGAAAATGCCAGGGAGAGTAATTGTTTTTTTTCAATGTAAATAAGCACCTGACAATGCACCTAAAATATACTTAGCAGTGATAGACTGATAGGTATTGCAAATGAAGATGAAACTTAAAAATTAGATGGTAAAAATGTGGACAAATGTGTCTTGAAATGTGGTCATAATCTAGGCAGTGATCTCTACTTACTAGAATAATATATGTATGGAATAATAGTAAGAGATATATATATATATATAAGCTATTAAAAATCCACTTACATTTCTTTTGGTAAAGACAGACAAAGAGCCTTTGGGATTTCTTTTATTTTATTGCAATAAATACCTTTAAGTATATGCCAGACTTTAACAAAAAAGGTATTAAATTTCTCCTGTGTGCAATGTTGTTCAATAATCTTCTGCTAAGGAGTATCTTTTACTGTCTTCGTCTTTGTCAAAGGTGAGATATTCGGCTAGATAAAGTAATGGTCTGATCCATTATGGCAATTCCTATGTTCCTATGGCTTTTTATTTCCTCAGTAACAATTACTTTGAACTGGATAATGCAGTTTAATGCCTACTTCCCTTGTTATTTGGAGTGAATAATACGCAGTATAATAGGTACGGCTTACAAAGAGCTTTTACTTCTGAGTAGTGAAATGATGCACTGACGTTTTCAGTAGTGAATAGATTTCACAACTGACACATTAATAGTCTTTAAATTGAGAAAGGTCTGGTTGTACATCTTCAAATAGCTTCTGTACATGGGATAAGTCTTACCCGTATAAAGACTTATTTCTTTTTAAGATTATATATTTTTAACATGTATGAATCAGGCCCAGACAACATCCATCTATCTATCTATCTATCTATCTATCTATCTATCTATCTACCTATCTATCTATCTAATTTAAAGATTCTGTGACAAATTTGTTAGTTGATAGACATAAATAAGTTGATATTTTAAAAATATCTGTCTATCAGAGACTACCATTAAAAAGTCCAACTCTGAACTCCCATAACACTTTTTTTTTTTTTTTTTTTTTTTTTTTTTTTTTTGAGGGTGGGGTGGGAAGGTGAGATTGTAAGCATATTAGAGCATAACATACACTATGTTATATATAATATTTTGGTCATGGTCTTATCTATTTTAAAAAGTACTTTTGGTACTCATGCTTCACTAAATGACAACATAACAGTATTTCTGAACTACAAAACCGTATCCTATGTTGTGAGGATATTAAGCCTAGAAAATTCAAAAGACCACCTTTAAATTCTGTTTTTCTCCTGCACTCCTCCTGTGGGATCTTGGACTAATCATTTAGGGAATAACATAGAATTCACAGAGAAGACAAAAAAGATTAGTTTCTCCCCAGTTTTCCCTTGTATCAGCAAAGGATAGAATAGATAGTGTTGCTTTAATCATAAATCTTCAACCTATGTAAATATAAACCAATAATACAAGATGATAGAGTGTTTATGGAGTCAACAGAAAAAGGTAGAAAGACAGAGATAAGGCACTGTATCTGGCTTCTTCTAAAGACTCTTGCTGTTAACAGTCTAAACACATTTACCTGTTAATGTATGCATCCAGCTGTCAGGCCTAGATTTTAAAAGCTCCTTTTAAGCTTTGTGTGACTCAGTTCTCCACAAGTAATGTATATGAGGATTCTTAGGTAATATGTGTTGTAAGAATAAATTAATTTTATAAATCTGAAGCATTTAATTACCACAGAGAGTTCTATCAATAACATTAATAGAGATTACAATTAATATTTTAGATAGGTCATCAAATTAATTTCAACCATTAGCTTTCTTCTGTCTGCAAGATGAGGCACATTTAAATTCAGGAATTTAGAAGGTATAGATAATATTAATCCCCTAAATTACTCAGTATCACCAAATTAAATTAAGTCTTTTCAGAAGCAACGTAATTAAATCAAAAACCATATGTCATGTCATTAAAGCATGACTTGCTTCATAACAGAATCCTTGTTAAGACATTTGGGAGTTTATTAAAAACAAAACAAAGCAAAAGTAAATATATATCGTGGGTATTACTATTCATGCACATAAAGGTATAGTTAGTTACCTTAGTTAAAAGCAACTGTAGTGCAAAGAATAAATATGCAGTCCAGCTGTAATAAAATGAGTAACTAATACCTGGAAGAATATGTAGATCCCTATTAGTATTCAGAAATACATGAAGTGTATCTCAGGAAACAAGCATGTATCTGATTTTTAGACTTATAGACTCCCACATAAAAAGGACAAATATCAATATATTTCCAAATATACATCAATTAGCCAGTAAAAATAGATATGTTAAACATGCTTGCATTGGTTTCAAATTATTGAAGGAAAAATTTTGCAAAAAAAAAATAAAAAACCATGTGGTTGTCACCTCAAGTGTTCATTCACTTATTAGTCAAATAAATTATTTAGTTCAAGTCATCAGGGACAGTCTTTGATGGCAGACAAATCTGGCTGAAATCTTAACATAACTTACATTATTTGTATCAGAGAGGACTACTGTTTAAGGTAATGAAGATGAGAATAAAACATTTTTTTTCTTTTTTAGATTGTTTTAAAGAAGAAATAAATGTTATTTTATTAAAATATTTAAATGTATGAAAATGAAAAGATTGCAACATTAGATGACATTGATAGATGAACCTTTAATAATAAAATTGTCAGTGTTAAAAATATTATGTTTTATAATATTTCGTAATTTGAAACTCTCCTTGCATGCTTGAGATCAGTTCAACAAAGTTACTATTTACAAAGTTACTGCTTTGTTTACAAACTTAATACTATTTATAAAGTTACTATTTTAGTTTACAATTTATGGGATTTTAGTTCATTCATTTTTAAAACAAAGAATAGTTGAGCTTTAAACCAAAATTCATACTTTAAAGTGTTTGCAATAAGATATAGTTTCACTGAAATAACTGTATTTTCTTGATTAAAATACACAAACACACAGAGCCTCCCCCCCCCCAAGCCTTCCAAATTTAATAAAGTGGTAAGACTATGTAGAAAGAAAAAATAATTTGACTAACTAACATTTTCCTATAGAAGCCTGTCACATTTAATAACATTCACTTAACTATACTCAAGATATGCTTGTTCTTGTGCTTATTACTGAATCATTATAACCTCTCTGTCCCTTTTCTTTATCTTCAACCTAACTGTTGTGGAGACATAACATAACTGTTGTAGAGACATAACATAATGTGATGGCATTAAAAAGACAAAAAGGATTCACTCAAAGGGTACTACAACTGAGAGCAGTTGTAGTGCAGTTGACACGGGTAGAAAGTATGATGAAAACAAACCTGGGTTGAGATAAAGACAGGAATATCAGTCACCAATTACAGTCAAAACAGAGTCAACTTGGGGAAGATTGATTTAATTTATTGCCAATTAAAAATAGAGTAGGATTGTGGGAGGAGAGGAGAGGAGAGGAGAGGAGAGGAGAGGAGAGGAGAGGAGAGGAGAGGAGAGGAGAGGAGAGGAGAGGAGAGGAGAGGAGAGGAGAGGAGAGGAGAGGAGAGGAGAGGAGAGGAGAGGAGAGGAGAGGAGAGGAGAGGAGAGGAGAGGAGAGGAGAGGAGAGGAGAGGAGAGCTATTTCTGTGTACACACGAAGAAATCAGTTATTTATGTGTTAGATGATAACTATGAATATAAAAGATCTGATTTTAAATTTTATGAGGTAGCATTTTCCATGAATGTGAATCTCAGTGGATGTGAAAAGAATTATCACAATTTTCTATAAGAAAAGAGCATATACATGTAAGACCTTCTGGCCTTATAGTTTAGTTTCTATAATCTAAAGTCTAGTCCTGAAGAAACATTTTGTCTCTCATTTCCTGTATCTGAAAAACCTATTAGATGCATCAATACCAACAATCCCTGAACTAATGACTTAGGTTTGAAACCTCCTCACCCAGTATCATCAGTTCAGTAGGTGAGGTTTGATATACAAAACTTTGTACTGTTGCCCTCATAGCAGACACATTTTAGGTTATATGTATCCAAATTTTTCTAACTTTTTCTTCTGTGATGAATATGTATGTATAACACAGTATGCGTAGAATTAAGTTTTAAAAAATAATATTTAATATTTATCACATCACTATAAAAATCTCCTTTTTGTGTGAAGCTTGTGTATCTGATTAATGTTGCTTGCATGAGGTTAAAGGCAGCCTGAACTGAAGTCACAAACTGTTTTAACCTCTGACTAACCCCAATTGATATGCTAGAGTGAACAAAGTACAGATGGAACAACACGGAATAAAAATGTTCCATGGACCTGCAAATAAGGGCTTGCAGACGAGGGCTTTTTCCCTAATGCTTGGTTTTCTTGGTTTTGTTTCAAACAAAAAAGGTATTTACTAGGAAATGGTCCTGTCCCGTTCCGTCCTGTCCATGTTTCCCTCCCCCCCCCCCCGCCCCCCCCAAGAAGAACGTTAATCGTGTCAACTAATTTTTCATGTACAACAAAACAGTACACTGTCATAATTCCATGTTTAACTAAATGCTTGAACATATTTGAAAACGATATGGTTTTAAAAGACAAAGTTATCCTTATAGGAAAGTAGACTGTTTATTTTGAAAGGATTTACAGTTGGTCTTGCAGATACAGAGAACTATTTTGCCTTCTTTAGAGTTCCATACAAAAGCTGAGAGTAAATAGAAGTTTGTATCTTTTTCCCGGTCAGGAAAAACGAACCAAAGAATATAGGATTTCACATTAAAAAAGGAAAAAATGAATAAGGTAATATAGAAGATAGCATTAGATTAGGAAGAGCCCCAGGGCTAAAATGGAAATTCAAACAGATTAAATACCTGGAATTTAAGTACTAAGGGTTCCCTGGTGTAATTCAGAGATACATATTTACAAAACCACATGTACCAGAGTTCCTTAGATATGCAAGCAAATAAGATGGGTTTAGTGGATTTACAGCTTCCTAATGTCCTTATCAAAACTTTTAATCAAAAGCCCTTAAGTAATTTATCTCCATCTTCTGTGCTTGGCACCCTAGACACAGACTTGAAAAGTGGATTAATGCAAAGCGTTGATGTCTGATTTCTGTCCTTTATATCTTCTATCTTATTTTACCATTTCATTTCTTACATATATTTCTTTAAACTCATCTTCTAAAAAGAAAAAACAAACAAACAAACAAAAAACTCTCTTCAGTGTCTATTAGTAATTTATCACTCACTGTGTGTTCTGTCAAAGAAAACAAACAGAATCCTTATCTTTAGATGCACCCAAAGCCTCAGTGCTATAAATAAATGCTTTTACCATTGATTCATAAGATTAAACACAAGCTTAAGCTAAGTAAGAGAGGAATCCCTCATACGCCCCAAATTGGCTGTATCATCTGTATGTAATATTGGGGTCTACTAAAAAAGTCTACGTTAGAAATTTGAGGTAAAGGTAACTAAAATACTTCAAATTTTTAGTTTAAAAATATTTATTTAAATTGTGATATTTAAAGGAGATTTTTCAGCTGCAATTTAAGTGTGTTTATCAATGTTTTAGTAACAGATTTTCCTCTGATTTCCTGTCTTGATAATTTTTGAAATAGCTCTCAATATGCTGCCAATTCTATATTGTGAAATATATATTTGAAATAGTTGCCAATAGCTGTCAATTCTATATAGCATTTTTCCCAGCATTATTCTTAACTGCCATTTTGCAACACTTTATGACTCTAAGTATTTCCTTACATTTGCATTTTGTATGAAGTCTAATGCCCTGCAGCAAGAAGCCCCTGACAGACTTCATTGATAGCTGAAGGTTTTTTTTGGCTAGTAGGTGAGGACAGAAGATCATTAGGCTGGTTTCTTTGTTGTTGTTCAGATGCAAAGTAAGTGTAAGTGACCAAAGCATCTTAAAAGCTTTGATAGTGAGGCCATAGCACTTTTTTCCTTTTTTCTCCCTTTATTCTTCCTTTCTTCCTTCCTTCCTTCCTGACCTCCTGACTTTTTGCTTTCCCACCTTCCCTTCTCTCTTTGTTACGGTTAAGCCAGATAACAATTCACAGTGCAGAACTGAGTGCTTAGGGTTGATGTGTATGAAGCAAATTCTTATAAGCGGTGGGATCCTGAAAGGAGCCAGCACCAAACATCAAGGAATAGTGCTTCAAACTTGGATGAGCTGTTACAAAGTTTACCAGATGTCAAAATGTTTTGCAGCTGAATATTTTTCAGAGTAAACTTTAATCTGACAGGGAACCACTTTCTGGCAGAATTTAATTGTATGAGATACAGAAAAGTAAAATTTCATTTTTCTATCTTTCTTTTTAAGGAAATTCTAAGCACTGAGATTTAATAAAATGTATTGAACCAGAGATAGAGGTTGCAGTGAATTTAACTAAGTTCTGCATCGTACTCCAGTATGATGGAACAGAGCAAGAACTCTAATTATCATCAGTTTGAGTCATCTAAAAGGAGAAAAAATCTAAAAGTCTAAAAGTCTAAATTCACACTCTGTGAGTGTTTAGATAAGTTGAAAAAAAAAAAAAAAAAGTCTGGCTATATTTTGCATCAAATAAAATCTCATTAGACTGGTTAGCAGCCAGAGATGGCTTTTCAATCAAGTTACTCTAGAAATACACATTTAAAAAAAAAAAAAAAAAAAAAAAAAAAAACATTAAGAACATTTACAGGTTGTGCATAAATGCCTTAAAAATTAAGAAATTCATTTCCAGCATTCACATATTCACTAGATGCATACTTTATTTATGCAACTACTTATTAATTCTTTCCAGAACCCAGCTGTTATTCTTTGGGGATGACACTGCATACAATGGCTTGAAATAGAAGCCTTGAAAAATTCACTGGGGTAAGACTCAGAGATAATGATTTCTGACATCTAGGAAGTCTCTCCTGAATGGATATATTCATTGCAATTTTCCAAAGGATTACTTCTTTGCCTAATCTGTGTACACACTCAAAAGGAGAGCAAAGATGACGTTAAAAGGAAACTGAACAGAAGTTAAGTCACAAACTAACCAAAACTAAAGCTTTACACAGAAACAACACCTGCATTATGTTTTTCTTCACATAGACAAGATTATAGAATTTCTTTTTCCTCCATTCTAGAAAATAGCAACCCATTTTTATTGAAATTTGACAAAAGTACTAAAAAATGAGATATAAAGTATAGATTATTTTTCCCAGATCCTTAAATATTTTCAAAATTATAATCAGTAGAAATCCAAGTCTTAATAAATGTTAATTATCAGATTAAGATTGAAAGTATATTGAGCCAAATGACATGACTTTTGCTGGAAATGTTTCAGAATAATCACAGAAAAACCATTAAGACAGCAATACGATTACTCCAGGAGAAATCAAGAGGTAATGCTAATATTCTCTTCAGGGAAAGCATCATAAAAAAATGTCCTTCAGAAACTATTAATTTTGTCCGTATTGTTTTCCCACCTGTTTTCTGACTTATATTTGCTTAATATCTTCAGAAAGAATTCTTATTGTCAATAGTAATTTTATTCTTTTAATTAATGTAATCATTTCATTAGCACATGATTTTTTCCATTGGATTGATAATTTGTAATATAGGTAAATCATTTTTAGGATAGATAATTATATTATTCTTTTGTTATTATACTTTACTCCTACATGTGATTACAAACCAAACCAACTTGCTATAGAAATGACCTAACCTTGGAAAAACATCATTTTTCACTCGGTCTTTCTAACTGAACAGGTATAACTGATTTAGATGGGGGGGGGGAGGGATAAATAAATAAATAAACCATGTGTATCACGCACACAATTCAATTCACTTAAAATTGTTAATCATGGCAACTGAGAGAAGTTTACGAAGATTAGAGGTAAGCAAATGTCACTCCTATCTTCAAGAAGGACAAGAAGGATGACCTGGGAACTACAGGCTGGTCAGCCTCACCTTGATCACTGGGAACATGCTGGACCAGCTCATCCTGGAAAACATTTCCAGGCACCTGAAAGTGAAGAAAATCATAAAGATTAGTCACCAAGGGAAAGTCATGCCTGACTAACCTGATAACTTTCTATAATAAAATCAACAGCCTGATGGGGAGAGTAGTGGATATCGTCTTGCATAAGATTCTCACAGAGAAGATGCTGAAGTATTGTCTGGAGAAGAAGACAGTGAGGTGGACTGAAAACTGGCTGAACAGTCAGGTCCAAAGGGTAGTGGTCAGTGGCACAAAGTCTAGTTGGCGGCCAGTAATGAGTGGAGTACCTCAGGAGTCAATACTGTATCCAGTCCTATTCAACATCTTCATTAATGATCCAGACATCGGAGTTGAGTGCACCCCCAGTAAATTCACAGATTACATGAAACTGGGGAGAGTAGCTTACTCACCAGAAGGCTGTGCAGCCATCCAGGAGAACTTTGGCAGGTTGAAGAAGTGGGCTGAGAAGAATCTCATGAAGTTCAACAGGGAGAAGTGCAAAGTCCTGCACCTGAGAAGGAACCCGTGCATGCTAGGGGGTTACACAGCTGGAAAGCAGTCCAACAGAAAAGGATCTAAGAGTCCTGGTGATCATCACATTGAACATGAGCCACCAATGTGCCCTTGCTGTTAGAAGGCTAATGGTATCCTGGGCTGCAGTAGGCAAAGTATCACCAGCATTTCAAGAGAGGTGATCCTGCCCCTTTATTCAGAATTGATGAGGCTGTACCTGAAGTACTGTGTCCAGTTCTGAGCTCCCCCATACAAGAGAGGCCTGGACATATAGGAAAGAGACCAATGGAGATGATCTAAGATGATCAAGGGACTGGAGCACCTTTCCAGTTATCAAATGGAAGGACAGGACAGTAATTAAAAATCATGTCTCAAGGACTGAAAAAAGAGTAGTGTTTAGTTTGAAATACTATTTAGTAGTAGGATTTGGATACTTATTTTGTTCACTACTGTTAACTTCCCTGACAAAATAAATAAATGTTTTCCTCTTTGCCTTTCTTACTTTTAACACTGGCTTCTTTATGTTTTGTAGTGGTTTTCATTATTCTGAGTGAAGAGTGTGAACATAAATACATTTTTCTCTTTTTGGTGACTGTGTCTTTAGACTCCATAACATACACTGCTTTTCAACCATTAGAGATTGTTTCCACCTTGGTGAATTAAGACATACTGTGGAAAAGGTTAAAAATTAGCAAGTCTTGCTGAGTATATTCTTGTCCATACACTGATGTAGCACTGTGTGTGGTTAAAGAAGTAACAACTGTCAACAGCTATTCATGGATTCTGAATATTTTGATTAGTTTGTTGTATTAGAGTCACTTTGAGCAGTAACAGTTCCTCTTAACACCCATAAATGTGCTCACCAAAACAAGAAAAAGAGTAATTGAGAATTATTTTTGTATTATTTCTACTGATATACACATCCCATTATTATCAGTATTAATTTAAAATATATAAAGTATTGATCTAAAAAGGTAAATTAAAAAGTATAACTTCTCTGTAAATGTCTGTTTAGTTCTAAGAGCTCAAGTTGAATAAGCTGTTTCAATATTATCATGCAGCAGCTAAACTTAGCTTACCATGAAGATCTCTCCCATATGCTGCAGTTAAATACCAGAAATTATTCAGAACAAACAAAGAAATAAACAACTTTCATTAAAAAAGTAATTAAAATGTAAACATAAGGATAAGAAACTGAAAATGATTTCCAACTGGACAATTAATCCAGATACAGATTGGCAAGACAACCTACTTTTTCAAATGTTTGGAAAAATCACCTTTATTTTGTACATACTCATGGTTAATTTCCTAGCTGAGGTTAACCTATTATGTGCTATTTTCATGTTACAGAATTCTGGAATAGTGAAGAAAACGGTTTTGAAAATTCTGACATCACAAAAGCTCAAAAAGAGCTAATGCAACATGCAACACATTAAAACAGAGAATCATTCAACAGCTTCCTCACTTATTGTAGTATGACAAAATAAATATGGTGAATGACAGAACTTGTAAGAATTCTGGTGTATGTGCTTGTCCTTGTATTTATAAAAAAAAAAAAAATGATTGGCAAAAAATAAATAAATATGTGCTTATTATTTATAAGTTATTGATGTTATGAAAAACTGTAATGTTATAATCTCAGGTATTTCTGTTTAGTGGTTGTAAACTCTGCAATAAAACAAACAAACAAACAAACAAACAAAAACCATTTGCTGGATCATCATAGTGAAAAACCTACAAAATCCAAAAAAAAAAAAAAAAGAAAAAGAAAACAAACAAAAAACCCTTGCAATCCTACAAAAATATTG
The DNA here is from genome assembly GCF_964035555.1 of Netta rufina. NCBI lineage: Eukaryota > Metazoa > Chordata > Aves > Anseriformes > Anatidae > Netta > Netta rufina. The sequence goes on from NC_140125.1 coordinate 69,957,651, forward strand.
TCAAAATATGAAAAATCCTTTTCTCTGCTTCCTATGAAACTAATTCATAATTGAATTTTCACCTAACTGTTTTAAAGCTATAAAACCTTTCAAAAGGTGTATTTTTTAAAGAGCTGCCAAATTGAATTAGTATATTAGGACAGGTTTATCTGAATACTCTGTCAACTCACAAAAACATATATTACATATATGAATATGCCCTCTCAGAATAGCTTTCTCAGTGGGTTGATAAATGTACTTACTGCAATACATCATTCAAAGATGTTTTATTTTCCTCTTCCTAAAATTGAGTTCTTTCATGACATACTTTATATACCATAAACAAATAGCTGCTGCAGTGTTCACTGTGCTATTAGTCTTACAAAAATCACTCCCATACAAAGGATACATAAGAAGCAAGCAAGTAAACAATTGCCTTTCTGATATTAATTCTGTGCAAAACCATTAAAATATTCTTCCAATATTCCCCCCAAAGCATTCTATCAGATTATCTGCAACAATAGTACCAGTATGTCTAGGTATACTCTATCCCATGAAGTTTCTTCTTTCTGTGTCTCTTGTACAGTGTGACAGTTCCAACCTTGCCTTTCAGTGATTATGAGCTTTGTATTGTTTCTTTGCCTTCTGTATTCTACAGAATAAAACCAGTTAGCATCTTCTCCAGTGTGTGTTAGTGCTTATTCTGCATTCTTGTGATTACTTTTATCTGAAGTATGTTGGTTGCAAAAGCATTTGTGTAAGGACAGAAAGGTGATTCTTCATATCCTACCTATAGACAATGCAAGGCAGTTCTCTGTGCCAGTGCTGTGTTAGTTTGATCCCAGAGAACTAGCCTGACATCTCCACTCTATATAGTCATTTGGTAGAAAATTGATTTTATTTTCAGAATGGCTCTTTCAGTTACCAAGTTATTGCATCAAATTGTTCAGAGAAAGAGTTTCATTTTCCAAGATGTCATGAAACTACATTTTTATTCTTGCGAAAGGATATAGTTATTCTATGATAAAGAATGCCATTTCTCTTTGTTTAGGAATAGAAGAATCTGCTGGGTTGCATGCCAGAATGAATAATTTGATGAATAATTTTTGAAAACATGGAAAAGTAATTCTGAAATAGCAAATAATAACATTTCTTGGAGTAAAAACAAAGCAGCCACCCCACTTCCACCCCTTACACCACTACCTCAATAGCTATAGCTCTCTTATGATAAAGTTTTTAAGGAATCTCATGAAACTGTAAGAGACCTTATAATTATAGTTCTTATAAGACTGTTCCTTCGCTGAATAACATCTGGCAATTACTTCAACAACCTAGTTTTAGAAATCTTGTGACACAGGTAAAACAATCTCCCTCATCTCAGGAAATTACTGATCAGTTCTAACCTAATGCCTTATTTTTTATTTTTATTTTTTTTCCCTTGGGTATATCAAGAAACAATAGTGAGACCAAGAATACATAGAGACATATCAGAAATCAAACAAGAAGTGCTTTCACAAATTGAAGACTGACACAATGTATAAGCCTGATGACAGATTCTCCCTACCTGCAAGAAAGAAAATGAACAATTAAAAAGAAATAAAACGATGTCTGAAAAGAAAGCAAGTGTGGGTTTTTGGAATAACAACTTATTATACATAATGTATTCCAGCAAGAGAAAAGCACAACAGGAACATTCTTGATATAGGTGCAAAGGAATTGACTAAGTAAGCTCTGATGGAAAGATTTTCTCTGGCTACTTTCCAGGACAAGCCTGGAGGTATACATTTTATTTTACCTAATATAATGCCACTTCAAGAGTCACACAAAATCTACTTCTTAAGGTCTGATTCATTTGCATAGTTTACATAGTCAATGGCAACTTGGAAAAGAGTATGCAACATTAATATTCTGATTGTCTTCTTATTCATGACTTTGCAATGTAAAAGTCAAGGCTGAATTAAAACCATGTTGCTGGAAGTCTTAAACCCACACTGAAATCTGAAAGATAATAAATTTTTTGAGGAAGACTGTGAAGCATGTTAAAATAGTCTGACAATGTAAATCATAAAAATGATTAGAGACATGCAGTCTACAAATATATATATATTTAATCCAAAACAAAACAAAACAAAAAACACAGAATTTATATTTAGATTTTAGACTTTCAAAATTTGGCAGATTAAAGCAAAAAATATAACTTTGGGGTTTATTTCTTTTATTTCCACTTTTTAATGTCCCCTTTGGCTCTTCAGTATAAGTCACAATTTTAGAATTTATCTTTTGTTATGCCTTTATGCAGTATTTATTGCCCATTTTAAAGTACACACAGTTAATGTGGATACCTAAATGGTTTAGTATCCATCATATAGTTAAATATAGTGTGTTTTAATTGTATTTGTTGGTATATCTTGAATCACTGCTTTTGACAAATTAAATAAATTTTGACATGATAGAAAAAAATAAAATAAATGAAGTTCTGATATTTACATTGTAAATATACGTATGTAAATGTATCAGTATTGTATGCATTACAGATTTTTTGAAAATGTATTTTCAGTTTATTATATTGCTTGTCCACTTCCCCACCCCTTCTGATTTTTTATTTATTTTTCAGTGAAACAAAACAAAAGAAGAAAATTATTTTGCTGAATTTGAAACCCCTGGAAAATCTATTTTAGCATAAGGAACCTGGGAAATAAGTGAAGTACGTTGATGATTTCTGTGACTTTTACCTGACTGTAGCTGCTCTAAAATTACACAAGACATTCAGAACTTTTAGTGAGATTCTATTTTAAGGTTAACACTTTGACTTCGTATTGGAACGAAATGGCAAATGACTGCAGATAATAGTGAATGTGTCATTGTCCTTCTCAACAAGCAAGCAACCATTTGCTCACCCCATGAATTTTTCAAGTGGTCTTCAGATGTAATGTCTGTTGTAGCAATTCAGACACATGGACAATAACAAGACAAGAACTGCATCTATAACTAGTTATTTCAGCAGGAACTAACATGAGCCAATACATTAATACATGGCTTTCAAACATACTTTGCAGACACTGCATGTTTAATTCAAAATAGAACTTCTCTCATCTGAAATAAAGTGCCTGTATTTTTTCTTCACAAACTGCTATTTAGCCACTGTGTAAAAGATTATTTTTAGATAGGACTATATTCATATGGTGTGGACAGAAAGCATCCAGAACTCTATTACCAAAAATTGGTAGTATTAGACATTTAGACATTGTTAGACTTGTTAGACAGTGGAACAGGCTGCCAGGGAAGTGGTGGAGTCACCATCCGTGGAAGTCTTTAAAAGACGTTTAGATGTAGAGCTTAGGGATATGGTTTAGCGGGGACTGTTAGTGTTAGGTCAGAGGTTGGACTGGATGATCTTGAGGTCTCTTCCAACTTAGAAATTCTGTGATTCTGTGATTCTGTAATAGAGTCCAGCTGAAATAGGGTCTGTGTATCCTGAGATATGTGAACCCATGGGTGGTTTCTGACTTTAGATGGACAGCCTAAGAAACATCTCCTTTAAGGCCATTGTGAGTGTGGTGGTTTTACCCTGCTGGGCAGCTAAACTCCACCACAACATCTCTCACTGTCCCTCCTCAAAAGAAAAAGGGGAGAAAATATGATGAAAAGGGTTGAGATAAGGACAGGGAGATCACTCAACAACTATTGTCATGGGCAAAACAGACTCAGTATAGAGAAATTAATATAATTCATTGCCTATCACTAGCAGACTAGAACAGTCAGAAACTAAAAGCAAATGAATGGAGCTACCTTGATTTACCCCAGGTGAGGATATGATCTGCTTCAGAAAACGCTTTATAAAGTTACATTTTAAATAGGTGAATTTTCTAACAGGCAATTTTAATATGAACTGAAAGAAGCAGCAACAAAAGGTTAGTGAGTAGCAGTGTGTATATTTCACTACAGCATATTTCATTTCTATTCTTCATATTGTGTTAGTTTTGCTACAATTTCACTCTTTTTTTTTTCTTTTTTTTTTTTTTTCATATTCTGGAAGAAAGAAAGGAAATATTATATTGTTGGATAACAGGGAAGCGGTGGGATAAACAAGAATGTGTTCTGGGTATATTGCTGTTTCTCAGGGACCACATTTTTCTCAGAATCAGAACTGGACGACATTAAACCTGAACTGTTTGCAAAAGAGTATGTGTGCAATGAATATAAAGTGTGGCCTCAGAAAAAGTAGTTGGTGGAAAAATACATACATTCAGAGTAGCATGTAAGGGTGTTCTGCTTAACTCCAGTGAGGACTTCATTAATTCTTCACTTAATTCTTATAATGGAAGTAAGGAAGAAAAAATGGAGCAAGAAAGTTGATAGATTCTTACTTGTTCCTTAGGACAAGACAACTGGTGTTGTGGAGTTCAGGGTTAAGATATTCAGGAAGATAGGCTAATGTCTGTCCTCAGGTATCTCGGACCTGATTTGGCAAGTACTAGAGCTGATAAACTAAACTCTTTAAATTAAATTGTGAGAAACTAGAAACCCTACAATTTCAGTGCTGACTTGGTTTGATGTTGCTGAAATTTTGTTTGTTTTCATTATTTATGTATGTACTTATTTATTTATTTATTGATGAGTTGGTAGATAGAGGGTAAAAAGTAAAATTTTTGTTCCTGTTGTTGGGCTCTGATTCATACATATTGAGATTGATGTGGTTTAACAACAATCAGGAACTGCAGCCCACAGGCATATATATTTAACAGTTAATGGCTTAATACCCTTTTACAATAGTTCTGCAACCTGGTGTTTGCAATAATTGTATAGTGGACTCTTTTTTTCCCCAAGTCTTGACTTTTTGTTTTTCCTTTTCAGCTTCTTGAGATGCTGTTAAACATTAGAAAAAAAAAAAAAATGAGCCAGGTGGTACTTTTCAAGATTTACTGTGAAATTCATCTTCAAATTATTAGAAGATACTCCAAATACCTAGGTAACTGGGACCATGTAGAGAATTAGCCAGCAATCCAATTTCTGAACAGTCCCTCAAGGAATGAAAGCAAACTCACACATCCATGCATGTCAGCAAAGTGGCACAAATAACTATATATACATCCAACCTGTGTCTTCTGTAGTGTCTTTCACTTATTCATAACCCATATACCTTTAAACAAAAATTCTTGAAGTTTTAGCATTGTTAGATGAGCTTAACTGCTGTAATACTAATTGAAATCTCTGGAGTAGCTGTATAGCTGAGATGCTGTATATGTGTAGGGAAGATTCAAAGTACTTTTAACATTACATTATGTGTTAATTTACATTAACACATAACGTTCTTCTGCATTAGATGCCTGAACTACTTTTAAGTGGAAATTTGCTTTTGCTTTCTTTCTTTTGATGGTCAGCATTTGATCACACAAACATACACAAAAACAACAAAGAAACAACCCCCCCCCCCAAACAACAACAACAACAACAATAACAATAACAACAACAACAACAACAACAAACAGTTTAGCTCTACAATTAACTTTTGATCCTGTAAATTATTTGTTTCTGGTGTAGAAAGTTTAAGTAATTAATAACAACAGACATCAGTGCATGTGCATCTGCACTAATGTAACACAAAATACTATGGCTACAGAACTTAACCAGGCTGTCAAGGAATAAATGTTTTCCTTGCAACAGATTTGTCTAACATGGTAGGGTTTATGAACAGAGGAATGTGACTCATTAAGACAATATATTTAACCATACAGATTAGAGATCTTAATTTATTCCTCTTCTTCTCAGTACTGTTTTCTAAAGTTATGAAAACTATTAACAATGAACTGTTTCTTGTTTTAAGAGACTAAGCTCTCTGCATCTCTTTAATTTCCATTAATAAGTGGGATGAGGAACCATTGACAGAATCAGCACTGCTGGTGTCAATGCTGAAAAACAAAGAAGATACACCCTAAACAACCCAGGCTAGCCTTGCCAAATTGATAATAAAGCAATCAATCAAACAAACAAACAATAAACCAATAAAATAGGTTGAAAGAAATCCTGCCTCAAGTGCATGCACATAACCACTGTTTTGCTTAGCCAAATCTGTTTCCTGATATGTTTCTCATTTTCCTGAATACAGGGATGAATTTTTCATGAACTTGGATGACACTGTCCTGAAAGATCTGCCAGCTTTCTTGAGTTCCTTTACAGGCATTTTGTCTGATCTTGACCCAGAAGTTCTTGCCCAGACTTCTCACACTTGCCCAACATCTCACACTGAGCATAGAGGGAACATTCCCAGCTTCTCTTTCCTACCCATCTAACTGGATGGAGCAGCACACAAGCGGTGCATGTTGTCCTACCATGTTAGGTATGACATTTATTCCAACAGTATCACAGATCAGCAACTGCATGAGGAGCTCTAGTTCCTTCTGTCTGTTTCCCTGATTATATGCGTTTATGTCCATACACTTGAGGTGGGCCTCTTTTCAACCTCTTTCATAGTTTTATTTTTTCTATAGTGCATTCACAATTTGCATGGATAAAGAAATTAAGTAAAACACAGCATGCCACATCCTCTAATAACATAATGATAAATTATTCTTCCAGCCCACAAGCTACAAAAATATTAATTACTTCAGGTGGAATAAAAGAATCATCCTTCATGATATTGCACAAAAACAAAAATTTGTTTTAACATCTAGCACTGATATAACACTCTGCATATACAAATACCTAAATGTGCATAGAGGCCAGAAAGTGCTACTAATGTATTGCACTAGAAACTGGAGCCCAGAAGGCAAAGTTTTGCTGGAAAGACTCATGTAGATAAATATATGAAATAAAAATAATAATAAAATAATTCAGATCCTATTGCTCTCTGGGGTATGTCTGTTCCACACACTGTATTGCCTTCTTTCTAACACATGAATATAAAATAACAGGGTTAGTTTATTATTATTATTATTATTATTATTGTTGTTGTTGTTGTTGTTGTTGTTGTTGTTGTTGTTGTTGTTGTTGTTGTTAATGTTAATATTAATATTTTTACCTAATCTCATGTGGATGTAAATAGAAAATAGTCTAACTCACATAATTCCTTAAAAGTTTAATTCCAAAAAGCATGCTTCTTATTCTTTTACCTTTGTAGGCAATACAAATAAAAAGTGGAAAGGTGGGTAAAGACTAAGTTGAATTATATGAATAAAATTTTCCCCAGCTATGCTCCCTCAAGGACATTTGTAATTTATCTACTCTCTTACCTTCAGTTAGAAAATATTATGCAGTTTGATTTGAAAACACATGAAAAGATAAATTACAGGACTATGAATCCTATGTGGTCAAATGATTTATCACCTGATCATCTGGCAGGACTTAATCATAGCTGTAATAAGAAAGACTTTGTAATAAGTAAGATATTGAATTGTTTTACCATATGCTCATAACCATCTTCTTGCTGAGGGTCATTGTATGGCTACCCTTAAAAGAATGAGACAAGCATCTTTGCTAACTGATATTCTATAAGTAGAGAGCAATTGGCATGAAATATGCTGAAACTTGTATTATAGCTGGCCAAGGCATTATAATACTTGAGTTTCCAGGGTGATAAAATACTTTTTAAAGAAACAACACAAACAAACAGATGGCAAAAGAAGAAAATATACTAAGGGTAAGAAGTAATCTATAAGCAAGTGAGGACAAAGATATGAGGAACATAAGCATCCTAAAGAAGATTAAGCCTAAAACTACATATTTTCCAGAATTATTTTAAAATATTTCAACCTCACATTCTCTTGCTACTTTAAAAATCTGAAGTAGCAATTCATGTAACGTCCAACTCATAAATTCACTGGCTTCATGTTTTCTTAGGGAACTTGTTAGATAAGGAAATGAAGATCCAAAGTAAAGTAATTCTGAGTAAAAAGAATAGGTTCATGAAATTAAAGTAAAATAAGCAAAATTTAAAGAAAGCAATCAATAAATAGAGTATACTAACTCCTAAGGCTGGACAGAGGTGTTTTACCTGAAATGGTTGTACTTTTATCCAAATTTGAGTTCTTAAATTGCATTTAGTGTGAATATAGTACTGAAAATACAAGCCCCAGCCTGTAGCATCGCATGGGGTTGTAACCCAAGTGCAGGACTCGGCACTTAACCTTATTGAACTCCATACAGTTGGCCTTGGCTCATTAGTCTAGCCTATCCAGATCTCTCTGTAGAGCCTTCCTACCATACTGTAGGAAGTATGAAGACTGTATGAAGTATGTAGGAAGTATGTAGGAAGACTGATCAACAGTCCCACTGTACCTGGGGAGTCTGTAAACATATTGAGGGTGCACTCAGTCCCCTCATCCAGATCATTGATGAAGATATTGAAGCGAAAGCCCTGGGGGACACCACTAGTAAGCTATTTTTAGCTCTGTTTACCATGACACTTTGGGCCTGGCCACCCAGGCAGTTTTTAACCAAATGAAGCATACACCCATCCAAGCCTTAAGCAGCCAACTTCTTCAGAAGCTTTTCCCTCACTGAGGTCAGACTGACAAGCCTGCATTTTTCTGGATCCTTCTTCTGTCCTTTCTTGTAGATGGGCGTCACATTTGCTAGCCTCCCATTGACTGGGACCTCCCTTGATAGCCAGGACTACTGATATATGAGGGAAAGCAGCTTGGTGAGCGCTTCCACCAGCTCCCTCAGTACCCTCGGGTGGATCCCATCTCCACCCTTAGACTTGCACATGTCTAAGTGATTTACTAACCATTTCCCCATGGTTTATGAGGGCTTCATTCTGCTCCCTGTCCCTATCTACCAGCTCAGGGAGTTGAGTACCGAGAGAACAACCGGTCTCACTGCTGAAACAAAGAAGGTGCTAAGAACCTCAGCCTTTTCCTCATCTCTTGTCCCTATGTTTCCCCCCACATCCAATAAAGGATGAAGATTCTCCTAAGTCCTCTTTTGTTTATGCTTTCATAAAAACATTTTTTTTAATCATCTTTAGCAGTAATTGCCAGATTGAGCTCCACTTGGGCTTTGGACTTTCTAATTTTGTCCCTGCACTGCCTCATGACAACTTTGCAGTCCTCTTGAGTGGCCCTGAAAATAATCACTTATTTTTTTCCCATATTAGCCTTATTTTTATTTAAATATTTTGAAAAAATGTTAACAATTATAAGTGAAATGCATAGTGAAGTCATTCTATGTGAAGTTTCATAAAGATGTGAAGCATATTGAAGAGAAGAAAAAAATAAATGTTCACACCTTCCTGTACTACATGACAGTTTTAGTGCTCAGATTATGAGGTTTTATTCTCTGAGAATAGAGGATCCTAGGACATCAGTACATGAAAGCCTCAGTCTTGAATTGGCAGTATTCTCTGTTAGGTAAAGAAGCTGCTTTATGTACTAAATCTCAGAGAAAGACTCACCATACTGCATGTAATACAGGGGCAGTTACTACACTGTGAGTGATTTGCTAAGTCCCTTTGAGCAATAGGGAAAAGAAGGGAACAAGCAACTGTACTGAGTCTGGCTGGGATGGAATCAACTTCTTTCACAGCTGCCTGTACAGTGCTGTACTTTGTATTGGTGGCTAAAACAGTGATGAAAACACACGTATGTTTTGGCTGCTGCTAAACTGTGATGACACAGTTTTAACCTGGCAGGCAGATAAGCACACAACAGCCCTTTGCTCACTTCCCCCACAGTGGAAAGGTGGAGAGAATCAGAAAAAAAGGTCAATTTCATGGGCTGAGATAAAGACAGAAGAGGAAAGGAAATTAGTAATAGCAGTAGTAGTACAGAAAGGAAGTAATGCACAATGCAATTGATCAACACCTCCTGACTGATGCCCAGCCAGTCTCCAAGCAGTGGCTGCCCTCCCTTCCAGGCAACTCACCCCTTTATATTGTTCAGCATGGTATTGTATGCTATGTATACAGCCCCTTTGGCCAGTTTTTTGTCAGCTGTCCTGGTTCTGTCCCCCCCCAGCTTCTTGTGCATCCCCAGCCTCCTCACCAACAGGGTGGTATGAGAAGCTGAAAAGTCTTTGACTCAGTGTAAGCACTGTTCTGCAACAACTAAAACATCAGTGTGTTATTGTTATCAACATTATTTTTCTCCTAAATCCAAAACATGGTAACATACCAGCCAAAAACAAATAAACAACAACAGCAAAACACACCACCACCTCTATTTCAGCCCAATCTGGTCAACAGCTTCAAGGTTTTGTCTCTGCCCTGCCCTTCCTTCACTGACAGGAGGCTGGGTGTAAGCAAGAGTCTGTGAGGGGACACATCTGGGACTCAAACTTCCATGTCATGTAATGTTGTGCTCAGCCATAAGACAAATTTGTTCACTACTTCTCATTGTTGGGGAGGTGTCCAGCTGCTTCCTGGGAAGACAGGACTCTACAAACATAATGGTTGCTTGGGAAGACAAATGACGTAACCACAAGTTATTCCTTATTCCTTATTCCTCCTTACTCCTACCTTATTCCTACCTTATTCCTCCTTCCCCAGAGCCTTCATTACTGACACAGATCCATTGATCTCTGCTTCCATTATTTCCTTTTGACTACTGGGACAATTACTGTAGTTGTGGGTTGGGTACCTGTCCCAGCCACACTGTCTTTAGATGCAGGGGCTCTCTTTCCTGTGCCCTCGAGAGAGTGTTTTCCACTCTTTCTTAAAGGTGTTTCCCCAGAATTGCCACCGTCTTGGCTGGTGGGCCCAGCGGTGTCCTGTGGTGGGCCTTGCACCTGCAGCCCCACACAGCTACCGTGTGGGCACAGATAACCCATACAGCGCTATGTAAATACATTGTTTTATGCAGAAAGATAATCTCAAAGCCTTCTTGTCAACACCATCATGCTTCAAAGCACCAAAGCGGACGCTATTTTCAGGGGGGTTTATGACATTGGGAGAGACAGAACCAGACTGACTCCAAATACAAGGCTCTGCTGCACACTACTAGCTCAGGATCTGTGCAGTGGCCTTTCTGATCTGACTGCTAACTAAGAAAAGTTTCTCCTAACTAGGAAAGAAATACTCTTCTGTTCAGTGATTTCTATCTTCGGAAAAGAAGAGTTTGAACAGTCTTTGCAAATAACTGTGCTTCTTAAATAACTATGCTTCCTAAGAAAGGCTTCCAAATTTAGGTTAAAAAATTACGCAAAAAATGCTAATAATAGTTTACCCAGCATCTTATTTATTTATTTGCTTGTTTACTTATTTTTGTTTAATCAGTGAAAGGACATTATTTTTTAAAAAGAAGCTGAGATAAGTAATGGGAAATGTACCTTTGTTATAGAAATTTCCATTATCAATACATTTACCTGTACACGCTTTGAATCAGCTAGAGCTGATATCAAAAGAGAGAAATAATATAGAAAGAAATAATAACACACAAAAAAAAGGAATGTACAGTTAAATACAAATAAATTCAAGTTGTCTTCTGGATGATATTTCAAAATGTCCAGAGACACTGAGTGGCCATTGAGTGGCTCTTGTTTTTATGACGGTCAAAGTCATCAGGCAAGCTAGTATCATCAGTAATAGCAAGTAAGAACAGATTCATCTAAATAAACACTAATGCTACCTACCGAACTGAGAATATAGCAGGGATCAACCATGACGTGGTTGGTCGTCAACAGGACATGAAAAGAACCTTATGATTTGTAACCTTATCTCCTTCTCTCTCTCTCACTGAAGAAAAATCTGTATTGAATCTTACATGATCAACTGCAAATTTTCTGTAGTAATTCTTTTTTTTTTTTTTTTTCCCTCACATGATGAAACATGCAATAATAAACATTTTTATTTTTATTTTAAATATAACATCTTTCATCTCAAAGATATTGAATTAGATACATACTGTCTGTGAGAGGCTTGGAGTTAGAGTCAACCAAGCTGAACATTCATTCTCTGTGAGGCAAGGGAGCAACATACACTTATCCACTGTAAGAAGAAAAGTTAATTTAAGACACCATCAGTCATTTTTCCCCTCCAGATGCCACAAGTTTTTCTGAAATCTGAAAATTAAAGAATATATATGAATATATTCTTTAATATATATTCTTTTACATATAAATATATAAATTTATACTTTCTATATAAATATATATTATTATATATATATGTCCTGGTTTCAGTTAGCACAGAATTAATTTTCTTCCTAGTAGCTGGTGGAATGCTGTGTTTTGGCTTAGAATGAGAAGAGTGCTGATAACACCCCGATGCTTTAATTGTTGCAGAGCAGTGCTTATACTAAGCCAAGGACATCTCAGCCTTTGCTCTGTCCTGCCAACGGGCAGGCTGGGGGGTGCAGTAAGAGCTGGGAGGGGACAGACCCAGGACAGGTGACCCAAACTAGCCAAAGGGGTATTCCATACCATCTGACGTCATGCTAAACAATATATAGGGGTGGCTAGCCGGGGGGAGGGGGCCGGACTGCTCGGGGTTAGGCTGGGCATCGGTCAGCGGGTGGTGAGCAATTGCATTGTGCATCACTTGTTTGTACATACTATTATTACTTTCGTATTATCCCCATTGTATCATCATTATTATTATTGTTATTATTATTTTTGTTATTTTTTTTTTTTCCTGTCTTATTAAACTGTCTTTATCTCAACTCACGGGCTTCACTTTCCATTTCTCTCCCCCGTCCCAGAGAGGGAGGGGGGAGGGTGAGCGAACGGCTGCGTGGTGTTTAGCTGCCGGTCGGGTTAAACCACGACAGTCTTTTTGGCGCCCAACGTGGGGCCCGAAAGGTTGAGATAACGGCAGATCTGATCAGAGTGTGTTAAACTAAAATTGGTGTAAGGATTAGACCTGCTTAATAGTCACTTGTCATGATGCTGATTGCTTTAATCACAACTCTGCTGCGCCTGTTTTCCAAATTGAGTATTATAGTACATTATTTTCCGTATTTGCTCTCTGTAGTGTTGTTTCTCCTCTCCGGGCCCTGGTTTCAGACCATTATGGTACTAAGTGTTATAGCAATGGCTTATGAGACGATAAGATATCTGGTCATGACTCTAACTTGGTATTTATACTCAGTAACATCGTGGACTCTGTACTTTGGAAACAGCATCTTGGGAACTATTAGCAATTATACCTATTGTTTTTCTCCATTAGAGAGTCAATCTGTGGAGGGGAAAGGGGAGGATATTTTTCCTTACTTGCTTACTCTCCCTTTCTCCTTCACCACCCCTGTATCCTCCTGGGTCACTCTGCCTTCCTCCTTCACCACCCTCTTATCCCCTGAGCTTATTACAATAGCTCTCCAAGATATTGAATATTTCTGGAATACTCAGAATACCATAGTCTTGTTGTTCTGCCTCATGAATGCACTTCAGATTCTGCTTAAAGTTAAACAACTACTTATGAAGCTCATCCGGAGATCTGCCCGGAGGCAGTATAGTTGTGGGTGGCAGGGAGTATGGGTGGATATGGGCAGGCATCTAGAGCAGTTGGCACCCCCAGTGTGTTGGAAATTCACCCCTGAACAATGGCAAAATCCTCAAAAACTGGCAGAATGCTTGAAAAAAAGGTGTAATGATTCTGGCAGTTCCAAAGTAACACAAATCATTGTAACGTGCTGGGGCCTGGCTCATGCCTATCGAGCTGCCATTGATACTGCTGTCAACTTAGTGACAGACCCTGCGGCCACTCCAAACCCTGTGACAGATCCAACGGCCACTGTGACCCCTACGGTGGATTCTGCAGCCGCTCCAGTCCCAGCTCCTGCAGCCGCTCCAGTCCCAGCTCCTGCAGCCGCTCCAGTCCCAGCTCCTGCAGCCGCTCCAGCTCCAGCTCCTGAAGCCGCTCCAGCTCCAGCTCCTGCAGCTGCTCCAGTCCCAGTTCCTGCAGTCGCTCCAGTTCCAGCTCCGGCCGCTACTCCAGTCCCAGTTCCTGCAACTGCTCCAGCTCCAGCTCCTGAAGCCGCTCCAGCTCCAGCTCCTGCAGCTGCTCCAGACCCAGTTCCTGCAGTCGCTCCAGTTCCAGCTCCGGCCGCTACTCCAGTCCCAGTTCCTGCAACTGCTCCAGTCCCAGCTCCTGAAGCCGCTCCAGCTCCAGCTCCTGAAGCCGCTCCAGCTCCAGCTCCTACTGCTGCTCCAGTCCCAGCTCCTGCAACTGCTCCAGCTCCAGCTCCAGCTCCTGTAGCCGCTACAGCTCCGGTTCCTGCAACTGCTCCAGCTCCTGTAGCCGCTCCAGCTCCTGTGGCCGTGTCAGAGAAACGAGCTGTAGCAGTGCAAGTTGACCCTGCAGAGGGCATTCCAACCCCTGTGGCAGACCCTGTAACAAAGTCAGAGAAACGAGCAGTAGCAGTGCAAGCTGCCCCTGTAGAGAAGGTGAAAATATGGTACAGAAATTCAAGTCGTTTAGAACGCAGAGAGTCTTCTGCCAATCCAGGTAAGGCTTCTGCCAAAACTAAGTATAGAGATGACGAAGATGATGACGACGCTGGGCCGTCAAGGATTCAGGAGGAGGAAGATGAGGATGCCGAAAGAGCAACAGTAACTACCCGAAGCCTAAACGAGCGCGAGCTACGAGATGTGCGAAAAGATTTTGGTCGCTGTATAGGTGAGCAGCTTGTCACCTGGCTGCTCCGGTGCTGGGACTCTGGAGCCAATTGTGTGGAATTAGACGGCAGGGAAGCCAAGCGGCTGGGATCCCTTGCTCGAGACGCCGGCATTGACAAAGCAATTGCAGATGGAGCACGACCCACCAGCCTCTGGAGGCGTCTCCTCTCAGCTGTGAGGGAAAGGTATCCCTTCAAGGAAGATATTTTATGTCTACCAGGCAAGTGGACCACTATGGAGAAGGGAATCCAGTACCTGAGGGAATTAGCCGTACGGGAAGTGATTTATGAGGATCCAGACCTCAATCAAACATCCACAGATCCAGATGAAGTCAAGTGTACACGACCCATGTGGCGGAAGTTTGTACGGAGTGCACCATCATCATATGCCAGCTCATTGGCAATAATGGCCTGGAAAGAGGATGAGGAACCCACAGTGGGTGAAGCGGCTAAACAACTCCGGCAGTACGAAGAAAGTCTCTCCTCTTCCTTACAGGCCTGCGTCTCAGCTGTGGAGAAACTTTCTGAAAAGGTTCACCAACTTGAAGAGAATCTATTGTCCTCCCCACCTGAACCAACCAGTGCCCACCGACCAAAGGAGAACACTTGGGAGAAACTTTCTGAAAAGGTTCACCAACTTGAAGAGAGATTATTCTCCTTCGCACCTGTACAAAGCAGTGTCTCAGCTGTCAGGGGTAGGCGTTCACCCACACAAGGAAGACGATATGGTGGGTACTCACCCCGTGCCACCCTGTGGTTTTACTTACGAGACCATGGAGAGGACATGAGAAAGTGGGATGGAAAATCTACCGCGACCCTAGAGGCACGGGTACGTGAGTTGCAAAAGAAAACAATCAGGAAAAAGGGATTCTCCGAAAAGTTTGCTGCTCCAACTTCCAGCAGACAGTCCTTCAAACACAGAAACGAGGAAGATTCTGACCAGGATTAGGGGGGCCCTGCCTCCAGCCAGGGGGAGGAAAGGGACAATCGAGTTTATTGGACTGTGTGGATTCGATGGCCTGGCACATCACGCGCACAGAAGTATAAGGCTTTAGTAGACACCGGTGCACAATGTACTATAATGCCATCGAGCTATAAAGGACCAGAGCCCATCTATATTTGTGGAGTGACAGGGGGATCTCAGCAGTTGACTGTATTGGAGGCTGAAGTGAGTCTGACTGGGAATGAGTGGGAAAAGCACCGCATTGTGACTGGTCCGGATGCTCCATGTATCCTTGGCATAGACTATCTTAGAAGAGGATACTGCAAGGACCCAAAAGGGTTCCGGTGGGCTTTTGGTATTGCTGCCTTAGAGACAGAGGGCATTAAACAATTATCTACCTTGCCTGGTCTCTCAGAGGACCCCTCTGTTGTGGGGTTGCTGAGGGTCGAAGAACAGCAAGTGCCAATTGCTACCACAACTGTGCACCGGCGGCAATATCGCACCAACCGAGACTCCCTGATTCCCATCCATAAGCTAATTCGTCAATTGGAGAGCCAAGGAGTGATCAGCAAGACTCATTCACCTTTCAATAGTCCCATATGGCCAGTGCGAAAGTCTAATGGCGAGTGGAGACTAACAGTGGACTATCGCGGCTTGAACGAAGTCACGCCACCACTGAGTGCTGCAGTGCCGGACATGCTGGAACTTCAGTATGAACTTGAATCGAAGGCAGCCAAGTGGTACGCCACAATTGATATCGCTAATGCATTTTTCTCCATCCCTCTAGCAGCAGAGTGCAGGCCACAATTTGCCTTCACTTGGAGGGGAGTCCAATATACTTGGAATAGGCTGCCCCAGGGGTGGAAACACAGCCCTACCATTTGCCATGGGCTGATCCAGTCTGCACTAGAGCAGGGGGAAGCTCCTGAACACCTGCAGTACATCGATGACATTATTGTGTGGGGTGACACAGCAGAGGAAGTTTTCGAGAAAGGGAAGAAAATAGTCCAAATCCTTCTGAAAGCCGGTTTTGCCATAAAACAAAATAAAGTCAAAGGACCTGCACGGGAGATCCAGTTTTTAGGAATAAAATGGCAAGATGGACGTCGTCAAATCCCAATGGATGTGATCAACAAAATAACAGCTATGTCTCCACCAACTAACAAAAAAGAAACACAGACTTTCCTAGGTGTTGTGGGGTTTTGGAGAATGCACATCCCAAATTACAGTCTGATTGTAAACCCACTCTACCAAGTAACTCGCAAGAAGAATGAGTTTGAATGGGGCCCTGAACAACGACAAGCCTTTGAACAAATCAAGCAGGAAATAGTCCATGCAGTAGCCCTTGGGCCAGTTCGAACAGGACCAGATGTAAAGAATGTGCTCTACACTGCAGCCGGGGAGAACGGCCCCACCTGGAGCCTCTGGCAGAAAGAACCTGGGGAAACTCGAGGTCGACCTCTGGGGTTTTGGAGTCGGGGATACAGAGGATCTGAGGCCCGCTATACTCCAACTGAAAAGGAGATATTGGCAGCATATGAAGGAGTTCGATCTGCTTCGGAGGTGGTCGGTACTGAAGCGCAGCTCCTCCTAGCACCCCGATTACCGGTACTAGGCTGGATGTTCAAGGGAAGGGTCCCCTCTACGCATCATGCAACTGATGCTACATGGAGCAAGTGGGTTGCACTGATTACTCAGCGGGCTTGAATAGGAAACCCCAGTCGCCCAGGAATATTGGAAGTGATCATGGACTGGCCAGAAGGCAAATACTTTGGGATATCATCAGAGGAGGAGGTGGGTCGTGCTGAAGAAGCCCCACTGTACAACCAGTTGCCAGAGAATGAAAAGAAATATGCCCTGTTCACTGATGGGTCCTGTCGTATTGTGGGGAAGCATCGGAGATGGAAGGCTGCTGTATGGAGTCCTACGCGACGAGTTGCAGAAGCTGCTGAGGGAGAAGGTGAATCGAGTCAGTTTGCAGAAGTGAAAGCCATTCAGCTGGCTTTAGACATTGCTGAACGAGAAAAATGGCCAGTTCTCTATCTCTACACCGATTCATGGATGGTAGCAAATGCCCTGTGGGGATGGTTACAGCAATGGAAGCAAAACAACTGGCAGCGTAGGGGCAAACCTATCTGGGCTGCTGCATTGTGGCAAGATATTGCTGCTCGGGTAGAGAACCTGGCTGTGAAAGTACGCCACGTAGATGCTCATGTGCCCAAGAATCGGGCTACTGAAGAACATCAAAACAACCAGCAGGTGGATCAGGCTGCTAAGATTGAAGTAGCTCAGGTGGACCTGGATTGGCAGCATAAAGGTGAATTATTTATAGCCCGATGGGCCCATGACACCTCAGGCCATCAAGGTAGAGATGCAACATACAGATGGGCTCGTGATCGAGGGGTGGACTTGACCATGGACGCTATAGCACAGGTTATTCATGACTGTGAAACATGTGCTGCAATCAAGCAAGCCAAACGGTCAAAGCCTCTTTGGTATGGAGGACGATGGCTGAAATATAAATATGGAGAGGCCTGGCAGATTGATTACATCACACTCCCTCAAACTCGCAATGGCAAGCGCCACGTACTTACAATGGTGGAAGCAACCACCGGATGGCTGGAAACATATCCTGTGCCTCATGCTACCGCCCGGAACACCATCCTGGGCCTTGAAAAGCAAGTCCTATGGCGACATGGCACCCCAGAAAGAATAGAATCAGATAATGGGACTCACTTCCGAAACAACCTTATAGACACTTGGGCCAAAGAACATGGTATTGAATGGGTGTATCACATCCCCTATCATGCACCAGCCTCCGGGAAAGTTGAACGATACAATGGCCTGTTAAAGACTACCTTGAAAGCAATGGGCGCTGGGACGTTCAAAAACTGGGATACGCATTTGGCAAAGGCCACCTGGTTAGTCAATACTAGGGGATCTACCAACCGAGCTGGACCTGCCCAATCAAACCTGTTACGTACTGTAGATGGGGATAAAGTTCCTGTAGTGCATGTAAAAAATATGCTGGGTAAAACAGTCTGGGCTACTCCTGCCTCAGGAAAAGGCAAACCTATTCGTGGAATTGTTTTCGCTCAGGGACCTGGATATACTTGGTGGGTGATGCAAAAGAACGGAGAGGTCCGGTGTGTACCTCAAGGAGATTTAATACTGGGTGAGAATAGCCCATGAACTGAATTGCACCATGTTAAATAGTATATTATACTGTATGTTATCACTACCATGATTACTATAGGTGACTAATTAGAATGTATGGAAAAGAGTGTAACCTGAGCATGACATAAATGGTATGGAATAAGGGGTGGATAGATGTCCTGGTTTCAGTTAGCACAGAATTAATTTTCTTCCTAGTAGCTGGTGGAATGCTGTGTTTTGGCTTAGAATGAGAAGAGTGCTGATAACACCCCGATGCTTTAATTGTTGCAGAGCAGTGCTTATACTAAGCCAAGGACATCTCAGCCTTTGCTCTGTCCTGCCAACGGGCAGGCTGGGGGGTGCAGTAAGAGCTGGGAGGGGACAGACCCAGGACAGGTGACCCAAACTAGCCAAAGGGGTATTCCATACCATCTGACGTCATGCTAAACAATATATAGGGGTGGCTAGCCGGGGGGAGGGGGCCGGACTGCTCGGGGTTAGGCTGGGCATCGGTCAGCGGGTGGTGAGCAATTGCATTGTGCATCACTTGTTTGTACATACTATTATTACTTTCGTATTATCCCCATTGTATCATCATTATTATTATTGTTATTATTATTTTTGTTATTTTTTTTTTTTCCTGTCTTATTAAACTGTCTTTATCTCAACTCACGGGCTTCACTTTCCATTTCTCTCCCCCGTCCCAGAGAGGGAGGGGGGAGGGTGAGCGAACGGCTGCGTGGTGTTTAGCTGCCGGTCGGGTTAAACCACGACAATGTCATGTGTGTGTGTGTGTGTGTGTATATGCTGTTTGTTTTTCCAGCCTTATTTCAAAATCCCAACAGTTCTTGTATCAAGTTCATATTCACTGTTTTTCATAACTGTTGAAGGATGAAGGGCTGTCAGCCATATTCTTGTTACTTTTTTTTTTTTTTTTTTAACATTTACTGTTTTAACATCATTTTTGTCTGCTGTTTCTGTGATTGTATATTTCAGTTCAGTCTTAATTCTACAATTGAAAGGCCATAAATCTCAGCCTAAATCTCAGCTAGACAGATACCAAGATACCAAAACAAATCTATAACAGAACTTGAGATAAATGCTGGATACTTCAAACATGACTATAGGATTGAAGTCTTTTTCATATGTTATCTGCCATAAACAGTGACTCTTTTTCTCTTCCTTCCAAGGTAAAATAAAATAAAATAATAAAGAACTACAAGAAAAAAAAAAAAAAAAAAAAAGATGAGATAAAAGTAAGTTGTTGTTCATATATGAACAACTCAATTACAGCATAATCTCTGTAGTTTTAGCCATTGTGCTGAAAAAACAGCAATAATAATTATACAGGATAGTTGATCTGTTAGAGCTTTGTAAAAAGTGAGCTCTTATATATCTCTGGCCCTAATTAAAATGGTAATTGGCCGTGTATAACATACAAGACCAATTTTAGTTCTTCTACTGTCTGATGTAAATTTAGAGTGACTTCAGAAACATTATTCTGTCTTTACATTGATTTGAATGAAACTACAGTTTGTTCTTGCCTGTTTAAAGAACAGTTTAATTTCCTTTAAATGTGTCCTGCAGTTTGCATTTGTAACTTTTTCTTGCTTTATTTTTGTTTCACTATTATTAAAACTTTTAAAGCTCCTCTTCATATTCTGTAATTTCTTTATCTGCTATGCAGTTCTAAGTCACACGGGGACATAAACCTCCTTCTTTGACCACATTGTTTTTGCTGCTCTTATAACTTTATGTATTTATTTACGCTTACATGGCTTTTTCCTTTCCCCCTTCCCCTCAACGTAACATACCAAGAATAGATTCTACCCTTTCCACTCTTGATTTTTCATGAATTATTGAATTTCAGCCATTTTTATTCAACCTTTTTCAGATTTTCTCCAAGTCAGCTTTTCTTAAAGTGCAATATCTTTGTGTTTGCTGACCTCTCTACAGAACCCCATCAGCATTTCAAACTTAATGATATTATAATAATGGCATCCCTTGTGCTTTCCAATTTTAACCTTGTTTATCTTACAGCATTAGCCTCTTTTTCAGTTATTTGGCCTTTTTGGCCTCATTTGCTGCCTGTCCATCTTACTGTGTAAGAACAAAATGTTTTCAAAACTCTTTTTGTAGCTTTCTTATTTCTATTTCACTAGCTGGCATTTCAGTAAAGAAAATCACATATAAGTACTGTCTTGCTAAGCTAGGCAGTTATCTTTTGTGTATAAAACTGTATTGTCTCCTGTTTAGACCCATCTATAGTAATATAAAATAGGTCTTCTGTAAAAAGTATATTATTTTTTTAGATTATTTAACTTGATCTTTTTTGTTTTGTGATATCAGTCAAAATATGCTGTAAACAATTAGAAGAGTTTCTCCTATTAGTATCTCTTCCTCCACATATGTCACATGCTAGTCTGGTAATAAAAACTTACATAACAGGCTACTTGACTGTTGTCCCTTCAAGAACAGAGGCAGAAGTCAGGTCTCAGAGGCAGAAGTCAGGTATCAACCCTTCACTACCCACACCAGCATTTGATAATGGTTGCAGTTTTGGAAAATTTTTAAAAAAGGACTGCACAAGATCTAAAAAAGATACTTACCTATCTGCCTCCAATATAGTCCATGTTATTTTTGGCACACCTTGTATCATCTCTCTCTCTTTTTTTTTTTTTTTTAAATCCCCCTTTCTGAAGATTCCACTGTTTACCCAACCTCTCAGTTCCAGTATTGTATTATTCTCTTGACCACTAGTTTTCCTTCTTGTCTATTTTAATTCAAAACCAATAACTCTTGTCCTGTACACCTCTCTATGTTGAAAATATGTTATTCTCCTTCTGTTAAAGTAGCCTATTATGTCTGTAAAGGCTATCATTTTCTCCTCTTCTGTAGAGCAAATGGTGGCAATTGTTCCAATATTTACTTGTAGGTCATATTTTCTGGGCATCTCACAATACTTGCTTCTGTCTTTTGGACTTTCTCCTAATATCAAGCAACTGTCATACAAATGACCTCTGGATTGTTTCACACCTGAAACATGAAGAAAGAAATATATGACATCTGAAATAAAATCATCAGAATCCAAGCTGGTTGCCTTACTCGCCCTTTGTAGTTAATGAAAAGAAGTAATTATTTTCATAGACTGATTCAGCTCGCCTCTCTTGGACATCCTCTGAGGAAGCCTATGATGGCTAAAGGACCCTGAGATTACTTTTGTAGATATATGTACAATCATTGAAGACATTTAATAATGAACTGAATTCAACTGTTGGAATTTAGAGAATGTTTCAAGATGATAACATACTTTTGTAACATGGCACTATTTATCTATATTCAGAAATATAGCATTGAAATCTTGTTCTAAAATACTGGTATCTAGCAATACTACATCTCTAAACTGCAGAGGTACCATTTATTATTTCTTTCCAAGTATTTTTGACACTCGACTTTTTAATATTAACCCACTTTTCTTAAGTAATTTCTCCAAAATAGGTTTCCTCAAAATATTAAATATCCTTTACCACCTTACTAGTATGCACAAAAACAACTTCTGCACTTAAAAGTCATTACTGAAAACACTGAATTGTGTTTGAAATCAGATAAGTCACTTAGGGTTCTGACAGAAATGCAAGCCCAAAAACAGAGCTATTTTCTCGATACTGTTTTATGTCCAGTTTTGTACCACCAGTATGTAATTCTATGCAGTAGCTATTTCTTCTCCCTGATTTAAAAATATTAATAATTAATACAATTATATATATATATATATATATGAAGTCAACAGAATCCATTATATGTTTTTATCATTTCCTTTCTTTTATTTGGATACATCTAGTACTTCAATTTTTTGTTCCAATAATTTTGTAGGAAATTAAGGTAAATTAATTATTTTATCTGCCTCTTCTTTTGTTCCCCTTTGTAGATAATGATTTTGTTTGCTGCTCTGCAGTCTTCAAACTTATCTACCTTCTTTAATTTTCCAAAGATAATCATGCATTGTTCTGAAATTGTGTTCTAGGAATGCAAGTCCATCTGTAACATTTTAGCTGAAATATTTTACTGAAGACATTAAACCTTCATGAAGAAAAAAAGATGGATCACATGACACAAATGTTTACAATTTACCTTCCTGTACTGGCAGAAAAATACTGGTCAATGATTTTATATATATATATATATATATATTTGATGTTTTTGTTTGTTTGTTTTAATTGAAAAATCTAGCTTGTTAACTCTGAAAAAGAAAGCTATTTCCTATTTCTATATTTTTCCTGACTGTTTTGAGAGCCAAATGATACCTTGATTTTTTATTTTTATTTTTTTAAATGTCCTCTATTTTCCTTGGTCAAGTTCTTTCCATGCATATTCTTTTCCTGTCCACTAAGTCACAAGATCCTTGATTTGAATGATTCCAGCTGATTTCAAATTTTAACAAGGCAGATTTGCAAGACACTGAGCAAATCCTGTAACATAGTTAATATTCTGTGAAGTAACTTAGACTCTTGTTTAAGCTAAGGAGAACCAATTATGATATTAACACTGCAGTGTGTTTTGTTATTAAGAAATGCTTTTGAAAAAAAAGAAAAAAAAAGTATTTTTATTGTATCACTTTTTTTTTACAGAACACTTCATACAGTAAGAAATGTTTTTGTTATAACAGGCTAATTCGCTTAAAAAAACCCTGTCTTTATTGAATTGCAAATCAGACTTTAAGGAGACAAATGTTGGAAGAAGTAACAAATGCTTTTTTTTCAAACAGATACAAACTGATAAATTTGTGTTGAATCATTCCATCAGTCAGAAATATAGGGAAATGCTAAATCCAAAATTGTAGACAAAATATCTGTCTCATTTTTCTTCTAAATTGAAAAACACTTTTTGATAGATAATTTCTGGTAGATACCTTTATGGACAGACATTGACCCAGATATCACACAATCCATGTACAATATTTCTCAATTATTCAAAAGGAAAAAATCAACAAAACAAAACAAAAATGTCAATAAAACAGCTAAAGTAGAAAGGTTGACCATTAAGCACTTAAATGAAGGCGTTTCTTGCAGGGTCATATTCTCAGTGAGCACACTGCCAAAAGTTTTACGCAGTTTAGGAATAAAAGTAATTTTAACAAGCACAATGAAGAATGCAGTTGCTGCTCACAGGAGTGTGTAATACAGTGTAAAATCTAAGTTTAAAAGCATTGGTCTATTGTCTTCAACAAGCAGACTTAAAGAAAATGACAGTCAAAACAAGTGTACAATACAGGATTTCAAACAACAGCTTTCAAAATGCATCTTATGCTCTTCAGGTTGATGTATTGCTTTATGAGGTACTGCATCAACCTGTGTCAATTGAACAGTTTAATAGAAGAGGCTTCTTAAAATCACAGCCAAGGAAATTGTTATTAAACAAGAAACAAGAACTTGTAAGGTATACCACCTGCACACAAATTTTAGACAAAATTTGTGAGGATAATTGGTGCCATACACCGTCCCTTTCCACCGACAAATGTGGACACTTAATATTCCACAGAAGTAAAACTATTTGGCTTATGAGTAGTTATTGAAGATTTTGTTTTAAGCAAATGATAATTTACATAATTCAGTGTAAAAATTTCAGCTAAGAAGTGTAAGAACTGGCTTACAAGAACTAAACTGATGTTTTCCATTTTTAAGCCTTGATTTAGCTACATTCACATTGTGTCATATTGATTATAGACCTTTTGATAAATATTACAGAGAGTGAAGCATGCAGTGAAATAATAAAGATAACATCAGACTGTTAACCATGAGGCCATCAGGAATGTAAAGAGTTTAAAGGGAACAAAGAAGGGTGATTCAGGAGATGCCTCACCATCTCGGTTGCTTGTTCTCAGGCCATTGGGGCATGGAGGTTGCTGGGTTTTTGCGGTTGCCAGGCAAAGTTATTGACCAATGAATGGTTAGGGAAAACTACTGGTGTGGGGTGAATGATATAAGAAGGGAGCCTGTCCTCAGTATAAGAATGCGACATGGGGAAGGAAGTTATATGTCATCAATAAAATAGCAGCAGTTACTGATCCTGAAAGAACCCTGGTGTCCGTGTGGTTATTACACTTCATTCTTCTCCCAGTCTGTACTCACATGTGAGATTGCCCAAGCCCAGGTGCAGCACCCTGCATTTATACTTGTTGAACCTCATTAGCTTCACATAGGCCCACTTGTCAACCATGTCCAGGCCCCTCTGGATATTATCCCTTCCTTCTATCATATCAACGTATGGTATCGTTAAATTTTATCACAGAATCACAGAATTGTCTAGGTTGGAAGAGACCTCAAGATCATCGAGTCCAACCTCTGACATAACACTAACAGTCCCCACTAAACCATATCCTTAAGCTCTACATCTAAACGTCTTTTAAAGACTTCCAGTGATGGTGACTCCACCACTTCCCTGGGCAGCCTGTTCCAATGTCTAACAACCCTTTCGGTAAAGAAGTTCTTCCTAACATCCAACCTAAATCTCCCCTGGTGCAACTTAAGCCCATTCCCTCTCGTCTTGTCACCAGGCACGTGGGAGAACAGACCAACCCCTACCTCACTACAGCCTCCTCTAAGGTATCTGTAGAGAGTGATAAGGTCGCCCCTGAGCCTCCTCTTCTCCAGGCTGAACAATCCCAGCTCCCTCAGCCGCTCCTCGTAGGACTTGTTCTCCAGACCCCTCACCAGCTTCGTCGCCCTTCTCTGGACTTGCTCAAGCACCTCGATGTCCTTCTTGTAGCGAGGTGCCCAAAACTGAACACAGTACTCGAGGTGCAGCCTCACCAGAGCCAAGTACATTTATTCATTAACAGAAATAATAGAAAAAATATAGGAAGATAATTTCTTGATGTTAATTTCACCAGCACCAGTGGGGAAAAAAAAAATGGAAAAGGAACGAGAGAGAGAGGAAGAAAGAGAGAAGAGAGACACTGCAGAATGCAATACCTAATATCAATAAAAATTTTGTAAGAATTTCAACTGCTTTTTAACTGCTTTTTTTTTTTTTTTTTTCTTCATAAATGCCTTAAACTTCTAATATAATTCCGACTGTAGGTGTGAATGAAGAAAAATGTATTTTAACAGGTTACTGCCTAAGTAAGTTGGAACTAATTGTTATGAAAGACTTGTATTATTTTATCTTGATACGTATTAATTGAACAGTGAATGAAACAGACTCAGGCTCGTTTGCATTAAGGGATGGCTGAACAAAATGAAGGTTACCAATTGTTCTATCTTTATGCAACTAAAGTATTCCCCCATTCAGAGCAATTCCTTAATGATCAGTACTTGTGACCAAATACAAATATCTCTCTACTTCCTATGTGCGTCAAACAGTTTAGATTCCCACTGGAATGAGTATTTATGAACAGCACTAATTTTTCAGGCAGGGACAAACCTAAAAACAAATTCAGGATTAAGGCATCTTCACTAGATTATAACTACTTTCATCACTAAACAACTTACTTTTCAGAAGTTATTCTACGTGTACTTATTCCAAGCAAAGTACTCCTTTGAAAGAAAGACCAATATTTGTAGGAAAAATATAACTTTTGTAATTTTCAAATATTTGCATAGTGATAGATTTATCTTTGAGAGATTCCCTGTAGGAATTGTAACCCTATTCCTACATAGAAACCTGTAAATGTTTAAAAAGATTTTATGTCAGACTCCATTCGCACTGTTGTATGAACGAACATATTGTTGTAGCCCTACATGTACCTGATTTTTACATAATCCTTTTTCTACTTGTATGCATAAATATATTTGTATATGTATACATACCTACAAAATACTTACCTGTCTACAGGAAGTATATGCAAAATTTGTATACATCTAGAAATAGGCAGGCTTTTAATTTCTGTCAGCTGTACTTAACAGGAAGAATTAATAATTAGAATGCTCTTCCTATTTTTTTATTTTTTTTTTGCCAGAGTTTTGTGAAATATTATAGTAATATGTATTATAAAATACTGCTTTTAACATATATGCTGCAAAGAAAAATAAGGCAGAGGATAGCATCTATTGAAAGCTAGTGTTATAAATGAGGTCTCAACTCAATCTGAATTTTGTAATATTTATAAAACAAATATTTCTAAAAGGTATAAAAGGCAAGTAAACAGTGCTGGGTGTGCGGGGAGTCTATGCCCCACCAACACACACACACGAACATCAAACATTCTAAATATACACAACATTGCTTTACATACTAATCCCAAGTATGCCTATACAATCGGAAAAGGTAACAAACAATCCTATAAGTTCCTATACATTTGTACAATCAGGAAAGGTAACAATCCTTTAAGTTCCATGACTTAACAGTCTCCATTTTCCATTCCTTTTGAACAATACGTCTCGCTTTAAGTTGTCAAGCAACTTGGTCTTCAGGCCTTATGTATCCCATCCTTCCCAGATTGAAGAAAAACACATCTATATCCTTTTCAAGGCCAATGAGGCCTGGGTCAAAAGGCACGTCCAGGTCAACAGGGGGCGTAACAGCAAAAGCCTTCGATGGCTGTAGCAGCAGAGGCGCCCATGGCGTAGCAGTCGGATCAGTAAATGAGACCACAGCTCCCTCACTATCTGGCAAGCCACACGTTTCTGACTGTGGTCCCACATGGCTCTTTAAGGCCTCAGAGATTGCTTGCCAGGTGCTGAGCAATCCCACCACAACCTTGTCGTTTTTAATTGCAGAGTCCCACACCTTGACCTCGGTTTGGTCCCATATTTCAGGCTCATAAACTGACTGATTGTTAATAAAGAGAATAAGCTGTAAGGTTACCAGGACAGTCTTTGTTTCTAAGGACGTATGATTCCCCATAATGCGCAACTGCTTACCACCGAGGGGCAGTTGTGTGCACAGGTCTGCTTCTCTCAGCTCGAGCTTCTCCAGTGCGCCTATTTCCAGCGACTTTCTATATGAGTTTCTTTGAGTGGTTTGCTGAGTTTTGTTGAACCTATCTTCATGAGGCGATCAATGTGCCTGTTCCCATCCTGGTCTCCATTCTGCTAGCCTGTTCCTCTTCACTCCTTCTTTCTGCTTCTTTATTGATCATAACTTCATCACATCGTGTTTATGCTTTTGTTCTACATACTCATTTTGGAGCACATTTACTTAGAAGTGTCCTGGTTTTCCCACACAAGACCAAGGATACATCTTAGTAACCCTTATGGCAAAAGCTCTAGTAGGACTGGTTCAAATGCTTTTAAGTAAATATGCTAGAGATGTAACCCTTTTTTATCTTGAGGGCAGGCTCCCCTCTTATACCCTCCTCTCTACAGCAGTTCTTTTCAAAACAATTTTTCATTGGTCAAACAACTTTGAATGTAAGAACAACAGCAAACACCCAGAAACATCCATGCCTTAATGGCTGGAGAACAAGAGAACCAGCTGGAGAACAAGAAACCGGAGACTGCATGGAGTTTCCTGAATCACCTTTCTTTGTTCCCTCTAAACTCTTTTATATTCCTGATGGCCTCATCGTTAAGAGTCTAATGTTATCTCAACCATGGGGCTTTCCAACCCCCAGGGCCACATTCCCAAATCTCCCCCTTCTTTACTAATATCAACCATTTTCTCAACATGAATTACCACTCCATATATAATACTAGTAACCTGACAAATTCAGTTTTTTGTATGGATGAAGTCACTGCAATTCTACAAAAAAAATATATATATATAATCAAAGGCTGGCAAAATTTGCATTTCTGTAACTCAAACTTAGTCAAGATTTATGAAACAAATGTTTGGGAAATATTGTAAACTCAGACAGAATGTATCCTGTTTGTTTCCATATGCAGTAGTACATATAATAAAGTTCTCAGAACAGATTAGGGATCATGAAAATGCCACCTAATCTACCATGTAGATGGTACTCAGATGATACTGTTATTTCATCACCTCCTATAAACTTAATTAAAACCATAGCAACAACAAATCAAAGATTGGTTTAACAAATCAAAAAGGGAAAAAAACCAAAACCAAAACAAAAACAAAAACAACAACCAACCAAACAAACAAACAAAAAAACTTGGTCGTATGAATTTTTCATGGATATGCTTTCTACTGTAAGCAAATGAAAGAACCCTGACATCACAGAATGTGCAAAAATATTACTTTATACCATAATTGACCTCAGAGCTCATGCTTTTAATCGCAAGATCATAATAAGACTTGGTGTGCAGTACTTGCACACCTAATCCTATTAGAGATGATATAAACTATCAATTATTAATTGTATAGGAAAACTGTTACTAAATGTAATTAGACATCAGAAACAGTACTAAATCAATTAATAAATTAATCACATAACATCTCAATTTAATTTCATGGTTCTATGGTAGTTAGGAAAATAGTTCTAACCCACTTATTTAAAATTGGTATAATTTTAGTTTCAGAAATATAGAGAGAAACAGTGGTGTTTCAGCATGTGTGCAAAGTGTACAGCAGAGGAACTTTATATAATGATTATGATTAATGATACATGATTAGAATATAACAGAACAGAACAGAACAGAACAGCTCAGTTAGAAGGGACTTTCAAAGATCTTCTAGTCCAACTGCCTGACCACTTCAGGGCTAACCAAATGTTAAATTTTATTACCAAGAGCATTGTCCAAACATCTCTTGAACACTGACAGGCTTGGGGCATCAACCATCTCTCTATGTTATAAATGAAGTCTCAACTCAATCTGAATTTAGTAATATTTATGAAAGGCAAGTAAACTGCACTGGGTGAGCAGGGAGTCTATGCTCTACCAACATGCACACACGAACATTGAACTTTCTAAATATACAGAACATTGCTTTTACATACTAATCTCGAGTACGCCTGTACATATGTACAATCAGAAAAGGTAACAAACAATCCTTTAAGTCTATTAGTATTAATGTCCATGGCAGGGGGAGCGTAGCTGGAGTTGGTAATCCTGGTTGAGGTGCACCCCTATCTTCCATGACTTAATAGTCTCCATTTTCCATCCCTTTTCTTGATTACAAACACCAGAGAATTCCAGGGCTAGTGGTGGGAACAATATGTCTTGCTTTAAGTTGTTAAGCAACTTGGTCTTTGGGCCTTATCTATACTAATCTTCCCAGATCGAAGGGAAACATACCCACCTCCTTTTCAAAGCCAATAGGGCCTGGGTCAAAAGGCACGTCCAGGTCAGCAGGGGGTGTAACAGCAAAGGCCTGCGATGGCTGTAGCTGCACAGGGGCCAATTGTGTAGCAATCGGATCAGTAAATGAGACCACAGTTCCCTCACTGTCTGGCAAACCACACGTTTCTGACTGTGGTCCCACATGGCTCTTTAAGGCCTCAGAGATTGCTTGCCAGGTGCTGAGCAATCCCACCACAACCTTGTCGTTTTTAATTGCAGAGTCCCACACCTTGACCTCGGTTTGGTCCCATATTTCAGGCTCATAAACTGACTGATTGTTAATAAAGAGAATAAGCTGTAAGGTTACCAGGACAGCCTTTGTTTCTAAGGACGTATGATTCCCTATAATGCGCAACTGCTTACCAGTGAGGAGCTGTTGTGTACGTGGGTCCACTTCTCTCAGCTTGAGCTTCTTTCCAGCTCCAGTGCGCCTATTTCCAGCGACTTTCTATATGAGTTTCTTTGAGTGGTTTGCTGAGTTTTGTTGAACCTATCCTCATGAGGCGATCAATGTGCCTGTTCCTGTCGTGGTCCCTGTTCTACTAGTCTGTCCCCATTCATTCCTTTTTTCTACTTCTTACTTGATGACATAACTCATAACTTCATTATATCTTGTTGCCTTTTTTTCATCTTGAGGACAGGCTCCCCTCTTATACCCTTCACCCCACAGCAGTCCTTTTCATATAACAACTTTTCATTGGTCAAACAACTTTGCCCAGCAACAGCAAACACCCAGCAACTTCCATGCCTAAATGGCTGGAGAAAAAGCAACCCGGGACTTCATGGCGTCTCCTGAATCACCCTTCTTTGTTACCTCTAAACTCTTTTACATTTCTGATGGCCTCATCCTTAAGAGTCTGATGTTATCATCAACCATGGGGCTTGCCAACCCCCATGGCCACACATCTCCCCCTTCTTTATTAATATCAACCATTTTCTTGACACAAATTATTACTCCATATATCACATCTAGGAAGCCTGTTATAGTGTTAGATCACCCTCACAGTAAATGATTTTTTTTTTTTCTAATGGCCAGGCTGAACCTCCCCTGTCACAGCTTTGTGCTATTTCCTCACT
The DNA here is from genome assembly GCF_964035555.1 of Netta rufina. NCBI lineage: Eukaryota > Metazoa > Chordata > Aves > Anseriformes > Anatidae > Netta > Netta rufina. The sequence continues at coordinate 69,988,535 of NC_140125.1, forward strand.
TTTCTCTCCCAGCTGCTATTTTTCCCTTTCTTAAGTATGTCTTTGCAGACACACAACCAGCATAACTCACTGGCTCAGCTGTGGCCAGCAGCAGGTCCCTTTTAGAGTCATCTGATACTGGTTCTACTCTAACACGTGGCAGCTTTTGGACTCATCTCTCAGAATCCAGACTCCAGAGTCCTGCCACCTCTACAGAACCCTGCTGCCAAAACCCTGCCATGTAAGCCCAATACAACCTCACAGTTTAAGATTATCAGCAAAATTGCTGGATATTTTTTGCACTCCTGCATCTATATCGTTGATAAAAATTGTGAACAGAACTGGTCCTAAAAGTGAGCCCTGGAGAACACTGCTAGTCACCAGCTGCCAGCTAGATGCAGCCCCATTCACAACAACCCTTTGAACTCTATAATTGTGCAAGTTCATCACCAAGCATAGAATGAACCTATTTATTATTGGAGAATTTGTTCAGATAGATGCTATAAGGGACAGCATCAAAGGCCTTACTAAAATCCAGAAAGATTATATCTACTGCCTTCCCTTCATCATGGAGTTAGACTGAGTATCCCTTACAACTAAAGACATTCTATGATTCACCCACCAAGCAGATTGGGAAGGTTCACTTGTGGTTTCTGAATATGAAGAAGTTGTGTGAATTAAATGCTAGCAATTCTGAAGGGTTCAGGCACTTCCTTTGTGATACTGGAACCATTTGGAGCTTGGGGGGTTAACTATATAAACAATGTAACCTGGACTGATACCTGATGTAGCTCTGTCCCCAGAACTGACTAGTATACAGGCTATATGGCAAAAATGATGACTGCATCATTAACACTTATTGATTGTGTTTATGAACAAGGGTGTTGAATTAATGCCCTATAGACCTCCAAGTGCTTGACCTGAAAATCAAAATGCTCTTCTTGCAAAGGTTTCACTTTTTAGAAAGCAAACAAGCAACTATGGGATTTCTATCTTCTTGACACTGATGAATCATAAAGATGGTCAGATGCATAACATACATCTGTATTACGTGAGCTAGTAGAGGAATCCATGGGAATAGAAATAGCTATCTACTCAAGGGAGGGAAGACTAGACAAGGCAAATTAGCTGTGAAAAATCTCACCAACCTTTCACAAGTTTCTCCTGAGAACTCAAGGATGGAATTCAGCAAGTTCCTCTCCCTTCTCTCCAGCTTGGATGCTTTTCTCTTCTGAACTAATTGTCCCAGATGATTGCAGGTTAAATCACAGATTCCTTCAACCTTTCTTTCCTTTGCCAATGTCCCCTCTCCAGGCTTCTAATTCTTTCCTGTCTATATTTGTTATGCTTCTATAATTTTCCTCTTTGGGATTCTAACACATAACTCTTTTATACTTCTGAGCTTTTGCATACTCACCCTTTCTATGTCTTTCTCCCAGCCAGCTGAGCCTACTATTGTTTCTCCCTTGAGGTCTAGTATTTTGTGAAGGGTTAACCCTGTCTGGCATGTAAGCCCCCTCTCAGTCACACACTCACTTCTGCCTCCAGTGAGATAGGGAAAAGAATTGGAAGAGGAAAAGAGGAAAAAAACAAAAAACAAACAATGACAAGAAGAAAAACAAAAACTAATGGGTTAAGATAAAGACAAATTGATAAGTGAAGGGGAAAAAAAAGAAAAAAAAAAAAAGGAAAAAAAAGAGAGGAAAAAAAAAAAGCAACTGATGCAGAAACAATCACCCACCATCAAAAAAACTGATGCCCAGCTAGTTACTAAGTAATAGCTGCTTTGGAAAAACTCCCCCAGTCTATTGCTGAGCATGACATTACATGATATAGGATATCCTTTTGGTATTGTGATGTCAGCTGGTCGAGTCAATTACTTGGATGGAGGTGGAAGAGTTAGAAGCAGAGAAAGCCTTGATGCTGTGCAAGTGCTGTTCAGCAATACTCAAAACATTAGTGAGTTATCAGCACTGTTTTAGATATAAATTTAAAATACAGCAACATGAAGGCTGCTATAAACAAATAAATTTAACTCCAACTTAGCCAAACCTTATACACATTTACTGTTCTTGAATTAAGGAGCACAGCTTTCTCAGTACTGTGGACATGAGCTCAGGCTATATTCTACATGTATATTGAGAGGAGAAGGGTCCCCCTGCCCCCTTTGTAGAAACAGAATGAATCATAGAACGGCTTGGGTTGGAAGGTGTCTTAAAGATCATGTAGTTCTAACCCCCTGCCACAGGCAGGGATGCCACCCACTAGATCAGGCTACTCAAAGCCCCATTCAGCCTGGTCTTGAACACCTCCAGGGGTGAGGCATCCACTATTTTTCCAGGCAACCTGTTCCAGTGCCTCACCATGCTCTAAGTGAATAACTTTCTCCTAATATCTAATCTGAATCTCCCCTCTTTTAGGTTAAAAAAATTACCCTTCAAGGGCACAGCAGAGGGGTACAATCATTTCCCTTGACCTGCTGGACACTCCTCTGTTGATACAGCCCAGGACGCAGTCTGGGCTGCAAGCACACACTGGAAGGAAGGAAGGAAGGAAAAAACAAACAAACAAACAAAAATTATTAATATCAATACATTGAATAATAATGATAATGATAGTGATTATGATTATGATAATGATAATAAACAAAACACCAACGACAAAAACCAAGCCAAATAGATGGGGACATAGATTGCCCCCTTCAAACTGGTCACTACAAAAAAGCACAAGTCAAAAGACTTCTTATAGGCTGTTCTTTACAATATGTTACAAAGTTTCCTTTAGTGTCATCCACAATTAATATTTTCAGGAAGCAGAGATAGAGCTGTGCTGTCATTTATAAAAACAAAAGGCATTTTGTTACTCTAAGGACTCAAAAATATGTTCTGGATTTAAATTAAAACTTAAAAAAAAAAATACATTTACAATAGTTCTGCTGCTCTGCTCTTCTATGTTTTCTTTGCCCTCATGGGATATCTACTACTGTAATTTATCTGTCATTTACTTTTAGTTATTCCTAATTTCAGATTCCACATATGTCTTATTTTGGTTTTAACACTTCAGTTCAAACACTTTTTAAAACAAGACAGATCTCTTTGTTACCCTGTCCTACATTTGACTTTAAATCTACTTTTTAATTAAAATGAAGTGTTTCAGTTTAATATACCACAAGAGACAGAAAATTTTATACCTTCAGCCAATTTAGTGCTTACATATGGGTATTTCTGAGATCTAGTGAGAGTAGAGTCTTACAGTGAGTAATCTTTCATGCAGAAAAATTGATCCAGCTGTGGTACCTCTAAGGTCCAGAAATTTATAGTCTTAAATAACCTGAAAATTAAAGATATTATAATAATATTACTTTACTATTACAATATTATTAGTAATAGTTATTATTATAATAACTGTGGTAAGCATTGCTAGATATATTTATTTGTAAATGCAATTTATATTCTTAGAAAATGTTTTCACACACGAGCAGTATGAAAAATTAGGTGCAGTGACATTTCCAAGGTCTTTGATAAGGAATGACTGCTTTTTGGGGGGATTTGGGTGAGGTTTAGATGATTTTCAATGTGCTATTCTCATCTTGTTTTTCTGTTGTTTTGAACAAGTAATTATGAAAAATTGCTAGATACCTATTTTTAATTGCAATGTTGAACCAGGATGCCTGTTGAAGCGAACTGGGTGTTTCCCACATCTGATGCCTCCACAGACTCAGAATGAGTAATAGAGCCATAACAAAACTGTAGTATTTCTACATACAGAAAAACTTCACGTGCACCTGGAAAATATGAATATTAAACTGAAGTTTCTACAAACCTGTGGGGGCCCTGTGGATAAGACACAACAGAACAGTGATTTTGAAGGTTGCAAGTTTGGTAACAGATACATAAAATTCATCTTAAAATTATGTTTAACAATATTAGCCTTACCGAACCTTGTTCTTCCTGCTCAAAGCTAATTTGATTAATATGGGAAGTAATAGCTTTAAGATTTTTCAGGAAAGACTAATGGCAAATTAACAAGTTCACAAGTAGCAAACTTCTAGCTGTTGGAAATAAAACCCAGTGTATCTGAGCTGTTATACTAGAGATTGATTAAAGCTTGTAGGTAAACTAAAAACAAAAGTATGAAACTTTAAAAGTGAACTGAATTTTAACTGCCTTCTACACTATTTTGTCAAATTTAATTTTGGTCTTTAACTTAATTTAGTTTAAAATTTAATTAAATTTAATTTTAGAGCCTTTGTCTTAAATGCCATACTGAAATATATAACTGGATTCTAACATCTGAGATGTATAACAGCCCTAATCTTAACAATTCCAAATGCTAGAATGTACACTCCCCAAAATAATAATAATAATAAAAAAAAAAAAAGCAAGAAAAGCTAGTTTTGAAGTGAAACTGTTTCTTCTGTCTTGTGCAATGAGAAAAGAAAAGCATATTGTTATACAAACTGTTCATTAAAAATCACCTTTTTGATAGGATCACATTTTTATTTAAGTCTTATTTACCAGATATTCAGGTGGGAAAATCATAGAATTGTAATTCCATTTCCAAGAACAGGATCTTTCTGACTTGCACAAGAAACAAGGAAGAGATGGACATACATTTTACCTCAAAAAGCCAAAGTAAGACTCAAATCATAGACACAAGTTAAGACTCAAAAAATCATAGAATATCCTGAGATGGAAGTGACACACAAGGATCATTGAGCCCAACTTCTGGCTCCACACACAACCTCCCCCAAATCAATACTTTAAATCTGGCAGGCTTGGTGCCACGTAACCTGTTCAGTGCATGACCACCCTCAACAGAAGAACCTTTTCCTAATATCCAGCTTTAACCTTCCCTAGTGAAAAGTGAAGTAGAATCTGATTTCCATTGTAATTTGTTCTGGTCTTTTTAACAAAACACCTTAATTATGAACTGTTAGTCCTAGTTTATACAGGGAATTATATATATATATATTTTAAAAGTCTTTTTCTTTGTTCTCTCTCCTTCCTTATTTTTTTTTTCCTTCCCTATTTTGGGTAAGGAAAACTTAAATCAACTAGCCCTCAGTCTAATACCGATGATAAGGAAAACCTTTTTTCTTGGGGTTTTCACATTATGAACTTATTTTTGTCTATGGAAAAAATAGCCTTTTGTTTCACTTGAGGCATGCAACTTCTTTTTAATCTCATTTGTTAATAATCTCAAAACTCCTTAAGACCTACCTTGTTTCATTCTTGCACAGGAGTCAATTCACTGAAGCAAATAATTTCAGGAGATTAATGTTACTGCAAGTTCAAAACCAAGTTCTATGAGGTGTTTTACCTCTATATTAACTTATTTCAACACCAGATTTGACATAATGGGTTCCTGGGGTTCTTTTTTATTTTTTTTTTGCCCCAAAAGAAGGGTGATGTGTGAAATTCTTCCTTATGTATTTATCTAAGTCAAAGTCTTAAATCAATACTTAAAATATATCAATAAAATAAGAGATATCGTTCCATTCTGTGATAGCAATTGGGTCATTTTTATAAATGCTTTGGTTATCACTTAATATTTTGTTCCACTTTGATTAATTCTTGCATCACATACCCAATCATTTCACAACCATTTTCTCTCTGTCTTCTGTCTTCTCATCTACCATGTTCCTGAGACACAAATCCCACACTAACTGCAGTTCACCCTATGTGTTCCCAAACATTTTTCATGCATGTTTATATAGAGAAACAGACAAAAGGCACTCATGTAGAATCCTAGAATCCATTTCAATGCATCTGCATTCAAACTCTTCTAGAAGGCTCATCTAGCCTTCCTGTATCTTTTTTTTTTTTTTGATTTGTTTGTCTTTATCACAGATAAAAGGTAGTTAACTACACATACTATACTGGTTTGTGATATATATATAGAGTATGTAGTATATAAATAATAAAGCATATAAAGATATATAAAGTATAAATATATTTAAAGAAGCATTCATACCTGTATTTTTAAGCAAAAAATTAAAAAATGAAAATTTGCTATTACTGTTAACTATCAATTCAGAATAAGGGAGTGCCACTGAACTGGCCCGTTTGCTCAGGAGGTAAAGAATCTTGGCTTCCTGTGTACTGTAAGAAATATGTATATTAAACCTTAGTTTTGTTTGTTTGTTTGTTTGTTTGTTTGTTTGTTTTTTCTTGTTCTTCATTTGCCTGCACCTCTTTGGAAATCACACTCTCCATGTATTTCCTGCTCCAACCAGTAATGTTTCCCAACAACCTCTGAAAACACCATACAACACAATACTTACTTTTTTCTTGTCTTCCCCTAAGTTTTCCTACACTCTTGATGATTTAAATTGATAATTGGTCATCCAATGAGTTTCAGAACAGGTTGATAGTGCTTTGTGAAACAATTAATTATGGAAGCCAGCTTTTATGAGTAAAACACTCGATATTGTTTTTAAAGTAAATTAGATTGTTAGCTGAACCCTGCATTCCTGACCCTGAAAAAGAATGTCAACAGACTCTGAAATCAGTGAAGCTGCTGAGGTGAGATGGTTAACTGCTGTGGAAAATGTTCAAGTAGACACAGATTCTCCTCTATCATTTAATAATCTTTTGTCTTTCATTAATGAACACCTAACATGTGTCCACTGTTCTGTATTTTGAGGAATGAAGCAAGAATAAAGAAACAAAGCATACAGAATACAGGGACAAGCAGTAATAACTTAATTATAATTTTATGACCATTTATATAACTACTTATCTTTTTATCAGCATAAAATAAAGATAAAAGTCTATGCCTACAATCTGAGATTCTGAAAGCCACACTTTCCACTTCCAAGTGTATAATTTCTTGTCATGCTTTAACAGCATGAGTAAAGATTCCCTCCCCCCCACACTCCATCTGGCTGCTTTCTAAAACATGCATACAGCTATTTAGCAACCTTTTTCTAATAAGGAGGATATTGCACAAAATAGTAAATACTGCATATATAAGTATGTAAATCACAAGCAACAGTACCAGTACTGTCATCTGAAACATGACTAAGAACCATCCAGGAGTTCTAAATCTTGCAGATGTCCTAAATTAGCCAGCAGATTAAAAGTACTCTGTGAGAGTAGCAGCTAATTATTGATCAGCAGATGCTACTATTCTTACTTCATAGAGTTCCTTTGAAAGCCAAGACATTCTAAAGTAGCTGCTTTTAGATTTTACAAACTCAGCTGCTATTCCTAAAAGGTGTGAGTGTGTAGAAAACTTATAAATACAATTTTGTTGTTGTCATTTTTTGTGGCGTCTGCAGGATACAGAGTTTATTTGAGTAGCATAAATCTGATGTTACTGCTGATTTTGCTAAAATCAAGGCATTACTTTTTTGTTGTTGGTGGTGTTATGGGTATAATATTGGAGCTTGTTTAAAACAACAACAACGACAAAAAAAAACCACATTTGGAAACCTATCTGAAATTGAATTTTTGTGTTGGTAGTGGTTGCATGTTGTTTTCAAAGATGACTGTTTCACCTTTATTTTAGATTCATACATATTTTAAATGTACAAATATTCCATATTTTTAACATTTGTAATGCAATTTGTCATTATGAAATAAAAATGTGTTGTTCTTTTCTTTTATTCGAAATAAATTATTTGTCCCACACTTGTCTTGCTAATACAGCTCTCTACTGTGCTGTTTCATAATGGAAACTTTTAATAGTACACCAAGTATTACAAATTTTATATTACTCACAGAGAAAATATTTCAAAATTTTCTTTTAACAAATTATTTGATATACTTAAGGAAAAACATGATATTAGAGAAAACACTATTAGTGTGAAGTGCATTACAGTCCAAAACATCCTTGGAATCCTTTTAAGGAATTCTTTTAAGACCTGAATGTTTACCCTTCCCATTTCATTATCCATTTGACCTTCAGATGACTGTCATTGATTATTATATTATTTTTTAATGTTATTATCTTGTTGTTATATTATTATATAAACATAATAGAAATATATTAAATCTACATGCCGGATTGTTTTTTACAAATATGAGTGCTTTGTATGTTATTTATAGGAATCAAATATTGAAAAACTTCTACAAAATTTTTGAAATTAGACTATATATTTTATTGTTTCATGCAGTATCCAATAATAAAACACCATCCAATACCTGTAAATAATTAAATTCTACTTGCAGAATAGACAATTTGCCTCTTCTAGTATCTTCTACCTTAAACAGTTCTTAAAAATGAATATACATTTTGCTTTCTGAGCATTCTAATTATAACTTCAATTCTCATTACTTTCCGCTAAGGAAGAAGTTCTCAAACCGGTTTGATTTCTAGATTAATTCAGATAAATGAGGGTTTATTTTATTTTTATTTTTATTTATTTATTTATTTTACAAACAAACAAAAAAAAAGTAAGATAATTTATCAATTATTGGCACCAAGTAATTGGTAATTGATGTCTTTTCTACATCAGTTTGAAGATAACATAGCATAGATGTTGTATCTGCATATTTGCATGTGCAGGCAAAGACATTTGACTCAATTCTGCTGTCCAGAATTCACTTGCTAGGTTGAACTCAAAGGATCTCTATCCTGTGAAATCTCCTGGAATATCTATTTTACAATTACTCACTAAGGCGACTGACTCCAAGGCAGATGCATCCTGCAGCAGAGTGAGGGATCTCAGCAGGCAGAGCGGTTTCTGGTTCAAGGCCACACAGGGCAGACCAGGGAGCCTTCAGGGCCCAGAAATCCTTGGGGTGGAATCCCTACTCCCCTCTCCCCAGCCTGTTGCTACCAATGGAAGGTGACAAAGATATTGTTTGTGTGAGCAGGTGGAGGATGTGATCAGCCTGGTGGCAGAGCTCAAGGAGGAGGTGGAGAGATTAAGGACTAGATTAAGATTAAGGAGTGTGAGCAGGAGTTAGACTAGTGAAGTAACTCCCTGCCATACCTGAGAGAAAGGCACTGGGGTGAGACACCCCAAACAGTGGTGGACCCCTGACCTGTTGCTTTCGGGCAGAGGGAGGGGACCTGAAAGATGGAGATGAATGAAAACAGGTCCCTGCTTGGCATCATAGGCAAGCCCCCTCCTTACCTGTCTTGCCTTCCCAGGTGCTCTTACACAATAGGTTTGAGGCCCTGGAGTGTGAGGGACAGAGTGGTGAGGTTGTGGGGGAAGGCCCAACCAGGAAGTTGTCTAGGAGAAGGAAGTCCACATCTCAAGACTGCCTCCACCAAGAAGGAAAGAAGGGTAATTTTCTTAGGCGACTCCCTTCTGAGGGCAACAGAGGGCCCCATATGTCAGCTGGACCCCACCTGTAAAGAAGTCTGCTGGCTACCTTGGACCTGGGTCAGGGACGTTACCAGGAAACTTCAGGCTGGCAGCAATGAAACCACTGAGATAAGCCTAAAAGCTATCAGAGGGGACTTCAGGAGACTGGGGCAGTTAGTCAATGTGGGAGGGCAAGTGGTATTTTCCTATATCCCTTCAGAAGTGCGGAAGGATACTGAGCAGACCTGGAAAACCCAGCTGATCAATACATGGCTGAGAGGCTGGTCACAATCCAGATTTTTTTATTATTTTTATTTATTTATTTATTTTATCATGAGGAGATTTACTCGGTACCTGGCCAGATGGCTGCAGATGAGCTCCACCTGTCTCAAATGGTGAAATGGATACTAGTCCAGGAGTTGGCAAGGTTCATTGAGAGGGCTTTAAACTTGGTACGAAAGGGGATGGGGATAAAATGAGACTTGATAGAAATGAGCATTGCGGAGCAGTTCCATGGTTGGAATCGAGGACAATGGCGCAACTGAGTAAGAGCAATGCCTGTGTCTGCAGGCAACTCAGGGAGAGTACAAGGAAGTTACTAGCATATGCAGAGAAAAAATCTCTAAGGTTAAAGCCCATTACGAGCTCAACCTGGCCACTATGGTTAAGGATAACACAAAATGTTTTTACAAATATATTCACAGCAAAAGGAGGGCCAAAGAGAATCTCTATCTTTTACTGGACACAGGGGGGAACGTGACTACTCAAGTGCACTCAGGGAGTTGGCAGATGTGATTGCTGAGATGCTTTCCATCATCTATTAGTGGTCTTGGTCATCCAGAGACGGCATGAATGACTGGAGACTTGCTAATGTGAAGCCCATCTATAAGAAGGGTCATAAGGAAGACCTGGGGAACTACAGGCCTGTCAGCCTGACCTCGGTGCCAGGAAAGGTGATGGAACAGGCCATCTTGAATGCAATCACACAGAATATACAGGACAGATGGGTGATCAGGCCCAGTCAGTATGGGTTTGTGAAAGCCAAATCCTGCCTGACCAAACTTATCTCCTTCTATGACTGGGTGACCCACCTGGTGGATGAAGCAGGATGAGCGCCCGTTGATGTAGCCTGCCTAGACATCAGCAAGGCCTTTGACACAGTCTCCCACAGTGTTCTGGAGAAGCTGGAAGCCCTAGCTTCCAAGTACACTCTTCCAAAGGGTGTACCTAGTGGATAGGTACACTCTTTGCTGGGTTAAAAACTGACTGGATGGTCGGGCCAAGAGAGTAGTAGTGAATGGAGTGAAATCCAGCTGGTGACCAGTCATCAGTGGTGTTCCCCAGGGATCAGTGCTGGGGCACTCTTAAATATCATTATTGATGACTCGGATGGGTGAACTGAGTGAACTCTCAGTAAGTTTGCAGATGACACCAAGTTGGGAGGGAAGTGTTGATCTGCCAGAGGGTAGGAAGGCCTTGCAGAGGAACCCGGATAGGTAGTATTGATGGGCAGAGGCCAATGGAATGAGGTTCAACATGGCTAAGTGCTGGGTCCTGCACTCAACAACCCCATGCAATGCTACAGGCTTGGGTGCACAGTGGCTGGAAAACTGTGCAGAGGAAAAGGATCTGGGGGTGCTGGTTGATGCTCACCTGAACATGAGCTGGCAGTATGCCCAGGTGGCCAAGAAGGCCAACAGCATCCTGGCTTGTATCAGGAATAATGCAGCCAGTAGGACCAGGGAGGTGATTGTCCCCTTGTATTCTGCTCTGGTGAGGCCTCACCTCGAGTACTGTGTTCAGTTTTGTGCCCTTCATTACAAGAAGGACATCGAGGCCCTGGAATGTGTCCGGAGAAGGGCTATGAAGCTGGTGAGGGGTCTGAAACACAAGTCCTATAAGGAGCAGCTGAGGGAACTGGGGTTGTTGAGTCTGGAGAAGAGGAGGCTCAGGGGAGACTTTATTGCTCTCTACAACTACCTGAAAGAAAGTAACCTCTTCTCACAGATAACTAGTGATAGGACAAGAGGGAATGGCCTCATGTTGTTCCAGGGGAGATTTAGGTTGGAAATTAGTAGAATTTCTTCTCACAACGAGAAGTCAGGCATTGGAATGGGTTGCCCAGGGAGATGGTGGTGTCACCATCCCTGGGGGTGTTTAAGCAAAGGTTGAACTTAGTGCTTAAAGACATGATTTAGTGGATGATTTTGTTGGCAGGGGGAAGTTTTGGACCAGATGATCTTGGAGGTCTTTTCCAATCTTAATGATTCTATGATTCTGTGATCTACCTAAGCTTCAAGCTAGTGCATCAGCATTGTACAGGTGTACCACCAGCTCTATATCATATCTGACAGTACCACATGGAAGGTTTAGATATCCTAGGAGAGCTTAGATGGCACAATGCATGTGCATTGACAACTGAATTAAGGCCTACATAATTTTGGTCACTGAACCACAGAGAACTATTTCAATGTCTAAGTTCTACTGTGCCATTTAGTTGACAAAAAATAGGTTCCTAATGGCACTGTGGCCTTGCACGTGGCCTTCAACCATTATACCAAGAAGTTGCAAATGTCCTGTAAGTCCTGTGCCATATCTGCTGGTAATGTGCAGATATACTTACAAGTAAACCAATGTGTTTCAAATGGCATTATGTAGTGGATAAGCAAGTGAATCTTTCCTCTTTGTATGTCATACAGAATACCAATTTTTCCCTAGTCTCCACTGATTCCCTTGATAACCGTCGTTTTTAGGTGTGTTCTGTCCTCCACAAATAGAGATCTTAAAATTGTGATTGACTTGACTATCAGCAACCTGGTCTGTTGATTATCATTGAGTATTATTAGAGTGATAGTGCTTTCTTCTTTTCAGTTTGATCTTCAGTACTATTTTTCAAGATGGCAGTATATTTAGTTTTTGGTTTGGTTTGGTTTCTTTTGGTTTTGATTGCAGCAGTGTCTTTGGAATTCCATGTCTAATCAAGATGGTTCATCAGCTTCTGTAAATAAGCACTCCTGCACTCATAGTCATTTTTTTTTTAATAAATACAGGTGGAACTCTGTGCTTATGAGAATAATTATTCTAGAATAGTGTTTTTTTGTTTTTTTTTTTTTTGTTAGTGGTGGTGGTTTTTTGTTTGTTTTATCTCCACTAAGATAAAAGCAACTTAAAGTTACTGCAGAATTGCTCAGTCTACATAATATTATTTAATAATTATTTATTTTATAGATGAGTTTGTAACACTTTCTGTGTAGACTTTTAACCTTTATCTGCGAACTCAATATTGAGTTCTGTTCTTATGATTTATCTTTTTTTCCAGGAAACCTCTTCCAAAGGAAATATGTTTCATTTCATTTCCATGGAAAGGATAGAGGGGAAACATAGACTGAGGAAAATAAAATTTTAAGCAAACTAAGCAGCAGTTCATTTCCTGTTAATTTTATTGATTATATTTTGATTAATTGGCTTATGTATAACAAAGTTCTCTACTGGGAAGAATAATGTAATACTGCTTCCTCTCCCTTCTCTCCCCCCCCCCCCAGATATATGAGTGTGTGTGTGTATGTGCATGGCTGTATATATATAGTTGTAAATTTATTGCCATCAGTAACCTAACATGCTTCATGTGTTTTTATTTTCAATTACATAAATAGAAATAAAAAATAATACAAGCATTATGAAACATTATGCATTGAACTAAAATTTGCTTACTCACCCCAAGTACATGAAAGCCAATATACTTCAAAGTTCAAAAAGCAACAACAAAAAAGGAAAATAAAGTACTTGATTAATTGCTTTTAAAGCCAAAGGGTCAATTGTTATATTCTGACTGCATATGCATAAGAAACAGCAGGGCTTCCTTAAACTCATTCTTTTATAAAGTAGAAAGACTAAAATTGAAATAATGGTGGGAGAGAGGGAAATCAAAGAGGAAGGTGAGAAGGAAAGAGCAAAAAAATCCTAAGCTGATGATTTATTTCATTAGAAGCAGGAAAATTCTACTATGCCTCAAAAATTACTTATTATGTTTTATATATACAGCCTATATACATCTTGCTTGTACTTACAAATTTATCATTGTTCACCTGAAAATCTGATTGATCTACTCACCATATAGGCTGTTATATATACATGTATGTCTGTGTGTTTAAATAACTTCCAAATCTTCTCTTGATTAAACAAATTGAATGCCCATCACAAAATTGTGATTCTTTTCCTTTAGTTAATCTTTTGAATCTATGTTGAATCCCTTCCAATAATTTTATTACTGCAACTACTCCTTTTTTTAAGAGAACACTGAAAATTATAGTAGTGTGGAATGCAACTGGAATGCAGCTGAAGGTAAATTGCTAGAAATCAAGCATTGTTTTCTAGTGTCAACTAGACAATTCAAGCAGTTTCACTTTTTCCTTTTCTTTTTTTGTGCATTAAAGCATTGTTTAACCTTTCTGATCTCAACATTAAAGCAGAGACTTAGTAAACATAAGCAGATTAGGCACTATGATCGTCAAGTTTTTTCAGGGTAGAATGGGTATGGTCATTTGTTTTGTGGCACAGTACATTTTTGAGGAATTTCACTTAGAAATCACTTTCTAACAGGGGAGCCTAGGACGTTGATGTTTATGTTCTCTCTTGGTTTGACATTATTTTCAATATGGTGTTGTTTTGTTTTGTTTTGTTTTATTTATTTTATTTTTAATACAGACTCTGTTACTGAGGATGTACCTTCTGTGTATGAAGAGTAGATACTGTGTGGACTTTATTGAACTAAGTGTCTTTTAAATATTTATAGTGATAGTATTACTGGAAGTAATGCCAGTATAGAAACTGTTATATCTGGTAAACAATGGCAAAGCCCTGATATTTGTGACTCTCTTTCCCCGACCACCCCCCCCCCCCAAAAAAAAAAAATATAAATATATACATATATCTAAAATAAAACAAAGTAATATTTTTATTTATTTTATTAAACAGGAATGCTTTGAAAAACTAACACAACTATTTAAGCAATTTGGTCTGAAGACCCTGAACGTAGACAGGGTCCAAAATTTATATCACTCATCGTTGTCAAAATTCTGCTTTTTTTTTTTTCCAAAAGAAAAGGTCTGTAAATCTCATGGGAAGAATAACCAGTAAATAAAGGGTACTCAGAAAGCCCACAGGCAGTTCAAAAATTGCTTAACATTGCTTATGCAAACATAAATCGAGTTGAACTCAATAAATAAATTTAAATAAAATATCAAAAGTTACTTGATAAAAAAAAAGCAACAACAAAAAAAAACAACAAAAAGATAGACATATGGGTACAAATTGCAGTAAGAATAGATCTGACCCAGAATAAAATTAATATTTTGCTGTACTGTTTATTGAGAATAGATCAAAAGCAAAAAGTATATATATATATAAATTTAATAAAAAATAGACTAAATTTGCAGGACAAAAAAATGATCTCAGGGGTATTAGAGTTGAAACCTACCTGTAAAATGAACAGTTTTTAAGATTCCTATATTATCTTCATCTCCGAACATTGAAACAACTTGTGTATGACAACCAATCCAGTGACAACAGTTTTTAAATGATAAAAATGTGTAAGTTTATGGTGATACTATTTAATTGGAATAAGTATCAAATATTGTACCTATGTGAAGATGAGGAGTAAAAATTATGGTGACTACTTAACCTAGATATCATACAATGCTAATGTTAAAATAAATAGCAATTAAAGATATATATATATATACACATATACATAAGAAATAGTTTTATATATGTTTTCAAAAGACATGTTCTTAGTGAAGAACATGTTCTTCTTTTAAAAGGCATGTTATTAGTGAAGCTGAAGAATATGAGATTTAGAATCATTGTGTAACTAGCTAAAGGAGAGCTAGCAACAAAACTGTTCTGAAGGGGTACTACAAGACTTGATTTTTATTTTTTATTTTATTTTTATGTAGTTCCTCAAGAATTTGTCTTTGCTCACTTTCAGGTGACTGGTTTTGGTGACTGACTTTTAGTAACTAGCTCTGAAAAGGTGTCTACTAGTGAAATATTCTAATTATATGGTTATGTGAAATACTATTAATGCAGAAGATTAAAATAGCTTATGGAAAGATTTGGATGACCTTGAAAGGTTGAGTAACAGAATGATATTAAAGGGTGTAACTTCATGTAAAGTGTAATTTGTATCTCTTAAAAGCCTACATGTAAGGTATGCCATCACTTTTATGTAGTTATGGTCTCTCATGCATGGTATGAAGATGAATTTTGAGTAGAAGGTGATCAGAAAGATGTTGCTAAACCTGCCTGTGAATTGAGGAGCCTGTTGTATGAAAAGTGATTGAAAGACTTGGTGAATGAGGTGATATCTTTGGAAAGGTATCAGTTTTGTGTGTTCTACCAGAGACTAATGCAGAATCAAAAGAAGAAAAAGCTCAAGTAAAAACCTAGTAAATCCAGAGGATTAAAAAAAAAAAAAAAAAAAAAGTTTTTTAATTTTTTTTCTGGGTAGAAAATAAGTAGATTTAGAGTTATTTTAGGACAACCTAGGAGAAAAGGCAGACTTCAGTTACTTTTAGGGTAGATCTTGCTCAGTTTCTGAAAGTATTTTTTGAAAAACTAGATGCCAAATTATATTAGTAGCACATGAAGTTCCTTCTAGTTCATTTTGTCTATAAAATGTTTAATCATTAGATGTATGTACATATTATACTTCAAAGAGTTGCATCACAGTTATGACATGAAATCAGGGCTATTGGTCATGTAATCTGATGGAAAACAGAGAAGTGATAACTTTTGTTTACAGTGAATCAGTATTGATTAACATTTTTTGTATTATCCATTTTGAATCTTTTAGTTTCTGAACCCTGCATCAAACATTCCAGTATTTTCAGTAATGTTCCATTATTCCTGGGATCAAAACTAGGTTGTGGATGTGTAATTACATGTCCTGCTTGCCTTTTTGAAGTATTGACCCATTAGCTTTCTTCCAATCCTCTGGAGCTTTCCTAGTGTTCCAAAACTTATTGAAAAATCAATGTCAATTGTCTAGAGAGCTCTCCAGCTAACTATTTTAAAATTATTGAATGCAAGACTGATTTTAAAAAGTCTAGATTTAGTAGTTGCTGCTTAATCACCTCCAGAGTTACTTTGGGAAGGGATGTATTTCATCTTCATCATATGATATTACTATACCATCTTGACTTTTCCTAAATACAAAGAAAGATCACAAGTATATTTCTGCTTCTTCTGCATTACTATTGACATAAATAGATTGTTTTCTTATATTAATAGACAAATATTAATTCTAAGATTTCTTTTGCAGTTCCTATTTTATTGTGGAGAGATGCCGGTTTCTGATTTATACTCATTGTATCACATTCTCTTATTGAACCTTAGTAACTAAAGTGCTTATTTAAGCATGATTTTTCCATAAATTTAGTACCTGATCTACATTTAGACTTTAGAAATAATAATTTAAAAATAAAAGATGAAAACATAGACAACAGACAAACACAAAAAAAAGCAATTGCAGAACATCATCTCTTTACTGCAGTGTCATTGTTTTAATCTACTAAAGAAAAAAAAAAATTTCTTACATATGTTTTGGTTTTGTGTTCAGGAAATAATATCTTTGTAACCCTAGTTATAAGGAAATATTCCTTCCCTTTGTGTTTTAGTCAGCATTTTTCAGCCTTCTTTCCTGTTACTAAGGAAGATTTCCTTTTCTTCTTCCCCAGCAGATCTCCCAGAGCGGGCAAGTAGTCACTATTCAGAAAATCATATGGGCACCTTAATTCTTTATGATAATTTTAATGCCAGCTGCTTTTCTGAGACACCTGCTACAGCAGAATTATTAATATTTAGAAGTATCTTACTCACAGAGTCTTAAGGGAATGTTCTTATACTTTTCTTTTCACAGGAAGTCTATGAAAGATTAATTTGAACAAGTCTTCATTATTAATGTGTATTTAGAAGCTGATTCATCTCATCCTAAAGCAAACATTTTAAATAGGTCAGATGACTCATGCCTGGAAATTGTCCGTTTCTTTCTACTGCCTCTGAGTGTAGCCTCAGGTGGAGACTTACATAGCTAAAATAGTGACTTACTGCAGTGGCTTGTAAGTACTGTGAAGCTGTGGGAGTAGGGTTACGTTCAACCACAAGGTGAACTACAGTTAAATACTCATTGACACTCAATGAGTAGAATTCAGTTTTACAAAATAAACTGTAACAAAACAATATGTTGTGTATGTTCACTTAAATTTACCACAGAATAAACTGAACAGTTCACAAACTATGCCTGAGTTCAACAATGTCAAGTGTAAGAAAATAACTCTGAATTAATTATTGATTTAGGTTTGTAATTTAGTTAGCTTGGCCATGAATAGTCCATGTTTCTTTTTAATTATTTATTAATTATTGTACTCGCCCCACTCCCATCCCATTTGAAAATTTTTGTTATAGTAGTAAGATTATATTTAACGTGGGTTATACTTACATTATCTCATACTCTTCATATGTTGATAAATAATAATTTCTTATCCCACTGGGGAAGAGTGAGAGACAGGCTGCATGGGGCTTTGCTGGGTTAAACCACAAAATGTTTAATGTAAACTTTACAAGTAGCATCATTATCTAGTTAACATTTACATTTTAACTAATTCCTACTTAACTTCAGAAAAAGGTTCATTTTTATGACATAATTCATTTATAACTATTGTATTTTACTCTAGATTTGATGCCCAAAATGAAGGTTATATTTATACCATTTTATGCTTTGTTAGAACATCAGTAGTTAATTTTGATTTTTCAGATTAGAGAGATGTTAGGTTAACACTTCTTCACATTGCTGTGTATTTCTTAAATAAATAAATAAAATGTTTCAATTATTAAAACTCTGAATTACTGGAGAAAAATAAAAACTTTCTTGTAGTATTCTTGCTAGCATTTTTTTTTCCTTAATTATAAAGTCAGTCTCCAATCCTTGAAAACTAAAAATCTAATACATATTAAAACAATTATGTTGTGAAAGCTTCTAAACAAAATGTTGTCAAATGTATCACCTTTTTTTCCAGAATAAAAATGTTTTAAAGATGTATATGGTTATCCAACACTGTAGTTATATTATTGCTATTTTATTGGAATCACCATTTAATTTCCTTTTCAGTAATTTCTACCTTAATAACAACATTAAATTCACAGTAATTGTACATGTAGTGTCAAAATACTTTGTATCAGAAGAATTTCTACTAACCACTGTTACACTAAACTGGTACAAAAATGCCATTCATTCTTTAACTTAAATTTGCTTGCATTGCATAAATTAATAAACAAGGCTTCATGGTGCTTTATTAGAAAATTAATAAAAACAAAATGTTTTAAAATTTCAAAATATCTTTGCTATCCTTGTTATCTTTGCACTATCTTTGATACGTCAAACAGTGAACTTCATAATTAACAAAATTCAAGAATATTTCTCATTTCTGTCTAGTATTGTATCTGCTTCAAATAATTGGTCAATAATAAAGTTATGATTTTATAGGTCATTATCAAAAAATATTATATAAGCAAAAACCTTATGACTGTGTTTTATCCTGTGTCAATTTCTTCTCTAAGTGGGTACTAGTATGAATGAATTGACTTGGTGATACTGAAGATTATATTAAAAAGGGAAATTTAAAAACTATATATCTAATTTGGTGTAAACACTTCAAATAATTGAAAATTACACTGATGGTGAACAATTCCAAGTCATGACCTACACTAGCAGAACTGATGTATCAGCATGAAACATTAAAAAATATTTCATTATATCTTGTGATATATTTTGCTTTTAAAATGGGGATTTTTGTGTCCTTTTTATTTTCCCTTTGATATGGAAAAAAGAGGTGGGGAACTTACTGCCAATCTAAGACCCCTTTAATCGGTCTAGAAACCTGACGCCCTGTTTTGATTTTTAAAATATTGGTAGACAATACACCATGTGTAATATCGTGCGTGGAGTACCACGGTGGAGCAGGGTTCCACGCTGCAGCCCGTGGAGGAGACCACGGTGGAGCAGGTGGCCCTGCACCGACGGAGGCTGCCGCCTGTGGAAGACCCCTGCCGGAGCAGATTCCGGGCCGGACCTGTAGCCCGTGGAGAGGAGCCCACGCAGGAGCAGGTGACCCGGCAGGAGCTGCTGCCCGTAGGGGAGCCAGGTTGGAGCAGTTTTCTCCTGAGGGATGGACCCCGTGGTACGGACCCATATCTGGAGCAGTTCTGAAAGAGCTGCTGCCTGTGGGAAGCCCACGCCGGATCAGTTCATCAAGGACTGCATCCCGTGGGTGGGACCCCACAGCACAGGGGACGAGAGTGATCGAGAAGGAGCGGCAGAGAAGAAGTGCTGTAGACTGACCATAACCCCCATTCCCCCGTTCCCCTGCGCCGCTCGGGGGGAGGAGATGGAAGAGGGTGGATGGGGGGAAGGTGCTTTTGGTTTTTTTTTCCTTTGTTTTCTCACTTCTCTCGCTTGTTAGTTGTAGGCAATAAATCTTACTATCTCCTTATGCCGAGTCTGTTTTGCCCGTTACAATAATTATTGCGTGATTTTCTCGTCCTTATCTCAATCCTTGAGCCCTTTTCACATATTTTCTCCCCATTCCTCTTTGAGGAGGGGGAGTGAGAGAGCGGCTGTGGTGGAGCTCGGCTGCCCACTCGAGCGGAACCACGACAATGATGTACATCATGTGTAATATATTCATTGTGATCACTGTTTTGAGTAACTGTAATATTTTAAACTTATACCATTTTTGATCACTACTCACATCCATCCCATTGTTCTTTGCTGAACATTGATTTGATTCTCTTTTGTACACTTTCACCTATAATTGTGATTTCTCTTGTTTAGCTTGGTTGTTTACTGTTTACGTATACTCATCTTATTTCACCATCAAAACTAAAGTAACATTGGTGTTGTGTGTTGTTTTTTGTTTGTTTGTTTGTTTATATTTGACTGTGAATTCCAGATCTCATCTCAATACTGCTGTCTCTTTTAATGCACAGTGTCACATGGCTTTCTATATCAGTATGTTTTATTCAGGTGGAACAACCAATATTTATTTCATACAGATAAATGTTGTTTTAGTTCCAATAGGATGTTATTTTTACCATTGTTTTTCCAGGTCACAGCTAATATTCCCTTGCTGGTCATAATGCTATTAATTATAAATCTATCTAGAAAAAAAGTTTCTCATGCTCCCTTCAAAACTGCTTTGTTTGGTCTTCCCATCTAAAGCACAGAAGTTTGTTGAGTTGTGTACACAAATAATGTGTGATCAGTTTAATCTGAATAAACAGAAAGAGGTTAACTATTCACCAATATCAAATAGTAGGGCAGATTATAATCACAGGATATTCACAGAAGCCAAAATAAACAGCTCTGTCTCCTCAGATCTCACCAAAGCTCAGATGTGACTAGCAAGATAATGAATAAACAACAACACCCAATTTATTCACTATCAAAGTACTCCAACTGTAGGATATATTGCAATTCTTTGAATATCATTGTTCAGCACTCTTTCTGATATTTTTTTGTTGAACATTATGACACTGTTCACTAGATTTACTAGTTTTAGCTACAATCCTTTCATTCATTACTTGAATTAGCTGGAAAAAGTACATATGACAAAAATAACATATGACCATGCCCTCATCATTTTTGCTCTAGATTCAGACCTAAGGGATTTTTGGTTTGTTTGTTTGTTTGTTTTGTTTTGTTTTGTTTTTGTTTTCCTCAACTAAATACATCAGAAATAAAAATACACCACTTACAACCTACTCTATTTGATTCAAAACATCAGGGTTCAACTCACATATATACCATGCACGTTCCATGGATAACTAGAATGTTTTCTTCTACAACAACCATTTAAACAAAGCAGACAAACAAATATTCCTAACTAAATTTTATCAAAACATATAAATGTCAGAGAATAGGTGTAGTTGCAGTGAACTGGATTTTTTTACTTAGAACAAATTAATTGAAAACATTCAGAATGAAAGCTGATATTCACATCTGTGATTTATATATTTTAGTGAAAACAGACTGTGGTCTGTCAGTAGAGAACAAGGTATTAGAAGTAGTCTACAGAGAACTGGAAAGACTCACTATTACTACCAACAATATAAGTTTAAGACATTGCCAAATTTTTAAACCCAACAAATTGATTTAGTACTGAATTTTATAAAGAAATAGATTTGACCGTTCACTATTTAATTGTCCAGGTCACTCTTGTAATCACTGAGAATCAAATTATACATGAACTTTCATTTTCTCTGTGTTTATTGAAAAAAAAAAAAAAAAGTGAAATTTATTTAGAATTAAAATTTTAAATGGTTTTATATTCATCTATTTTGTTGTCATCATTTTGTCATCATCCTAAAATTGGAATTGACAGGTACAACTAAAGTTAAAAAAAAAAAAAAAGGAATAAAAAAATCCAAGTAAGGAGCAGTAAGGAGCAGTAAAATCCAAGTAAGGACAGATAAAGGAAAATGTTTTGTGGAATAAAATAAAAATGTTTTTAAAAAAAAAGAAAAGTTACAGCAACAAAATAGAGTGGAACAGAGTAGAAACAGAGTAGAAAGTCATCTGGGAAATGAATGTTGTTGTCAAGCTTCAAGGACATGCTCGAAAAGATGGAAAGTTGAAAACAAAAATCAGCCATTCCACTATAGCAAACCAAGCTGAACATTCCACTTGGTTGGTTTAATAAAGGCCTGTTGCAGCCAAATTAACTGAAAGATCTAGAACCAGAAAACATAAATAAAGAGACTTGTCATCCTCTATTTATTACTTTTGTCTCCTGATCCTTGAGAAGGGTCCAGATTAAAGTCTGTTGAAATCTTTCCTTTCCTGTCAGGCTCATTACTTGGTCTCTCATTCTGCAATCTCCATAAATTCTTAGACTGGGGGCTTACATGCATCTTACACTAAATCAGGATAAACATTAGGCATACACATTCTAACATATTAAATATAGACATGTTCTAACAAAGCTATCTATCTCCTTAATAGTGTCTTTAAAAGCAGAGGCTGAAGATGTTATACTGGGGATCAGTTTATTTGACAGAAGACATTTGTAAGAGTAAGACTTGACAGTAAAGAGTGAATGTTCATGGGTAGTCTACAAAAATTTTCTAGGGCTTTCCTTTAAGCAGCATTACTTGAAAATCAATGTTGCTTATTCACACTATAGTGATTGGATAATATTAGGTTGTTCCTGAAGTGGGATACAGGTTAAGTACTAATCAAGAAATACAAGAAATAGTACAAATACAAGAAATAGTACAAATAATACAATAATACAAAAAATATTTTTTAGTTATCAAAGTAAAAATCCTCTAAATGTTTCTAAAGAATTGTTATTATATTGTCATCCTTTTTATTAATTACAAAATAAATAAATAAAAATGGGAATCGTTTTTCTCAGCAGAATTCATGGTAGAACACTAAATTCTATTCTATTCTATTCTATTCTATTCTATTCTATTCTATTCTATTCTATTTTCTATTCTATTCTATTCTATTCTATTCTATTCTATTCTATTCTATTCTATTCTATTCTATTCTATTCTATTTTGTTTTTAGGTAGAACATTAAATTCTACTCTAAATTCTAAATAAGTACAATATATACAATCATAACTGACCATGTCTCCAGTTGATAATTTATTTTTTTTTGCAATATTTTGCCTCCCGTGCCAAAGACTTTTGGTAGTATAACTAATTAATATTAATAATATTATTATATTATATTTCAATATTAATTAATATTATATAATATTTTAATATTATTAAAATATTAATATTATTATTATTAAATCTAATAATAAGTTAATCTTTTAGCTGCTGTGAATTATATATTTTTTTTTTTACTTTGCAGAAAGGAAAAGAGAAGGAAAATACTTCCATATAAAAATAACTATAAAGTAAGAATTTGAAGAGCAAATATTTCTTTCAATTTTTATTTTTGGTATTTTTAAATGCTAGTCTAGAAATTAAAAATACAACAGTTGTTTATAAAAAGGAAAATAGAAATAACACCATGAAAAATCAAAGAATATCTCAGTTTTATAAGAATACAGTAAAAAACAAACAAATAAACAAACCTCCAAGCAAACTTCTATTGAAATTCAACTCTATGTTCCTTGGGAAAAAAATCTATGTTCCTAGTGTACAACTATATTCTCTTACTTTTTTAATATCTTTGGATGCCTTGAGCATGCGGTACAAAAAATTAATATTGTAACACATCTGAATAAGTCAGATTTTGTGTACATTTGGAGGGAAAATACATGCAAAAGTTTAAAAACTAGTGAGCTTTTTTGTTGTTGTTGTTGTTGTTTTATGTTATTTGAGGAAGGATAGTTTTTTATTTGTTTCCATAGTAAACTAATTCCATAGTAAACTAATTAGTTGTATGGCTGACTCTTCAGACTACATGTTTGCAAATGAGTTGCAAGAAGAGATTAATAATCCCTGTACGTATTTATTTATTGTGAGTGAAGTTACATGTTTTCAGATCATACAGGGAGCATGTATTTATTTTTCAATATATTTATAAACATATTATACAGTATAAATTAGAGCTATTGTGTCTGTGGTAAGTCTTCCTGGGATGGAGTTAACTTTCTTCAAAGATATTTATATTGTGATATGCTTTGATATGCTTTACGTTTGAGGCTAAAGATTCCACACACAGATGCTTTAAATTCTGCTGAACAGTGCTTGCAGTGTCATGACTTTCCTCTCCTCCAAGCCAGAAGGCTGGGAGTGGACAAGAAGTTTGGAGTGGGCACAGCCAGTACAGCTGACTTAAACTGATCAAAGAGATACTCCATAACATATAATAAACCAACAATTTCACCCCAAATGAGAGGGGAGTGAATGAGAGGCTGTGTAGGTGTTTGGCTTCTGTCTGGGGTCAACCCTCCATAGTGTTTAACAAGTACTGTTATCTTATACACATGATATAGATGTGTTTGAAGAAACCTCTATGTACACTAGGGCTGTTTCTTGCGCAAAATTTTCAGAACAGCTTCCTATGTATAACTCATATTCCCAAAATAAACATCAAAGCAAGTAATTCTTATTCCACAGCATATCATTTATGAGAAGTATGAGTAGCTGAAAAGCTGTACAGAGGAAAAGGATCTGGTGGTGCTGGTTGATGCTCACCTGAACATGAGCCAGCAGTGTGCCCAGGTGGCCAAGAAGGCCAACTGCATCATGGCTTGTATCAGGAATTCTGTAGCCAGCAGGACCAGGGAGGTGATTGTCCCCCTGTACTCAGCTCTGGCGAGGCCTCACTCAGAGTCCTGTGTTCAGTTGTGGGTCCCTCACTACAAGAAGGACATCAAGGCCCTGGAATGTGTCCGGAGAAGGGCTATGAAGCTGGTGAGGGGTCTGAAACACAAGTCCTATAAGGAGCAGCTGAGGGAACTGGGGTTGTTGAGTCTGGAGAAGAGGAGGCTCAGACATTATTGCTCTCTACAACTACCTGAAAGAAAATGGGGAGCTGGGAGTTGGCCTCTTCTCACAGATAACTAGTGATAGGACAAGAGGGAATGGCCTCATGTTGTTCCAGGGGAGGTTTCAGTTGTGAGTTAGTAGACATTTCTTCTCAGAGTAGTCAGGCATTGGAATGGGTTGCCCAGGGAGGTAGTGGTGTCATTGTCCCTTGGGGTGTTTAAGGAAAGTTTCGATGTGGTACTTAGGAACATGGTTTAGTGTGTGATATTGGTGACAGGGGGATGGTTGGACCAGATGATCTTGGAGGTCTTTTCCAACCTCAATGATTCTATGATTCTATGATTATCATGTGAAAGTGCAAAAATTACACAAAACAGCTTATATTGTCACATGAGAATATAAATGAAGTAGATGCAAAGTTTAATATATGGAATAGTGTTTATGTGATTTTATGGAGTTACAGTTTCAAATTTGTGATCTTGGGTCAATCAAGTAGTTGGTGTTTACTCAGGTAAATGACATTTTCTCATCCATGTATTGAAGATTACAACATACCTCAGGAGGGTATCAGGTTATATAAGTTCAAAGTGATTACTAATATTTTACTAAATCTGTAGGATAGTTCCCTGTTTAGTGCTTTCCAGGGAATCAGTTTTCTACTCTACCCTCAATTAACCAATGCACTTAAGCACATGATCTATTTTAAGTTTCACTGACTTAAATTATATCAGATGCTTAATTATCCTGGCTGACTAGAATGTGGCAACGCATACACTGAAAGAGTTTGATATCTCTACATGAGTGTTGGGTAATTGCTACTCCCTCCTGACAAAGGTACTTCAATTGAAAATATAAGTTGATGTTCCAGTTTCTTTTGACAAAGTTTTAAGACTGAATTTGATTTGAATGCATTCTAAATAATTACCGGTGTTATTCCTCAGTCTTGTAATTTTTCACTCTTCTTCCAGAAACAATTTCACATTTAAAATTAAAAATATGGAATTTTTCTGAGGACTACTATCCATATTCTAAGTAAAACTAATCAAAAATCAACACGTCTTTATCTAAAGACACCTTCCAGTGTCTTTACTGTGGCAATTAGTTTTGTAAAAAAATAGATTCTACTGTGTTTGAAAATACATAACTTTCTAGAATTTTCATAAATGGATTGTATTAATTAGAGTGTACATGCTGCTAACTACCTGTTGATGCATTTCCACAAAAAAACACAATTTCTTTTAAACTTGCCTTCATGCCATTTCCTCTTCTCCTATTTGTGGAATAGCTCTGTGTTAATTGCTTTGTTTTATGTTTGCCTGTGTATTTTTCACCTTAATCTCATTCTTATGCTTCAATACAAACCTGCTCAAACTCATCTTCCCCTGTTTCCTTCTGTCATGTCTCACTGTTTTGTCACTCTATTTATTCCAGCTGTTTCATGACCAGTTATGGAGACCTTTTCATGTAACCGCACAGATCCATCCACTGAGTCTTCACTGAGTCTTTTTTTTTTTTTTTTTTTTTTTCACTGTCTGCCAAAGAAAACATCAGATATCTAACAGAAAGAATTAGATGGACTGCCATATGGAGGAGTAGCAGGTCAAGAATGCTGAACTCAGTCTAATCTCTGGACTTTCCTGTTTCTCTCCTTAATGTGTATTTGGTATCTGACTAGGTATATATCTGACTTGGAAGTCCCCAAATTGGTCTGTTTTTTCCATGTGTGGAATGTTTTTAATCATACTGCATCCATCTCTGCCTCTCTAATTACATGTCAGTTCAGGTTTTAGTTTTCTTAAAAATAAATAAATAAATAAATAAATAGCTGTACTGACACATTCTGAAGCTTGTGAATTCTAAAGAAAGAAACACAGAAGATAAATTGAGCTGGATATGGCAAATTTTCAAAGTGACAGGAGGCATGTCTTACACATCCCATTAATTTGTAATACATATAAACATAATTTTTACTGTTTTGGTAATGGGCAGGGTGACTCAAACCCAAAAGCTAAATAATTTGTAAATAAATAAAAAATTATAATGATAATAATAAAATAAAATAAAATAAACAACAACACACACACACATAACCCTGCTAGCTAATAGCTCTGTGCTGTGTTTACTTATCTTCCTTATCTATATCACCCCAGCTCTGGGGACCCCAGCATAGGAAAGACACGGACCTTCTAGAGAGGGTCCAGAAAAAAGGCCATGAGGATGATCAGAGGGCTAGAGCTCCTATGTATACAGGCTTAGAGATTTGGGTTGTTCAGTTTAGAGAAGAAAAGGGGAAACCTTATATCAGTACAAATACGTACATAACATACAGTATATTATAAACATATTTTATGTGGCATGTAGCTACATTTCATGTTCTAATATCTATCTCATTGCATTTCTAGGTGGCAGGAAATGTTTGGCTTTTAGTAACAAAAAAGAAACAAACAAACAAACAAACAAAATAACAAAGAACAAAGCCATTGGTTTCTTATGGTAGTCATCAGAAAACATCTAACTTGGACCTCAATAAATATTTAGGATGAGATTTTGTTTATTCTGGATGAATAAAACTCCATCCAGATTTTTTTTTTTTTTTTTTGAAAAAAAAAAACTTCATTCTTTCAGTCCAAAATATGTGGAAATATCTTTTAAAAAGTGTGGCCAACTTTTTTTTTTTTTTTTTTTTTCCTTTCTCTTTAGAAAGGTCATCCTTAAATATAGATATCCATCTTTTCAAGGAACATTTTGGTGGATTTAGTTTCTGCAGTATTTATTAGTTAAATCTGGGGCAGATTAAAGACTAATGAGGAGGAACCAGATTGTACAGACTTTTTATATGCCAGTTAGGAGCTGCCAGAGTAATTTATACACATTTTTATTAAAATGTGTTGCAAAACCATCTGGTGTATTGATGTTTTTAGTTTTATAAGGCCACAAAGACCTTCCAGCTTTTACTCTCAGTTATCTCATTTATAAGGCTGTTAGGTAATTCCTCCATACGGACAAAGCTTTCCCTCTTTCCCTCTTGCCCTCTCTCTCCCCCATTCTCCTGTCTCCTTCTCCTTCTCCTTCTCCTTCTCCTTCTCCTTCTCCTTCTCCTTCTCCTTCTCCTTCTCCTTCTCCTTCTCTCTCTCTTTCCCTTTATCTTTCCCTCTTGCCTTTTACTAGATGTAGAGGTTAAAAGATTATTCCAACCAGGTACGTATTCTGTTCTGTTTCATTTTGTATTTAAACAATACTACAAGAAGGCATAGGTTGTAATTTCACTTCTGTTCTTATCTGGCCCTTTATTGTCCCAAACTCTCTATTATTAAATATTCATCTTGTATAAGCAGAACATCTGTGGTTTACGTTTCATATTTGAACATTTCCTGGATATCCAATTCCATTTTATAGTCTATTCAAATATATAATGTCCATATGTGTCAACTGTGTGGTGTTTTCACTCTGATGGTCAAATAAACTCCACCACACCACTCTCTTACTTTCCTCAGTAGAACAGGGAGAGAAAATACAGTGAAAAGGGCTTAAGGATTGAAATAAGGGCAGGGACATCACTTAACAGTTACTGTCATAGGCAAAAGAGACTCAGCATAGGTAGATTAATATAATTATTAACAGACTAGGGTACTAAGAATCTAAAAGCAAACTAAAAGCACTGCCCCCCCTATCCACCCTCTTTTGCCTTCTCCCCAGGTTCCACAGGTGAACAGGGAATGGGGACTGTGGTCAGTACAAAACACTTCATCTCTGCCACTGCTTCATCTTCACTGTCTTTCTCTGCTTCTTCTGGAACTGATACTATACAGGCTTCCCACAGGCTGCAGCTGTTCCATTATGTGTCTATAACGTGGGGTCCAACCTTCAGGAACTGACTGCTCCAACACGGGTCTTCCATGGGCAGAAGCTCCTGCCAGATCATCTGCTTTTGCAGGGACTCTCCATCAGCTGCAGCCTTCTTCAGGACATATGCACCTGTCTCACTATGGGCTCCTCCATGGGCTGCAGTGTGGACGTCTGCTACACTGTGGTACACAATGGGCTGCTGGGGGACATCATGGACCTCTCCACAGGCTATATGGAATCTTCTGCTCTGGCTCCTGGATCATCTCCTGCCCTCCTCCTTCACTGATGTTGGTGTCTGTAGGGTTGTTTCTCACTCCTCTCTCCCAGCTGCTGTTGTGTAGCAGATTTTTCCCTTTCTTAAATCTGCTCTTAACTTTAAACCACACAACCAGCATTGATCATTGTCCCTTTTGGAGCCAACAGAAAATGGCTCTTATTTGATATGCGGCAGTTTCTGAGCTCTTCTCTCAGAGGCCTGCAGTCCCCCTACCACCATAACCTTGCTACGTGAGCCCAGTACAATCTAATCCTCAAAAAATCAGTTTTTACATCAATACTATAACCATCTTTTAAAATGTCACATGAATGGGTATAATATCAGAAAAAAATATCCCAGGGTGGGGGTTGGGAAGGAAGGAGGAGAGAGAGAAACTTGTTACAGGCTGGTTTGAATTAAAAAAAAAAAAAAAAAAAAAAAAAAGAGAAAAAAAAAACAAAGAAAAAAAAATAAAGAAAAAGCTTTCCATCAGTACTTTAAAATCCAGTCAAAACTGGATCTGTGATCTGCAGTCATTCTCAGGCATTATATTCAATTCCTCAAAGCAATTGCTCAGTTATCTCGGAACAAAATGTGCAGATCTTTACTCCATCTACACACCAAGTGACCCAAGGCTGCAAATTCAACAGTGATGGCCTTTATACTAATCTTTGGACTTCGTATTGGCAGATTATCATTAGGGAATTTATCCCACAAAATGTCTATGGCAGAACATAGAACTGATACCAGTTTCCCAAATTCCAGACTAGTTTGTCTGTCTCTGTAACATTCCTCTTCTCTCCTGTTCACTAACGAAGTGCTTATTTTAAGCAGGGATATTTACTCTTAACATGGATTTAGGAAGTGCAGATGTTATTCAGAGGTTATTTGCACCATGATTAATTTACCTATTTTAGTTCCTAATCTGTTTATTATGTAATCCAAAGTAAATTTGTCATTTTTAAGGCATAGCATAACATAAACAGGCTGTTGAAAACATTTCTGACTCAAAAAAGTGGTCAAACTTTGTCAGTGATACCCGTTTGCTGTATACTGTTTTTTCAATAATGAATGAAAATATTCATACTTTGAAATACTTACTGAAACTGTAAGTATTCTTACAGGCTTGAAGCAAATTATAGATTCCTGCCTGCATATGCAGTAACTTCAAAATTTAAAATCTGTAATAAAATATTTGCTGTCCATTTGAATACTTTTAGCTTCTTCTCTGATAATTTACTTATAGACAAAATTAAAAATACCTTTCTGTAATAAATTCCCTGTAAGTACTTACTAACAGAGAGTACTTTCCTCTTTCAGAAAGCTAATTTGCCAACAGTGTCCAAGGAAACTTTCATGCTCCCATGAATTTTTCAATATGAAATCACTGTGATTGTATTTGATTGGAACTCTCAATTTTTTTAGGGCTGTATTTAAATGTAATTTTTTAAAGATGGCAGATGTTTTAAGATACAAAATGCAAGATGTTTTTTTCTTTTAAGACGTCAGACAATTTTTATTATTTTTTTAATCTCCTCAATTTCTTTTTTTTTTTTTTTGAAATGTTTCTACAGTATTCTAATAATAAAATTCCACCTTTTCCCCAGACCTTATAAATGATGAGTATACAAGCATGAAAATGAGTTTGAAGTCAGACATCACAGTTTTTGATTAATCCCTTGTTCAGTGCCTTAGTCTTGACTGATGCTGATGTTTTCTTCCCTTTTAGGAATCTGGTATATGCTGTCACATTCACTCACAATTAATACATGTCTGTTACAGACCAATGGCTTTAACAATTGCAAACCTTCAAATATTTCTTCAGCTTCTCCTAAACAGGTGTTGCTATGGTTTCCAGTCTGTCAGGAAATAATAGGACAGTGTCCTCTTGACAACTGTGTTGATGAGTATTAGTGCTTTGTTTTATAGTTTTAATAAATACTCTCTTTGCTAAAAACTAAGAGAAAATTGATCATTCCATTAAAATTACATGATTGCATATAACTTGCTCATAGTTCTGTAGACAATTTTTCAGCTCTATGCCACTTTACTTTTTCAATTTTTAAACCAGTGAGCAGGCTTTCATGGATATGAAATATATCCTTACAGGATATATTTTTGCTATACACTGATTAAAGTATCCAATCATCTAGTTAATTTTTAAATGTAAACAATAAATGAACAGGATAATTCAAGAGAAACATCACAACATTACTTCAGGACCAAAATTCTAAATTGACATGAATGGAAATCTTTCTCCTTCCTGGGCTGATGCTAGCATTTCAGCAAATCAAGTGCTAGTAGAAAGAAAGAGAATATTTTTTAGTGAACAGTCCTTCTAAACACATACATATGAGTACAGATGTTACTTTGATTAGAAAATGCACATTAATTTAAATGAGGTACATTGTACAAAAACTGAACAGTCAGAGCTTAAATCTGCAGCATTACTCACATACCTTTAAATTATTTGATATAAACTTTAAAACAAATTTTAATTCACTGTCATAATTATTCACTGTCATAATTATTCAGACATATCATATACTTATTTTTTGCTCATCTGATAATTAATTTAAAATGTCTTTTTGGCTTTTCAGTCACATGTAACTTTTCAGAATTTATTTTTCTTTATATATATATATCATTAATTCCTCTTAGCACTACAATAACTATTTTATTGAGTATTTTCAGAGAGTTTTAGGTAAAAATTTAATTCTGATGTCTAGAGGAAAATATTTAAGAACAAAATGATGTTTATGCATTGACTAAAATAGTCTTATTGATATGTTTAAAACTTATACCTGCTATTAAATTGTCTTTTCAGAACCATAATGATTTATAACTGAAGATAAGGAAAATGTCATATAATACTAAAACTAAATGGTCAAAAATTGAACATAAAAAGTAAAGCAGTAAAAGATCTCGTACATTGAAAAATATATGTAATCAGAATAATGCTCATTTAAAAGCCACTTTTTTTTTTCTTATTAGAAACATAAAGCAAAATTTAAGTAGACATTAAGTCCAACATCAAGCTTTTTTTTTTTTTTCTTTTTTTTTTTTTTCCAATTTCCCTTTGGAGCTGTCAAAATTCACTATGTACTTTATTTTGACCTGAAATTTATTAAAAATAAATAAATAAGTCCTGCATTTAGTCTGAACAGCTGATAATTTCATTTCCTCTGCAATTAATAAAAGATAAAGACTGATTAAGAGCAGGAGGAGAGTGGAGAAAAAGAAAGGTGGAGGATGAACTGAAAAATTAAAACCAAAACAACAACAAAAAAATGAGTGCTTAAAGTCAGCCTAAATTTTATTCAAATACAGAATTTTGAGTGTGCATCTGTCTCTCTATAGGTTAGTAAGCTGTTTCTTAGAAGCTTGATCAGTTATTTCAATAATTATCTGTGGATTTAAGATATATATCTTAAGGAACAAAGGTTGAAGAGCTTAAATTTAAATTTAAAAATATATAAAGATGTAATCTGCCCCATTGTTACAGTCAAGAAAAAATATTTTGGCCATGTATATAAATGGTAGTAAAATAATTTCAGCAAGGATATACTAATTCAAGCAAATATTAATTTGAAGAGCTTAATGCACCAGATATTTGGAAAGAGATATATTTAAAATATAAAAAAGATACGGGAACAATATAAAAGACCAAAAGTCCCAGTTACAATTGTCATTTGAAAGTTATCACAACTAACCTTTATTTTGATCTATCCCTGTATTTCTTCTAGAATATTGGCTGAAACCAGAAGTAAAGACAAGGCCCTATATCATTGTTTTCACTATTCTGACAATTTATTTTTACACAGGAAAGAGCAGTAGCTTAAGCCAAAAGTTCATTTTAATGATCATAAGATTTCCTTCTGTTCCAGAAGTTCAATACCAAATCAGAAAGGTCACAGAAAATCTCCATACTGTCCTTTTTCTGGAAATATATTTTTTTTCTTTTAGAAAAAGGATGTTAATGATTCTAAATTACTGGTATACAAAATAAAACAATTCTCTCTGGATTTACATGATTTGAAACTGTTTGAGTACGTACAGAAGGTTTTTAGAACTATGGTATTTACAAATTAGATTGTCTCATTTTGTCAATAGTTGATGAAAAATTAATGCTTCTTTTCTACTGAAAATGTGTACCGTGCCTTGTTGAGCTTTGAATACTCTAATGCAATAAATATTTATCTTGCTTTTGTATTGCAAATATTTTTGTAGGTTTTGGGGTAAAATAAAGACTCATAAAGTTCTTAAGATAGCTGTTAATAAGGGAAATCTTACTCTTTTATGGCTTATTATATAGATATATATGTATTATTTTTTTATGAGAACCTGCAGAAACTATTCCATCTATACTATCTGTTAGTATAACAGAGCATACAGTTATGACAAAAGGCTTATATCTGTAAGATTTCAAATACTGCATATCCCAGGTTTGTTAAGGCAACATGTTTCACGTATCTTGAAGACTAAAGGAGGATGACCATACATCATCACCATTATGACCATACATCATCACCATAAATGACCTGTACCATATCATTTATTTCTGGTTGCTGGAATGACATCTTACCTGTATGTCCTTCATATCTTTTATGCTGAAGACAGGAGAAATATAATAGTGACATAGACAATAACATTCAAACAGGGTATAATGAATTTTAAATGTTATTTCTGAATGATTATAGATTTTCTGTTCTACACCAAGAATCAAAAGTGACAATTGACTTCCTTCTTTGTAAGATTATTTTTTCTCAGCATTGTATTGTAGTGGGTTTACCTGGCAAGATTTTGGTAACGGGGGGCCATAGGGGCAGCTTCTGTGAGAAGAATCCTGATGCTGCCCCATGTCAGATAAGGGCCCCACCTCTGGCCAGCACTGGGCCAATAAGCAGTGTTGTTTGCGCCTCTGTGAGAGCGTATTTAAGGAAAAAAAAAAACACAAACAAACAAACAAACAAAAACCTTGCTGCAGAACAGCAACCAAGATCAGTGAAGAAGGAGGAGGGCAAGAGGTGCTCCAGGCATAAGAGCTAAAGTTCCCTTGTGGCCTGTGGTGAGGACCATGGTGAAACAGGCTGACCCCCTGCAGCCCATGGTGTAATACAGTGGAATAGGTTTTCACACTGCAGCCCTTGGAGGAGACCACGGTGGAGAAGGTGGACCTGCAGGAAGGAGGCTGTGGCCTGTGGAAGACCCCTGCCGGAGCAGATTCTGGGCCAGACCTGCAGCCCTTGGAGAGGAGACCACGCAGGAGCAAGGAATCTGGTAGGAGCTGCTGCCTGTGGGGGACCCAGGCTGGAGCAGTGCGCTCCTGATGAATGGACCCTGTGGTACGGAGCCATATTTGTAGAAGTTCTTGAAGAGCTGCTGCCTGTGAGAAGCCCAAGCAGGCTCAGTTTGGGAAGGACTGCATCCCATGGGAGAGCAGTGGAGACAAAGCGATATAGACTGACCACAACCCCCATTCCCCCATTCCCCTGTGCCACTCAGGGGTAGGAGGTCGAAGAGATGGCAGAAGGTATTTGTTGTAGTTTAACCTGGCCGGCAGCTAAACACCACGCAGCCGTTCGCTCACCCTCCCCCTCCCTCTCTGGGACGGGGGAGAGAAATGGAAAGTGAAGCCCGTGAGTTGAGATAAAGACAGTTTAATAAGACAGGAAAATAATCATAACAAAAATAATAATAACAATAATAATAATAATACAATGGTGATAATAGAAAAGTAATAATAATATGTACAAACAAGTGATGCACAATGCAATTGCTCACCACCCGCTGACCGATGCCCAGCCTAACCCCGAGCAGTCCGGCCCCCTCCCCCGGCTAGCCACCCCTATATATTGTTTAGCATGACGTCAGATGGTATGGAATACCCCTTTGGCTAGTTCGGGTCACCTGTCCTGGGTCTGTCCCCTCCCAGCTCTTACTGCACCCCCAGCCTGCCTGTTGGCAGGACAGAGCGAAAGGCTGAGATGTCCTTGGCTTGGTATAAGCACTGCTCTGCAACAATTAAAACATCGGGGTGTTATCAGCACTCTTCTCATCCTAAGCCAAAACACAGCATTCCACCAGCTACTAGGAAGAAAATTAATTCTGTTCTAACTGAAACCAGGTCTCTTTACTGTGTTTCCTACTTCTCTAGCTCATTAGTAATGGGCAATAAATCTAACTGTCTCCCTACTCTGGGTCTGTTTTGCCCATCCTGGTAACAGTTGAGCAATCTCTCTCCATCTTTATCTCAACTCTTGAGCCCTTTGCATCGTAATTTCTCCCACTTCCCCTTTGAGGAGGGGGAGTGAAAGAGTGGTTGAGGTGTAGCTCAGCTGCCCACCTGAGTAAAACCAGCACATGCATTCACTTGTATTTTGGATTGTGACTTTTTTTCAAGAAGCACTTTTTTTTTGTTTGTTTGTTTGTTTTGTACAGAGCCGTGGTCTAAAAATGCCATTACATAAATAATAAATAATATTAGCCATTCTTCCATTAAGTTCCAGTCCAGCATGACACTATTTTCATGCAAAAAGTGTCCTACACCAATTAATTCATAGACAACAATGGCAGAATAATAACAGTACACAATATTATTCAAAGTACATTCAGAATCTCATAATCTTATTTCCGTACTAAAAGGGTTAAATAAATGTAGGATAAGAAGACAACTGCTACACAAGAAAATGAAAATTAAACAGAAGAACAAGCTTTATATTTTTTGAATGATCATTTGAATGTGTTAGTCTTTTGATTAGTAAGATAAATAGCTAGAAGTGCAGAAGTATGGCAAAGATTATTTGATCCTTTTCTAGCATTCAAATTAGATGGTGAGACTGTGAAAATGAGGAGTTTTGGAAGATGTATATGAAGTGCTGAATCTAATCAAATATGCTTCTTTCTTCTGCAGTTTGTAACAAGGTTAGGTTTTTTAATGGTTCTTTTTGGTGGAGTTTCTAAATTGCGGACAGAAAAATAACAGTTTTCACTCATTAAGCTGGAATATTATTCGACTTTTTAAGGTGGACTAAAGTGTTATCAGTTTTGAAAAGAAGCATATCTTTTAACGTCCACTGTGAGTCAGAGAAGCCCTTTTTTATTTTTAAAGATTTAGGTTGTGTCATTTGCAGTATTTCTTGGCTTAGAAGAATATTTCAGTGCAGACTTTGCTTTGCAGGTTTTAATATGCCTTCTATAAAGCTGTTCTTGAATCTTTGCACAACAAATGTAAAATTACTAACTTTTTCTACTTATTCATGGTCTAAGAATCTGAAGTGAGGATGAATATGACCCTTTATCTATTTGTCAGAATGAGGTATTGACTATAAATAAAATTTAATAATAATAAAAAAAAAGATATAATACATATTTTCTTTTGCTCCAGATTCTGGATCATATCTTGACTTCAAATTTCAAATCTCAATACCCTAGTTTTCACTCCTAGGACACTGATGAATACAGATCGTATTTAAGTATCACTGGCTGACCAGCAGAGTGCCCCAGGGATCAAAATTAAATATTGCATATACATGTATATTTGTATTTGACAATATCTCCCTTTGTAATATAAAGCAATGAAGGCTCACTTGAATCACATAAATTGATAATTAACAATTGCCTTTCTGAACTATAATCACTCACAGATAGGTAATATCAAGCCTTTTTTGGATAATATTTAACCCTGACTTTTCTTTTCTTTGTGTATCTATGGGACTTCTTTAACAAAAATAATGCATCTTTCTTTATCATTCATGACATAGAGAATGCAGTTCTACACTAAGCACTATTTTGCTGTTGTGAGTGCTTCACAATTCACTTAATTAATGTTCAGGTTTTACTCTGGGCTTTACTGCATTTCTGACTAAATTTGTCCCCTTGTGTTGTGTTCAGTGACCTTACCTTTACAGTGTGTTGATGTGTAGCCTGTATTCTTCTTGGTACCCATATTTTGACAACCCTGGTGATATTAATTGGTCTCTCAGGAGATTTCTCTAATAAATCTGTCTCACTGGCAGTCAGAAGTACGTATGAACTCTTTGCCTTCCTTATCTTCACTGTTCAGCAGAGCCATACAGAAAAGAGCAATGTGAGGCAACATAGCAAACATAGTAACATCTTTTCTTCCTTTGTGGCCCCCTGCTGGTCTCTTTCCAGGAGATCCCTGTCTTTTTGTACAGGGGAGCCCAGAACTGGACACAGTACTCCAGGTGAGACCTGACCAGGGCAGAGTACAGGGGGAGGATCACCTCTCTTGACCTGCTGGCCACTCTTCTTTTAATGCATGCCAGGATCTCATTGGCCCTCTTGGCCACAGGGGAACAGTGCTGGCTTATGGTCAATCTGTCGTCCACCAGGACCCCCAGGTCCTTCTCCTCAGAGGTCCTCTCCAGCAGGTCATTCCCGAGCCTGTACTGATAATTTGGGTTGTTCCTTCCCAGGTGCAGGACTCTACACTTGCTCTTATTAAATCTCATTTGGTTTCTTCCTGCCCATCTCTCTAGCCTTTCCAGGTCTCGTTGAATGGCAGCATAGCTTTCTGGTGTGTCAAACACTCAATGACAATGCCTTCTTTCTTTCTGTAGATTATATAAAGTCAACTAAGCACAACATTGATAAAATTCTGGCTCTATTTCAATAGAATGAAATTTAAAAGTTTCAAAGTGCACATTTTAGAAGCACAAATATTACAGGTACAGAATCTGACTTCCACTCTTGGTAAATATTGCTATTTCAAACTTTCATTTTATTTTTGGCAGGTGTGAAAGGTACTCAAATGGTAAATAATGGAAATGTCTGAAGAATTACATAAGTTTGTGAAAGAAAATCACTTAATTCATTAGTAGGCTTTGAGTTTGGATGTGACCTTCCACCTCTTCCACCTTTTACAAACCTCCACATTACCACTTTAATATTATGTTTTCTTAACAGCTTATTGCTTTCATTTGCATTCAGGGTTTTTAAAATATCTTGTGCTGGAATATTTAGTAAGTCTGACCTATAAAGTTATATTATGAAATGACAGGGTTTGAATCTTAGGATCCACTCATTTTAAATAGGCAAAACTAATTAAAAAAAAAAATAAAAACTTTTTTTTTTTAATTTTTTAATTTACAAATATTAAAAATACATCTTTCAGACTGTGAAAACCAAGAATTGTGACTACTGGCTGTGCTGTCCACAAGTTGCCAGTGTTGAACCAAGTTCACCAAACATACCTTTATGCTTACTGACATAGAAAGACTATATTCATGAATATTTTGATGCCTAATCAAGCCTTTTCAATATTATTATGTATAGTAGCTGGATTCATGATGAAATTACTAAAAAGAACAATTAAAAGAGAAGAGATGTAATAATGATTATGGAAATATTAAAATCAGTCTTATCAGAGCTTCATTTAAACACTTAAGATTATATACTAGTGATTAAAAGAGTAATAACTATGAGCTAATAATGCTCCATATAGTATAATCTTCTGGCTTAATACAGGGATTATGCAGTTACAGTAAGTCTTTCCAAACCATCCTAAAAGCATCTTTAAATTTCTCAGGAAGTTCCAGACTGCTAGTCTAGCAGTTCTCTCCTAAAGAGAAATAAAGAATCAGACATTGTGGGTAACTAAATTTGATTCTTAATCTACAAGGGTTTAGACCTCTCTCTCTGATCAGAATCAAAGAAGAGAATAGGTTTATGTGTGTCCATAGCTTTAAGTGTTGATATATTTTCAGTTTAAGTGTATAAATGTGTATAAAAAAGTGTATGAATGCAAGACAGTGCTTCTCTTCTACCTAGAATCTAAACAAAAATAAAGTTTAATAACTGCTATTCCATATTCTTCAAACAATGCTAACTAAAATTTATTTCTGATAGGATTTGGGGATATCTCCTTTTTAATAAGGTGTGCAGAAGGAGCACTGTTTGCACTTAAATTGTTAAAGAATTATGTGAGGTAGCTTAATACACTTCTACAGGAGCACATTTTATTTGTACTCACACTTAAATTTCAATTGTCTTTCAATTAAATATGGTATTATTCATCTTCTAGTTATGTTTTCTGATTTTTTAGTTTATTATTATTATTGCCCGTAGTTAATATTCAGATATTGTAGATGCTTTCACAGATTTGCCTAATTTTTTTTTTTTTTTTTCACATTAGCCTCAAGAAACAGCAGACTGAGACAGTTCAGGAAACACTAAAAACCCTGTTTGTACACCACTCTTTTGTTTCAACAATCTTTGCTTATACATTATGAAGAATTTCAGTATAAATAGTGCAGTGTAGAAAAAGTCCACATGAAGTCTACAATGAAACTTCTTTGATCTGGCAAAACTGTCACTCTACTTGAGGGCAGTTGGAGCTTGTTTTTTTTTTGTTTTGTTTTGTTTTTCGATATTTCACAAAAATTCAACTACTACTCCTACAAAATACAAAAATATTTTTGGAGAGTTCTTAGAACATTGCTTATGCATTCTGCTTAATCATGAAGCACATGTAACTTTAGGTTGTGGTATTTTCAGTTTACATGACAATGTCAGCTTTGCTGGTGTTGAGATTTTACTCTTATATTTATCCTGAGGAAGTATAGCCAAGCATGTACATACTCAGGAGTGTTATGAAAGATTCGTCTTTCTCCCATTAACCTCACCAAGTTTGTGCACACATATATAAGGTACTGGGGTTGAGGCCATGTAACTACATTACTTTTTCTATCTGTAAAGATCAGAATTTCATTCCCTTCCAATATCCTGATTTTCAGTTGTTTTACCTCTCTACTTTTTATCCACAATGCAATGTTCCAGTATCTTATATCTACATCTTGATACATTCATGTCTCAAAGCCAGTATAACTAGAAACTAGGAGATTCATATA
This sequence comes from Netta rufina, assembly GCF_964035555.1. Taxonomy (NCBI): domain Eukaryota; kingdom Metazoa; phylum Chordata; class Aves; order Anseriformes; family Anatidae; genus Netta; species Netta rufina. The sequence goes on from NC_140125.1 coordinate 70,028,268, forward strand.
AGTAGAATTCTTTTCACGTAAGTAGAACTCCTGTCTGGTTTCTAAATTAGTATCATAAGGTGTCCCATTGCAGATATTAAGTTTGGGAAAGGAAAAATAAACCCCAGTTTCTATGATCTTTCTGTGTTCAGGAACAGATTTTGTGGTAGCAGTATAAATTAGTAGGTTTCAGGGCTGAAAAAAATAAATATCTGACTGTCACATGACTGGGTGCAATATCTTCTGATCTTAAAATAATAATAATCTGTTAATACTCCCAGATGTGTGGAGATAAATGTAATGACTATATGTAACAGTGAAATTCAAAGACTTCTGTTTCAATTCTCTTGTGGAAGAAATCAATTTACCTTTACAGATTACTAACCAAACATAGGAAGATTGTTTTCCCTGAATTGAAATTTACTTTTGTGAATCCTATTTTTTAATTTCTTAATGCCACAAAATATTGCGAGAAGTGATGGCAATATGTTAGGACTAATGTTTAACAAGTCGTTATAGGTTAGAGTGACACTGGAGATAATACTTTCCAGGAGTGTCCACTTGCTTGTGAAAAAACACATCTACTAGGAACACAATGAGCATGTTAACATGATGGGCAACCATGTTTCTTCGCAATAAAAAAAGCAAGCGAGAAACAAACAAACAAACAAAAAAGCACACCACCAAAAACAAACAAACAAACAAAAAAAAACAACAAAAACACAAACAAACAAAAAAAAACACTTTCATTTAGCTATTAAGAGATGTATTTTGATAAGTTGTCGTATGTCTTTACAGTCATTTCTACAGCTGAAAACATATAAATCATCTGTCTATATAATGGATATATTTTCTTCTGAAATTATTAATAATCTCCACATCTCTAAAGTGGAACTGTCAATAAAATATGCAGTAAGAGAAAGTCATCTCCCACTAAATTCAATACCGGTTTTATCATTTACTTCAGTGATGGTTGAATTATACCACATAGAAAGGTATTTTTCAAAGGATTAATTCCACTGGGAACCTCGCAAGGATCGGCTGCAGCGAGGGGTCCTGGCAGGGAGCCGAACGAAGCCAACCCCAAACCCCCCAATAACGTGGAACAGAGCCGCAGCCCCGACCCCCTCCCCACCCACTCCCCGAGCAGGCAGGAGCTGTGCTTGTCTGTGCTTGTGCCACCCGGGCACTGAAGTGCTGAGGGCGGAGCCAGGGGTGACAACAGCCCACCCACCCCCGGCTCTATAAAAGTAGTCCCTAGGGAGCACCGTGACCCAAACAGGACACGCTAACAGGACTCGCTTGGCAGTTTGCACAGGGCAGTTCAAGCGGGGCAGGGAGGAGAACCTAGACCTCACCATGGTAGGCACCCATTGCAGAAGTCGGTCCAAGGTGGCAACCCAAACGGAGGAGATGCTGTCTCTCTGGGTTCACGTGGGTGTCGTGGTTCCGCTCGAGTGGGCAGCCGAGCTCCACCACAGCCGCTCTCTCACTCCCCCTCCTCAAAGAGGAATGGGGAGAAAATATGTGAAAAGGGCTCAAGGGTTGAGACAAGGATGAGAAAATCACTCAGTAATTATTGTAACGGGCAAAACAGACTCGGCATAAGGAGATAGTAAGATTTATTGCCTATTACTAACAGGCGAGAGAAGTGAGAAAACAAAGGAAAAAAAAACAAACAAAAGCACCTTCCCCCCCATCCACCCTCTTCTACCTCCTCCCCCCGAGCAGCGCAGGGGAATGGGGGAATGGGGGTTATGGTCAGTCTACAGCACTTCTTCTCTGCCGCTCCTACTCGGTCACTCTCGTCCCCTGTGCTGTGGGGTCCCACCCACAGGATGCAGTCCTTGATGAACTGATCCAGCGTGGGCTTCCCACAGGCAGCAGCTCTTCCAGAACTGCTCCAGATATGGGTCCGTACCACGGGGTCCATCCCTCAGGAGAAAACTGCTCCAACCTGGCTCCCCTACGGGCAGCAGCTCCTGCCAGGTCACCTGCTCCTGCGTGGTCTCTTCTCCACGGGCTACAGGTCCAGCCCGGAATCTGCTCCGGCAGGGGTCTTCCACAGGCGGCAGCCTCCGTCGGTGCAGGACCACCTGCTCCACCCTGGTCTCCTCCACGGGCTGCAGAGTGGAACCCTGCTCCACCGTGGTACTCCATGGGCTGCAGGGGGACATCCTGCTTCACCATGGTCCTCACCACAGGCCGCAGGGGACTTCTGCTCCGGCGCCTGGAGCACCTCTTCCCCTCCTTCTACACTGACCTTGGCACCTGCAAGGCTGTTTTCTCACTGCCTTCACTCTCCTGGCTGCTGTGTGGCGCAGCGTTTTTTTCCCTGTCTTAAATATGCTCTCACAGAGGCGCAAAGCAACATCGCTTATTGTCTCAGATCTGGAAAACAATGGGGCCCTTCCCAAACATGGGGCAGCTTCTAGATCTTTCTCACAGAAACCACCCCTATGGCCCCCTGCTACCAAAACCTTGCCACGTAAACCCACTACAGTGGGCACCCAGGTGGATCCCCTGAGGGGGGGACGTGGCAGTCCAGACAGGTCACTGCAGGGAACTCTGGAATCTGGAGGCCCATCTAGGCCATGAGGGAGGAGAACGCTGTCATGGGTGCAGGGTGCCCTGCTTCAGGGACTCCTCGAGCAGGTGGCTGGGCTGCAGTGAGAAATCAGCAGCCTGGGGGAGTCTCTGAGGGTGATAGATAGGAGGGGTCTCCCCGCCCCTGCTCTTGCTCGGCAACCCTCTCCTACGTCCCAACAAGGGGTAGAGGCTGCCCCTGCTGAACACATGCAGAACTGAGGGTTAGACTGTCCGCAAGAGACAAGGGGCTGGACCCTTGTCTCAGCTCAGAGCAGAAACAGACGTCTGTCCCCATCACCCACGGTGCCACCTACCCCCACGGTGTCCCTGGGAAATAGATTTGAGGCTCTCAGGGAGGTTGCGGAAGAGGCTGAGGGTCTGGACAGTAGTCCAAACCTGGGAAGCAACCCCAAGAAGAGAGTCAAGATTGGGGGAAGTGCAGAACATAAGGATCAGGGCTGGATGGAACACCGCATTGTAACCTGTGCCACAAAAAAAGAGCGGAGAGTCCTGGTGATTGGAGACTCCTTGCTGAGGGGCACTGAGGCTTCTATTTGTCGCCCAAATAACCTATCCAGAGAGGTGTGCTGTCTTCCTGGGGCACGTGTCAGAGACGTTAGGAAGGCTCTGCCACAACTCATTAAACTGGAGGACTACTATCCTCTCGTAGTCATTCAGGTTGGATCCCAGGAAGCTGCTATTAGAAAAATGAAGAATATTAAAAAGGACTTTGCATCCCTGGGGAGGTTGTTGAGGGGATCGGGGGTGCAGGTAGTGTTCTCCTCTGTCCTCCCACTGGGTGACTGGGATGCAGATAGAAGGAGCAGAACAGGACAGGTAAATGACTGGCTCAGGGGGTGGTGTCTGGACCAGGGATTTGTGTATTTTGATCTTGTGCCGTCCTTTGACAGGCCGGGTATGTGGTCTACAGACAGACACCAACTGAACAAGTGAGGCACAAGTGTGTTGGGGAGCAAGCTCTCTGGGCTGATTACCAGGGCTTTAAACTAGGTTTGATGGGGGAAGGGAGGGGAGCTAGTGACAGAAAAGGGCTGGGGGAAGTTGTCACTGCTGTCACTGTTGAAGACAGGGAGAAACTTCTGAGCTCTTCCATAGGATTGTCTGAGGGCTCCTCAGAGAAGGTAGCCTTCCCGATCCCCCATCCAGTATCTTCTTCTTGCATCCCCCCAAGCGTAACTGCACCTGCTACTTCCCTAAAGTGCCTGTACACCAATGCACAGAGCATAGGAAATAAACAGGATGAGCTCGAGATCTGTGTTTGGTTGCAGGGCCACGAACTCATCGTGATCACTGAGACGTGGTGGGACAGCTCGCATTACTGGAACGCTATCGTTGAGGGCTATGTCCTCTTTAGGAAAGACAGGCTGGGGAAGCGTGGAGGTGGGGTTGCCCTTTATGTGAGGGAGCAATTAGAGTGTACCCAGCTCCAGCTGGGGGAGGGTGAAGGACAAGTGGAGAGCTTGTGAGTAAGAATTAAGGGGTGAGCTGGTATGGGAGACATGGTGGTGGGGGTCTACTACAGGCCTCCAGATCAGGAGGAGGAAGTTGATGAGGCCTTCTACAAGCAGCTGCTAGTAGCCTCACAATCACGAGCACTGGCCCTCATGGGGGTCTTCAATTACCCAGACATCTGCTGGGTAAGCAACTTGGCCAGGCATGAGCAGTCCAAACAGTTCCTACAATGCGTTGAGGACAATTTTCTGATGCAGGTGGTGGAGGAGCTGACAAGGCGGGGGATGTTCCTGGACCTCGTTCTTACCAACAGGGATGGCCTTGTTAGGGATGTGAAGGTTGGGGGCAGCTTGGGATGCAGTGACCATGAGATGGTGGAGTTCCAGATGGAAGTAGGCAAAGGAAGTAAGGCTAAAAGCAGGATTGCTACCCTGGACTTCCGAAGAGCCAACTTTGACCTCTTCCGGGACCTGCTTGGGAGTATCTCATGGGATAGGTTGCTAGAAGGCAAGGGTACTTGTGAGAGCTGGGCTACATTTAAGCAGCACTTTTTCCATGCTCAGGATTGGTGCATCCTGAGGAATAGGAAATTGGGGAAGGGGGGCAGGAAACCCACGTGGATGAGCAAGGAGCTCATCAATAAGATCAAAAGGAAGAGGAAGGTCTATGAAATGTGAAAAAAGGGCCTGTCCTCTTCGGAGGAGTATAGATGTGTTGTCAGGGGCTGCAGGGATGTGATGAGGAAGGCTAAAGCACACCTAGAGATGAGGCTTGCGAAAGAGATAAAGTATAATAAGAAGGGTTTTTTTCAAGTATATAAACAGCAAGAGGAAGACTAGGGATAATGTGGGTCCCTTGCTGAATGAGGGGGTGTCCTGGTCACAGGAGACACTGAGAAAGCAGAGATGCTGAATGCTTTCTTTGCTTCAGTCTTTGCTTCAAGGATACTCCCCCGGGACTCCTCACCCCTGACAATAGGACAAAGGGTCTGGGAAATGGGGGGCTCCCCCCTGGTGGACACGGGAGTGGGCTCAACGCACACATATCCATGGGTCCTGATGGGATGCATCCGCGTGTGCTAAAGGAGATGTGATCGCTGAACTGCTCTCTTTGAAAAGTCCTGGAGAACGGGTGAGGTGCCTGAAGACTGGAGGATAGCCAATGTCACTCTGGTCTTCAAGAAGGGCAGGAAGGAGAATCTGGGAAAATACAGGCCAGTCAGTCTCACCTCTGTCCCTGGAAAGGTATTGCAGCAGCCTATTCTGGAATGCCATCTCCAAGCAATTGGAAGAGAAGAGGGTTATGAGGAGTAGTCAGCATGGATTCACCAAGGGGAAGTCGTGCTCGACCAACCTCGTTGACTTCTATGATGGCATCTCCAGCTGGGTCGATGGGAGGAGAGCAGTGGATGTCATCTACTTTGACTTTAGCAAGGCTTTTGATACTGTCTCCCATGACATCCTACTGTGAGAAAGTGTGGGACAGATGAGTGGACGGCAAGGTGTTTTGAGAACTGGCTGTCTGGCCGAGCTCAGAGGGTGGTGATCGGCGGAGCAGAGTCTGGCTGGAGGCCTGTGACTAGCGGTGTTCCCACAAAGAGGGCCACAAAGTTGATACGGGGCCTGGAGCATCTTCCCTATGAAGAAAGGCTGAGAGACCTGGGTCTGTTCAGCCTGGAGAAGAGAAGACTGAGAGGGGATCTCCTCAGTGTATACAAATATCTGAGGGGTGGGGGACAGAAGGATGTAGTCAACTTCTTCTCAGTGGTTTGTGGGGATAGGACAAGGGGCAATGGCTGCAAGTTAGAGCACAGGAAGTTCTGCACTGACATGCGAAAGAACTTCTTCACAGTGGGGGTGACAGAGCATTGGAGCAGGCTGCCTAGGGAGGTTGTGGAGTCCCCTTCTCTGGAGATATTCAAGGGCTGTCTGGACGCCTACCTGGGCAGCCTGCTCTGAGGAACCTGCTTTGGCAGGGGGGTTGGACCGGATGATCTTTTGAGGTCCCTTCCAACCCCTATAGTTCTGTGATACTGTGTGATTCTGTGATTAAGATTCTTTTCAGCTTTTTCTGTCACATTGTGTGTGTGTATTACTATGCTTGCTTAAATGTTTGAAGTTTGATCTACCAGATGGTTGGAGTACAAGGTTTTGTTTTGTACCTATCTGCTTTTAAATATTAAACATCTGGACTAAAGCAAGTAAGAAGCAAGGTACATCTTAAATAATATATATATATATATATGTATATACATATCTATATATATACATATACTTATATTTATTATATATATACATATATACATATACTGTGAACTTCAGATCTCAGAGACTTTTGTTAATGTTGTATTAAAGTCTATTTCAATTTCTGTGTAACTTAGAATATTTTTAAGATTTAGAACAAATAGTCTTTCAGGAATCTAAAGCCAGTGGAATTTCTAGTTGATGAGCTGTGTATATAGGAACAACATTATAAATCAGCAGTTTCAAATTTTCTTCTGTATCCCTGTAACTCAAAGATGGCATTTTAAAAATGAATTTGTGGTAGGAAAAGTCCAAAAACTGTGTTGCTAAGAAAAGCAGATACTGCATAAGAATGGGGATATTATTCAACATAAAATCACAAGACCTTTCAGCACATAAATTTAATGTGCTTGTGCAGCAATCTTTCTGACACTAAAGTTTCAAAGGATCCATTACTGTTTCCTAGTTTACAATCTATGTACTAAAAGGTCTCATGATAGGCAGAGCTATTAAACACTATTGTGCCAACATTATTACTTCTGAGAGAGAGAAGAATTAAACAAAAGATGTGAAATAAAGAAAAAGGTATTAATATGTAACAAACTTGTTTAAAATGTTAAATACATTTGGTATAAAATTATATGCCAGAAGACAGTGAACATGTCATTTGAATAACAAAATTAAACAAATTAATAGTTTAGTTTCAGTTCTTTATAACTGTGTTTGAAACTACTGCTGAAGCACGCTTGGAAAGCAGAAAAACGAGTTCTCAAAATACATCCTTTTGGAGAATATTTCTGAGGACTAAGGAAGATCTTTCATATCTTTCTATTTTTATTTTTTTTTCTGATACCTGCCAGCGATAGAATTATTTTTATTTTCAGTAGTATTTTTACTAAACCGTGAAGCAAATTGCTTTAAAGCCTTTATATTAAGGACTCTAGTTGAGCTCTACAGAACACTTAAATTAAATTAGGACCTCCAGGCTTGTCTTTTTGTAAGGCAATGCAGAGACATGTTAATTTGTTTCTAATAATCTAATCTGCCATGTTGGAGTTAAAGGAATAAATTCTGACTCTAAGTAACGTATCAGAGAATTTACTGGCTTGAAAAATGGCAACTAATTCCCTTAGATGTTCCCTCAGGAATCCCACCTGGCTTCCACATGTCCCAGAAGAAAGACAGGTTTCTCTTCCATGTCCCAAACAATATCATTCAGGGAGGCATGTCCCAGTGTCCATCAAATGGCAACAAGCACCTATGGATTAAGCAGGTGTACATACAAAACAAAACACCATACTGACAGCAACAGCACAAATTCTTCATAAATGGGGCTAAAAGTTAAGAGTTGGTGTATAAGGTGATAATCTTTCCGTTTACCAAGGCTGAGCTTGCACATCCAGTTAACTAATTGTTACGACTAGGAACGTTGCTCTTTTCTCCCTATTCCATGATTGCTGTAAGAGGAGGTTCTTTTTTTCCTCCCCATAGAGTACTAAAAGTTAGTTCAGTGCCTGTCAAAAGAAAGCAATATTAATAAGTGTTGCATAACATGTGCAATCTACTATGCTTGTCTGTCCTGTACAGAGTAATAATTTCCTATAATAAATTATTACAGTACTCTCTAGCACAAAGTACACTTCAAGGGATCAATTTCAGTACTTTCAGATCTGGATCAGCTTACAGATTTCCAGAGTAAGCTATACTTCTCATCTCTTTGTTGTAGTTTAAAAGACTTACATGTTTACCACAGAAGAAAGTCTTTTCTTATTTCGATCCTTTAATCACACACAAAAAGCTGGCAAAATATCAGGACTGGCATGATTTAATACATTTTACACAGATGTTCGTAAAATTAATGTATTCTTTATAATTGCATGTATTGTTTGGACATTTGCAAAAGGATATTGACATTAATTTGAATATTAATGAAAGTGTCCTTACTGCTGCGTGAGTACAAAGCTTTTGGAATACTGACATCTAATTGAATAATAAAATCATGTAATGCTGAACAGTGAGTTTGGGGAAGCAAAGAGATACATGTTTAGGTAACATGTTTAGGAAAAATATGCTTATACAAGAACAGCTTTAAGCTGGTTACACTTTGACAAAATGATCTAGCTAGTCCAACTCCATAACAATGGATTTTTAGTTGTATTCTGGCTAGATTACATTAACAGGTCAAGCAAAACATTTGTTAATGATACTTCCTTCAAAGAAGTCAGAATACTTAGCCTTATACTGTTTAATTGAAAACAACACATATTTCTATGTTTTGTTCTTGAAAGATGTACCCTCTAATTTTAAGCATTTAGACCAATAATGTCCCCTTCTTCCTTCCCTCACCTTCCCTCCTCTCCTCCTCTGTCTCCTTCTCGCCATCCCTTTCTCCCTTTCCTCTTTCTTTCCCCTCCCGTCCTTCCCTACACTTTCTTCCTCATTCCTTTCTATCCTTCCTGCATCTATTGCTGTTATTTGTGTTGAATCAGTTGTAACTCTGAATATCTTCCAATCCATTTGCTTCTTTCAGATTAAGTTGCTGCAACTGTCTTTTTTTCCAAAGTTGGTATTGGAGGATTACAAATTAAATTTAGAATAATTATGACGTTTGGTTTATACATGGATCTACTGACAATTTCTTATAATACTCTGAAGCATAATTTTTGTGAGCTTGCCATTGTACAATTCATACTAAGATCTTACCTGTTTGATTGGACCTTAAGATAATTGTGAATCTCATAGACGGAGGACAAATGGTGCTGGGCAACCAGGAGACATTGAGACACACAGCAGATAATACCTCCTTCTCTCCAATGTCTGGTTGGAGCATGTAACAAACGCTGTTTTCATCCTGTCACTCCCATGTAATAGGCAAATCACTGTGATACCACAAAAGAAAAAACACAGATGTTAAACAGTTTAGTGAGGTTGGTAATTATCTCATATCAATGGTTTTGAGAATGTGGATCGTATATATTAGATCATATGCTGGTAAACCCAAGATAGGATATAATAAAAATGTGTTTATTTACTTTACTCACCAAGATTGTGGGTTTATTTTATTATTTTATTTTATTTTATTTTATTTTATTTTATTTTATTTTATTTTATTTTATTTTATTTTATTTTATTTTAATCTGATATTTTGAGAACATTTTTTGAATATTTTACATATGGAGACTGGAAACTTTCTATGATGTTCTTCTAATAAAAAACTGCATTAGCTGCCATTGTAATGAGTAAGAGGCATGTTTTGATACATCAGGGGAGAATCTAACTGTTTACTTTCCTGAACTCTGGCACATTTCTAAATCAAGCACACATTATAATAGGAAATCCTCTCCCCTGTTTTCATCGAGACCTGAATGTTTTATTTTATCGTGTTAATGATGATGTCTCATGGCTCATTTGTTCACAGTAATAAGGTTTTACTCTTCATTGGTAAGGAAGCCAAAAACATTTAGTTCTCTGGGTTAGTAAAATGATTTCTTTATCTCTTCTCTTCTCTTCTCTTCTCTTCTCTTCTCTTCTCTTCTCTTCTCTTCTCTTCTCTTCTCTTCTCTTCTCTTCTCTTCTCTTCTCTTCTCTTCTCTTCTCTTCTCTTCTCTTCTCTTCTCTTCTCTTCTCTTCTCTTCTCTTCTCTTCTCTTCTCTTCTCCCTTCCTAATTTGAATGTGCAGTTTATTATTTGTTTTATTGTTATAACCACAGAAACTATTTGTTTACAATGATCAACTGTTAGAGTGACAGTATAAACAACTTACCTCATGATATGTTTGAATCAACCTGTCATTCACCTGTTAATATTACTATTCTTGAATAATAGACCCATAAGAAAAAATGGAGTAAAGCATTATGATAACATTTTTCCATAAGAAAAAAAATAAATAAATAATAATAAAAAAATCTGCTTCTCAGTACTTACTGTGTATTTTATTTTGCTAGTAGAATTCAAAAGTAGGAAAATATTTATGTCTCTTTTGTTCAAAATAATTTTATAATCATGAAATATAATGCTTAATTTATATTAAACATTAAAGGAGACAGAGAGACAAGAATGAGTGTGTGAAGTAATGGTTCTGGACAGAGTTTTCTGTAAACTTTATTTAGCACAGTGAGAAAGGATGTTTCTATGTGTATGCATACATATATATATGGTTTTGGTCCTTAAACTGGAAATTAAATGCTAAGTTTTGAGTGGCTAGTAATAAGATACAAATTAACTGTTTTTTTCTGGTTTTGACAGATCAAATCATCATGAATTAAAGATGTATGATAATGAATGACAAAGACCTTATTTATGAGAATATAAAAAAAAAATGTTTATGCAAAAATAAAAGGAATACCTACAGCTGTCTTTAAGATTCTTATCACATGGTCCTGCTGATAAGTATAAACACTAGAAGAGTCACGTGGAATTACCAGTTATGGGGGTGAAAGATGCTTCTGTGCTGAACCACAGAGAAAATGAAAGCTGGGGAAACTAAAGGAATGTTAATAATGTGTTTTATCTTTTCATTGAATAGGTTGTTAAAAAGCATAATGGCACTAAACTACTAAGATAGTCTGAGGAAAATCTAAATACAGAATGGCAGTTTCCTAATCATAAAAAAAAAAAAAAAAAAAAAAAAGACTAGAAGAATCTTCTGTGTTTAACTGTGGCGTCTTTTTTAGTATATTTTTTTCATAAATTCTAATAATGAAAGTGTGGTTTTTACTTTCTTCTACTTTTGTTTAATTTGCTTTGTGTTTGATATTTTCCCTGTCTATCATTTTTTTGGAATGATGGATCATTGGAATATAAAATTACATATGTGTGTGTATATATATATATAAATTATTATTTTTTTATTTTATTCTGATTGTATTTTCTTCTGATAGAGACTGCAGCTATTTTCAGCCCAGGATCCATGAATGTTTGATTTCATTTACTGGTTTGGGCTGGAATACATATAACTTTCTTCACAGCATCTTGTGTTGTTCTATGGTTTGAATTTTTTGTTGAAAACTGTGTTAATAATACATTGATGTTTTATTTGTTCCTGACCAGTGTTTACAAAAATTCAAAGTCTTTTCTATTTCTCATAGTGTCCCTCCAGTGAGGTGGGACTGGGGGGGCTGGTAGGTGACACAGCCAAGACCGGTGACCCAAGTGGACTAAAGTGATATTCCATATCATATGACATCATGCTCAACAATAAAAGCTAGGGGAAAGGAAGAGGAGGAAGAATAAGTTCAGAGTGGCAGTGTTTGCCTTCCCAAGTAACTGTTACACATGATGGATCTTGCTTTCCTGAAGATGTCCAAACATCTGCCTGCCAATGCGAAGTTGTGAATGAATTTATTGTTTTGCTTCATTTGTGCATGCAGCTTCTGCTTTCTCTCTTAAACTGTCTTTGTCTCAACCCACAAGTTTTCTCACTCTTTCTCACTCTTTTCTGATTCTCTTCTACAACCCACTGTTGGGGAGCGAGGAAGTGGCTGTGTGGGGCTTAGCTATCTTCTGGGTTTAAACCACAACATTCCACAATTTTTATTGATATAGAAAGTTGTTCGTTTACGTACAAAAATAATATATACAATTTATTAGTATTTTTGGAAGAAAATCAACTGATTCTTCTAAACGTTTCACAGGGAAAATCCTGGCACTGTGGGAATCTGTAGAGCATTGAGAAAGCATTTGAATTTTCTGTAAAAATAAATAAATAAATAAATAAATAAATAAACCATCAAATGTTGAAACACTGATTATACCACAAAGCATGCTCTGGGTTTAACAGCAAAGCCTAGAAGCCTCCTGTCTTGGAGCTGTGAGAGTTAGGACTGAAGCAAAGCAAAAGACATGACAGAAGATCTCAGGATGGTAAGTTATGAAGAAAGAATTGTTGACATGAATGAGGTTACAGTGTAACCTCAAAGTGAGCAATTCTGACAGCTTTGAACAAATTAACAGAGGTATCAAGAGGAAGTAAAATCACAGGCAGAAGACTCCAGCCAGACAAATGAAAGTAGTAGTCCTGGAACACAAGGAAAATAATAAAATAAGTAAATAAATAAAATCCTTGTAAAACGAATAATATGGTCCTTTGGGGTCCTGTAAATCCAATATAATGCAGTTGTGTGTTTTACTATTATTACTATTATTAATAATAACAATTAATTAATTAATTAATTTAATTTTATTTCAGTGGCAGATTCTATTTTACTTTTTTTTTTTTTTTTCAGTGTATTTCCTGCATTTTGACTTATAAGCAATGCATGATATTAAGGACAAAGATGCTGGAAACGACACAGTTCCTGTGCAATTGTTTGGCCATGCTGTACAAAATAGATGCTGTGTTTAACCCTGTAGATGTAGATGTAGAATTCAAATAATGTTCCTTTGTTTGTTTTATGATATTGTGCATGGAGATAAAGCACAATATAATTATTTTTCTGTTATAGAGAAAAGTATTGCCCCCATAGTCTTGAAGAGTCAGACTCTTAATTGTATAAGAACAACTGGAATCTGCAAGGTTTTCAGATATAGTTCTTAAAATCAATTAAAAAATGTGGATTTCTGTACGAAATAAAGTTTTACAACTCTTTGTATAAATTCAATATAGTAAATAGTTGAGCCCTGCCTTAGTTTGTTGTTCTAAAGCTATTAATTTTAAAAGCATAAATTATTAATGTAAGTACCTGTACAGAATCATAAATTCATATAATGGTTTGGATTGGAAGTCATCTTAAAGATCATCGGATTCCACCCCCCTGCCATGGTCAGGGACACCTTCCACTAGACCATGTTGCTCAAGGCCCCATAAAACCTGTCCTTCAACACTTCCAGGGATGTGGCATCCATAGCTTCTCCCTGCCATTGAGGGGTTGGAATTAGCTGACTTTTAAGGCCTTTTCCAACCTAAACCATTCTATGATCTATGATTCTAAGATGATTTCATCTTCTTTATCTACTGTTTTATTTCTTTTCTGGTAACTTTTCTTTACTTATTTACCTTTGTTCTTTCAAATTCTCTCAAATTATTTATTTTCCTAGTACCTGCCATTCTTTTCCTTAGCTTTTGCTAGATTTTGACTGCTGTCTATCATGCTGATTCTTTTCCAGTTATTCTTCTCACCTTTTTCCTTGATGGCATTCATGTTTACTTCTTCCCCACTACTATAGTATTCCAGAGCATTCTATGTAAAATCAATTGCAATAGTAAGGTTCCTAAACTTCCATTGATTTACTTAGAATTGACATTAACATTTATGTTCCCTGCCCCCCCCCCATCTTTTTACTCTTCATTTTGCTCCCACCCTGTTATCTTTATTTACATTTTATTTGTTTCTAACTTTTCTTCTAACACAATGTGTTTCAAGAGACTGTAAAATACCATTCAAATGACAAAAGTTTAAATTTTTACCATAAAGCTTAACTTCCCACAATTTTACCTCAAAATCTTTCTAGGACATGGATGGTGAATGATAAGCAACACAGAGAAAGAAATAAACAAAAAAACCTCAGGGAATTGAAAGACAGTGCACACAAGATAAAAGTGCAAGAATAGACAGAAAGAGTGAGAGGATAGACAGTCTGCTTTCACCCAGGCTTCCCTCAGGACTAAGTTCCAGAGGTGAAAGCAGCCACACAAATGAAAATAAACTTTATGAGGATTTGTGGTCTAACAGATTTGAACCTGTCTTTTCCTACGTGATTTGATAGCCTTGACTGTATTAATCTGTGAATCTGTGTATGTAAAGGAGAAATTTACCTTTCCAAGAGAATATTATTAGATTGCTTAGACAAAATGTTTGATGCTCTATGTAACATCTACGTTTTGCTGTGAATATGGAATAGTAGACCCACTAAAGAGATCATACTAATTTTGTCATTGGTAGCAACGCATCACAAAAAGTAAGACTTGACCAGTAAAATGTTATGATTTTTTATTCCCATTCATGTTCTAGCTGAAAAAAAAAAGAAAAATCATTTATTTTTTTCATGTTTCTCAGTAAAATCCATAAAAACATCAAATTCATGTCCTTATGTCTCTTTGCTGAGATCCCGTCAGCCATATTTGGAGTCCAGCTACCCTGAACAACCTCAACATAATTTTCATTATGCCTTTATCATCCACCTTGAAAGGGAACTCTCTCTCTCCCCCCTCTAACCTCCCTCCCTCCCTCATTTCCTCATTCCCTCCCTTCCTCTCTCAGGCTTTCTTTCTCCCTCATCTCTATCTCTACCCCCCTTCTCTCTCTCTCTCTTTTTCTCTCTTTGTCTCTCTCTCATCTCTCTAATCTCTATCTCTATCTCTATCTCTATCTATCTCTATCTCTATCTCTATCTCTATCTCTATCTCTATCTCTATCTCTATCTCTATCTCTATCTCTATCTCTATCTCTATCTCATCTATCTCTATCTCTATCTCTATCTATCTCTATCCCGATCTCTCTCTCTCTATCTCTAATCTCTATCTCTATCTATCATATCTATCTCTATCTCTATCTCTATCTCTATCTCTATCTCTATCTCTATCTCTATCTCTATCTCTATCTCTATCTCTATCTATCTCTATCTCTATCTCTATCTCTATCTCTATCTCTATCTCTATCTCTATCTCTATCTCATCTCTATCTCTGTCTCTGTCTCTCTCTCTTTCTATCTAGATCTATCTCTGTCTCTAATCTCTATCTCCATCTCTATCTTACTCTTCTTTATGAGAATTTATGACTTACATGAAGTGAAAACATTGATATAGTCACTGTTGAAAAAAAAATCCACACTATAGTCTAATCAGTTATTCTGAAACCATTTTAAATGAAAAGTGAAATCTCAAATGTTATTTATTAATGTTCTTCAGACAAAAATATATTTTCTTCTATGCTCTTAAATAGCTTTGGGTCTGTGCATGCAAATTTACCCCATCATTGATCTGTTGGGGGGAGGGTGATTGGACAATCTGCAGAGAAAGCAAGAAAATACAATTATTTTATGTTCCAGTCAGTTACTTTCAAGTGACAGTGCTAATGGAAGTAGGGAATATATTTAATGCAAGTTTGACTAACAGCATTGAGCTGGCTCCAAAGTCACTGTTTTACTTGAAGTTAGAACTATGTCAGCAGTTTGTTGGGCTCAAGGTAAGGAGGATTCTACATAGGTCAATCATTTGTAGTGTAATAAACAGCAGATACAGTAATTCTGCTTGGAAGTTATACTGCAGGCATCTGGAGCTGCAACCACAAATCAGAACAGCATACTCAAATGTTCCATGACTCTTCTTATCACTTTTTCAAAAGTATGATATCATTCCATGAAATGAATATGTCGTCAGTATTAAAAAATATAGAACTAAGCAATAGGTCTAAAAGCTGAAAGTCGCTTGAACCTATATCATTGTCCACTCCTCTAAGCCAAAATATCTTTGTATTTTTAATGTTTCCATGAAAAACGTTTCTAGCTTAACTTACTGGGCATCTTATTTTTAGAATAATACAACTGGAAAAAGACATGAAAACCACCTCAAAGCTGAATGCCATGAATAAAAACAGAACCAAATATTATCATTTCACAGGGGAAAAAAAATGGGGGGGGGGGGGGCGAGGGCAGGGGGACGATTTCAGAGTTGCAAAAGTTAAAGCATGCAAAGTCTGATTCTTATTTAAGTACATACATTTTATTCATATCTTTAGACTGAGTTTTAGAAAGATTTAAACATCATATACATTGTCAACAGAATGTATAGGAAACCTTGTAAGTGAGGATCAAGAGCTATAAATATTTGTGTCAGCCTTTAAATTAAGAAAAGAAATTTCAAACTTATTGAAAGAAAGAATAATCTGTATGGAAAAGTTTCCTTTCTTATTCTGGGGGGTGGGCTGTAGGTAGGTATAAGAAGATCTAGCTTCCCAGTCATCTTTCCAATTTCAGTATGAAATGTAAATCTACAAAATTTTTCATAGATAATTGTATTTATTATTCCTGAATCGAAATCTGAGTGTAAATATAACTTTTGATAGGAAGCCAAATCAACTGGTTAAATGAATTATTTTTCCCCAAATCATGATGGAATTATTTTGTTCAAATGTTTTTTTAAGGGAAAATGTTAAGGTAAGCCTCCCCATACAGTTGTTAGGTACAGAATAAATAAATAAATAAATAAACAAACAATAAGCATGATAGTCAGATACTAGAAGATTAACCAAGAAATTGGACTGACATAAGTACGATATATTGGAACATATCATAAGATGGGCTTGATGAGAAAGATTATTTTTGTCTTGTCATGAATGGCAGTTTTTCTGCTCTCCATTTGACCAGAGAAAGCTATACTGGACTTCAGTAACACAACCAATCTTGTTTTAAATATTATTAATACCAGTGAGTGAGAGATATTCTCTGCATAAACGTATCTTAAGTGTGTTATCTCTTTTGATTACTGACTCTTAGCTCGACATACTTACTCTTTGCTATTTAATAATGTATTGCTTTTTAAACTGTACTGATATTTTCAGAAATAGAGTAAAAGTGACACATGATCCATTTGTCTGGTAGCTGTACTGCTGCATTAATTATATTAAATATAAGATACTACATATATATTATATAAATTATGTATATAATGCTATGAAAAAATATTGTCATTACTGTAAAAAACATTGGTCAACATTCATCATATTGAATCTGTGAAGCATCTATGTCTTTTAAATTGACATTAATATATTCTATTTTTTACACAAGCAAACTTCTATTTCATGGTGCAGAATTTTCTTAAGTATTCTTTGATATTACATATTCAATCAAAAAAATTGTAGCTGAAGTTTTTGCTGGTACTCTGAAACTCTTCTATCTGGTCTTCCAAATCTTTACAGCAGAATGATATACAAGGAAAGATATCCAAATAGGAGTTTCCTTGGATAGATCTAGGTCAACATAATCTTCAGAAAATACTTAAGGTATCATAAACATTCTGGTTTTCTTTACAATTCCTGCTGTCTGTTTCTGGGTTTGATTGAGAGAATCACTTGAGGATGAAGTGAAACAAGGTTGTTGAAATGCAAAATGCTGATCATTACAAATATCTCTGAAATATTCAAGAGTACAAGACAACTAGATTATATGAAGATATTTTAACTAAATGGTAAGCATTTAAAATAGATCTTCCAAAACAGGAAGAAAAACACAAATACCCACACAAAAAAAATACATATGTGTAATACTATAGAGCAAGATCTGTAGTACATAAATTTCTCATTGAAATGTGAGGTTTTAAACTACTGATGTCACTAGAACTGCATTGACTTATGCCAGATGAGAATCTGAAAACAAGTATATACAAATGTATGTATTAGTCTTGTGTAGAAAGGAGGACACATAAATTGTGTATTCCAGTGTCTTTTTATGGCATAACTCTCTACTTAGTGAAATTAAGCTATAGATTAAATGACTTCAGCAAAACAAATTGGTAGAAGAAATTCATCAAGAATTATTGAATACACAGACACAACTTGCTATTCAGGTTGCTCATTAGTTTTACTTCAGGAGCTCCCCATCCCACCCAAGCCCTCCTACCTCTGAATGATGGGATGATGGGTAAACACTGATACAGGCTTGCCCAACCATTCTTTCCCTGAATACTGACAGCTGTTTGAGATATCAGCCTAGAAAGTTTAATTGTATAGTTGTTCTTCTGTTCTCATCAAACATACAAACATTTAGCATTTTTTAATTGTGAGATAGCTTTACTGGATCTTGACATGTCAACTGGCAAAATAACAGTGGTAACCTTTTCCTGGTCAGTGTCAAAAGAGATAATAGAACCATAATATAAAGAGAAAGGAAGAAAAAAGAAAAAAAAAAAAAAGAAGAAAAAAAAAAAAAAGAAGAAAAAAAAAAAAAAGGCTTAAGAAATAATCAGAATTTGAAAACATTGCTTTAAGGGAGAAATAATAATGATTTTTACTTTTTGGGGTATCTTACCGAAATGTTTAAAATGGAATGGAATGGAATGGAATGGAATGGAATGGAATACAGCAATTCAGTTGGAATGACCTTCAAAGGTCATCTAGTCCAAATGCCTGATTTATTCAGGGCTAACCAAAAGTTAAAGTATATTACTGAGGGCATTGTCCAAATGTCTCTTGAACATTGATGTTCATGGGGTATCAACCACCCAGCGAAGAAGACTGTTACAGTGTTGGACCACCCTCACAGTAAAGAATTTATTCCTTATATCTAGTTTGAACATCCCCTGGCACAGCTTTGTGCCATTCCTCAACATCCTGTCATCGGTTATCAGAGAGAAGAGATCAGTACCTCCCTCTCCACTTTCCCTCCTCAAGAATTTGTAGAGCAATGAGGTCACCTCTTAGCCTTCTATTCTCCAGAGAATAGTTCTTTTCCAGTATTCCAGTTTTTTTTGTCTTAACTTCTTAAGGTGAAAACCCATATATTCCACAGAAATGATAAAATGCATTTGGATGTATGTTTCTCTCTCAATCCATGAAAGATCATAGAAGTTTCAGTCTTGCCTACTCATCTGTAATCTACCTCTGAGTCCGAAAAGGCAAGAAATTTCTCACACATATGTTGAGACCACTTCTACTTTTTCTCTAGTCTATTCTTGATTTGCCTGAGTATTAATGTTCAAATATCTTGAACTATTAGCATTCATGAAAAGTTCAAATATTATAGTGTGCTTAAAGCTTTAAATCTATTCAGATTTCAGCATGACATTCAGTACAATTCTCATATACTATATTTCAAAAAAATGCTACACGGCCCTTTTTAGTACTCCACAAGATGTAGAATTTGACCTTGATGTGAAATCTGTGAAACCCATTTTTCCTTTTAAGATCATCATAATTATTAAAAAATAATGAAATCAATACCTAGTTATCAATTTTCTACAAGACACTATTCTAGATAAACTTAAAACAGGTGACACCTTCATTAGATACTTATTAATGGGGCTACACTTAGTAGCAACTTTTAGTGAAACAGAAAGGTGAAGCTGAAGCTATAAACCTTTATAGCTGTGGAGCTTTACTTGAACTGTCTAATGACTCAGTAAGTTTGTAAATAATAGTAGCTTAAACTGTGAAAATACCTATATTTAAATAAAATGACTTCATCTGTTTTATTTGTGCAAGTCTATAGCTTTATACATGTGTTTCCTTCTATATTTCTTAAATTTCTTATTGACTATCAATAAATTTGACCATAATTTCTTATTATAAAGAAACATACACCATAAAAATCAAAATTAACTTTACAAATCTATAAAATTATGTGTGGAAATAAGAAGATCAGTGATAGACTGATTTGTAGGATATCTAGTAGAAAACTCCTGCACCAGTCAGCTGTAAATCCAGTAGCTAATTTACTCAAAGCTGTTGATATGCCCTGTTCAAGGTATCCAAAGAATCTGCACATCCTAGAAAATCTAGTAGAATTAGAGTAGGATTTGGATTCACTGGGTTTTTGTGTTCATCCAAATGTGCTTTTAGTAATGTTTTAAAGCTTTTCCAAACTCACCTACACATAGACTTCAGCTTCTACGACCACTTTCCTAAGTTTTGAATGTGTGTTTCTTTGTTGTTGGTGGTGGTGTTTTTGTTTGGTTTTGTTTTGACTATAGCAAAGATAAGAAGTGAAAATAATACGACAGAATTTCATGAGGTATCAGTAGCAGTAGCAGTTCCCTAACTGGGGCATCTGGCCCTGAAAAGTATGGCAAAAGTATATGCATTCTAGCTGAAGCTGTCAGGTTTCCTGGCTCTCTCCTTCCTTAAGAGCTGAATCCTGATTAGAGCCCAGAAAGTATAGTACTTTCAGCCTTTCTGGTAATTTACTCAGCACTGCAACTGTATCAAGCACCTAAATGTTTCCTATGATTTAGAGGACATATACTGTGTATAATTCATAGTTCTTCCTTATTTCATTTTTTAAAAAAGTGTAATTTTGTTGTGAATTTTTAGTGGTTTTACTCAGGTGGGCAGCTGAGCTCCACCACACTCTCACTCTCACTCCTCCTCCTGAAAAGGGAAAGGGGGAGAAAATAGAATGAAAATGGTTCAAGGGTTGAGAGAAGGACAGAAAGGTCACTTAATTATTGTCACGGGCAAAATGGACTCAGAGGAGGGAAAATAGTAACATTTATTGCCTACATGTATTACTAACAAGCTAGAGAAGTTAGAAACAATGGAAAGAAACCAAAAACACCCTCCCCCCACCCACTCTCTTCCACCTCTTCTCCCCGAGTGGTGCAACCAAATGAGGGAATGGGGGTTGTGGTCAGTCCCTAATATTTCATCTCCACCACTCCTTTTCGGTCACTCTCTTCCCCTGCTCCTACTTGGGGTCCCTCCCACTGGATGCTGTTCTTGACAAACTGATTCCACAGGCTTCCCACAGACAGTAGTTCTTCAAGAACTGCTCCAACATCGGTCCGTACCATGTGGTCCACCTGTCAGGAGCAAACTGTTCTAACCTGGGTCCCCCACAGGCAGCAACTCCTGCCATGTCACCTGCTCCTGCATGGGTTCCTCTCCAGGTCTGGCCTGGAATCTGCTCCAGCAGGGGTTCTCCACAGGCCACAGCCTCCTTCAGATTAGATCCACCTGCTCCACCCTGTTCTCCTCCATGGACTGCAGTGTGGTGCCTGCTCCACCATGGGACCCATGGGCTGCAGGGTGTCAGCCTACTTCACCATGGTCCTCTCCCCAGGCTGAGGTGAACTTTGGCTCCAGCACCTGGAGCAACTCCTGCCTTCCTTCTGCACTGACGTTGGTGTCTGCAAGGCTATTTTCTCACTTCTCACTCTCCCAGCTGCTGTTGTGTAGCATTTTTTTTTTCCCTTAAATATGCTCTCACAGAGGTGCAAACAACATCACTTATTGGCTCGGCTCTGGGTAGTGGTGGGTCCCTTTGGAGCCAGCTGAAACTGGCTCTTATGGGGAAGCTTCTGGATTCTTAAAGAATCCACCCCTGCGTCTCCCTGCTACTAAAACCTTGCCATGTAAACTCACTACAGAATGCTACCAGCTTAACCTACACAGAACAATTAAATTTGACTTTCAGGAACTGTTTCCTGCCAGCCAGAGATTTTCTTTGTTTGTTTCCTTCTTCTTAAACATGTGCATAACATTTACATGCATTGAAGAGATCTGATAATCCTGTCACATGGTTATCCAAAATCTTCATACTGTTTTCACAGAGGATTTCACCGTGTGTTTTACAGCTTTTATATCAAGATGACTTTTGATTTATTCTTAACCAAGAGGAAGGAAAACAAGTTGATTCTGATGTTTCAGTTTTTTGTCAAATGAACTTCAGTTTTTGCAAGTAAGTATTTTGATCCTTGCTTCCCAAAGATCCATGATAGGCAAAAACTGTGGAAGTGAGATCATCACTGAGTCTAACTTTTGTTCTGTATTATAACTAAAACCAAGTGCATCAATTAGCACCCCCAGATCCTTTTCCTCTACAGATATGAAGTCTCCTGAGTTTTGGAAAAAGTTGTCTTATGCAGAGACTATTTATTTATTTATATATTTACTTGTGTATTTATTTTTGTTTGTTTTAGCTTTTCTTCATAATTATAAAACCAAGTGAGTAAATGTTATTTTAAAAATAATAATAAAATACTTTATGTTCGTTGTAAAATGTAGATTCTGATACTGTTCATCATGCTAAATAACACTTCATTTATTTTCCTTGGACTATATAAGACAAAAGACTTTTCAAGGATAGTAAAGAACTTGTGTTAGATATTATATGCACTGCATTAAAAAAAATAATATATATATATATAAATTGCAATTTTTTTTTACAGTAGTAAGCATAGGAAGAAGCAATTCATGTTTTCTGAAGGTAAACTCTCTCAATTTACATTAATAGAAGATTTAGAAAATTTATTAGTTACCATATCAAAAACACCTTTACACATACACGAATTGCAAAAAGAAATTTGTGATTATTGTGATAATATGTAAATATTTGCTGTATCTTGTATAACTACCTACTTTTGCCAAAGTAGATACCAGCAAATCATTGAATTGTGTAATTCAAATGTGAGTAATTCAGCATTAAATTTTGCAAGACTTCAGCTCAACAGAGCTGCAATAGTGATGTTTAGTATTGAATGTTTTCAAATCATACAAATGATTAAAGTTTAATTGATAAATGATTAAAAGTAAATAACAGTTCAGCAGTATAGAATAATCACAGAATCATAGAATGGCTTGGGTTGGAAGGGACCTTAAAGATCGTCTCACTCCAACCCCCCTGCCACACACTAGATCAGGTTGGTCAAGGCCCCATCCAACCTGGCCTTGAACACCTCCAGATATGGGCCATCCACAACCTCTCTTGGAAACCTGTTCCAGTACCTCAGTACCCTTACAATGAAGACTTTTTTTCCTAATATATAATCATCTAATTATCTTATATCTAATATCTCTTTTAGATTAAAACCATTCCCACTTGTCCTATCATTATCTACCCAAGTAAGGAGTCCTTTCCCACCCTTTTTATAAGACCTCTTTAAGTATTGAAAGTCTGCAATGAGGTCTGAGTGGAGCCATCTCTTCTTTAGGCTGAACATTCCTAGCTCTCTCAGCCTTTCTTCACAGGAGAGGTGCTCCAACCCCCTGATCATTTTTATAGCCCTCTTCTAACAGGTCATTCTAACAGGTCCACATCTTATCTTTCTTGTACAAGGGGACCCAGACCTGGACACAGTATTCCAGGTGGGCCTCATGAGTGCAGAGTAGAGGGGGACAATCACCTCCCTCAACCTGCTGGTCACATGTCTTTTGATGCAGCTCCGGACACAGTTGGCCTTCTGGGCTGCAAGTGCACACTGCTGACTCACGTCTAGTCTTTGGTCCACCAGAACCCCAAGTCTTTTTCTGCAGGGCTGCTCTTAATGAATTCTCCCAGTCTGTACTCATGTCTGGTATTGCCTTAACCCAAGTGCAGTACCTTGCACTTGGACTGGTGGAACCTCATGTGGTTCAAATGGGCCCACTTCTCCAGCTTGTCCAGGTCCCTTTGAATGGCAACTCTTCCTTCTTTGGTATCAACTACAATACTCAGCTCGGTGTTATCTTCAAACCCCTTTTTGGATTCCTTGTTTAGAGTCTTAAAATAAGTTTGACCAAGTTACTATAGAAGACATTTTATGATCAGTGAATTCAACACAGCATGAATGATGGCACTGGCAAATGAAGGTAAGTTTTTATTCACATGAAAATATACAGCACTGTCTGCACTTTTCAAGCATTTCTTAGATTTATGTCAGATTTCGTTAAAAGGAATGCAATATGGCTTAAGCACTGCTTGGATCAACCTTAACCAGGATCCTGTAATTTAGCATTTTTGAATATCTTGTAGAATCAGAAAAGATGTCTCTCTTATGCTGATGCCTTATTACTGATAAATCATTAATCTTTCTGCTGTCTGTGGTCATTGTCCTTTAGGAATGAGGGAACTAGCTGATATCATCCCAAGGCCACTCTCGATAAGGCAATCAGGATAGGTTCCTGAATTGGAAGGAAGAAAATGTTGCTTGTCTACAAGAAGGGAAAGAAGGACTTTTCAGTGGATTACAGGCTGGTTAGCCTCATGGGAAAAATACTCCTGGCAACCGTTTAAAAATTGAAACATTTGAAGGACAAAAAGTAGTAGGTAAGAGTCAGAATGGATTTCTGAAGAACTCAAGCCTGAGCAATACGATAGCCTTTTCAAAAGAAATAATTGGCTTATTAGGTAAGGAGAAAGCTGCGTATGTTATTTATCTTGACTTTAATAAGGCTTTCAGCATTGTTCCGTGTAACATCTTTGTAGACAAACTGATGAAGTATGCACTAAAGAAGGGGGAAGCAAAGTGGACTGAAAACTGTCTAAAACACTGGTTTCAAAGGGCTGTTGTCAGAAATATGAAGATCAGCTGGAGGCCAGTCAGTTGTGTTGTACCCAGTGTTCCAGTACTGTTTAAAACCATCAGGAATTACCTTGATGCAATAAAGTACACCCTTAGTAAGTTTACAGATGATAATCAACAAGGAAGAGTGGTTGACAGAGGGTTCAGCAGTCAGCTATCATTTGAAAGGAATTCAACAATCTGTAGAATGGACTAACAGGAATCTCATAAAGTTATACAGAAAACATAAAAATAAAAAATCCTGCCCCTGGGGAGGAATAATCCCATGCACCAGTACATTAGGGACTGGCTGGATAGAAAACAACTTTACTTCATTGTTCTAGAGGGCAATAGGTTGAATATGAACCAGCAATGTGCAGCAAAGATCAACAGAATCAGATCCTTTGCCTCTGCTCAGCCCTAGTGAGACATATATGGAGTGCTGGATCCAGTTCTGGCCTCCCCAGTACAAGACAAACAGGGACATAATGAGAGAAGTCCAGGAAAGAGCCACAGAGGGACTGGAGCATCTGACATACACAGGAAGGCTGAGAGATGGAGATGTTCAGTCTGGAGAAGGGCAGCCTCAGGGACATCTTATCAATTCATATAAATACCTGATGGGGAGAAAAGAAGGAAGAATCAGACTCCTCTTGATGTGACAAGAGTCATAGTTTCCTCAGTGACAAGAGTCAAAAGGCACAAACTGAAATACAAGAAATTTGATCTGAACACTTTTTACTGTCAGGGTGGGCAAGCATTGGAACAGGTTGCCCAGAGAGTCTGTGGAGCCTCCTTTCTTGAAGATATTACTAATCTGAAGTGATCCTGACGTCACCCCCTAGGTGATCTTACTTTGAGCAGGGGTGGGATTGGACCCTCTTTCCACCACAATTTTTCTGTTATTTTGTTTTTGCTTATTTCATTTCTTTGAGCTATCTGGTTAGTAGTTGTGAGGAGATGCAGTGTCACTGGTATTCTAAATGACAGTCAGAAGCAGTGACTTTTTCTAAAAATTATTTTATTTTTCAAAGTATTAAAAACCCCATAAAGGGCCAGTATTACTTTAAAATGTAACTCAGGGATTATACTATTGATTAATATTAAATATCTGCAGAATTTTACAGATTGTTGGAGAATTCTCTTTTCATTATTTTATTGCCTCAAACAAAAAATGCAAATTAAGAGATGGAAAACTTGTGACCATGTTTGAATTCAGCACTTGTAGAAGTCTGTTTGAAATGCAGAATTTGTTTCAATTGACCATAACTTGAATTACTATGCCTGATGCACTTTGGTATGCAAAAAGGACTTTTTCACGGTGAAGCACCGATAAATCTTACTTTGGAAACATGGTAGATGACAGCAAATATTCCAGTGTAGATATTTAGAGAAATGAATAGAAATGATGAAAATCAATGGACCTTAACACTGTGAAGAAAAATGTTCCTAATGTTATTGTAGAAGCTGTTTAGAAGTGAGCTGATTTAGATTTTAAACTCATTGATGGAGTAATGATTTTGTTTCATTAAGAGAACAAAAAATGTTTCTACTTTGGAAAATTCTTTAATATTTACTTCATCAATTTCACCTTTACAGAACTTGATATACTGTTTTTCTAAATCCCCATCTGTTTTCAAAAACATTTGATAGTTCAAGAATATGTACCTAAAATCTTGGATGTATCAAGAGACGAATTTTGTTAGGCTTCTGTTTTATATATACATATGTTTGTATGGGCAGTAAACACACTGTTCTTTCAAACATCCTCTATAAAGAGAAAGATAAGTTAACCTTCTGGATCTACTTCATTTACCCTAAATGAAGCAACAGAAAAAGATAATCTCACTGTTCAAAGCATTAACTTTTCTCTCTACATGGCATCAGCAAAAATTGATGTTTGTTCAAAGATAGATGCCTTTCATGAATAAATATACTCCAGGTATGATGATATTAATTCCAGAGCAGAAGACCTGCGTATGTCCTTTCACATAGCTGCAGACTGTCACACTCTTTACTGTGTTAGTGTGATTTACCCTCATTCACAGTTGCTTACTCATGACTGACAATAAAATATTTCAGTGTATGTAGTCTGAAAAGTCATGACTACATACGCTGATTTTTTTATTATTTTTAATTGTAGAACAATAATCATCAGAATGAGATATTACCACCGACAGTTTTAAGAGTCTGCTACACAAGCCTTTTTTTTGGAAACTATTGTTGGGACTCTGGGTACAATAAAACTTCTACAGCCTCTTCCCCCTTCCCAGCATTTTAGCTCCCTTTGTTCAAGTCCCTTCTGCCGTATCACAGCTATCAACTGGTCTGCTGTGGCAATAGTTAATTTGTGAGAAAGAGATGTGAGAAGCCTCATCAGGAGCTTCTTCCCCTGGTAGCTGGTGTCTGAGTTCCAGATTTTGGTCCTTCTCTGAGCAATGCCATAAGTGTTCCAGGCCTGACCTCCTTACTCTGCTGGGCCTCGCCTTTCCTGTCTAGCCTGGCTTCTTGGCTAGGTTCCAGAACTGCTTTGTCACTAGCATTTGTCTGGCCATCTGGACACTTATCTGATGCTCACCAGACCATCACACCTGCTTAGTTTGCCTTGTTCAGGAACAACAACCCTTTGTCCTCAATGGTGAAGTCACTTTCCAGTGAGCCCTGCTATCACACTTTGATGTTGACTCCCCTTCATTTGCAGTGCCATATACATGTATATGACTGATATTTTTCAACCATTCTTTCACACACACTTTCAAATATTTTCCTTTAGAAAGCGGCATTAATGATAACAGCCTCTTAAAATCTTGAACACAACAATCCATTTAGCCTTACTACCTTCAGCATTTTCTCCTAAGATTTTCCCTCTTCTCTTCCATTCACTTCTCTTGATATTGTGTTCCTTGGCATAGTCTGAAAATCCTTCTATTTGTTATTATTATTATTATTATTATTTATTTATTTATTTATTTTTATTTTATTTTATTTTTCTTGAAGGTTCACAGGAGTTTTGGCATCCACGCTGTACATTGTAGTGGATTTATGTGGCAAGGTTTTGGTAGCAGGGGCCCATAGGGGTGGCTTCTGTGAGAAGGATCTAGAAGCTGCCCCATGTTTGGTAAGGGACCCACTGCTGACCAGAGCCAAGCCAATAAGCGATGTTGTCTTGCACCTCTGTGAGAGCATATTTAAGACGGGGAAAAAAAAATGCTGCACCATACAGCAGCTGGGAGAGTGAGAGGAGTGAGGAACAGCCTTGCAGGTGCCAAGGTCAGTGAAGAAGGAGGGGGAGAGGTGCTCCAGGCACCAGAGCAGAAGTCCCCTGCGGCCTGTGGTGAGGACCACGGTGAAGCAGGATGTCCCCCTGCAGCCCATGGAGTACCACGGTGGAGCAGGGTTCCACGCTGCAGCCCGTGGAGGAGACCACGGTGGAGCAGGTGGTCCTGCACCGACGGAGGCTGCCACCTGTGGAAGACCCCTGCCAGAGCAGATTCCGGGCTGGACCTGTAGCCCGTGGAGAGGAGCCCATGCAGGAACAGGTGACCTGGCAGGAGCTGCTGCCCGTAGGGGAGCCAGGTTGGAGCAGTTTACTCCTGAGGGATGGACCCCGTGGTACGGACCCATATCTGGAGCAGTTCTGGAAGAGCTGCTGCCTGTGGGAAGCCCACGCTGGATCAGTTCATCAAGGACTGCATCCCGTGGGTGGGACCCCACAGCACAGGGGACGAGAGTGACCGAGTAGGAGCGGCAGAGAAGAAGTGCTGTAGACTGACCATAACCCCCATTCCCCCATTCCCCTGCGCTGCTCGGGGGGAGGAGGTGGAAGAGGGTGGATGGGGGGGAAGGTGCTTTTGTTTGTTTTTTTTTCCTTTGTTTTCTCACTTCTCTCGCTTGTTAGTAATAGGCAATAAATCTTACTGTCTCCTTATGCCGAGTCTGTTTTGCCCGTTACAATAATTATTGCGTGATTTTCTCGTCCTTATCTCAACCCTTGAGCCCCTTTTCACATATTTTCTCCCCATTCCTCTTTGAGGAGGGGGAGTGAGAGAGCGGCTGTGGTGGAGCTCAGCTGCCCACTCGAGCGGAACCACGACACCTCAAAGTAAACTTTGCACATGGTTCCATACATCACCTTTCTGCACTGTGCTTTCTGTCTTAGTCTTGAATTAGCTCCATCCTTGGTTTGTTCCTTTGCCTTGTCTTGGTCTGGGTCTGTTGACCAGCCTCCAGCTCTGCCCCTACTATTCTCATGCCCCATGGGATGGCAGCTGTCCATGAATCTACACTGGAGTCCCCATCAGCTCCTAGCTTGTTCCCCTCACAGGGCAGTCCTGCTGCTCCCTGATGATCAGATACAAGTGATTTATTCATGTTGTACAGTCAGAGTCCATATTCCTGTCTGAATTACACTGCTGTTTAATTTAGTATGTCACTGTAAAATTAGAACATTTTTCACATAGGTCAATCAATTTATCTGATTGCCATTCATGCTAACACTCAAAGGCCAATGTTATGGCTTATTCTCTTGTAAACAAATTACAGAATCTTTTCTTTGAGTAATTTATTAGCCTAGAAGCTTTTCTGCTTCCAGAGTCCCTGGAAGCCATAGCTGTCTAGATCCAAATAACATTATTATCCTAAAAATAACTTCTGAGATCACATTGGAATCAAAAGTTAAATGTATCAGGCAGGGAGATTTGTGTTCCCATATTTTCTCTTAACAATACCAAGGAAAATGGTGAGGCACTTTTCTATGCAGTCTGTATTTAAAAATAGAATTTACAAGTATATTTACAATATACTAAAGAAGTAATAAGATCTTGTGATATCTATGAGATCTGTGAGCAATCATGCTTTTATTGTTATTATTTATTATTATTAATATTACCAACTTGATAGATTTGATAACTGGCAACATGAGGAGGTTGCATGCAGCACATCTGTCATCCAATCAGTATGCCTTTTCTCACAGTCTCTTAGTCCATAAAAATGTACAAATGAGTGGCCTTTTTGTTGCCCATTTCTCAGTACAGTGTATTTCACAATAGGGAATTTATCATTGAAGAATAAGAAATACCTCTTCTAGTTTTTCAGAAGAGAGAGAATGATAATGAGGAAGTCTAGTTTTGAAGAAACTTCAAATTTGTTAAATAAGCTTCAAATATATTTATTTATTTTTAATGGTAATTTCTATATATTTATTTTGGAGGAAGTTAGCAGAAATGGACTTTCATTTTTATATATGTATATATATTTTTTTCCCTTGCAATCACCATTTCCTGGGGAAGTGAGATTAACAGGTTTTTTGTTTTTTACAGAAAGGCTATGTGGCTCCTCACAGAAAGTCTGCTTCAGAGTGATTATAATGAGACAAACAGGATTGTGGGACACTGTGTCCCACAGGAGTTGTCAGACTTAAAATATGGTAGACAGCTTGGAAGGTGACTCTTCTAGAATCTGAGAAATCATAGTTTTCACAGCTGAGAGCTTTTTTTTTGACAGCAGTCTTTTTGGACTATGTCATCTAAAGAATAGAGAATATATGTTGCAACCACTTCAGAGAATGTTACAACTGTTACCTTCCGTTTCCCACTTTCCTTCCCTGTGATTTGTGCAACAATGATGCCACAGGTTTCAATATACAGGCATCTGAAAGATTGTGTTACTACTGTTCTGGTACACTTGTCCTTTATTGTTGAGGATCTGCTGCTGCCTTCTTTGTCTGTGGTGTTTGGTTCCTTTTGTTATGAGATATATGTCAAATTCTTGCACATGAAACAGAAGTGTTAGGGACATGATTTGTTTTAGTCATCTTTAATGCAGTAAGTCTCTTCTGAAAGCAAGTTGATCACATTGTTCACTCTTCACTAAATTTCAAATTTCCTTCTTCTGGTCATTGGAAAGGACATTGTGTGATGATCTGCCTGGAAAGTTTTTGTCACAGACCTACATACTCCAGTAATTTAAACCACAATTTTTATGGAGTGATTAATAAACTGAAATAGAATTTTACATAGATTTATGTAGGGTTAAAAGATAGCTCTAAGGAAAGAAAGAAAAAGTGAAAAGTGTGTCTTCAGTAGTAATCTCTGCTATAATATATTAGCTTGATATTACATTCCTTTGATGGAGCTGATGAATTAACCCCTAGCTCTGGAAATATTAATTATTCTATTTATTCAGTTAAGATACCTGATATTATCTGGTGTAGCAAAAGATAAAAAGTCACTAATATAAGGAAAATGATGACATTTCTTCCATTCCATTGATTCCTGGCAATAATACACCATTGCTATGAACCTTAAATAAGAGTGAAAAGCAGAACATTACCTATCGTATTGGTATTATTTTAAAAGTATTTAAAATCCACACTGAGAGGAAAGCACTTGACATCATTCATTACAGCAGAAATTTTATGCAGAGTCCCTCAAGTTCAAGACCCAGAGTTTCTCATTTCTCTGGCCCAGATTCAGTGTAGCTTCTGCTACCTTTTAATTATATACATCAAAGTCCTTTGTCTCTGACTCTGGATTCCAGGAATTAGAATCTGTTGGATCTTTTTCTATGCCAAATAATTCATATGATAATAAATGGTTATATTCTACTTATATCATACCTGAAAAATCAACTTGTTTCATGGATATTCATTGAAAGAGATGGGGAGAGCATTGCAGAATCTCTACTGTGTTCCATTTTTATTACTTTTTTTAGGGATGTGTATTGTTCATTCTCTAAATCAGTACCATATTAGCTGCTCTAGCTGTAGCCATAATCTATTTCTGCTTCTGTCTGGGCTTTAACCTAATGTAAGGGCTTTAACCTCTTCAGGCATTTGGTTTACAGTGACTTCTGTCTTTGTTTAGCAATACTGGCTTGAACTGCTAAATTTCAGTACTTGTCTCCCTCTTAAGCCAATCCTTTGTATTCCTAGTACCCTAGTACTTTCCCTTTTTATTATTATTTTTATTTTTTTCCCATAGAATCATAGAATGGTTTGGGGTGGGGGCAGAGATGCCCTCCAATGGACCAGGTTGCTCAAAGTCTCATCCAACTCAGAACACTAGCAGCAACAGAACTGAGATAATTTCTTATTCCTTTTGTCATATTTTCTATCCAGGACAAAAATGGATATGAAAATTGAAGGGAAATTAATTTAAATTGGAGGACAGAAAATTCCTTTGGAAAAATGGAATTGTCAGGTATTTTAGGGGAAAGGCAGATCTCTATTTAACATCTGCATTTTCAAATTTTGCAGAGGCATATAACTTAGTCACATTCCTGTGCATTTTCACTGAAATGGCAAATGTCAACCCAATGTTATCTCACTGAATAAGTAAAAGACCCTGATCAATAGCAGAAAGATAAGATTTTACAGAGAAACAAATACAAATAATGATATATTTTCATTGAGAACTAAGCAATACATTGTTCTTCTTGTCAGGGGATTGGATTAGATGATCTTCAGAGCTTCTTTCCAACTTCAACTATTCTTGGATTCTGTGATTCTGTGATTTCTTATTCTCAGAAGCAACTAATTTACTGAAACTGCCACTAAGAAGAAAAGTTCACTGAAGGTACAACAAGCACTCTGACAGAAGAGGAAGCCTAAACCAGACAGTCCTTTTGAAAAATTTCTGCCAAAGTTATTTTATTTTAACAAAATAAAACCACCTAAAATAAAATTATGCAATAAGAACCATCCTTTTGCTATTTTTAATAGAATATCATAAATCTATGCAATAACAAGTAAATAAGTTTTTCAAGTGCTATTTTAATTACTATCAGGCTTTTCTATAAATTAGTTAAAATATTTTACATATTTACAGAGAGGCAAGAAAGGTTTCTGTGGCAACCTGAACAGATTAAAAAAGAAGAATGGCTGAAGATCAACTTAAAAACTACCAGAAAAAATCAAAAGCAAAGATCCAAAAGAAAATTTTAATATAGGTGTTTCTTGTACCATATTCAAATTCATATTGAAATGTCACAGGAAAGTACATGATTGCAAAATAATCTCAACTGGCTTTTATTTTGCATTGAGAGCATGGTCTTGTTCAGTTTACATATATTCAGCCATTTTGAATATTGATTTTAGAAGTATTTAAGTAAGCCTAATATTTAGAATAAGGAGGTTAAAGAAGCCTGACTTTCAGCACTTTCCTCATGCAAATTATTGTATTTGAATCATAATGGGAGAGTTAGTTTTATTTAAAGTGTTCTGTGGTTTAGTCAAGCACGTAATTGAGTAAAAGACACCTGAAAGAAGAAAGATAGAGACCAGGAAGATGTGAGCAGAAGAGCCTATATGAGACTTCTCTCCTGAGGAACAGATAACTTCTTTGGAGGAAGATAATATATTATTCTGCTCCTGTGTGCTTTGAATGATGTCATTTGAATTATTCCAGTTCTGTTTGCTTTCTTTTTGTCTTACAGAAACTGTATGATATTTGCAGAATAGAAGCCTTGTGTTTCAGGGTAAAAGGCCTGGGAAGGAAGAAATCTTTTTTCTTATTTAAAAATAAAAAAGACAGAAAAGAGAACAGAGCATCTGGATGGTGATGACAACAAGAAAATAAAAAGGGAAAAATAATTAAGTGAATAAAGTTACGTACTTGAATTTAATTAATAACCTGTCTTTTCTAATTATAAAATGTGTACGATCATTGAGGGATAACTACGGAATTGCACACTAAAGCTACTAACTAGCCTAAGAAAACAGATAATTTCTTGAGATAACAGAAACATGGCAGCATAGCTGTTGTAACGATATGATGAAGAGCATGAGCTATTGGAAAAAGCATCAGAGAAGTCATAGATTAGTGATGCATACTCATGCTATTAATGTTATTTCTGTTGAGAAAAAAAAAAAAAAAAAAAACTATAGTAAAATTAATTTGTGTCAAAGCCAGTTTTGCAAAATAAAGTAATATAAACTGGTATAATGCTGATGATTTGACCGCAAAGTCAAAATAATAGCTTAGATATGGTCAGATTTGTGTCTGTAAGATAAAATAAAATAGAGGTAAAAACTGAAAATATGCCATAATGTGTATTCCAGATGAATGAATAAAGTATCTGTAACTGTCATTGAATTAACCAGAAAGCTTTTATTTGTGTTTTGTTAATTTGTTTTTTGTTTTGTTTTTTACTTACTTAAGGGAGTACTGACAAATTTTAAATGAACTGGAAGATCTAGTCATAGAGAATAGTTTTGAACTGACTGGTATTGCCTGATTGTGTTCAAATGGAGTCTCTAAAGCTTGCTGTTCAAAAGCCAACAACAACAATAAAAGCAAACAAACACAAAGCAAAACGAACAAAAAAAAACACACAACAAACATTGATCAAAGAAGACGTTATCAGCTGAATAGAAGGAGGAGGTAAAAGTTAACATGTGGAGATGTAGTGAGTAGTCAAATTTGTTAATGTCATAGAATCATAGAATGGTTTAGATTGGAAGGAACATTAAAGATCAGCTAATTCCAATCCCCCTGCTATGGGCAGGGGCACCTTCCAGGATGCTCAAAGGCTCAAATGCTTCCAGGCACCTATGCCAGGATGCTCAAAGCCCCATCCAACCTAGCCTTGAACGCTTCCAGGGATGGGGCATTGTACTGGGTCCACAGCTTCTCTGGATATCCTGTTCCAGTGCCTCACCAACTTCTGAGTAAAGAATTTCTTCCTAATATCTAATCAAAATCTACTCTCTTTTCATTTAAACTCCTGTTCTGTATCACTCCCTGATAAAGAGTCCTCTTTAAAGCAGTCTCTGACTTCCCTGTGCAGCTACTGGAAGGCTGCAATGAGGTGTCCTCGGATCCTTCTCTTCTCCAGGCTGAACAACCTCAATTCCCTCAGCCTCTCTTCATAGGAGAATAGGTGCTCCAGCCCCTTGATCATCTTCATGGCCCTCCTCTAGGCATGTAATACATGCTGGAGGCCCCAGAGATGAATGCAGTACTCTAGTTGGGGTCTCACAAGAGCACAGTAGAAAGGGTGAATCAACACCTTCAACGTGCTGGCCATGGTTCTTTTGATGCAGCCCAGGATACGGTTGGCTTTCTGGGCTGTGAGCACACATATTGAGCTACCAGTTAAACAACAGCCCCAAGTCCTTCTCCTCAGGGCTGTTCTCAATCAATTCTCCATCCAGCCTATATTTGTGTTTGGGATTGCCCTGGCCCAGGTGCAGAATCTTGCACTTGGCCTTGTTGAACTTCATGAGGTTTACACAGGACCTACCTCTCAAGTCTGTCCAAGTCTCTCGGGTTGGTATCCAATCCCTCTAGTCTGTCAGCTGCACCACACAGCTTGGTGTCATTGGCAAACTTGCTGAGGGTATATTCAATACCACTGTTCATGTCAGCAACAAAGCTGTTAAACAGCATAAGTCCCAATACCAACCTGTGAGGAACACCACTCAATACTGATCTCCACTCAGACATTGAGCCATTGACCACAATTCTTAGAATGTGACCACCAAGTAGTCCATCCATCAAATCCATGTCTCTCCAATTTAGAAACAAGAATATCATGTATGACAGTGTCAAATGCTTTTCAGAAGTCTAAGTAGGTGATGTCAGTTGGTCTTTCCCTATCCATCAGTGCTGTAACCTCATCATAGAAGGCTACAAAATTTGTCAGGCATGATCTGCCCTTAGTGAAGCCATGTTGTCCGTCACCAATCACCTCCTTATTTTCCATGTGTCAGTGATGAGAACTGACCTCAGGCAAGGGGGAGCTGATCAGCTTGTTCCTGCTTATCACTTATACAAACTTTGTGGATGGAGGTCTGCAAGCTTGGTATGAGAGTTTGCCAAAGGATGGAGTCTTGTGTTGCCAGGATGGCCCTATTTTGGTGTCAGAACAGAATCTTGAAGGCCATGGTACCCAGAGTGAAACCTTTTACTTAATTATTTGTAAAATTAATATTAAAGATTCCTGAATATGATAATGAGATTTATGAAGTACATGCTAAACTTATACAATTATAGCACTCAACTCTCCACTCAAATCATGCTAAACGTCACTTCAGTGTGGGGAACAGATAAGGTTACGATATAAAGGAAAAAAAGGAAAGTAGAAAAAGTGTTAAGAAAATATGTTAGAGATAGGAAAAAGAGAAGAGCTGGGGGGAGAAAGAAGAAATTGGAGACTTAGAAGAGGTAGTTGATGGGCTGTGGTCCTTTCTCCTCCACCGAGAAAGGGATGCCTTCTTGGTAAGTTTTGTTCCTCTACCTTTTGGTGAAGAGCACTGAGACAACATTTTGCTGGCACTAGTATCCTGTATTAGTGCTATTGCAGTGAGTGTATTTATCAACTGCAATTTTGAATCTTTTATATCTCTTGCCTTATACTATCAACTTTGTGAAACTGTATCAGTGAAAATTCTTGGCAGGGTGTAGAAAAAGGCAAATGTTTGACTCTGATAAGTCCTCTTTAATGCAACAGGGGATTTTCTGGATTTCTTTTTCTTTAAAATCAATGATATTATATCTACCTATAGCTAAAGCAATCATAAAAAACTTGTCTGGAATATTTTCCCAAAAAAAGCTTTAGGAGTTAGCAAAGATTCTACAAATATGATAAAAAGATTGATCTCTCAAGTGTCTCTAGACACTTGAATACTGTAATGGTATCCTTTCTATTGAGTTGTAACTGCACTGCAACCACCCTTCCACTTTTCACTTTTCTTTTCAATTTAGATAGCTGAGGAATCTTTTGTAATTGAGGCAAAAATACTAATAAAAATATACAAATCTCTGATAAATCTCACTGAATGTTTAAAAAAGCACACATAAGATCTCCCAACAGAGTTGTTTCCAGAAAAGGGCTGCAAGAACAATTAAGGGTGAGGTGAGATGATCTTATGAAAGAAGGCAGAAAGAGCTTGTAATGTTTGGTCTGGAGAGAGAGATGACTGCTGCCTTTGCCATAAAATGAACTCAAATGGAGCTGTGGAGAAAATAAGCAATAGGAAGAAACAATTTCATTACAAAATATAAAGATAAGGAAGAGTGGGGTGAATAGATTGGTTAAGTAAATAATAAGCATATTACTTTTAATTAAATATATGAGTTTAAGGCTATTAAAATCAAGCTTAATTCTGTTCCAATTTTCAACATAGAAAGTACCACTCATTTGTGATGCATTCTCTCGAGCACAAATATACAGACGTTTCCTTAAGAAAGTTAAACTTACCTCTCTATTGGTGATTTTGATTCTTCTATGAATAACAGAAAAGAATAATAATATAATATAATATAATATAATATAATATAATATAATATAATATAATATAATATAATATAATATAATATAATATAATATAATATAATATATATTTATATATATTATATATATTAATATAATATAATATAATATAATATAATATAATATAATATAATATAATATAATATAATATAACATTATATTATATTATATTATATTATATTATATTATATTATATTATATTATATTATATTATATTATATTATATTATATTATATTATATTATTGACAGTTTTAGATTAGTCTGTGTATTTATCTGAGATTGTCTTTATGTGCCCCTTAAAATACTAATATTTTTGTGATTCAGAATGCTGGTTCTGATTTGCTTAATATTTCAAGCCTCCCTTTGTCCCTCTGCTGTCATTAATAACGACATTTTTTAGAAAACAAGTCAGAATAGAACTGTCAGAAGTTAAAGACAGACAGCTGCAGTCAGCAGAAGACATCTTTTAGATAAGCATAGGTTTCCATGGTGAAATGTTAGTTTCAGTGAAATCAATGACCAAAACCAGTAAAATCTCTTGCATTTTTTCCATATTACCTCTCCATCTTAAATGATAAACTCCTCATTGCAATGGGCTTATGTGTTATATTAAATGTGTACCAAGTTCCTCTTTCATCAGTAGTAAATAGCAGTGAGTGAAAGAAGTAAATAAAATAATATGTTCTGGGATTTGATTAATGAAATGGTCACACTCCAGAGCACTTAAGCTTAAATTTACAAAGTTAAACAATTCATTGATTTTATTTAATCTATGTGACACTAATGTAGAGGTCAAAAGGACAGTTATTTTCAAGGACTGCCAAGTTCGTAGAAAAGCAAGGTAGGCAAATGTTTCCTAGTAGCAGTAATTTTTCATTTCTTCTCAGCTAGTATGCTAAGAAGCATATCAGTTTGTTTTAATCCTTTCAAATGTATGAAAGCCCTTTTTCAGTAAATCTCTAGCACAATTAATGAAATTATTCTCACAGTAAAACAAAACAAACAAACTAAAAATTAGAAAAGCCAGAAAAATACTACAGAAAATAAAAGGAAATTAATTTTGAGAAGAAACAGAAGAACAAAAAGAAGTTTCAAGACCAAAGAGAAATATTCCCTGGCAATAATTTTACTATCTAGTCCCTATAGATGAGTATTTAGGTCTATAAGACCATAGTGTCAGAACACAGGATGAGAGTCCTCCACTGGAGCCACTCCCTCCCTCTGCTGTTCTGACATCCCTTGGCAAGAAACTTGTTGGAGGATAGCAACAGAAATGGGGCAGCTTTATTCAGTGCAAAGTCATTGGATTTGGCAGGCCACCTTACTGTACCATTTGGTGTAAGCCACACATACCTAAATATGTGCCATAAAACAGAGCCACATCTGTTGCCTGCAGGTAAACTGTAATTTGCATGACGATAGAGGAGCTACAGAAGAAAAAAACATCTGAAATTGTAACCCCTTCTTTACCCCATCTGCATGCAGAGAATTCAGTATTCAGCCACATCAAGCTGACTTACCTTAGACCACCTGTAGATCCAAGTAAACTTTATCATCTAAAAACTTGAAAAAAAAAAAAAAACAAAAACCTGAAGATCAAGAAGGGTGGAGTAGAGGAAGAAAATATGTAGAATCAGTAACAGAGACAACAGAAGAAACAGTAAAATGGAGGTCTCGGGCAAATATCTCTAGTAATTTTCATCTCATACCAGCAGCAGTTAATCTAGTATAACCACAAATAATACTGTGTCAAATCCTGTTTTACAGATAACCTATGGATGGGATGCCTGAAGGCTCTGCAGAAATGTATTGATGGCCTAACAGTGGAAAATGTTGTTGCATACAGTCCAAATGATTTTAAATCTTTCAAATCGATATTATTTAGATGAATCCTCATCATCATTTTACAGTAATATCTGTTCCTTGCCTCAAATCATGGTACAAGATGAGTAATTCACAAATGACAACTACCTTGTGGAATTGTGCTCAGGTAACAATTCATCTCTGAAATTATCCTCAACTTGAAGACTGAAATATACCCCCGTTTGTACAGCTATTACAGTCAAAATCTTATTTTCAGCTTTGTAAATAATGAAAAGGCAGAAGTTAAGTGTGTGATTTGGTTTATATTTTTATAATCAATACAAATTTAAGGAGGCAAGCAGTCCTGGGGAGCTGATCCTGTTTTCTTTCCATGAATATTTTCTTATATTCATGTTTAAGGCAACTTACAGTTTGGATACTTTCCTTTGTAGAAGCCAGGAAGTAGAGAGAAACCCAGAAGTATTTTTTGTCATTTTGTTTTCCCATTTATAGAACTTGTAAATACAGTGGAGGCTTCTGCAAGATGACTGGAAATAGTTGCCACTTTCATTGTAGCTACAGTATATTAATAATTAAGATAATATAATTTTATTTTATTAATTTTATTTATTTTTATTTTTATTTTTTGCTTTTTGACCTTTTAAGCTGAAAATATGAGGAACAATTAAACGCTGTCAAAAAAAGGAAATCTATTTAGAAAGATGAAATAAAAGGACAACAAAAAGCCCAAGGAAAAGCAAAGTGCTACGAATGAAAGACTTTTAGTTTCCTTCACACAAACAAAAAATCTGACAAAGTTTGAAAATATCATGCTTTTATAGCTTAAAATATGTATTCAAAACCTGTTGACAACTTCAGAAGATTATGTTTTTTTCTAAAAATCCTGGGAAAAGTGACATTTTTAATGAGTGAAGGAATCTGGCAAGATGAATTACAAAAGTCTAAGAAGAGTTTAAAGAGTTTAAAAATATTTTATTAAAAAATAAAATATATATCCTTGAACCCAAAATACATATATAATTTAGGAAAACTAATGGATGCAGAAAGTATCTCTACATTTTATGGTTTAAGTTTCATTCAAATAGTGGGTATTGGTGGATGAAAAATTGAATATGATTGGATAGAGTGTAAGCATCCCCAAAAGCCAATCCTATGAAGTGTATGAAGCTTTATGAAGTGTAGCTAGCAAGTTGAGGGAGATGATTCTTCCCCTCTACCCTGCTCTTGTGGGAATTGCAGAATCACAGATTGTGGTTGGAAGGGACCTCAAGGAGGGACCTCCTCTTGTAATCTGCAAAACATTTTCCTTTCAATT
This sequence comes from Netta rufina, assembly GCF_964035555.1. Lineage (NCBI taxonomy): Eukaryota > Metazoa > Chordata > Aves > Anseriformes > Anatidae > Netta > Netta rufina. The sequence continues at coordinate 70,067,873 of NC_140125.1, forward strand.
ACAAGACATTCATTGACTTTCCTACTATCAAGACCTTTATCACTAATCAGATGAAATCCCCAAACAATTCTTTTTATTTTAATTTGCTAGGAACATGCCTAGAAAGTTTGGAAATGGCACCTATTGAGTGAAAGGAAGAGCATGTAAGAGGTTTTGGAAGGAGTGTTTAGTCAGTGGTTTAAAACTGGAAAAAAAAAATAATAAAATAAAATAAAAGTGTATGAAATAACCAAAAACATAAGCCTAAAAGTATCAGTTTCAGCATTTCCTATTTTAAAATAAGACTGATGACAGGGATAATATTTTTCAAAACCATTTGTCAGTTTTCTGATGGTTGTATTTCAGGCTTTGCTTTGTCAGTTTGTATTAAATATAGCTTTTCTCTTTTCAATATTGTTTATATGGAAAAGGTCTAATAGTTTAGTCTATTAGACCTCCATTTTAAGGGGGAAAGGGGTCTACTATGTGTGCCTAGAATTAACTGATATTTCCTTTCCACATGTAATTAATACAGCTAGAATCCCTGAATTTATTCTATAATGTACTGACATGAGCTAACATATAAGCCTCTACAGCTCAGAACAACCAATTATACCTGCTGACTGTCTGCTAGTAGCCATGGTATCTGCAGGCTTTGCTGCTTGTTCTCACAGCAATCTCAGAGCTTAAATAAGCTCAGACACTGGCTCTGTTCGTTCAAAATTCATGCTGCCCTGGCTTTTGCCAGGGGATCACATGGCTGCTCATTAGGGACTGAAGAGCAAGGCTGTGGAGCCCAAAGGGCTTTGTGCTATACCAAATAGTCTTCATGGGAACAGGAGGGATGTATTTTTCTTAAGCTAGTGCAGATGTCTCAGCAAAATTTTACAAAATTCCAAAGCTTCCGTTTATGCATATAATCTTCATCTAAAATTGGTTTTATGTTGTGTCTGATTATATTGTGAAAAATGCTAACAATATATGATCAAGTTAAAAGATACTGCTTCATTCTTTATGCTGGGGTCTAGCTTCATTTGAGAAAGCAAAAGAACTAAAGTTTACGTATTCTAATCTATTATTAATCACTAAATTTTCACTGTCAAACATAATTGGCCAAGAACTCCCTGTCATGTCCATGTTCTTGTTTCATGTGTTTGTAAATTGAAAACAAAAATCACCTTTGTGAGGAAGGTGCCTCCATCCTCAGACTCAGTTAAAGTGTTAAAATAATTTATTTTCTAAATATTGGAAATTGGTTGGTTCTGAGGATTCTTTTAAAAGTATTTAAATTATTGAATATGTATATATATATATGCGATTGAGACCATAATTCCCCTTCATTAAATCAAATTCTAAAGAACAAATTTATTGAACAAAAATAAGAAATTTTATTTGTGGCAAGTTACCCTTAGTTCTACACACTGGCATACAAAGAAAAGTGAAATATTTCCAGGGTAGCAGGTGCACTCTGTACTGCAGACTTCTGTAGTCTGTTTCAGTAGCCATTGGATTCTGCAATGGCTGTCTAGTGTAATTAAGGAGCATCAATGCTTCTTCTGTAGTTTCATCTTACCACCTAAGGAGCTTCATTCTATGTGTGGTTGTTCAGCTATGTCACTTCTGAAGAGACGGGTCTGTCTCTTTCTAAACTGCAGTTTCCTTTTACCTCTACCACCTCTAATTCTTGATAAGATTAAAGCTATTCTATCTGGGGCTGCTTTTTTTCTTGTAGATCTCAAAAGGTGGACTTATCCAATACCTGAACTGTATATAGGCCTGATTACAAAAAGCTAAATACTTACCCTGAGAGCTACATGACAGAAATAAACATATTATATTTATTTCCTCACCAAATTTAATTTTGAGTAAAACAAAAAAAACAAGCAAGCAAGCAAAACAACAATAAACAAACAAACAAAAACCACACACACACACAAAAACACACTTAAAGTATGGTTTGTCCAAAAATTTAAAATTTTTCACAGGATCATATTTCACTCCTCAAAAGTCGATCTAGACTCTGCAATTTTGAGCTCTCTTTCCAAAGAAATTACATTTGAAATTATGGAAATTTGAAATAAGAAATTACAAAGAAATTATGGAATGTCCTTGGCTATAATTATTCTTTTATCATCTCAGTTAATGTGGACTTATACTGCATTAACTGGAATGTAGAATTATAACAAAGCTTTTCAGTGGGATGGTCACATTATTTAGTCTTGAGATAGAAAACCTCAAAGATGCTTATGGTGCTTTGTGCACCATGTTCCATGTTATAATATTATATTTAATTTTGTTCCAATGTTATCTTTTTGGAGTTTCTGCTATGGCTTATTTCCCCACTTGTCTCATTCATCCTATCAAAATATAATGCTGTCCTGGGATGTTAGGTGTTCTCATTAAAAATTATTGCTTCTAATCAGATAGCTATATTAGAGCTTTAGTTTCTATCTGTAGAATGAGATCAGGGTTAAAGGTAACTAAGCTTAAAAATAAAAAGACAATAACAAATATATATATATAAATTTTGTAAATCACAGCTTTCAATGTTTTGCTGATTGGTATTCCGTTAGTACATTTATGTGCAATACATGTTATTACAACTTATGATTAATTGAACTTTTTAAATGCCTGTTCTGATTGGGGATTGCCTGCATTACAACAAACCATGCCTATCACAGCAATGCTACATAGAAATCCAATGATGTTTCTTTATTCAAAGTGCAAAAATAAAACCTATGTGTGATTGTGTGTAATCAGATTTTTCTCTAAATCAAAGCTGGTGAAGCAGGCAGTTCTTGATTGTCACTATCTGTCATCTCTTTCCCATTCTCATTCCCATAATATCACACTGTTTTGGAACGGCAACACCTCAAGGTGTTCTGAGAATATATACGACATGTATCATATGAAAAAAAAAAAGTCTCATCTTAGGAACAGTGTAGTCCACCACCACCAGAACCTTAACATCCTCAATAAAGCATTAGTGAGTCTTATCTCTCCACAGTGCTAAATTCATGCTAACACCAGGGTCAGCACTGCAACCCACTGGAACAAGAGCAATACTGCACCTACTTGTATTGCCTCCTTTCTGGCATTAGAGCTTTCACAGATCCCACAGAAGTTTTTTTTTTGTTTGTTTGTTTGTTTTTTAACGTGATTTTTATGTACAAGAAATACATACACAATAAAGGAGAAGCTAGTACAGTGCTTAATGTATGTGAGAAAAAAAAATCTTTGAGGAAGAATAAAAGAGCACATATCTGAGGAATTAATAACTTCACAATTATATTCTTTTCCCGTTGGAAAAAATCTCCTGAATCCATAAAAGTAAAAGAATTGCTAAGGGTGGATATATGCCAGTGCATTCTCTGCTATTGTAGCCATTGCTAGAGGTTACGGCAGCAGTACAATGGAACTATTGTTCGGTGTAATACATTCTGTATCCTATGTTCCAAAATAATTGCAGACAGAATCACGTATAGAAGTGCAATGCACACCTGATTCTTCATCTATAACATGTTCTTGAACTTCAAGAACCAGTAGTCAGATCAACTACTGGTAAATCCAGTGATTTTGAAAGTGTCACACCTTGCCTGCACAGAATACTTACAAGACAACAACAGTTCCAAAAAATATGAATAGTTTCCTGTCATTTAGCTCATTAAAATAAAAATGGCTAGTGTTTGCCGCTGTTAATACATGATAAAAGGAGAGTTAACTTTTATCTTCTCTTTCTACCAAAGGCTTCTCCGACAAGCAACCATAATTCATTTAATTTGACAAGATTTAAACACAGACACATCATCTAGTATCTGATCACCTAGTGAACCAGAGTGGTTATATTTCCTTACAGTGCCAGAGACAGCTATGTTTATACTCATTTGTTCACAAAGAGAGTAATTTTATACTTTTCTGATCAAGAAGACACCACAATACTTTTTAAAATCAATACTGACCTTTGGTTTTTTAAACAGTATGAAAGTATTTTCCATGAAACCTAGCCTGATCATATCAGCGCAATGAACTTGAAAACTGGCACATTTCAAGTGTCTTTAGGCTTATTGCAGCTAAATTCTACAGCTTTATTTGGGAATCAGAGTGCAGTTTTGGTAAAATAAATATATAACATTATACAAGTCTGTAAACTATTAGTAAGTAGTAATTATATGCAATGGAAAAACACATAATGTTCAATATGTAATAAAAATGTAGCTATAGAAACAAATAATATAATGCTCTATTATAGAATCATCGAAAGGTTTGAGTTGAAAGGGAACTTAAAAAACATCTAATTCTAACCTCCTTGCCATGGGATACCAACCTCCCTGCCTATTATTCCTCAGAGCACTACAGATTAAATGGTGTACATTTTATTGTTGTTGTTTACATATCTTCATAAGCTCTTGTATTGGTTGAGCTAGTTAAACTCTCTTTTATCTTTAGGATGACAGAAACAGGGCAAAAATGTCTTGTGCAACTCATTAATAGAGTTGTTCACAGTGTTTTAGACCCACTAATATATTGCAAAATTTTCACCCTACTGTATCACTGGATAGCTTTTGTGGTTATTCATATGCAGATACGGTAGTCTTCAGAGCTGCAAGCTCTAAATAGGCTTACATATCCTTGAACACAGAGAGAATGGCCCTGGATATTCTCTGTGTTTTTTTTTTGTTTGTTTGTTTGTTTGTTTGTTTGTTTCTTTTCTTCCCAATTCCTTACCTAGATGAAGGAGAGCCCAGGTAAAAGGCTGTCACGTAAAAACAAAACAAAACAAAACAAAACAAACAAACAAAAAACTAATGAAACCTAAGTCAGTCTCAAATAAGTTTTTGATAAATATGCTCATTTCCTTAGAAGGAGTTTCCATCCTGTCGTGGTTTAACCCGGCTGGCAGCTAAACACCACGCAGCCGTTCGCTCACCCTCCCCCCTCCCTCTCTGGGACGGGGGAGAGAAATGGAAAGTGAAGCCCGTGAGTTGAGATAAAGACAGTTTAATAAGACAGGAAAATAATAATAATAATAATAATAATACAATGATGATAATAGTACTACTACTAATAATATGTACAAACAAGTGATGCACAATGCAATTGCTCACCACCCGCTGACCAATGCCCAGCTTAACCCCGAGCAGTCCGGCCCCCTCCCCCGGCTAGCCACCCCTATATATTGTTTAGCATGACGTCAGATGGTATGGAATACCCCTTTGGCTAGTTCGGGTCACCTGTCCTGGGTCTGTCCCCTCCCAGCTCTTACTGCACCCCCAGCCTGCCTGTTGGCAGGACAGAGCGAAAGGCTGAGATGTCCTTGGCTTGGTATAAGCACTGCTCTGCAACAATTAAAACATCGGGGTGTTATCAGCACTCTTCTCATCCTAAGCCAAAACACAGCATTCCACCAGCTACTAGGAAGAAAATTAATTCTGTTCTAACTGAAACCAGGACATCTATCCACCCCTTATTCCATACCATTTATGTCATGCTCAGGTTACACTCTTTTCCATAAATTCTAATTAGTCACCTATAGTAGTCATGGTAGTGGTAACATACAGTATTATATAGTAATTAACATGGTACAATTCAGTTCATGGGCTATTCTCACCCAGTATTAAATCTCCTTGAGGTACACACCGGACCTCTCCGTTCTTTTGCATCACCCACCAAGTGTATCCAGGTCCCTGAGCGAAAACAATTCCACGAATGGGTTTGCCTTTTCCTGAGGCAGGAGTAGCCCAGACTGTTTTACCCAGCATATTTTTTACATGCACTACAGGAACTTTATCCCCATCTACAGTACGTAACAGGTTTGATTGGGCAGGTCCAGCTCGGTTGGCATATCCCCTAGTATTGACTAGCCAGGTGGCCTTTGCCAAATGCGTATCCCAGTTTTTGAATGTCCCAGCGCCCATTGCTTTCAATGTAGTCTTTAACAGTCCATTGTATCGTTCAACTTTCCCGGAGGCTGGTGCATGATAGGGGATGTGATACTCCCACTCAATACCATGTTCTTTGGCCCAAGTGTCTATAAGGTTGTTTCGGAAATGAGTTCCATTGTCTGACTCTATTCTTTCTGGGGTACCATGTCACCATAGGACTTGCTTTTCAAGGCCCAGGATAGTGTTCCGGGCGGTGGCATGAGGCACAGGATATGTTTCCAGCCATCCGGTGGTTGCTTCCACCATTGTAAGTACGTGGCGCTTGCCATTGCGAGTTTGAGGGAGTGTGATGTAATCAATCTGCCAGGCCTCTCCATATTTATATTTCAGCCATCGTCCTCCATACCAAAGAGGCTTTGACCGTTTGGCTTGCTTGATTGCAGCACATGTTTCATAGTCATGAATAACCTGTGCTATAGCGTCCATGGTCAGGTCCACCCCTCGATCACGAGCCCACCTGTATGTTGCATCTCTACCTTGATGGCCTGAGGTGTCATGGGCCCATCGGGCTATAAATAATTCACCTTTATGCTGCCAATCCAGATCCACCTGAGCTACTTCAATCTTAGCAGCCTGATCCACTTGCTGGTTGTTCTGATGTTCTTCAGTAGCCCGATTCTTGGGCACATGAGCATCTACGTGACGTACTTTCACAGCCAGGTTCTCTACCCGAGCAGTAATATCTTGCCACAATGCAGCAGCCCAGATGGGTTTGCCCCTACGCTGCCAGTTGTTTTGCTTCCATTGCTGTAACCATCCCCACAGGGCATTTGCTACCATCCATGAATCGGTGTAGAGATAGAGAACTGGCCATTTTTCTCGTTCAGCAATGTCTAAAGCCAGCTGAATGGCCTTCACTTCTGCAAACTGACTCGATTCACCTTCTCCCTCAGCAGCTTCTGCAACTCGTCGTGTAGGACTCCATACAGCAGCCTTCCATCTCCAATGCTTCCCCACAATACGACAGGACCCATCAGTGAACAGGGCATATTTCTTTTCATTTTCTGGTAACCGGTTGTACAGTGGGGCTTCTTCAGCACGACCCACCTCCTCCTCTGATGATATCCCAAAGTATTTACCTTCTGGCCAGTCCATAATCACTTCCAATATTCCTGGGCAACTGGGGTTTCCTATTCGAGCCCGCTGAGTAATCAGTGCAACCCACTTGCTCCATGTAGCATCAGTTGCATGATGCGTAGAAGAGACCCTTCCCTTGAACATCCAGCCTAGTACCGGCAATCGGGGTGCTAGGAGGAGCTGCGCTTCAGTACCGACCACCTCCGAAGCAGATCGAACTCCTTCATATGCTGCCAGTATCTCCTTTTCAGTTGGAGTATAGCGGGCCTCAGACCCTCTGTATCCCCGGCTCCAAAACCCCAGGGGCCGACCTCGAGTTTCCCCAGGTTCTTTCTGCCAGAGGCTCCAGGTGGGGCCGTTCTCCCCGGCTGCAGTGTAGAGCACATTCTTTACATCTGGTCCTGTTCGAACTGGCCCAAGGGCTACTGCATGGACTATTTCCTGCTTAATTTGTTCAAAGGCTTGTCGTTGTTCAGGGCCCCATTCAAACTCATTCTTCTTACGGGTTACTTGGTAGAGCGGGTTTACAATCAGACTGTAATTTGGGATGTGCATTCTCCAAAACCCCACAACACCTAGGAAAGTCTGTGTTTCTTTTTTGCTCGTTGGTGGAGACATAGCTGTTATTTTGTTGATCACATCCATTGGGATTTGACGACGTCCATCTTGCCATTTTATTCCTAAAAACTGGATCTCTCGTGCAGGTCCTTTGACTTTATTTTGTTTTATGGCAAAACCGGCTTTCAGAAGGATTTGGACTATTTTCTTCCCTTTCTCGAAAACTTCCTCTGCTGTGTCACCCCACACAATAATGTCATCATATAATGTCAGGGAGTCCCGGTTAGTGCGATATTGCTGCCGGTGCACAGTTGTGGTAGCGATTGGCACTTGCTGTTCTTCGACCCTCAGCAACCCCACAACAGAGGGGTCCTCTGAGAGACCAGGCAAGGTAGATAATTGTTTAATGCCCTCTGTCTCTAAGGCAGCTATACCAAAAGCCCACCGGAACCCTTTTGGGTCCTTGCAATATCCTCTTCTGAGATAGTCTATGCCAAGGATACATGGAGCATCCGGACCAGTCACAATACGGTGCTTTTCCCACTCATTCCCAGTCAGACTCACTTCAGCCTCCAATACAGTCAACTGCTGAGATCCCCCTGTCACTCCACAAATATAGATGGGCTCTGGTCCTTTATAGCTCGATGGTATTATAGTGCATTGTGCACCGGTGTCTACTAAAGCCTTATACTTCTGTGCGTCTGATGTGCCAGGCCATCGAATCCACACAGTCCAATAAACTCGATTATCCCTTTCCTCCCTCTAGGGACACTGCCTTGAACCGTGTATGTGGCTATTGCAAGAACATGTCAAACTACTTTTCCTCCCCCTGGCTGGAGGCAGGGCCTCCCTAATCCTGGTCAGAATCTTCTTTGTTTCTGTGTTTGAAGGACTGTCTGCTGGAAGTTGGAGCAGCAAACTTTTCAGAGAACCCCTTTTTCCTGATTGTTTTCTTTTGCAACTCACGTACCCGTGCCTCTAGGGTCGCGGTAGATTTTCCGTCCCATTTTCTCATGTCCTCTCCGTGGTCTCGTAAGTAAAACCACAGGGTGGCACGGGGTGAGTACCCCGATCACGGGGGTATTGATATTTTAGACCCCAGAAACATAGACATTTGAGAAATTTATAGTGATATGCTGTGTGATTTTCTTTCTTTCTTTGGCAAATCTTAAATCTTTGTTAAACTGTGACATTTAATTGTAGTCTGTCTCACATAGTTGTGTTCTTCAGAGGTTATCAGTTACTGAGTTTATTTAATTTGAATGATTTAATCTTATTTTGCTTTATATTTGTTCTGTAACCTCTGATTAGACCTATTATGACTTAATGATAAAATATTAATACAAATACAAACAAAATCACTAGTGATAACATGGCGATGAATATATAGGCACCAGTACTAAAAACAACATAAATTTGAAGCTAAAATTAACATTTCTGGGATCATCACTAAGTCTTTTTACATGACAGAGATTACACAGGCACTGTTTTTATTGACCTACTATATGCAGTCTTCAATAACAAGAAAATCAGCCAGACATATAATAAAATAATAACCTTCCATAAAAAACTAGGACACTGCCTTGAACCGTGTATGTGGCTATTGCAAGAACATGTCAAACTACTTTTCCAACAAAATTATAACATAACAAGTCATTTTACTTCAAGTTGACTTTTTTTTAACAATAAGTGGGACTTTTTCCACCCACACTATTAAAGTTAATAATGCATCCTATTGCAGTTAATAGGTGTTATTCATACATTTACTTTTAAGCAGTACAATTTCCTTTCTATAATTTAATTCTTGAACAACTGGGAGCTTTTATTAAATTGGCTCTCTATATATTAATTCAGCCTGGCAGACAATTAATAGTATTATTATTATTATGAAAATGCTACATCATAAAACCAAAACACAGCATATGTGGAATCTATCCACTCCTGTTCTGCTCTTATCACCTTTAATACAGTTTATAATAAATAAAGCTCTTATCATGTAAATAATTCTTTACTCATAATGATTCAGAAGCACTTTGTCCATTTTGTAGGTAATAATGACCTTATTGTTAAATAATCTTAATAGCTTTGTTAGATTTGGGGAAATGGCACACAACGTTTTTAAAGTAAAGTTCAGTTTGGCTTTTGACATCTCTTTTATGAGACCAAATAAACTACATCAAGAGTGTTTATTGTCTATGTGCCCAATATCCAGATCAAACTTCTAGTGTAACACTAGTAAAGAAATTTTTCTAATTGCATCATTAAAAGAACAAATGGCATAATTAATACAAAGTAGATCTGCTTCATGGCTTCCATTAACATTCACCTTCTTATTTCTTTTGGAGGTTAGAATCAGTCCCTTAAAAGTATTTGGGAACTGAAGAGATCTCTCTGACTGTCTTCAAGCAGGCAAGCAAACAAAAGTTTGCTATAACAATACCATAATAAAAACTTCTGAACTTATTTTTCCTACCACATTTCTCCAAGTCACCTGTATTGTGTCACTCTGTCATTATTTATTTTATTTTATTTTATTTTATTTTATTTTATTTTATTTTATTTTATTTTATTTTATTTTATTTTATTTTATTTTATTTTATTTTATTTTATTTTATTTTATATCTTGTTCTACTAGGTTGTGAGTCCTTCATTGTACCACAAAATTAAATGTCTGTATTCCTGGAAATAAACCACCTACCTACCAGATTTTTTTCACCTGTTTTGCATCAAGACTGTTGTGGTATATTGAGTGAAGGAGGAGAAAGAGGAATAACTTTCATGGCTTTGATGTGATTAATTAATAATTAAGATATTCCTAATTGGGTATTATTTTGTGAAGATGTCATTGTCTCTTCTGCTCTAATGAAATAAGCTATTGACTTGAGGCAGATAAAAAGCATAATTACTCTTTCACTATATGAAACATTTTCATTACTAAAAATTTTGATAGGTTTCTAAAACGTCTGTGTCTTTCTCTGTCTCTCTCTTTGCTCTTTTTCTTTTATTTTATTAATTAATTTCTTCATTTAATTTTTTGTACCCTTAATTCATTTCTGAACACTATTGCAGGAGGATTAGTAAGATACACAAAATGTATAATTCTTATACAATGACCCAATGAGCTCTTTTTTTTTTTTTTTTTTTTTTCCCCTAGGAGGAGAAATTTTCATCACAAAAAGAAAAAGGAAATTATTTTCATCACGAAAAGAAAAAGGAGTTTCAGCAAGTAATATATTTGACTTTCTCCCCTCACTTCTGATCTTTAAAACAGTAGGCCTTGAAAGCTTACCTGTTTAAGGGGCTTCATGAAAACATGTATTTAACACAAGAGTTGTGGAGTTTTGTTTGTTTGTTTGCCTGTTTCTTTCTTGGAAAATTGTATAGAATAGAAATCAAGACTTTTTATCCCCTTAAGAAAAGAATGTTTCTGGAAAACAGCAGTAGGCTAAGAGGCTAGTTTCACTTTTATTTTTGAGTGAATAGTTCAATGATCAAAGTGATCACAGATTTCTTATGGTTTGGAAATAGAGAAGAAAGAACTCTATTAGACATTGGAAAGTATTTTTCTGTTCACTGCAAATTGAAGTAATGGTAATGCATTGTTAACCTGCTAGCCTTACCTTGATTTGATGGTATTTGGAAAGGTAATAGGATCAAGTAGTGCTACAGCATTCTGAGTGCAGCATTCTGTGTCTTGAACATTTTCATTTTTGTCTGACAATGAAATAATTTTAAAAGCAGTTTGCTTTATTTAAATCTCCTGATAATAGCAAGTGATAGCAAGAGTATATGGCAATTAAGCAACTGATATAAAAAGGTCTTCCACAGAAATAAACTATTAGTTGAACTGGAAGCAAAACTAATTTCATTATGAAAAAGACAAAGGCTCATGCTAATTAGATTAAATATCCATTGGATATTAAATAAGGTCTTAAATTTCTAAGGCAACTTTTTAATGATGACCTCTAAAAGACTAATAAACCATAATGAAAACTGTCTTTAATCAATCCTTAACAGTGTCTGAAAACTGCTGTAGTCAAAAACATTTAGCATGTTTCAGAAAGAAAAGATTTCCTTATACATGCAACACGTGAAAACAAGATTTAAAAAATAAAACACTGGGACCATTCACATAGTACATACAAAACATTTTTCTTCGAGATCAATCTGTGTAATTATGTTTAATATGGTTTGTTTTCCACAACAGTACTTCTGTCAGATCTTTAAGATATTCACTATTCTTTGTAGTATTAAAATTCATGAAACATAATAATTGGCAAGACCTTGTGGATGGAAGCCTAGACATTTTCTGCTTTGACAAGTAGTTTTATGTTGTTCAATATGGAATGATGCGTAAGAATGCTTCTGTCAGATTTGGTAGCAACATGCATCATTCTTCTTTGTAATCAATAACTTCAGTGGCTGAGGACTAGTAGAGGACCAAAGCATGAGAACATTTAACTGCTTTTCTTGCCATGCATTGTCATTTAACTTCATCCTAAAAGCTGCCTTCAGATGTCACTGAATAAAAGTTAGATGATACAGATCAGTACCTTGAAATTAGTCTCTTCATGTTGATATTATTTTTATTTTTATGTCAACTCATATTGTCAGTGCAATGACAACTAAAGAACAATTAATACTTTTGTTAGTAATCCTAGTAATCTATATCACATGTATATATAGTTTTACACAATTTGTTCACAGTTACAAAACAGTACATAACACTAACGTTTTTCATTTATTCATTGAATAATATTAGAGAACTTCAGCTTATATGCATATTTCATTATATATGCATAAATATAATGCATAATATTCATCAGTTTATATGCATATTAAAATGTACATAATATTTTCAGGGAATACTTCTATAAGTTTAATTATCTACTGCTGTTCAATGTTAACATTCCTTGTACTCTTTGTAAAACAGGCTGTACCTGAAAAATTAATTCCTCAAACAAAACAAAACAAAACAAAACACTTTTTTCCCTCTGGCAAGTAAAGCATGTTGCTGACATTTCAGGAACTAAGAATACTTTCCACAACATTTTTTTGTTATGAGTAATATATGAGTAATATGAGTATATAAATATATAAATATATAAATATATAAATATTTGTAAATATATATAAAGTATATATTTTATATACTTTAATACTTTAATGGTGCTCTTTTTTACTATAGTACTGCACTGATGATATTTATTAGTCATCCACTTGTCTTTTTCTCTCTCTGAAAGACACCTTCTCCACTTCATCTATATGTCTTTTATTTCTTTGTCCTAGATAAGCAAATGTCTCTCTCTTAATCTTCACTAAAATGTTGTTTTCTTTTTAGGTTGACTCCATTTCATCCATAAGGCAGTGAGTCCTTCCTTTACCTTCTTAGTGTTATCCAGAAATTATAAACAGTGAAGTTATATTAACTTTCTTATCACTTATGATATAAGTGATAAGAAATATTTCTATAAGTAGAACAAATGTCTCAACTGTACAGGATTTTAAAAGTTCCTATATATCAGTGAAGATTTCACACTGACATTTTTTTTTCAATAAGTATTTAGGTTCTTCTTGTGTACACTTAGAGAAGACATAAATGTTTCTGGTTTGCATAAATTACATTGACAATAATTTTTTATACACTTCTTTAAAAATTATATTGACAATCTATTTTATACTACCTTTTAACTATTATTATAATCAGATGTTTATATATATATATATTTTTTTTTTTTTCTGCAGATAATGGAAAAATATAATAGCTATCACTACCTGAATAATCCTGTTTATCCTTCCTGAATATTCTGTACATCATTAGCTCTATCTCTGTTCAATAAAATTTCTGTAGTATATCAACAGTCATTAAAAATAGATTTCAGCAAACCATATATCTTCTCATTCAGCTTTTTTATGAGTCCCACATGCAAGTTATCAAGATGTGATGAATTAAAATTGTTTATCCCCTCTAAATCCCTCTTGGAATATTACAATCTTTTACTAATGGAAAATAAATTGCCTTATCATCTTTATGTGATATACTGCTGATTCTTTCCAAATGCTTAAATTATTTATTGAAAATTTCTGGCTGTTCTACAAGGCCTAGTATAAACAATATGAAATATGTTACCCCCATCTATCTTATAATACATGTAAGACTATGTTATTTCTAAGATTTTTGCATTCCTAAGGTACTTTTGAAAGCAACTACTTTTTACTTCTCCCAGCCTTACATTTTTATTGATTTCCTTCAGATCTCCTCATCTTCCCCATTCAGGAATTGTATCAAAGTTTATTTATCTTTCACTGTCATTTGAATTATAATTGTATTTCCTAACAACATTCTTGTATACAGTATATAACATATTTTTTATGTTACATGGCCATAACAATAAATTATCTTATTATTAGTCTTGGACCAAGTTCAAGATCAATAATTTATCATCATTAATCTCTCACTAGACAAGTTGTACTTGGGATTGGAGGTTACTTTTATACAAACACATGTTTAGCTATTAACTTATCCAGAGAGATAAGACATAATGTTCAGAGATCGTAATCCATTTTCATTTTATATTTTCATTTTGAAAAAAAAAAAAAAAGTTTTATGAAAATTAGCAGTTTTAATTCTCATGAAATCAAATGCATACTGGATTCATTTGCAGCTCATGATGTATTTTATGCACGATGAATGAAGGTCATCTTTACTTCATTTTCTTCTTTTCCTTTTACCTTTTTATTACCTTTCTTCTGAGTTCTTGTTTTCCCCATCTTTGTCACTGCTTTTGCCACCCTAAGCAACAAGAGTATAATATCTAACATTATTTTCTTCTCACTTTTTCTGCATTCTTCTTTAGTTTTTACAGCATTCTATTGAAACTGAACAGAAAATTATGAAAGTGAGAAAGCAAACAAAAACAGGTGGGTTTTTAATGTATTCAGGGAAAAAAAAAAAAATGAAACTAAAAGTGGAAGGCAGAAATAAATATGATTTCATGTCTGGGGACTTATAGTCATTTTTGTTTACTTTTCTTTAATTATAGACTGAAGAATACTATTAAAAATGCTTAGAAGTAAAACAAACAAACAAAAAAAGTCTTTGAAGTTCTAGTGTTTTGTTTCCTGTAGAGATAAACCTAGAGGCTCATATGAATAGTACTATTCAAATCAGTGAAAAACAAACAAACAAACAAAAACATATAGTATTTATATGTATATGTACATATGTATATGTACATAAAACTCTACATAATAAGTTCATATATGGTAGAGTACCAGAAATTAATATGAATTACAGGGGTGCAGAGAACAAAGGGACGCAGTTTTCTAAACTGCACGTTATGAGCCTCTCTTTGCTATATGGCTTCCTCTGTGAGCAAGGAATTGACCCATCCTAGATGTAGTCTATCTGGCTACAATCTGTGTTTACTAGCTACTCTTATGTATGGGGGGGACCAAGGACTTTTGATGTTAGGACTTGACACTAATAATCAAGTCTCTCTCTTTTTTTTTTTTTTTCTCCAAATGGTAATGTATTTTCACAGGTAAAATGGGTTTAAATGCCAAGTGCTTAAAAATTCCAAGGATTTATGAATCTAGGGAGGTCTATTGTACCTTTTATGTTACGTGTGGCAAAGTCTTCATGCCTCTACACCATACTGGAAACATTAATTTTAGCTTACAGAGGCTCTTATTAATTAAATCCTGTGTTGTTATCAACTGAAAGGGCAGAAGAGCTCACTAATTCACTATAAATTAATATCTGGCTTGAATATCTCAGATAAACTCAAAATAGATCACTCTAGATTTCTCTACTTAATTTGTACTGCAAAGAAAAGCAAAAGGATATACTAATTGGAAATAATAAAAGAGAAATCAGTTGGAAAAACTCTGTCCAATTAGGCATCTTATTTTTAAAGCTTCACAACTTGTAACTACATTTTCTCGTGTCGCAAAAAGCCGACACATTGAATTGTGGCTCAGTTAAAGAGTGTCTAAAGCATCCAAAATGACCTTGCACAGCTTTAAATAAAACTTAAAGAAATGTTTACACATCTAATCTTTGGCTGGAACCAAACAGTGCTGTGTTAGGAGCTAATTAACATGAATAAGAAGCTTTGGGAGTGCAGGAGCTTTATACATCATTTAGAACATTTTAATTAAGACCACAATGAAATTCTTCCACACATTAGTACTTTGCATTCTAGATTATAGTTAACATATAGCTGAAATCTCATGAAAAACAAACAAACAAAAACAAAACAACAACAAAAAATAACCACCACCACCCCCCACACACACACACAACACACACACACACATATATTAATTCCGTCTTCTCTGAAAGAGAGGAATCAATAAAATACAATCACTTAGTCTCCAAAAGAAAGGTTCAGAAAGCAGTGGAACAAAACCAGCAGACTACAAAATAAGGTATTTTGTATCACAGCCATGGGAAATAGAAAATAAGTGGTTTGAAGAGTAAGCAAGTAATTCACAACAGTTAACGAAACTGACAGAAATCTTAAAAATACATCTTGTATTCTGAATATATTAAAGGAAATATGCCTATTTTGTGATCTCTGGCACAGATGAGTTACTATTCACCTTATTCACTGTTGATATTTCCTTTTGGAAATACTTTTTCCTTTTAGAAATATATTTTAAGCTTATTCAGTAAATTTTACAGAATCACCTCACGAGAAGTAGAAACAAGTCTCTATCCATCTTTATTTATGGAATGGGAAGAATCTTTTTAACACATTGGAAATTGAGTATGTTTCTCACCATTACAACTCTGCAGCTCTGCAAACATTGGAATTGTTGGTCAGTTTTTTGACTTCATTTTCTCCTTATTCTAGCTTCCTCCCCCCCAACATGAACTTGCTGTTTATTGAACATTGAAGATTTCTTTCATAAGGAACTGATTCTAACAAGCAAGAATGACTGAAACATCTTTACTTCACCAAGCTAAAGGATTTGGCAGTCACCTGAGGAACGCATAATAGAATCATAGAATCATGGAATGTCCTGAGTTAGAAGGGACCTACAATGATCATTGAGTCAAACTCCTGGGTTCTCACAGGACCACCCAAAAATCACAGCATTGTCCTTGAACTTCTTGAACTCCAGCAGGCTCAGTGCCATGATCACTGCCCTGGGGACCCTGTTCCAGCTCCATCTCAGTGAAGAACCTTTTCCTGATATGCAATCTCAATCCTGTTGCCGCTTCATGCATCAGAGAGAAGAGATCAACATCTGCCCCTCTGTTCCCCCTTGTGAAGAAACTATACACCGCACAGAGGTCTCACCCCAGTCTACTCTTCTCCAGGCTGAACAAACCAAGCAACTTCAGGGACATATATCTTCCTTCTCCAGACCCTTCACCTTCTTTTTAACCCTCCTTTGGACACTCTCTTTTGTTTTATGTCTTTTTTATACCGTGGAGCCCCAAACTGCACACAGTATTCGAGATAAGACCACATCAGTGCAGAGCAGATTGGGGCAATCAGTTCCCTTAACCTGCTAGCAATGCCATGTTTGGTGCACCTCAGGATACGGTTGGTCCTACTGGCTACCAGGGCATGCTGCTGGCTCATATTCAACTTGCTGTAAACCAAAAACCCCAGATCCCTTTCCACAGAGCTGCTGTCCATTCTCTTGTCCCTCAGTCTGTATGTATAGGTAGGGTTGCTCATTTCCAGATGCAGAATCTGGTAATACTATTATCATCATCTGAGCAAAGAGACAAATTTGCTTGTCTGCACAGACAGATGCACTTGTGATGTACCTGCAATAGCCTCAAATTCAGGCAGAAATTATTATTATTATTATTATTATTATTATTATTATTATTATTATTATTATTATTATTATTATTATTAATATTAAATTTTCTTCTAAGATTTTCCAATAGCTCCAGAGTAATTATGACAATCAGTGAATTTAGGGTATCATTTTATACATTGCTGTCTGCCTCCCCATTCTTTTTGCTCTCCCCAAAGACAGACCAAGAATGAAACTATAAAAGAGCAGGATGCATACCAAAGGTATAATGCTGTAGCATTGCTGATAGAGGACAAAAATAAAATGAAAATTATTATAGGCTGAAAATTAGTTCTTGTCTGAATATTCTCTCATTTTCCACATGCATATAATATTCATAATTCCTATGAAGTACAAATTAAGCTTTGAATTATTGTGTCTTACTATAAATGAAGACAATTGTTAAATTAAAGGAATGGATATTTTCTTTGCATTGTTAAAAACATATGAATGGATCTTCATTTTCTTTTGAGGAAAGACCTACATGTAGCAGATGTTTCATGTATTCTGCAGTATAAATGACTTACTGCAGTCGGTAAAATATTTTCAGATCTCCAAAGAGATCTGAAAAGATCTCCAAGATCTTTTGGTCTCTCTCCAAAGCCATCCATAGAAGAATTCTGGGTGAAAGACTGAAAGATAGGGATACTCTGCTCCAGATGCAGGGACATATTTTTAATGATGAGATTCATTTAAGATGATCACAACTATGCATTTACAATGTAGGTTCAGTCTGCGCTAAGTACTTCACATTTTTATATATTAATGGGCCCCAGTATTTGCTACTTATACTCCTTTTATAGTCAGTTAATTTTATCTATTCGTTTAAAAGAATCTTGATACTGACTTAGATAATTCAATTACTTGCCAACAGATGGTCATGCTGTCCCCTCTATGACTCCCTAAGATACCCAAGACATAAAGAGATAACAAATATCAGACCTAAGATATATTGGAAGCCTTCTGCAGTGTGGAGGAAGTGAGAAAATAGGAAATTACAGCAATAAAAATGGCACTGAATGTTTGTTTTCAAACATCTGAGTCTCTTCCTGGAGGGATTCAGAGGCTGATTGGAGGGTACATCTGAGTTTGTTCTCTAGATGTCAGTCCACAAAGCAACCATCTCCTGTTTATCTGTTGTTATATCAACCAGTAGGTATACCAGCCTTAGGATAACTCAAATGGCACTCGAACCCCATACTTTGGGTATTGAAATTTTTTTACTAGTTGAAAGAGCTGAATTGTTCTGTAGGCTCCACCTAAATCTCCATTGAGCATGATAGGAGCTTAGGCATCCATCTCATTTTTAGACACCTATATTGTAGATAACTAGTTAGTTATCTGAATTTGGAGCTGAATCCTGCCTGAAGTCTCTGAGAAGGGATCACCATATAAATTCTTGAAGGGACCTGAGTTAGCTCTGAGGACTACAGAATATCCAGTAGAGTTCCCTGTAAAATGAAAAGGCTCACCGTGTTCATCAGAGGGCTTTTCTCAACTACAGTGCCTTTTAGAAAACTAGTAGTGCACAAATAGATTTGTACAGCATCTTTGTTTGCTTGAAGCATGGTTACTGCCATGCTTGTTAATTAAATTCTGTTCTAGCAGTTTAGCAGTGTATTCCAGAGAAAAAAAGAAGTGTTTAATACTATCTTACACACATAGCCACTGTGTTTCAGGCTAGATATTCTTAGCTTGCCCATTGTATATAATAATATTATTTGTATATTTATTGTATATAATAATAATGTATATAATATGTTTATAATATGTATATAATATGTTTATCCAAGATGTCTAGCCTGGAGAAAGTTAAGAAATAGCTGAGTTTAGGACTAGTAGATTAACTCTACTGTAATTCCTACTTGCAGTGTGTCTTCAGTACAGAGTACTTCCTATGGAACCTTACGGTAACCAAATTATGTCCATATTAAAATATAAAATGGTATTGTGCAGAAGAAAAAGGGAAAATATGAATTTCAATTAATTTATTTCTATAATCTACCCCCCCAATAATATATATATATATATATATATATAAACATAGTGTTTCGTATCATTTTTATTCTATTTTCCCAGGGTTGATAAATATAACAGTTCACATCAAGCACTAAACTATTCTGTTCTAGTAAGGGTCTACCCTTTCAATGGCAATGGAAAAAGCAAAGTTTGCATTACACTATGGCTTCCACTCTTGCAGTTGACTTCTTTCTGAGTTATTACAACACTTGTACTGAGAGTGAGATCTGTCATCTATAACTGGAACATTTGCAAATCTGTCGGTTCCCTTTATATGTAGAACAACCACGTCTCAGTCCCAAGAGTGAGGAAAATTCATTCACAGGAGAAACTACATGAGACAAGTTGCATCTGGCTGGCATTACTTTAAGAAACAGACATAATATGTGAAGCTGAATTTCATGTTTTCTATATTAATACTGATAAAAATTTTAGAAGACAATTTTCTACTGCATCATAATTAATTAATTTCTTGTAGATGTTTCAAATAAGTTGCAGCGCTTGTGGTAATGACATTACAGATTATGCAACTACAAAAAAAAAATCTATTTTCCAACCTTTCAATATCAATATATATAAGTGCACTGTTTTACAGGTTTAAAAAATATATATATATTTGGACATTGGTTGAAGTATATTGTATCCTGCAAAGCTTTTCATAATTTTGTTTCAAGAGTTCTTTTACAATCAGTAAAATCTGTTTTCTGAAGCTTAGAAGAATGTAAATACATTAGAAGAATGTATTGGTCACTCATTTTCTCAAAAGCAGGAGGTAGTGCTCTGGGGTTTAAAATTCAGATAATTAAGCAAAAGATTTTAAATAAAGCATGTATCTAGAAGTTCTTATATTTTATGTTGTAATATATCTTAGCTTTTATTATTTACCAATAAACTGTTAGACATGTAATTATAACAATATAGTTCTATTTAGCTTTCTAAAGAATATATTATGATTTGTAAAGGTAATCTACATTAAAAAATGCTTAGGAGTTACTGTACAAGTGAAAATAAAAGAAGACTCCAGTTCATTTCTTTTAACCTAATCTACAACACTCTTCTTTTGACATTCATATCCTGCAGGAGAGAAGAATTATTATTTTTTGTTTGTTTGTTTGTTTTGTTTTGTTTTGTTTTTGGGGGGGAGGGGAAGAAGATGCAGTTTTTGCTGTAAATAAGTCCTTTTCCCTACCAGAAATACTTTGTGAAGGATTACACCATGCTGTTAGATTGCATAGGCACCGATCCATAGTGTGAAGTGATAGGAACTCTCACATAGACAGCCTTGGTGTGCAGCTTTGAGTGCCAGCAAAATGTCAAATCTCTAGTTGGTGCCAGGAAACTAATTGAACAAAGTCTTTAAAGAAGAAATGTTAGCTTTAAACTAGGTAAATTTAGTTCACTGGCTATCCAATAAATGTGAGTACAGAAATATTCCCTATAATAATCTGATTAATGAGTGGTAAATTCTGAGTTTCATCTTGACAGTAGGAGTGCTGACCACATGTATAAATCAAACGTTCACTTATATGATATACCTTTATAGTTATGTAATAAAATAAAATTCCCTACATGCCAATTTCATTGATACCATCATATCACTATTTGCTAAAAAATATGCTAATTTCTAAACTCAGGGTTGTATGGACATGCACATGAACACAAATGGATATTTGCATATATAAATTAATGAATAATGCATGCAAATTTTATAAATGTCAATGAAAAAATTTTGGGGTATCTTCATTATAAAATTCTGTATCTTGTGCTCACATTCTCTTTTTATTTGAACAGAATAAAACAAGTAAATATCATGGGTTGATGTTCTTATTCCCTTTATTTATCTTATTCAAGATAAAACTGAAAGCAATTCATTGAATCTAAATTAATTTACATCTGGAATTTAATAGGCAAAATAATCGTATTTCTCCCTTTCAGTAAAGCTGAATCTTAAGAAGAATGAGAGTTATGAGACCACAGTTCAAAAAGAATAAAACTTCATGGAATGGCTCAGGTTGGAAGGGACCCTAAAGATTATCTAGTTCCAACCCCCCTGCCATGGGCAGGGATGCCACCCACTAGATCACATTGCCCAGGGTCTTGTTCATCCTGGTCTTGAACACGTCCAGTGATGGGGCATCCACAGCTTCTCTGGGCAACCTGTTCCAGTGCCTCATCACCCTCTGAGTGAAGAATTAACTAACCTCTCAACTAAATCTCCTCTCTTTTAGTTTAAAACCATTACCCCTCATCCTGTCATTATGTGTGTAGAAGTGAAGTGTGTATGAGTGAAGAGTCACTCTCCATCTTTTTTTATAACCCCCTTTTAAATACTGAAAAGCTGCAATTGGAGCCTTCTCTTCTTCAGGTTGAACAGATACAGCTCTCAGCTTTTCTTTATAGGAGATATGATCCAGCCTTCTGATCAGCTTATACACCTTCTCAGAAACTGAGCAAAAATGTAAGCATTAGGGAGGGGAAAAAAAAGGTTTTGGATTAACTGATTTGGAGACAATATAACTATTTTATAATGGTAAATTTACTAATAGTAAATTTACTAATTTACTAATGGTAACATTATAAGCTTTATAGCCATTGCTAGAAATACACTGTGCTGTACATCTTGAAAGTAATTTGAGTCAGAATGAAGAATACAGACCTCTGCAATTGCCTACTTCAAGTTCTTCCAAAATAAAAGGAATCAGGAAACATAACCCTGTTTTCCAAACCAAATATCATTTTGGTGAGCAGAAAAATGAAGGAGTCAACATCATGAGACTGTCAGTTCATACATGAAGTTTTAACTTACATATTTTAAATTGAAAGTGGTGGCAGAAATTATATTATGCTCAGCTTATCACATGGTTACGTGACCTTTTTCTATCTTTTTCCTCCAGAAATGAGAAGGTTGCCGATCCGGAAGTAAATTATTTATTTATTTATTTATTTATTTCCCCATCTGTCAAAGTATCTGGTCACATCCCTGGGCATAGAAAAGGACATTAAGTAGTTAAATTGTAGGAACTTTTGAATAGATGCAATTTTCTAATCTGTGCATGGAATGGTTTATAAATTCTGAAAGGGCTGTTCTGCTCTGATTACATGAAACTTATCACCTGGAATATTCAAATATCAGCTATCATTGTAGGTTATATTATTCACGTATTTAATAGGATCAGAAATCAGACTCTCAAGGGATAACTATAAAGGAAGAGCAGAGTTCAATTTTCTACAAATATGTTCCATAGGCTAGAGTCTAGACATAGAAATTGATTGTCTACTAACCTGAAGTGAAACTGGACTTTTGTCATATTGTGGTGGTTTAAGAACCAATGTGTGGCTTAACACCACCAGACTACTCTCCCCCTCCTCAGAAGAATAGATTGACACAATACAATGAAGAAAAGCAAAGTTCATGGGCTGAGATAAGGAGAGTTTAATGACAGGGAAAAATAAATAAATAAATAAATAAAAATTACATGGAAGCAAAAGGAGAAAACTTATTCTCTACTTCACATCAGGAAGAAATTTTCAGTCACTTCTTGGAAAACAAGGTCTCTATACACATGATGGTTGCTCAGGAAGATGCTTTCATTACAGGTGTCTTCTCTTCCTCTTTCCCACCCCAGCTTTACTTGCTGAACATGACATCATATTGTATGGAATATCCCTTTCATCAATTTGCATCAGCTGTCCTGGCTGTGTCCACCCCACACTGCTTGCCCAGCCCCGGCCTACTTTCCTTTGGGCACAGGGGTAGTGGTAGTGGTGGTGATGGATGGAGAGACAGCTTTGATGTTGTGCCAGCCCTGCTTACCAACAGCCAAATCATTGGTGTGATATGTTATAGCTATATTGGTGTGATATAGTTATAGCTATAAGCGCAAAACACATCATTTTTTGGCTACTTAACTCCTTCCCAGACAGACTCAGCACACAGATGTTTCTTAACAAGGACTTTATCTTTAGATCATGCTATAGTTATATCTAAGTTTCAGTACCACATACTTTCATCGTCCTGCAAATGCCTAACTCTCTCAGTTGCACTTGCCTCATACCTTCAGTTTCAGTTAGCTTTACTCTCAAAGATTTTCCATGGCAATTTTACTCTCTTAAAACTGGGCTTTCATACTATGTGTGAAAAGTATGTAAGTGTCCACAGAATTCTGTTTTCCCTATAAACTATTTAAATGCTCTCTCTTTTGCTGTACAGACACATTTTATTACACAAAGATGAAAAGCTCCTAAACTCTACATCCTTTTTTAGCAACTGTATTCAGAGTACAGTTGACTGAAGGGGTGAAAGTGCTGTAGTAGCATCTTCACTTTGACAATGAGTTTTGGTGCTAGGGTCACTGAAGTAGCCAAGAAGAGAATTAAAATATTTGGTTTACACATTAAAACGTGAATTTTACTTACACGTTAAAGAAAAAAAAAATATATATATATTAAAAAGTATTTAGTTTGATCTTATTGCAGTCCTCAATGGAAGGCTGGCTAGCATAAAACCCATCACACAATGCAACACAAATCTAACATCCTTGGCACAGAGGAAATATAGGCACCTAGTTTTAGAACAGCAGAGCTATTGTAAGTCAGGAGTGAAGTGCCTTTTGCAGAGATGTATAGAGATGTTAACGCACACCACCTGTCAGTACCGTGCCTTGAATGAGCCAATACTATAAATCTCATTTTCATGAACAGTAAAGTCCACCAAACTTACAAAGAAAAATAAGTGCAATAAAAAATGTTTTCCTTAGCCCAAATACAGTTTATTCTTTATGAGTATATACATACTTGTTTGTAGTCTACTTTAAAACCAAGGAGCTGTCAAGAGTTGCATAAATGAAAGCTATAAAATACGCAAGGTCCTTTTTTGGGGAAAAAAAAAAAAAAAAAAAAAAAGAAAAAAGACATAAATACAAACATAAACCATTTTCTAAGGTTTATGAAATACAGTGTGCTGGTTCTGAAAATCTTTGAATTACCCTTGAGGATCTCTGCTATGAAGTAATGGGTAAATTTGCTTTACCACCCCCAGGGAACATGTTTTTATTTTTTAAGATTATCTGCTAACAAAAATAATAGAAAAAGAGTACATATGAGAGAATAATTTCCTATATATAATTTTATATGTGTTCATACTCAGTAACATAGAGGAACTGTATAGAATAATAAACTGTATATTCACACCATAACAATTTTTGATCCTATTTTTTTTCACAAGACTTCTTTGAAAGAAAAAAAAAAAAAAAACTATATTTATTATTTTGTGTGTTTATTGGATTATATTTTTTTTCTAAAATGTCTTGGGTCAGTTTGTAACATATAACTATTTTTCTGATTGCTGTATAAGTTATATAGTTTAATCAAAGCACATTCATCAATCTATTTTTAAAGCAGTTATACTGAAAACATTAAAAGATCATCGTGCATTTTCTTAGCATTACATCATATTAACTTTCTGCTTGCTTATTTGCTTCTTATATTGTTATAATACTGAATTAAAAATAAATTCTATGTATTTGGGACCCATCTTAGTTATGATACATTCTGTACACCAGTTTAGGAAAATCAATAAAAGACCTTGTAACTGGGATATGAAATATGGCAATGATATGTCTGGTGGTTTTACCCTGCTGAGCAGCTAAACTCCACCGAAACTGGTCTCTCACTGCCCTTCCTCAAAGAAAAAGGTGGAAAAAATACAATTGAAAGGGCTCAAGGTTTGAGATAAGGAAGGGCAGGGAGATTACTAAATACTTAGCATCATGGGCAAAACAGATTCAGCATAGGGAGATTAATATAATTTATTGTGTATCACTAGCAGACTAGAATAGTGAGAAACTAAAAACAAACTAAAAACACCTTCCCCTCATCTACCCTATTCTATGTACTCCCCCCAGCCAGCACAGAGGAATGGGGGCTGCGGTCAGTCCCTGCTATTTCGTCTCCACTGCTTATTCATGATTACTCTCTGCCCCTGCTCCACATGGGGTCCTTCCCACACAATGCCATTCTTCTTGACCTGATCCAGCGTGGGCTTCCCACAGACAGCAGCTCTTCAAGAACTGCTACCACATGTGTCCGTACCACGGGGTCCATCCATCAGGAGCAAACTGCTTCAACATGGGTCCCCCACGGGTGGCAGCTCCCCCCAGACCCCTTACTCCTGCGTGGGCTCCTCTCCACAGGCTGCAGCTCTGGCCCGAGGCCTACTCCTGTAGTGGCTCTCCATGGGCTCCATCCTCCTCCAGGCCATATCCACTTGCTGCACTGGGGGCTCCTCCACGGGCTGCAGCGTGGAGATCTGCTCCATGTGGGACCCATGGGCTGCAGTGGACCCATGCCTGCTCCACATGCTCCAAGGGAACTTCTGCTCTGGCATCTGGAGCACCTCCTCCTCGTCCTACACAGGCCTTAGTGTCTGCAGGGCTTTTCAGGGCTCACAGAGGCCTGCAGGGCTCACAGAGGCCAAAACAGTGTTGCTCACTGGCTCAGCTCTGGCCAGTGGCAGGTCCGTTGTAGGGCTGGCTGGAGTTGACTTTTGTCTGACATTTTGTCTGGTCGCCTTCTCACAGAGGACACCCATTCAGCCCCCCCACTACCAAACCCTTGCCCTGTAAACCCAATGAAGTGTGTTATTTGATCCTATAGCACATATTAGTATTCTTGTCCTACATATAGCTTATAACATCTCAAAATGCATATCATTATATTGTTCATATCCACACTCTTGAAATGGGCTTGATAGATAAGGGTAAGTAAGACAAAAGAAAAAATTTGTTTGCATAGAGATTATTTCAAACTTGCTAGAAGCAGTAGAGAAATCTCAGGAGAAGTTATAAAAAGCAGTCAGGCAATCTGTGTGCCTCTCATCTTCTTGCTATTCCTAGAGGTTACATGTAAGAAGATTAGGAAACAACACACAGACGTAACTGAAAAGCTTCCTAATGAAAATAAATTTGCCATGTTTGATGGCTTATATATATATCATATTTTTGACAGCAACATAATGTGGAATGACAATTTAATGCAATAAGAAGATTTCACTTTCCAAGCACTTTGTTGTTGTTTTTGGATGGTTCTCTTACAAAGGAGGAATTGAAATGATATTGGAATAACCTAATTCCAATACCTCTAAGAAGCATCAAAGGAAGTAATGCTGGTCTTTCAATGGCTATTTATTTCTCCTTTTGAAATGTTGGAAATTCAGGTAGCTTGAATGCTTTGGTCAGTATATGACATCTGTGGGCACTGGTATGATACTCTTATTTGGGCAAAACTGATTAGCACAAACATTTGAGAAAGAAGGCTGAATACGTTATATCCAATCTTTCCCAAAACAGCCTTAATTGGCTTAAGTGGCAGAAAAAAAAAAAAATAAAAAAAAAATATATATATTCAGACCATTTTGAAGTTTATTATGCTTAGTGTTATATCATTACTTCTTATCAAAAATACCGTACCAATTCTCCCTTTTAAAATATAAATATGCATTAGATATTTGTATTTGTCCACTATAATCTTTATACCCGACTATTAATATATTTAGTAACCCTTAAAGTGAACATCTTTTCTTGAGCTTGTAATTCCTTCCTTCCATTCTATGAATGCTTACTTTATGGTGGTAAAATCTGGATTCCCTGGGCTGTTGTGAAGCCATCTGGAAGTCAGACAAGAGTAAGTTCTATTTATTGTTCCCTTGACTTGTATACCAAACAGTTTTCCAAATTTCTTAGGCTAAAAATCACAACACTCGCTTCTACTTAAGTTCACAAGACTTCCAGTGACATATTGCAGTCTACCAATGTGAGAAAGAAGTTTAATTCTGATCAACATAGATCAGAACCCTGCAGAACCATGGAAAATAGATATTCATATGCCTGCTCATTACATTGTACCAGTGTTGTCAGTTTCATCTGTAAGGAAGAACGAATTCTAGCATCTGTAAAAGCATGAGCTACACTCCTATTTGACACTTCAGTATAGTACTACTGAATATTTATGGTGTTGTGTTTTTTGTTTGTTTGTTTGTTTGTTTTTAATGTATATTAGAAGTATTTAAAGAAAAAGATGTATGAATGCATTGCCTAATGAAAAAATGGAATCTACAGTTACTTCAAAATTTAATTTGAGCCATAAGTGAATTATTCATAAGTGAATAATTTCTGCCAAATGTGAATAAAATGTATAATATTTGTACATAGCTATTTCTTGTTGAATGACCACTGTTGTCCTGCTGTCCTGTTTTATAGATAGATAGATAAAAGACTTGGGTTCATGCATAAAAGAATAACCTCAGTGAAAAAAATGTGTCTGATGCAGAAGTATCAGTTTTTCTACTGTCATTGCTGGCAAGACCAGGGATTGAGGACTTTTGACCACTGACCAAAGTCTACCTCCTATCACACAACGTCTTGAGACCATCATCCAGCTCCTGTGACTGCAAGTGTTGTAGATTCACTCTAGTATAAATGGTGGAAACAAAGACTGTACTGAAGCTGTCTACTCTGCTATCCTTCCATTTGCATAAGTAAGCAATGGCACAGTAGAAGTTCACCTATTATCTCAAGTCATGGTCACCAATCATGGTCACCAATCACCAATCAGGCAATTGGCTCCAGGCAGACACATTCTGCAGCAGAACAGTGAATCATGGCATGCTGGGGTTTCCTGCATTGAGGCCACTTGAGGCAGCTGAGGAAACCGTCAGGAGCTGGCAGCCATTGTGAGGGCAGCTGATGAGGCTTGGGAAAAACCAGGAGTGCACCCCACTCTGTCATGCAAAGGCAGCCCCTTGGGAGCACAGCAAACAGAGTGTGACAAACAGAGAAGGCAAACAAGGTAACAGGGTGTGGTGCATTAGTCACAGCATGGTGCAGCAGTTTTTGAGGTAGTGTGCACAGTCAGGGTGAGCAGGGAGGGCAGGAGACAGAGATGTCTACCTTGTATTCTGTGAGCAACATGAAGCGGCTTTCCAGTGAGGGAAAAATGGTGTCCACCTGCCGCACCTTCTGGCTGAGACCAAAACCCAAAGAGAGAGGCCATGAACCCCCCTTAGCAGATGCCTCTACCCAGACAGACCTCCCAAGGACTGAAAGAGCTGCCCAGACCCTCAGATGCAAGGAACACCAGAACCTGGAGGTACCCCTAAGGCCTGAAGGTAGAGTTGGGTGTTGTGGGTGCAAGTGTGAACACATAGATGAACTTTCTGAGAAAGCTGCCAGATTGCGAGAGGAGCCCAGCAGGCTGTTACGCATCCAGGAATCTGACCGAGAGATTCATGCATGTGGACTGAAAAACAGCTTTGCCTTATGACCTCACAAGGTGGTGGTAAGGTGGCTTCCAACCCAAAACTGGCAGAATTGACAGTCTCACAAGACAGGGAAGCTGGACCCTCATCTCTGCTCAGAGCAGAGTGCCCCGGTACAATGATGCCCTGATAAAAGAATAGGGTAGAAAATAACAAAAATGGTGATGGTCAATACCCCTGTATTCATGACATCACAAAGAGGCTACTGAGTGTGGTTAAGCTGGAGGACTATCATCTGTACCTGCTCTTTCACGTAGGGACAGTGGAGGCTGAAACATCAAAAGGGACTTTATGTTCCTTGGAAAGATGCTGAAGGAACATAGCACAAGTAGTGTTTTCAATCCTCCCAGCTAGAAAATGTGAACCAAGGAGGAGCCAGTGGAAAGATCAGGTGAATGATTGGCTGCGCAGCTAGTGCCATGTTCAGGGTTTTGGGTTCTATGGTCTTGGGCATGCTTTTGAGAAACCAGGCATGCTTCTACAGGATGGGGCACACCTGACCAAGTGGGGCAAGACCATTTTGGGCTGCAGTCTCGCAGGACTCATTAGCAGGGTTTGGAACTAGATTTAGTGGGGAAAGGATATGTACCTGTAAGTGACACAAAAGAAACACTGAATGCTAATACTTTAGAAAACAGAAAGGAAACACTTGTGAACACACCTTTACATTGCCCAAAAGGATTGTGTCCTGGGCTGCATCAAAAGATGCAAGGCCAGCAGGTCAAGGGGGGTGATTGTCCCCCTCTACTCACCCCTCATGTGGCCCCACCTGGAATACTGCCACTTCCTCCTTATGACCCTTCTTATAGATGTGCTTCACATCAGCAAGTCTCCAGTCATTCGGGACCTCCCAAATGATCACGACCACTGATAGATGATGGAAAGCGGCCCAGCAGTCACATCTGCCAATTCCCTCAGCACCCTCAGGTGGGTTCCATCTGGCCCCATGGACTTCTGACAGCCCAAGTGGAGCAGCAGGTCTCTAACTGTTTCCACCTGAACTGTGGGGTGTTTCTTCTGCTCCCCATCCCAGACTTCCAGGCCGGGAGGCTGAGTACCCTGAGGATAAGTGGTCTGACTAGTAAAGACAGATGTAAAAAAAGGATTAAGAAACTTAGCCTATTCCTTATCCTCAGTAGTCATGTTCTCCCCCTGAATCCAGTAAAGTATGGAAAATAGATATGGAACAACATGAACAAAAGCATTTACATTATATAATATCAAAAAAAATTATTAGCTTTCAAATAACCAGAGAGTTGCATGTGTTGAATTTTGACTAATTCTCCTTGTTATTTTAAAATATTATTAAAAATTAATAACATTAGAAACAATTTCATGTATATATATATATTTTTTTTAATTTTGAGTCAACTTTTTCTTGCTTTCTTTCTAAGTGTTAATTGTACGTATTGGCTTCTGTTATTTCCAGACCATTAATGAAGATGTTAAAATCTGCCTTAGCATGTTGTTTCACTAATATTTGACAGAAGTTGTGAAAAATTACCTCTTTTGTAGGAGTAACCCAATGTGCTAATTCCTTACAATAATTGGCACCAATATCTTATAATTAGCTGAATACCAATTAGCTTGAAATATGATTGAGAAACTCATATTAATGTTAACTTAATGTTTAATTTACATTGATGGCTTATTTAAATTACTGGAACATTCACACACAAAAGCAACAACAAAAAAATTGCAATCAGTGTGGTTTCACCTTCACAGCTGATTTTCAGGGAATTTAGTAAAGAAAGAAAACATAAGTATGTCAAATCATTCCTAGGACTTTACATTTTAATTACCTGTACACTGCTTTCATTATAGCAGTTGAGTGTTGTATATATGTTTCTTAAGTTCCAGTACAAAAATATAAAAAAAGAGCCCATTTCTCTCCTCTTAATTTGTGTCTCAGTAGAATGTCTGGACATCTGTTGATTCTTTGTAATGTGATAAATTGCTCAAAACATGGAGGCAAGCCAGCTATATCATCTTTTCATATTTTACAATGCAATGCAATGAAATGAAATGAAATTGTAAGATGAAATCTTTGTAGAAGCAGGTTTTCCTTTCCCCCCGTCATGTCTTCACCTTGGCCACAATGGAAGTAATTTGTGAAAAAAATATTTATAACTTCTTTATCAGAACAGTTTTCTCAAAGAGTAAGAAGGAAGATAAACAGTCATCTCACTTTAATGAGACTTCTAAATTCAGTCACAATCTGTTTTAGAGAACTATATTCCCCAAACCCTTTAAAGAATATGATTTGAGTGTCTTACTGTCTTTCTGACAAAACCCAGTCTATAAAATATGGTCTCCATAGAAATAATTGCTGAAGAATTTTCTTCAATTACTGACTATGATATTTAACTATTCACAGAATCACAAAATTGTTTAAGTTGGAAGGCATCTCTGGAGATCATTTAGTATTATGCCCCTGCTCCAGCAGGATCAACTAGATTGGGTTGTGCAGGAGGTTTTGAATATCTCCAAGGATGAAGATACCTTTACTACCTCCCCAGTTCCCTCACCCGAAGCAGCACAGGGAACTGGGGTCGTGGTCAGTCTTTAACAGTCTTTCTGCCACTCCAGCTTCTCATACTTTTCCTCTGCTTCAGAGTGTGCCCTCCAAGAGCTGCATTCCTACAGGACAAAAACCTGTTTCATCTTTGGGTCCTCTCCATGGGTGGCAGTTCCTGCCGGGAACCTGGCTCAGTGTGGGCACTCCATATGGGGCTCAAATTTTCTTGAGGATACATCCACCTGCTCTGATGTGGGCCCTTTCATGAGCTGCGGTGTATATGCCTGCTCCACCATGGTCCTCTCCACAGGCTGCAGGGAAATATCCGGTCCACCATAGTCACTTCCAAAACTTCCATGGAGCGCAGGGGAATCCTTGCTCTTGTAACTGAAGCACATCCTCCCTCTATTTCTTCACTGACCTTGTTGTTCACAAACTTGTTTTTCCTCACTCCTCGGCTGTGTTTTGCCTTTTCTTGAAAACATTTTCCCAGAGACATTCTACCCATGACTACTGGGCTCAGTCATGCCTTGTGGAGCTAGCTAGAACCTTACTGAATGCAGCTGTCCTCAGCCTCTCCTCACAGAGGATCCCTAAAGACTGGTCCTTCCACTGACAGATCTTTTCCATGCAAACAAGACCAAAGGGGAACCATGGATGAGTTACAAAAGATCTTGAAAAATAACCAGAAATAAAGAGCCTCTTTGTTATTAATGACATTATTGTTAACTAAGAGTCTTAGCTTTCTTTTGAATGTGATCTGAATTGTTATATTTAAAACAATGTTATTTGCAAAGATGTATGACTATTCATAATCTTCATTGTACTCTCTCTGTAAAGAGAGTACAAATGTACTGTGTTCAGTTTTGGGCCCCTCGCTACAAGAAGGACATGGAGATGCTTGAGCGGGTGCAGAGAAGGGCGACGAAGCTGGTGAGGGGCCTGGAGAACAAGTCCTACGAGGAGCGGCTGAGGGAGCTGGGCTTGTTCAGCCTGGAGAAGAGGAGGCTCAGGGGCGACCTTATTGCTCTCTATGGGTACCTCAAGGGAGGCTGTAGCGAGGTGGGGGTTGGCCTGTTCTCCCACGTGCCTGGTGACAGGACGAGGGGGAATGGGCTTAAGTTGAGCCAGGGGAGTTTTAGGTTAGATGTTAGGAAGAACTTCTTCACTGAAAGGGTTGTGAGGCACTGGAACAGGCTGCCCAGGGAAGTGGTGGAGTCACCATCCCTGGAAGTCTTCAAAAGACGTTTAGATGTAGAGCTTAGGGATATGGTTTAGTGGGGACTGTTAGCGTTAGGTCAGAGGTTGGACTCGATGATCTTGAGGTCTCTTCCAACCTAGAAAATTCTGTGATTCTGTGATTCTGTAATTCAAGTTTGAAGAGATGTCAGGATATCTCTATTCCAGCCCCATGTTCAAAGCAGTTTCAACTATAGGATCACACAAAGTTGCTCAGGGCTTTATTTTGTTG
Source organism: Netta rufina (assembly GCF_964035555.1). Lineage (NCBI taxonomy): Eukaryota > Metazoa > Chordata > Aves > Anseriformes > Anatidae > Netta > Netta rufina. The sequence continues at coordinate 70,100,575 of NC_140125.1, forward strand.
CGTAACCATCAAGAAAAGAGAACATAAAACCTTTCTGGGCAACCTGTCTCATTGTTTGATTGTCCTTCCAGCAAAATGTCTGTCCATGTATCCATTTATATCTACTTACATATCTTGTTGATTCTATGTTTTCTCATAGAAGTCTTTCAATCAAAAAACATCTGTTTTAAGGACTTGAAAATTTCCACAGTTGAGACTAAAGCCAAATATTTTGCTTGACAAGAGTTTTGGAAGACACATTTCCAATTGGGAATTTTGCATCTCTTCCTATACTACTAAAAGTTTTGGTTCCTTTTTCTCCTAATGAGATTTTAATTTTCATTTGCCAACCCTGATAACCAATGACCCTCTCATACACCTTATAGTTAGAAACCCCTTTAGTTTTTATCATAAAAGCTTTTTCTCATTATGAAATTCTAATTATATTTATACCTTATTCAGTTTTGCATATTCTGTTCTCCCATGGCATATTAAAAAAATAATAAAAATAATAGTTGTAAATGTTTTATTTTTTTTTTTCCTGTATAGCTGCAGTAGCTGTGCATTTTGTACTGAATGTTAAGCTGTGTAGAGTTACAGACCCTCTGTAACTCTTCTTGTAACATCTTTCTGGAATGCATTATTTTTGTAGGTTCTCTGCAGGAAAGGAAGAAAATGAATAAGTAAATTGTTATTTACTGTACTCTCTCTGTAAAGTCAATTTAGAAAATTGTTCAGTATCTAACAGTTTCTAAAGCAATAATAATTGTTTGTTGCTTTCTAATTGCTTTGCCTTCCTCTGAATCTGTAATTCCATTCAGAGCAAAAAGACTTGCAAACATCTTGAACTACTAAGAGGATGTTACAAAAATTGATGGATTTGATGGATGTTACAAAATTTGATGAAGTAAATGCTATGTGGAAGTGCAAAGGAAAGAAATTACTCTCTACTTCCCACAAATGACCAGCTGCCCTGGTGATGTTTCTTTCTCACTTTTTTGCCCACCTAGGAGGATTAGAGAGAGTCCTGATGTTGTGCCAGTGCTGCTCAGCATCACTGTGCCAGTGTTGCTCAGCAACACTGCTGTGATACCACTGCTGTTCTAGCTACAGGTGCAGAGCACAGCATTACATGGGCCACTGCAGGGAAAGTTAACATCCCAGCCAGACACATGTGTACATTCAAGTACACACTTGAATGCATAGTTTAAAGAGAGACCCTTAAGCATTAGGTTTAGACATTATTCAAAATGACCCCTTAGATAGCTCTATTTAAATGAGGTGAACATTTTAAAATTAGCTTTGAATATCTGGACTACATATACCCTGTCTCAATATTTTGAACATAGAAATCTGTGCAATTATACTTCTTTTCCTCTGTACCCCGTCTTTATGTTATACATGGTAGAGCCTTACGACACACCGAGTAATGGAATCATGATCTGGGCTAGTGAACAAATCATAAAAAAAAAGCAAATCATAAATAATAAAAAAAAGCAAATCATAAATAAAACCAACATGAGTGCTTTATAAAGCTTTTTGCACCATCTTTTATATTCAAAGGAATTAAATATTCTCTAATTTCTTAAAATCATACATAGATAATCTTGAAAAATTTACTGTTTTTCCTGCCTCTGTTAAGTAAGCCTTAACACTGCAATTTAAACACAAATTAAAATAAAATAAAATAAAATAAAATAAAATAAAATAAAATAAAATAAAATAAAATAAAATCTTGCTCCCTAAATCTTCCAATAGTTAATATTCTTCATGTTTCCTTTTTTCCAGATAAGCATTAAAAAAGGGAATTCCTTCCAACTTTTCCTCTTCCAAGAAAGCAAAAAATAAAATAAATTTAAAGAAAAAAAAAAAAAAAGCAACAACTTTGGTGCTTTTTACATCTCTCCTTTTTAAAATATCTTATTATAGCTTTTTTTTTTTTTCCCCTATATCTAATTTTCACATTTTCCAATTAAAATCTTCTAACATTGAAAACTGATTTGACTTTAATTCAGATCCTTTTTATTCTTTAAATTTGAAGTCTATCACTGTAACACAACAAGATCAAATGTCAAAGCTTCTATACTTTTCTTTAAATGTTGGATAATCATTTGGAATAATTTGAAAAACATAAATTTCTAAATTCTTAATTAATATCTCTATGATATTTTCCTGCACAAACAAACAAACAAACAAAAAACAAGCAAACAAACAAGCAAACAGGAAAGCACCTAAAAAGATGCATGAAATTCTGGAGCTAAAGGATTCTGGAGCATGTGACATAATAAGGAGATAAAAATTAGACTGCATTATTTTAAATAAAATATTCATTAGTATGTGCCTGATTGTTAATGAAATTGCAAGTTGTAGAAAAAAAAAAAACAAAAAACAAAAAACAAAACAAAACAAACAAATAAAATATATGTTTTGTTCTATAAAATCAATTAATCATACCACAGGCAACCCCTCTTGTCTTTTGCATCAACATAAAACTGTATAAGCCCCTTGGTTTCGTTAGCATTATTTATGATCCATAACTGTGAAATTGGAATGAAGCTAGGATCTATACTTTTTAATACTTGTTCTGAATACATTTTCATAAAAGAATAAGCCATAGATTATAGATTTAGGACACAAAAGAATTAGATAGTGTAAGCAAAAAAGTGCAGTAATCCAGTATTCACACGTTGCCTAAAGGTAGTGTTTTTTTTTTATTATTGTTATTATTTTTTTTCAAAGAAAAATCGATAATATTTCTCAGGTCTGTGAAACAAGACTTTAACTGTAGGAGACAGAGAGGAGGGTTTCAAGTTAAAAAAAAAAAAAAAAAAGCCTCAAAGAAATAAAATGCCTTGAAGTATAATTGAAGTTTTGCTCATTAAGGGCAAACCTGTGAAGATTTGACATTTCATCAAGTTTTCAGCTAGAGGTCTTAAGAAATAAGCTTGAAAAAGTTGTACAGAGGACCTTTTTTTTTTTTTTTTTTTTTCTCTTCTCCCAGTGTTACCTTTTGACATCAGTCTTAGAGTCATTCTGTCCTTTTTTGAGAAGCCACTAGTGTAATTGGGAACTTTTTAGCCACATATTGCCCAAGAAGAGCATAAGCTAAAGGAGCTTGCACTGTCATACTCATTAGAAACAGATACTAGACACTGACATTGCTCTAAGCTTCATTGATTTCCCTCTCCAGACAGGCTCTGACTTTTTGGCACAGCTTTACAAAAAAATAAATCTTTAGGCAAACTGCCCCAAAATAGACTGACTCTCAAGAAAGAAAATATGTGTCATATAACACTGAAGTTGTGATTTCTTCTATATTTCTCTACTGCTATTTCTGTAATGCCAGCAAAGTTATCTCTGCTCAAATATTTAATCCCATAAACAACTGCAAGAATTTACTCTACTTCTTCAGCCTCAGGAGATTCAGATGTAGTTTGTTTGTTTGTTTATTCCAAAGGGAATACCCTTCGGTACTGTCCCTTTCTTCAATTCGTTAGCTATTTGTTTGATTTTATCTATATTCTTTCTGTGAAAAGCAACCCACATTTGCAGCCTTTCACCATTTGCTTTTCTTCTCATATAAGATTACTGTTATTTCCCCATCTTCTCCTTCTTGTTCCCACCATCACTGCTTAGTTTTATATAGTCATTCCAGGCAGGATAATTATGATTCTTGTTTGAATGTTTGTATGCAATTTTTATGCAATGAAATGAGCTATTCACTGGTGGTTAAACATATTTATCTTAGAAAATTAATAACTAATAGTAAATTTTATATAAGCCATTGTTCCTAGGACTCATGCCTTGTATAGATAATATTATTTTTTTAAACTCAAGTTTATCATATCCGGTGAGTATAAAACATAAAGTTGCATTCTTTATTGTACTAGAGTCTCCTTGGGTTGTTGATTTACAAATAAAAGCTCATAAACTGTAATGAAAAATTGAGTCCCACAATAAAAAAAAAATATATTAAAAAATATTATAATAAATAACATTTTGATAATCAGGTTCAATTGCAGGAAATAAATAAATAACTTAGATCAAGATCCTGAAGTCAACCATCCATTCAGCTCTATAAGCATCCCCAGTGACCAAGGGTCTGTATTTTTTCCATTAAGTTGATGCTTACCTTTTGGATCTTTTCTGGACATTTTCATGTTACAAGGAACCGAAATAGGTATTTTCAAAATCTCAGGGGAACAACACAACTGACAGGTTTGACTCATCTGAGAAAATATAATTATGCTTAACAGTTTTGAATCTATTGTGTGTGGAATAGATTACAGAATCCAAATATTTAAACTGAAAGGCATCAAATATATCAATGTTTAAGGTCTGACACCAGAAATGTTGGACCTATTGCAAATCTGCAGGTAGTCTGGAGAAGCCAAGGAAACCTAGAACTAGGCATTCTGTATGTGTTTAAAACATTCAAATATTATAAGTACAGAGTGTTCTGTATGCACATATAGCAGAAAGTCTGCTATATGATGGCATGCCTATGCTTGGGACCTCTGTCATTGTTTTGGCTGGAACAGAGATAATTTCTTTTCATAAAGGCTCACACAATTCTGTGGTTTGGATTTTTGGTGAAAATAGTGGTGATAACACACTGATGTATTTAGTTTGTTGCACAGCAGCTTTTACATAGAGTCATGAACTTTTCTGCTTCTCCTGCTGCCCTTCCAACAGGGAGGCTGGGGGTACACAAGAAGCTGGGAAGAGACCCAGTAAGGACAGTGGACCCAAGTGAACCAAAGAGATATTCCATGCCATATAGTGCTAAACTCAGTAAGAAAAGCTGAAGTAAAAAAGGAGAAAGGGGGTGATATTTGGAGTGATGTCATTTGTCTTCCCAATAAATGGTTATATGTGGTGAGCCCTGGTTTCACAGAAGTGGCTGAACAGCTGCCTGCCAAGGGGAAGTATTGAATGAGTTCTTTGTTTGCTTTGCTTGTTTGCATGGCTTTTGCTTTTCCTAGCAAACTGTCTTCATATCAACCCATGAGTTCTCACACTTTTACCTCTCCAGTTCTCTCCCTCATCCTCCCTGGGTAGAGTGAGCAAACAGTAGTATGGCACTTAACTGCTTGCTGGGGCTAAACCACAATACCCTCCAGTACTTTAAAGAAAACCGTAAGATACTTTCTAAGCCAATACTTTGTTAAGACAGAGGAATAACTGATTCAGACTTTGTTTAATTTAAAAATTTTTCTTTATCTAAGTTCAAAATTGCCAGTTGGATGGATTCCAAATGATTCTCTTCATGGTCTGGCAAAGAAGTAGCTAAAAGAGACACACTGGGCTCTTTTCTACACTGTGTATCTTACTTTCATACCATATGCACAGGTATAATAAAGAAAAATAAATAAATATCTCTGTCATCATAAATCAAGAAGGAAACAATTTGACAAAAACACCAGCCATTTGGGCAGTCATGTTAAAAATTCAGTTGTGATTTAAATCATACCTAATTTTATATCCATTCTATGGCAGCGTAAAATTCTGTCTCTCTCATTTCTTTTTCTTCTGCTTCAGTTCTGCTTTTTGTATTCCAAAGGCACCTCCTTTTAGACACTGTGGAGCAGAGTGAGGGTCAGAAATGCCTAGTGGCCTTCTAAGTATAAACTTTTAAAGATGTAAAAACATTTTCAGAATTCTGGAAAGAGTAAAAAATATATTTTCTCAACAAAACCAAGTGATGTAAAATTTGTTTGTATCTTTCTATGTAAAACTACAGGATTATCTGTGAGAACTTTCACAGAAATTAAGCTAATTTCCTAATAACAGTTGAGAAAATATGTTACACAAAAAAAAAAAAAAAAATCCTTTGAAATACTCCTTTGTAGGTTGCACAATATAAAGTGATTACAAAATGCAAAATATTTTAAAGAAAAGCCACTCTCCTGGTTTCAGTTAGGACAGAGTTAATTTTCTTCCTAGTAGCTGGTAGAATGCTATGTTTTGGCTTAGGATGAGAAGAGCACTGATAAAACCCTGATGTTTTAATTGTTGCAGAGTAGTGCTTACACCAAGCCAAGGATGTCTCAGCTTCTTGCTCTGTCCTGCCAACGGGCAGGCTGGGGGTGCAGCAGGAGCTGGGAGGGGACAGACCCAGGACAGATGACCCAAACTGACCAAAGGTGTATTCCATACCATCTGATGTCATGCTAAATAATATATAGGGGTGGCTAGCCAGGGGAGGGGGGCCGGACTGCTCGGGGTTAGGTTAGGCATCGGTCAGCGGGTGGTGAGCAATTGCATTGTGCATCACAATGTGTTTTGTACACATTATTATTATAGTAGTATTATTATCATCATTATTGTTATTATTATTGTTATTATTATTTTCCTGTCTTAAACTGTCTTTATCTCAACTTACGGGCTTCACTTTCCCATTTTTCTCCCCCATCCCAGAGAGGGAGGGGGGAGGGTGAGTGAACAGCTGTGTGATGTTTAGCTGCCCACCAGGTTAAACCACGACAGCCACTATCTTCCAAAATTAAATTTAGAGACTATAGAAATCTCTTACCTGTTTTTGTTTGATATATTTTATTTGATACATGGAGAAAATTACTCATACACCATCCCAATACTGATTTTCTGGGTTTGTTTTTTAAATATTGCAGAATCACAGACTCTGCAAGGGGATTTTTCTACAACTTTATGGAATTCTGTTTATTCAGTAAGTGTGTAAACTGAGCCTTTTAAACAGTAAACCCAGTCCTGTAGTGACCACAATACCAATTGATCAGCGTCTTTTGACATTTTTAATAATACTAGAAAGAAATCCCCCAGTTCTGCAATCTGACGTTCATACTTCTTCTGATCAACAGACCTAGCTGTTTGGATTTTGTTGTGCAGATGAACATGAGGAGAAGTAGCAGAGGAAAAAGGGGAATAAAGTTGAAAAGATGAATTGGTTTTGCCACAATGATTTTATCACTCTCTGACCTGTCACTGTCAGATTCTTTGGCCACAACTTGTCAAATCGGAAACAATTACACTATATCAATTTATCTGTTTGTTTGTTATCTTTTTTGTTTTTCTTACTAAATGTGTTCATTGTACTATTCATACTACAGCTGAATTTAACTTACTATCAATGCCTGGCTGTATAATTTTCCATTTTTCCACCAAAATGTAATCAAAAGTCAAATACTTTAAAGTGTCTTTCACTCCTTTAATTTGTCAACCTCTCCGTTTCATTCTGGATAGCTTTACTATCTTCTGGAGACAATATGACAACAATTACACTGTAATTTTAAGAATCCATGTAATTTTATATATATATATATATTTAAATCTAATCTATACCATATTTTAACCATTTATTTATCTATACCACATTTTATAATGTGATGAGCAGAATCATGAAATCTTTATAAACCATCCAGGCAAAATTGAGACATTGAGATACCACAGTTAGGAGGAAACGTATCTCACACTGCCAATCTTTTATCTTCAGCTCTATATAGAGCGCTGCTTAGTTTGTTTTCTTGTTGTTGTTTATTTTTTTTTTCTTTCATTTTTTTTTTCTTTTAAGATTTCAGTTAGACTTTTCTGTCTGTAGAAATTCAGAAACTTGCTCTATCTTTTGACATTCCTGTATTTGCTTTTGTGTTTGCAATAAATTGCAGTTTGAAGGAAACTAATTTAAGCTTCCACGTGGCACAATCTGAATAGCACATTTTTATTTTTCTTTAATTATTTTATTTCCAAGTGACCTCTATAAATTTAATTTTTAATTTATACTCTTCTTGTGTAGATTTTAGTCTGTTTGATCAGATCCAGAAAAATGTCTTATCACAACTCATCAGCATTACTTTAATCTTCCTGTTATGCTTTTTCTCTAATAAACCAAAATAATACACCTCCAAAATATATGATGAGATCATCATAATAATATTAATATAATACATGACAGAAGTTCCTGAACCTTTTTTTTTTTTTTTTTTTTTTGAGTTAAGAATCTTCTTATAATCTATGGACCACCTGCAGAACAAGATACAGCAAGATATCAATATAAGTGATGTTATTGTTTGATACACTTCAAAGTATCATTTGTCTCAGTCTACTGGCTTGAGAACTGACATCTGCACAATGTTTACAGGATACAAAGTAAACAAATTGGCAACAGAGGAAAATCTTATTTCCCTAACACCATTCACTTACAATTATATTTTTCTTACAATAATTGTAGATATTATGTAGGCACTGCTTAGTAAGTACTGAAGGTTAGTTAGAAATGTGTTTGTTTGTTTTAATTTGCAGTATTCCTGCAGTAGAACACACACACACACACACATTAGTGGATGTCTTGTTAGTGTTAGGTCAGAGGTTGGACTCGATGATCTTGAGGTCTCTTCCAACCTTGAAATTCTGTGATTCTGGTTCTGTGTGATTTACATTCTAGGGGGTAATGCATATATATTTTTTCCCTTAAAAGTGTTGTATATACATGATTTTTTTTAATTATAAGTAAAGGTGGGTTTATTAGTTTTCCCATGATCATAGAGTAAACATATTTAACAGATTCAGAAACAAATGGGATGAACATTTACTTTGTAAATGATCTTACTGTCAATCTTTGGACTGTCTATAAATTAAGATACCATTTTTTAGCCCTGTAAACTTCAAGTAAGAAATTGTAATCTATATAGTTTGTTTAGGAATAGGAAGAAACAGCTGCAAAGTAAAAGAAGAGTAAATATTGATTAGACTTTGGAGAAGCTACAGTAAACAAAGTTCTGCTAGCAAACTCTAACCAATAAAACATACCTGGTTTCATTTGTTTGGTATGATCAGATCTACTATATTGCTTGGGTGTGTGGATTCATGAGGCCTAAAGCTGATGGGGCATCATTTGTGTATGTGTGCATGGGTGGGTAAGAGCTAAAACTGCCTGTTAAAGAGGGAGCATCTGGCATCATCTGCAAAGGGGCAAGCTCAAGCTGTTAAAACCATCTGTGAAGAGGAAGAGAGAGAGGGAAGCAGGAGATACAAGCTTCAGCATAGAGTACCAAAACAGAAAGGCTATTTTCTTAAATAGAAAACCTGCTCCAAATAATTTCTTAACTATAAATATTTATAGATACAGATAGAAAGGACCAGTGAAATCTCCTGGTGACAGTTGTCTGGCTAAGCTACCTGGACAAGATGAATCAGACATCAGGAGTCTCCACACATCCCATGTATGCTGCCCATCATAGGCCCACAGAGGTCTGTGTGCCGTAACAGGAAGAAAACTTTTGATTTTTAGAGGAAAAGAGGAAAAAATCCTCTAAAACATCCTGTCCTAAGTCCCACTTAGCCTATCTGTCCCCGCTGCTATTAAGGTGTGCTTTATCTCTTTGAGGAAAAAAAAAATAATAATCTAATGTTTTTTAATCATATTTAAACTTATCTCCTTTAGAACATCCTAACTTATGTATAGGTGGATTTGTACAAATTATTAAGATGTTCATTGCCTAAAGCATAGCTAAGAAGCCCTCTTTAATGGAGCTCTCATTTTAAGCAATTTCATATTGTCATTTTTAACTCTCTTCAAGGTTAATGCCCACCTCATCTGCCATTGTATATATACACTAGGGATGCAGATTCCTGCTGCCATGCTGGCTGGCATTCTGGCTTATGATTATCTGTTTGTTACATTTTTCATGCAAGCAATGTCATTCTCTCATGTTCCCATTTCTGTGTGGAAACAATTCAAAAAATCCCCACTTCTGCTTTAAACCATTCCTTCAAACTTATCTTTGTAGCAATGCTAAAAACCACTTCTCAGTGATTAGCCAGCTGGTGTGACCACTGCTTATTACACTGGTTACAGCTGTCTTGCTGCTATTTTTGTGTTTCCTCTCCATCTGTCTTATCCACCTGCTGTCTCTCATTTCAAACTAAAATTTTAAGCTCCCTAGACAAAAACTCTCAATTTGTTATGCTTGTACAGTGCCTAGCACAGTGTGTCTTTAGCTATTTATTCTCCTTCAGTACAAACAAATATGCACTAAACTGACTGAGAGGGACAGTACAGATTCTGTATCTCAAGGTGGATTTATACCTCTTCAGTAATAGACTTTAAGCACCGCTGGCCATCTCAGCAAACAACCAAAAATAACCTCATTTGAACTCCTACCTATCATGAGTGGTCCATAGCAAAGGCTGTGCAGGGTATCTTTACCCAGCAGTGGAAAATAAAGTCATTTTAACAAAAAAAAAACATGAACTCAGGAGTATACCTGTTGGAGGAAGAACACAATCTATGCTTTAGGTCTCATCCTCTTCTGTGGGTATCTAACAACAGCTTAGGTTGCTGGTTTTGTTGTTGTTTTTCTGGTTTTGTGCTTGTTGTTTTCTATATTGGGGGGGGGGGGGAGAGGAGGGGGATATTGTTTGTTTGTTTCTTTGTTTTAAACAGAGAAGTAGATAAAAATTTTAATAGAGAAAATTCCACAGGTTTTGTGATTGGTAGTTTGCTTCTTTGATAAATTTCAGATGCTTGTAATACAACAACGACAGATTGAGCAGAGATATTATGAATGAATAGAAACAAAAATTAACATCACTATTAAGATTTAGGATAATTTTAACATCATGTATGCTTTTTTATCACTGCTTTTGTTACTGATTTTTCATCTTTTCTGAACTGATAACTTCATTTATATGGTGTTAGGAAAAACAAACACACAAACAAAATAATAAAATAAGAATCTAGTCCTGAAGTTTATATAACATAGTAATAAAAAGCAACTAAATTAGAGGATATACAAAAAGGATGAAACAATTTAATGAAGGAAAACAAAACAAAACAAAACAAATCCTTCAAAGTTTCTCTAAGATTTTGAATATTTCTTGTGAACATTTCTTGGCCATTGCTCCCAGGAGCACTTCCTGAGTAGGAATATGTCCTAGCAGCATCCAGATTCACTAGCTTGCTTTCTTTTTTCCTTCTCCTCTGAAAACCTCACACACTTTTCCATGCAAAGAAATCACTGATACTGGAGGCTGAAGGGAAACAGTGAAGTGGTCCAAGAGATTCTCTGATCTATGTGATTAGGAAACCTCAACCCTCAGGCACTCTACAGCTCACCCCAGCAGGTAGTCTTAAATTGGTACACTAGGGATTACATCTTTTAGTCCTGAATGGAAAAAGGCAAAACTAGATGCAGGAAACTTATTTGCAAATTCACAAGAGAATTGAAAAATATTTTAAAGCAGTATTCTTCTTTTTTAAACTGCTAAGCAAGTTTAATAAAGCAAGTATTAGCTGACCCTATCTGATTTTGTTATACATATATTTTGGTCAGCTAGAAAGCACTAAGATGAAAACAAGAGTATTTTGAGTATTACTTTGTGCACTCTGATACAAAATTGATTATCTCTTCCTGCATTAGAATGATAGCTTTCAATATTAAAGGTTTAGTCCTCTCTCTGCCAAAGCAAAAAGTTTTGGGGGTTAATAGTTGGGCTTGTGTTGTGGTTTAACCTGGCCAGCAGCTAAACACCACACAGCCGTTCACTCACCTCCCCCCTCCCTCTCTGGGATGGGGGAGAGAAATGGGAAAGTGAAGCCCATGAGTTGAAATAAAGACAGTTTATTAAGACAGGAAAATAATAATAACAATAATAATAATAACAATAATGATGATAATAGTACTACTACTAATAATGTGTACAAAACACATTGTGATGCACAATGCAATTGCTCACCACACGCTGACTGATGTCCGGCTTAGCAGTCTGGCTCCCCTCCCCTGGCTAGCCACCCTTATATATTGCTTAGCATGATGTCAGATGGTATAGAATACCCCTTTAATATTTAAGATAAAAGTTATTAAATATAATTGCTAACCTTCATGGGAACAGCCCAGCTCAGGTACTTGTCAAAACTCTGCACAGCACTATATGAACTTTTCTTTCTTTGCAAGGTTGTTCTCCCCTGGGAGCAGAAATCTTGTTTGTATTTTTTTCTAACTTGTAAACTTTTTGTTAGAAGTTATTACATTTCAATATACATATTTTCATTTGGTGCCTCACAATACTTTGAGTTTGGCTTTGTATTTATTTATCTTATGACAAAAGAAACCAACAACAAAACACATAAAAGGAATGGGAAAAAAAAAAAAAAAAGAAAAAAAAAAAGAAAGAGGAAAAGGAGGGGAAGGGAAAGGGAGAGGAAAAATAAAAGTAAAAAAAAAAAAAAAAAAAAAAGGAACAAAATGAAAAAAGACAAAACAAGAAAAAATTACATTGTTTTCAATTAGTAAATTCATAGATGTGCCCTCATGCTGCAAGCTGTCTCTCGATTGGTCTATCTATAAAATATCATTGATCAGTTGTGTTAGGAGGGCAGGTGGGTTAGCCACATCATTTTCTTCTCTTAGGTTAGCCACACACAGGTAGCTTTAATTCTGCCAGTCCACAGGATCTGGGAAGAGGAATGAATCTTAAGATTCCACAGCATGAAAAATTAAAGAATGGCTTCTACAAAGCAGTCATATTCCAGAGATACTCTTTTGAAAGGTGCTACCTTCTACTCTATATATTTCTCAAGCAAAGTTATTTGTTCAGTTTGTATTCAGAGGATATATAGATAAACATACACGTACATAAAATATTTGGAAGATATGGCACATAAGCTAAGAGTTTTATTTTGTCTTTGAACAGAAATTGAGATTCCTTGTTGGTAAAGATAATTTCATACCCACTCTGTTAATTTTCAAGGTTTTGGGCACTCCTTATTAGTAGTGTAGGGAGGCCAGCAAATAATTACTTCTCTTCATACATATCTATGCACTTTTTTTTTTTTTTTCCTGTCTCCTTAGTGATATTTCTTTTCTCTGAGAAGGAAAGAGAATCATTTTAGAGAAAATATGACACCTGATGCTTGAAAACACCTTTGCACTTTTCATAGACAGTATGACCTATTGCATTTTTTTTGTTTGTTTGTTTAAGAACAGGAAAAAAAATAGAGAGAGAGATCTTGAAAGAATCATATGTGTTGTGGGACTATGAACTGTTTGTTTGCTGCTGCTTAGAAAGAAAGAGGAAGGAAGGAAGGAAGGAAGGAAGGAAGGAAGGAAGGAAGGAAGGAAGGAAGGAAGGAAGGAAGGAAGGAAGGAAGGAAGGAAGGAAGGAAGGAAGGAAGGAAGGAAGGAAGGAAAAAGGAAGGAAGGAAGGAAGGAAGGAAGGAAGGAAGGAAGGAAGGAAGGAAGGAAGGAAGGAAGGAAGGAAGGAAGGAAGGAAGGAAGGAAGGAAGGAAGGAAGGAAGGAAGGAAGGAAGGAAGGAAGGAAGGAAGGAAGGAAGGAAGAGAAAGTGTGGTAAGCTTCTCTTCTGTTTACATGAAGAGAATATATTTTATTAACTGACCACATTTTCAGAATAGTGTAGTGCAGAGTGCACCTACAGAGGGACTTTTTGCTTGAATATGAGGTTCCAGCTCTCTCTTGTAAAGTAAAATTGAAATTACAGGCTCAGATGTACAAGCAAATACAGCCTTGAGCTACTGTTTTTCCATGCATTTTTCTTGGCTTTGGGAATATTTCAATGCACAATATAACTGAATAAGAAATGCTACAGTTCCTACTCAAACAAATCTTTTGAGGTTAGAGTGTCTATCTTTTTCCAATGCATACCCTTATCTTGACCCACCAGTTAGTAACCTTGCTACTCAATAGATTCTCAGTAAACAAAAGTTGGTCCCACCATCCTTTGATTTCAGAGCACTCTGTCCAGCATAAAGAGATCTGTGTTACAATGAATAATTAGACTGGTCAGTGTTATTCTTAGCTTTAGCAAAACAAAGATAAACTCTGGTGTTTCAGATCAGTGAAGCAAAGCAGCCAAACTTGGAGATGCTTACAAAAATGTAATATATATATATTACACACACACCTCATTATATATCTTATGTATAAGATATATAAAATAAGAAATATATACATCTACCTTATTATATATATATAAGGTAGCTCATATACAAAAGAGTAATGGTGTGTTTGAAGAGGAAAGGTGCAGGAATGTACCCAAAATGGCCTTACTTATTCTGCCCAAGAACTATATGGGCCATGTTTTTGTAAAAAGAAAAGAAACTAGAAAATATTGGCCATGTAGGTGGGTAGACCTGTCTTGTCTAGATGTAGTAGCAGACAAATCTTAGTTCCATAAAATAAGAAGATGAAATCTTTGGTTAGGGTTTGATGTAGTAATATCTATCTGGAAATACAGTCTTTTATCTACTATGAAGACACTTTCATTCTTTTTCATCTATCTGACATATTCTGGATATTGACACACATTTAAAAGTTTTTGTGGAAATAAATAGGATAGGGATCAAAAGAGATATGATATAAAGAAAACATTTTTTTTTTTTAGCTTGTATAGGAACAAATACATATTTGTGAATGAAAATGTTTATTAAGCTCCTCATATCTCAGGTTTCCAGAGATCATCTTAGGCAAATCAGAGTGACTATGAAAAAAAAAAAATAATAATAATAGAAAAGTTCCTGAGACTGCTGTTCTTATGCTGTTCTTAAAGAAAAGCAGTTTTGGGAAGCTAGGTATGTATTAAGAAGAAGGTACATGTATTAAGATGAAGGATAACAAAGAGGTATAGATTCCTGGAGTCTGATCTATATTATAGAATAACAGCTCTTGTGCCAGATCAACTAGAAAAGACTGTAAATCAAGCATCTGCCATACATAGAAAGGAGTTCTCTGATATGAGAAAAATGAGATCAAATTCAACATAAAAATATGAAAAAGAGACAGCTCTCTAGATCGGTATTTTGGATCCTTGTCCCCATAGCACCTCTTCACAGATAGTAACCTTTTTCACATGTCTGACTCCAAGTGCAGAAAGTGAAAGGGAAGAGAAATGTTTTGTTTGTGCTTATAATGTCTCACTCAAAAAGCATGATGTCAAGATAGAGAAGGTTGGTAACATTTTGTAGGGAACAAAGAGGTGGCAGTGATAGGAAAGCAGAAAACTTTTAATCTCTGTGAATTCCCTAACTGTCTCATGACCAGATTAAATATCAGATGCTGCAAATTGCTATGAATTGATCTGGAAATGAGAGTGCTTTAGTCAGGCAAATGATTCATAGAAAGTGTTTCTTATCTTTGTACCCTTGATCTTATCCTGTTATATATTTGTACCAGGAAAGAATAAGCACAGAGAAAATTCATGGGTCATGTGGGTTCACCAATTAGACTGATCCAATACAACCTGTAACAATAGAGAAACCCAAGTGTTATTTACTGTTAAAATTTGTGTAATATTAAAAAAATATATATAATATATATATATGATGTGACTGTGTTCTGAAAACAAACAAACAAAACAAAGTCAAGCAAACTTAAACCCATTTCAAAAAGAAAAAAAAAAATCCCAACAGCTAATCAATCTTTATAATAAGTAAATAAGTAATTGAGGCTAAAAGTATTTCATATCACTTTGACTTTATCTTTACACTGTGATATTAAGGCTTCAGCTGTTGCCATAGGGAATACTTTCTCTTTTTTTTTTCTTTTCGAGCTAAGGTTCACTTTTTCCTGTTTAGGGTAGGCAAAATAGAAGACAGAGATAGAAAAGTATAATTGACTTAATTTGGTTTAATTAACTGCAAAAGAATGGAGATAATTAGTTAATGCATTCTAATGAATTGAATTATGAAGCACATTGCTCCCAATGGGAGCAAATGATCCCTGTAATGGGAAAAGTGGGTATGGAATAAAGAAATTAAACAGCAGATTGTTTTTTCTCCCTACTAGGATGACCAATCCAGAGCAAATAGAATATTACAAATACATCATATATGATGCATGAGTATTCAACATCTTTCAGATAAACACTGCTCATTGAATTCTAGATGAACCCTATCCACCGAAGTTACACAAAGGGGACAAAATCCTGATTTCTGAAAATGATTGTTGGCCTTAATTCAGTTTTCAAGTTATCTTAGTCAGTGGTTGTAAAAATGGGGGTGTCAGAAACTAACTGAAAAAAAAGAAAAAATATTTAAAAAAAATAAAAATGTTTTCAACTACCTTTTAGGATTTGAAATATAAAAAGCAAGTCAATTTACATTCCATAATAATAAATTAAGACTATACACATTACTTGTATTAATCACTGTTTTTCCATGCTGTCTAAAGTGCAGATTCTTATGAAAATTAGAAACTAAAATAACCAAACTAGTAACCACTTATAAAATAAAGTTTGATTTTCTGCATTTTCCAATGGGGAAAAAAAAATAATAAAAAAAATAAAAAAAAAAATAAAAAAAATAAAAAAATATTTTAAGCACTTGTAAATACAATAAAACCTACTTTAGATAAGTGAAAAATTCCTACCTCTTGGAAAAAATAAGTAGTTGAGTTGGGAAAAAATACACTAAATTTCAGAAGTGCTGGGTATTTTTAGTTTTATCCTTTTGTTATAATTGTACTTCACTATCTAATTATGGTGAACAGAAGAAAAAATATCTGGCTATATTGGCATACTATTGCCCATTCATTTCTCCAAACTTAATGTATTTTATGTATTTAATGCCACAGAAAATCAGGTTCACAACACTCCTTTACTAACATGATGTCAACTACATTACTGAAGAATTACAAATCATGCATCAATTCAGTTTTAAATATTAAATATAATTGTTACCTACTGACAGTCATTTTGCCATCATTTTTCTGTAATAGAGAGTTTATGGTTTAAAAATGTGCATCTTCTTGAAAGTTTACATATCTTATCTATAAGCAACTTAGGTGCCGTAATGATCATTTTTAATGTAATTTCCACATGAAAACTGTATTTCATCCCTGATACTATGCAAATAAAATAGAGTTGCTATTCAAGTACTCCATTAGCACATTGCTTGATGGCAGAGGTGCAAAAAATCAAAACATGATTAAGAAACTGAGAGAGTCAGTCTCAGCACATAAGGTGGATTATTTCCTTGGGATCAGAGAGAGATTCAGGTTTCTGAGATACAGGATCAATTAAACAAGATTCTGGTAGCAACTTCTAGTCATTGTAATGAGCTGTTGTAAAGTTGAGGAGGGACAGAGAGAGAGATGTGCTTATCCTTGAAGAAAACACACTTGATGGTCTACTCACTACTTAAAAAGAGAAAGCTACTTTGCTCTTATTTATGTTTTTGTGTAACAGGACACAATAAACAATTTCTTTTACATACCATAGGTAGAAACAGCAGAAAGTAAAATAAGTAATAAAATATTTTCTGCTTCTTCTTATTTTTTTTCCCTCACATCCTTCTAAGTTCCTGTGACTTTCCTTGAAGGATATTGCATAACTATCAGAATGAAGCTGCAAATCCACTTCATGTTAAAGTGATTTTTCATTTGTGAGAAAAGCAGTGGCAGCCAGCATAGCCAATGCTGCAGGGGCAGCATTCCAGCACCCTCCATAGAGTAGGTGAATCACAGCACAAAACCTGTGTGGTCCTCTTACTAACATTTGTTCTTCCTGAAAACTTCTGCTTGCTACTAAAATACATATAGCCACAACAGAGAAAGTTTTCTTCCTTTTCACATTAGATTAATTTCAGAGGGCTAAAAATGAATAGTATGCATGAGGTTTCTAGAAATGGACTCAAAACATTTCCAAAAGGGTTTACAAAACTTCAGTGAAGTATGTTACATTGGGAGTTAGCTAGATGGTGCTAAAAGCTACTTATGTGTTTCTTCAACTAACATGAGCAGAGGCAAAGATATTTTAGATCAGTAGTAAGAATAAACTGGGTCATTTGATTTGACTGTTGAGTTCTTTTAGTTGTTTGCTTTTTTTTTTTTTCCCATCAAATAAAAGTAGATATATTAAATGAAATAAACCAAAGGGAAAAAAAAAATCAGTTGTGGTGTAATATCATTGCAGTCAGTGTCTTTCCTTGTAAAAGGATTAGCCTTCACTATTGACAGAGTACATGGTGCACTGGTGCTATCACTCAGCTGTTCTGCTTCAGATTCTTTAGTCTTAAACTAGTCAGATTTCCCAAGCAGAACAAAGTAAAAATCAATCAATAGAACACTAAGTAATGTACTGCAAGTGGAACTGGTTGGAAATTTTCTGCCATAATATGTCTTTTGACAGAAAAATTAAATTATTATAGAGAAAATTGTGCATGAAATCTGCCCAATAAAAGAAACTACAAGTATGGACTTCATACCCCATGTGAAAAACTACAACAGCTAGACAGAAAGAATACATTTCCATCTGCTTCTTCCTGTCAGCAAAGAGAAATGACTTGTTTCAACAAACCGAACTGTTCACTCAGCATGGTCCTGATTATAGAAGAGGTTTAGACTAGATCTATTCTACACCCTCTGATCATGGAACATTAACAAACTCTCCCACTTGTACTTGCAATTAATCTATTGCTGCTGAGAGAAGAAATAGAAGACAGTTGGGCAGGCCACACCTTGCTTGCAACAGCATTATTTCCCAGTACTTTATTGTGGAATAAGGCTGAAAGGATGAATTTTGGCCCTTTGGGAAGTATTCACTGATCTAAAGGTCACTTTCCATTTTCAGTAGGGTAATGGTGATTATCTTGATATGTGTTCATCAGAGCAAACAATTTTCTGATGACACGTTGTATCGATTTAGATATATCTGGTATTAACTTTTTTACCCAATACACTTTTTAAAAGTGTCATAAATTTTGATATAAGTATATCACATGCAATAAAACTAAGCAGATCAGATTTTGTGGTTAGCTCTAATTTTTGTTGAATGGAATCCAGAAGAGACAACAGAGTTTCCCCATTGGGATTCTCTTTAAAAAATAAAAATAAAAAAATAAATTCCAAACTCCTCCCTACCTCATCTTCCTTCCTGCCTTCCTTCCCTTTTCTCTCTCTCTCATCCCCCCTTCTCTCTTTCTCCCTCCCTCCCCCCTCCCTCCCTCACCCCTACCTTGTATTTAGATTATGCAGGTGAACCTGTCCTTGTAGTTATATTTTCCCTTGCTAATCGAAAGTTGAATATGAGTTTCTTTCTCCTATATCTCTAATGTTGCCAGACAACTGTTTCTGGAATAAAAATGTGCTTTCAGCCAGTAAAGATGTGTAGCCACAGCTACATGATTTTCACTTCATTACAATATTCAGCCAGAGTAATACTAGACCACCAGCTTTTTTTGTGTTGTTTTGTTTTGTTTTGTTTTGTTTCGTTAGGTAGTTTCTAAGTTTCCTTAATAAGAGTTTGAAATACACTAATTCTCATGCCATTTAGGGAACCTAATTAACATTCACATTTGAGATGACTGTACACGGACAGTTCTATTTTGTTATCTGTAGCAATGACAAGGATATCAGCTCTTCTCCATTTCCTGCTGAATCATATTTAACTGTTTAGTTCATTTACTACTTTCAGTCTGATGATGACAGAGTTTATTTCAGCAGAAGTACTTGTATTTCTCTAGTGGGTCGTGTAACTTGTATTGATTACCCTGCTTGTGAAATTAGACTGCTACCTATGCCTGGGAGAATTCATTTAAACTTGGTTTGATTGTGTCTAGACTGAACCATAGGCAGTGAAGCATAAAATGATTTTAGAGAAAGTTTTGACTTAATAGCTGGCTCATAAATATTTTTTCACAAACAGTCAAGTTATTTGGCCATGAAGTAATTGCTCTGTAATAAGCAAAAACCTCTATCTTACCCACATTAGGAATGTGAACACTAGAAATTACTCCAAAACCTGCATTTCTGTCTGAGTGTAACAATATGATGAAATAGGAGGAAACACTTTCTATGGTGAAGTGATGGATGAAGAAAAAAAAAAAAAAAGGTGAAAATTCTGGTTTGTACCTATTTGGTGGCAGCTTGGAGGTATGAGTACTGTCTTGTTCTGGGAAGGAAGGGCATGTGGAATGAGATTAAAGGATGGGAGATCATGTGTCTGGGGTTAACACCTCAGCTTCTGAAATCAATAGATGCATGTGTGAGAACTACTGTCATGCTTGTCTATGCATTTTCAAGACATAAATGGAAAGATATGTAGTCAAAACACATATTCACCAAGCATTTAGCTTCCTGGTACATTAAACATCTGTGCATATGAAAATAAACCTGATATTTCTTTCAAGGAAAAAAAATAAAAAAATAAAATAAAATAAAATAAAATAAAATAAAATAAAATAAAATAAAATAAAATAAAATAAAATAAAATAAAATAAAATAAGAGAGAGAGAGAGAGAAAGTTCCAGGGAGCATTGGCCCTACTTGTCCTGCTTCAAAAACAGCCACTGTTTCCGAGTATATTCTGAGCAATTTGTTACTGCTGTGTAATAGCTAAAACCAAGATGCCTGATTATGTGTAATCAAGCATAAGTCTTAAAAATACTTATATAAAATTTTAGGTGACAAAAAATAGAATGTAACCATTAAAATTTAGCTATATCCAACCCTGTGGTTGTGGTCAAAGAACTAGAAACTTCTGCTCTTAGAATGGGCTTTGCACCAAGCACTACTGCTGTTATAAGGGTACTGGAGCCAACTAAGCTTAGAAATTCCTGTATTGAAAAAAACATGTTTTCCAATAAATGATTCTTGAGAGAACGGGTTCACTCTCTCAGTTGCTGAGGTGTTATGTAAAGAAAAATTCACTTTTATCTCAGCAGAGGAATGAAAAGTCATCAGCAACTTGATAGTTTCCATGGATGCACAAATTTTCTTGTGAGAAAAAATGGTTCTTATGATCCGGGAGACTACTTTCTGTGATTTTTCAGTTTTTGAGAAACATCTGTTTCTTTCTACAAAAGTTAGACCTCCTTGCTTTATGTTTGCTCTATGTTAAAAAAAAAATAATATATATGTATATAAAATCTAAATTGCATCTGAGGGAAGGCTCAACATTTCAATTACAATGTATTAGTGTATTTAAGAACTGTTAACTGAGAATACAAAGGAAAAAATGACCAGTTTATTTTTATCCCAAAATGCATTGCAGTGTAGACTGTTGAGAATATCTCACTCACTGTGTCAGGGATATGACAGTCTTGCAAAGCTCTATCAATTGCAAATTTGTGCAGACACTGAGAAAAAAAAAAAAAAAAAAAAAAGTAAAAATTAAAAAACCTCCAGTGCTTTGCACTAAATGCTGAGAAGTAGATTGATTTTCTCACCTCAAAAGAATAATTTTATTGTTACTTTTAAATAATAGATTATACCTGCTGGGGAGCCACATATATTATTCTGTCAATGTCAGATATACATGTGGACTAAATCTCAAGAGGCTTAAAAAACAAAACAAAGCCAGACAATAACAACAACAACAAAAAACACATTTTATTTGTTTACAGTTTCTGTGGTTGACCTGTTTGTGCAGATCGTCATACCTGTCCTTGTCCTCATTTTGTCAGAACTTGAAGTACAGATATACAGATAGTATCTTTGAGATATTCTTGAAGCCATGGAATGATTTTCAGTTTAGTGTCTGTGTAGGTGTTAGTTTTCTTAGAGTTTCAAGTAATACAGGGGTATAAGAGTGTACTCATTTGATTTCTAGGTGCTTCTGAGCTTGTTTTGTGTTACACTTCTTGGCTTCCTGGAGTCTACTTCTGAAGAAAAATATCACAAGGAACAAGTGTGACAAGAATGTCACACATTCTTGTGCGAACGGAAGGAAGGTGAAGCTCTTATTTGTGGTTATGCACATTGAACTTTCCTTTTCTAGTGGAAGGGTACACTGGAAATGACTGAGAAAGGAATATTATACAGCCAAACATCACGAAACCTGTCTGATCAAATGAATTTATTCATTGTCTCATTCTTTTGGAAAAAAAAGAAAAAAAAAAAAAGAAAGAAAAAAAAATCATTGAGATGGTATCAGGACCCTGAGTGCACTTACAGGCTGTTAACAGCCACCTTAATGTTAATGAACACCTTACCTTGAAATGCCCAGCCATACCCTCTCCACATGGCCCAGGAACCCCATTTCAGCTCAGGTTCATGCCTCCATGCCTGAGATGTCCTGGCCTGAGATGTGCTGTAAGTGTCTGCTGATCCTTGGATGGTTTGGATGACCTGAACCTGACATCTTTACATTGGCTAGAAAGCCTGACGATTGTTGGACTGCTGACTGTTCCTATCACCAGTTCTGCTCCCTTCACCCTGCTTAGTTGCTGTGGGACTAGACAGTGTTCTGAACCATTACTGCCCTGCCTCTATTATCACTCTGGATTCTGGGCTGCCTTTTTATGATTATTCCTGCTGGATTAGTCCTATTCCTGCTGCTCCCTTACACATCTCACTGTGAAAAAGTTTTCAATCTGTGCTTGCTGTGTATTACTTCCCAAAGCATCAAACTTACATAAATATAATCACAATATATTTTGATTGGTTAATTTCAGTGAATGTATACGAAATTCTTGTTACATTGGTGGTGTGTGTGTTGTTTTTTTTTCCTCAATTAAAAAAAAAAAAAGTTTTACAAAAAAAAATAATATCTATTTAAATTCCTTCAGACCACGTTTTCCAGGTGTCCTCCCTTATAGTTAATATAAAAAATCAAATAAATCTCCCCATAGTTATTGAAGTGCTATAAAGAACTTCAGTATCTTCTCTCCATATATTTCAATGCTTCCCTTCAATGCAATGAGCAGAAAAAAAAAAAAAAAAAACATTTCTGGTTACGTCTCCATACATTTTTTTTTCTATTTGCTTTCTTGTAAAGGTGCTGCTACATCCAATTCTCCCTATCTCTCTTTTCATTCATTTATTTATTTATTTTATTTTATTTTTTTCCTGAGGGTAGACTCACCATTTTAATTTCTTTTAACATTTCTCCCTGAATTTTCAAATCTTCAAATACATAAAATGTTTATTGTCCTACCTGAAGTAAATGGATAGTGAACAATTCCTTGAACTGAAACTGGGAACCCATGATTAGAAATGATAAATATGTATTTTATTTAGCACCTAGAACAATAGGTGCTAAAAAAGAAAATATTTAAGAAATTTAATTTCAAAAATGACTGTCAACTTGACTACTTGTGCATATTACTAAACATAGGTGCAATGTTATAGCCAGTTGAACTTGTTCAGATACTCTGGTTAGATCTTGCACCTATATAGTCATTATATATATAAATATATATATATATATATTACACAAATATATATATATTTGAGATTTTGTGTCCTCTTATGATTTGCAGTTCTGCCTTTTTCTCTTAGTTGATCAGCTCTATTGGTCTGGGCCTCAGCAAGTGAACCTCTTTACTTGCCAGGGAGAGGCAGAAAAAATTATAGGGTGTTGGAAAGAGTCTTCTCTTCTTTGTCTGAGGCAAATAGATAGCAGTATATAAAACCTGGGATAGTGGCAAAAACAGAAATATTTAAAATTAAAAAGCTTTTCCATATTCATAGCAGTGAGAACATATAATCTACAAATGTAGGTTTATTTATTTTGACAATGAAAATCATTCTCTAGGATATTTTCTTTCAGCGCATTCTCAAACTCTTTGAGAATCTACAAAGTAAAATAATTAAAGGGAATAAATAGGTCCATAGCTCCAAAATCTTATTTAGACAGAGTACACATAGAGGGTTTTTTTTTATATTATTATTTTTTATTTCTTTTCCAAATACCAGAACCGGTGTAGAAATTTAAAATAAATCCAAAAGACTGAAGAAAAGTAGTCCAAAGGTTATCAGACGTGTATACAACAAATTAGTTTCTGCTTCTCATTTACTTTTGAGATCTTCTGAAAGGTTAAAGTAGATATAATGCTGCTGAAATAATTCAATTATCAGTGTCTTGCACTTCGTCATATTGTCTTGAAAAATATCGCATTCCCTATGTTCCAAGGATATATTGTCAAAAGAATTGGACTGTGGTGTGACTGTAATCTCAAATGTTTTAGAAATCATTTGCTTTTATTCATTGCATCAGCTGTAGAAAAAAAAAAAAATCTGCTGAAATAGAAACTGTTTCCATAATATGAATACGCAAACATAAAAATATTATAACAACTGAGTTTGCAAATTACCTGGTTTGTAGCTACAATCTCAATCTCACAATCTAGCTACAATTATTGCTTCAATTTAGAAGTGAAAGAACTCCTCAAAGACAAGCCAAAAGATATCATGCAAGGTATTTACTTAGCAATTTCTGTGCATGGATAGTCTGAGAGAATTTTCTCCTATCCAAGGAAAATATAACAGTATACAAGTATTCTGGAATAACTTTCCTCTTTCCGATAGACATATTTTTTTTCAATTTTGAAATAATATTATTCCAAAATAATCAGAATATACAATATTATTATTGTGGAACGAATACTTCTTATTCTATGAGTTCCACTACAAGTTTAGCTACACTTTTTTACAGATATTATTTTTCTTTTTTTTTCAGATGTTCAAAAAACTAATGTTTTTTGCACTTATATCATTCTGTCAAAAATGATCTTCTTAAAGGGCCCTGTCTTCTTTTCTAACTGTTTTTTTTTTAGAGTAGAAAGGTGATTTACAAAGGTGATTTGACCCCACTTCAGCCAAAATGTAATTTTTATGTTCTTAGGTTTCATCTTTGCAAGAATAGCACCTGGAGAAAGAAAACACGTTTCATTTTATTTTATTTTATTTAGTTTAATTTATATTTTAATTTAGTTTAGTTTATGCTAGTTTATGCTTATTTTTATGTTATTTTAGTTTTGTTTAGTTCAGTTTAGTTTTTAATTCCAGTCCCTACTCTGAAGGATCTACTGGGATCCTATGAAATCCAAAACTTTCTCCCTCACTGCCCTCAAAAAAAATATTGTTCCTTAAGGTTTTCAGGAGTCAATCTTGACGTTGTTGCTCTGATTCATTAATTGTCATTACCTCTGTGAAAATTACAGTATCTCTTTGATAGGTCATTCACTCCCTTGACGTTATGTGGAATCCTGTTAATGACTATTAGCTCATTAAGCAATTTTCCATTTAGTAACCCAATTCGCAATCATCGTCACAGATCCTTATATTTTGTATAAACTCCAGGTAACTAGCATAAATTTATCCCATTAAGATGTCTGTGAAGTATGCATCAGTTCAATATTATCACTGACTAGTTCTAGACTATTAATAAATTTTGGACAAAAAAAAAAAAAGAGCTTGAAATGGCTTCTATCTCTTTGTTTTTAGAGGATAAATTATATAAAAAAAAAAATCTGATATTTTTCCTCCTAACCTTGGTCACATCAGGCAGTTGGGATAACAGAATCAATCCCAAATGAAATTAAATAATATTATTTAAAAATATATAATTAAAATTAAAAAATATATAAAACTGACAAGTATTTTTACCTGGTGATTCACTTTTTAAAACCCAGACTCAGTGTACTCATAAAAAGCTGTGAAATAGCAGAGCATCTTAATCAATCCAGAAAACTGCAGAAAGTTTTGGAAACATATGCAGAAATGAAAGTAATAGATTTGTTTTCATTTGACCTTCTACTTCAGGAAAAATTAATATTCTTGAGATTTCTTTTGGGAATAGATTACGTGAATTTCTCTTGGCTAAATTCTGTCATTCATATTAATTTTGAAAAATTCCCTACTGTATAAGTAGTCATGCAAGCTGTTAAAGTTATATTCACCAATATGAAGATAAATTAGAATATCTAGTTATTTACAGAATAAATTATCTAGTTATTTATAGTATGTTTGTTATGGTTTATAGGAAAGTGAGATTCATCAAGAGGTATCAGTACCATACAATACTTGTTTCAAAGCAAAATGTGACTTTTTTGGTTATCAGTCCTACTTTTTAGCCAAACTTTGTAATACAAAATTCTATATGAAAGGTTAGATGTTACAGCAGCAAGAAGTCTTTCTTTGTTTTTCTTAGAAATAACTTTTAACCTGGATTTTAAATTGTGTCCACTGTTTATTTAGTATTGTCTAAGTATTGTCTTATTTAAAGTATATGCATCTGCACATACACACACACATATGTAAACAATCTATCTTATTAGTGAATTTCTAATGCTGATGGAATGGAAGAGTGAACATACCTCCCATGAGCTTTAAAGATAATGATCAGAGGCAATCATGGCTATCATCACAGCAACTTACATGTATTACAACATGTCTTGTATTGACAGAATCGCACTCCGAATTGCACATGACTATTATGAAAAGAATAGGATCATGTTCTATTCCCAATTTTACCCTGTATACAGGGTAATTTAGTCACTACAAATAGATTTAAATATTTTGGAATATTTTGTAAAATAAAAGTCCTATGAATGTCATAAGACCTGTAATTAATTATAGGGGAAAAAAAAAAAAAAAGTAAAAAGAAAGTTTGTAATGTTATTCAAACAGAGAGCACCAATGACCTTTTTTTCTAACTCAAAATATCTTTTAATTAAAAGTATTTCTCATACCATTTTATTCAGCTTTTGACATTCTAACTCAAAATATCTTTTTCTAACTCAAAATATCTTTTAATTAAAAGTATTTCTCATACCATTTTATTCAGCTTCTGACATTCCTTGTTACATTGATTTTAGTTTTATATTTAATTAAAAGATTCCCAAAATTCTATTGACTGGCTTCATCAAAACTATTCTGGTTTTCAGCCGTATCTCTGTTGTGGTTTAACCTGGAGGGCAGCTAAACATCACACAGCCGTTTGCTCACCCTCCCCCCTCCCTCTCTGGGATGGGGGAGAGAAATGGGAAAATGAGGCCCGTGAGTTGAGATAAAGACAGTTTATTAAGACAATAAAATAATAATAGCAAAAATAATAATAACAATAATGATAATGGTACTCCTACTACTAATGTGTACATTGTGATGCACAATGCAATTGCTCACCACCCGCTGACCCATGCCCAGCCTAACCCCCAAGCAGTCCAGCCCTCCTCCCCCGGCTAGCCACCCCTATATATTGCTTAGCATGATGTCAGATGGTATGGAATACACCTTTGGCTAGTTTCAGTCAGCTGTTCTGGGCCTGTGTCCTCCCAGCTCTTGTTGCACCCCAAGCCTGCCCGCTGGCAGGATGGAGCAAGAAGCTGAGACATCCTTGGCTTGGTGTAAGCACTGCTCTGCAACAATTAAAACATCAGGGTGTTATCAGCACTCTTCTCATCCTAAGCCAAAACACAGCATTCTACCAGCTACTAGGAAGAAAATTAACTGTCCTAACTGAAACCAGGACAATCTCATTTTAAGTTTTGCATTTTAAATAAGGAAACTAATCAGGTCACCATGAGGGAAAAAAAAAAAAAAAAAAGTTTGTTGATTCAATAATTCCAGCTTTCAAAAGAGACTAAATATCGTCCTGAAATGATCTGTTTTACTGGTAAATTATGCTGGCAGTATCCCTTGAGAGATTTCTGACAGACGTCAATCAGATTTGTAAAATATCGTTTTTGTTTAGCTGCTCAACACTCTATCTCTTGGGAATTCACAACAACATAGATAACATTAACTTGACACATCAAATGACTAATTTACCTCCATTTTACAACAATTTGTTTTTTTTTTAAAGCCCACTAAAGTGTTGTTGCAGGCAATTAAGAACTTTTCAATGAATTGTCAAGATACAAAATCGTGTTTGTTGTCATGTGACAAATTTTGTACATACTTTGGGATAAAATATTAAAGGTAAAGAAATAAAGTATTTATAAATCCTTTAAAAATATTTTAATTCAAGTGTACTTTTCCTGACTGCCAGGCAAACATATTTAATGGGAAAAAAATTCAATTTCTTGTTCTCTAGTTCCCTTAGAAATAGGCAATATCAGGAAAGCATGGATGATGAAAAGTACAAAAGATAAAACTCATGTAGGGAAAAAAAAAGTTACAGCAAACTTTGAAACACAATTTTAAATATAATTGTTAAGGATCAGAAACATTTAAGGTAAAATTTCAGTCATAGCTCATTCAAAAGGATAATTATTTATATATTGACAGTAACTATGTGACATAAAGTCACGGATTAATGTGATTAACAATTACAGGTCTCATACTTTTAACTAGTCTGGCCAGATTCACATTAAAAACCAATCTAGGCATGTTCCCATGTTTTTCCTTGAGACATCTTGTGGGGGGAGGGGGAATAAATAAATAAAAGGAAAAAAAAAAAAAAAAAGAGAGAGAAGGAGAGAAAGAGGAAGGGAGGAAGGAAGGGAGGAAGGGAGGAAGGGAGGAAGGGAGGAAGGGAGGAAGGGAGGAAGGGAGGAAGGGAGGAAGGGAGGAAGGGAGGAAGGGAGGAAGGGAGGAAGGAAGGAAGGAAGGAAGGAAGGAAGGAAGGAAGGAAGGAAGGAAGGAAGGAAGGAAGGAAGGAAGGAAGGAAGGAAGGAAGGAAGGAAGGAAGGAAGGAAGGAAGGAAGGAAGGAAGATGCATCTGACTCCAGAACAATAGTATCACAGTAGATACACTAAAAATATTCCATAATCCTTTGATAGAGGCTTTTCTCTGTTCTCCCCATACGCATATTTTCCTTCTTTTTCTTATATATTATTTCCTTTTTCTCTTTTCTTGAACTGCCTCCTTCATTCTTTTTCCTGTATTTGTTGCTTCGCTCTTTCTGCAAAAACACTTTGTTACTTTTTTGTCAGTAAAACACCAGTTAAAAATGATTTGGCTGTATATAAAACAATATTCTGTATTGGACTTTCAAAGGTCAGTGCCTCTGTTACTTTTTAAATGGAAGATAAAGGGCCTGAACCCCTTGAAATTTTTCCCCCAAAGTATAACATCAACAGTTGAATTTACTAACTCTAAAATATGCATTATGACAGTTTCCTGAAACAACCCAAGCTTTCCAGGGTCAGTCACTAAAGACACTGATCTAGAGACAATTTTGTTTTAATGTCTATCAGCTTGTACAGAGTGTTTTTATACTGCATCTGATATTTCTTTTCAAAACCAGATTGTTTCTTCAGATTTAAGATAGACACAATCAAAATTTAGGAATTAATAGAGGATGTAAGGCTTGATTTCTGAGGGCAATATATTGTGTCCAACAAAGCTGTTGGACTTTCTTTTAATACAGGACATAATGGAAGACAGAAAAGTGATGATAGGCTAAGTCAAAAGTTACGCAATTATTATAACTGATAGATTAATAGGAATAAGGTTCAACTCAGGGTCTGGTTTGTGTCATAAAACTAGAAAAATTGAATTCCTCTAAGCTAGAGAGTAATATAAACTTGTAAACACAGTACTTTAGCTATTTTATAGGCCATATTAGCTATATGTGGAGCCTTTAAAGAAGCTGAAAATTTAATAAAAAATCAGTGATCATCAAAACAAAACACAAGGATTTCTGAGTTATCTTCTGTGTCCTGAACCTATGTTACAGTGACAGTAACAGAAAAGACATGCATTTTACCATCTCAGAACGAGTGAATCTTTTTCCTTTGTGCATATACCAGCGGGAGATGATATCTGGATTGCCCTTATGAAGGTGATGAATCTAGGGTAAGGCCACAGTCAAAGCATGAAAGGATGAAAAAAATCAAACCAAATAAAGACAGTATGCTAATAAATCCCAAATTACTTGGCCTAGATTTTCCCATACAACTAATTTAGGTCACAGACTTCATAAAGAAAACCTATTAGGAAAGTCAAAGGCATTAACCTTTCCCTGTCCCTTTACGTTGACAGATGAAAATGTGCTTATCAAAAAACACTTTCCTCTAATCCTTCAAACCTGATGCCCTTACATGCAATACACACTCCTTCATTAAACTGTAAATCCTTTAGCCATATAGCTCAATCCTGAACTTCAGCAAATTATTGATGTAAATCACTGAAATGATGGCATTGTCTATATTTGAATCAGTCTTTGAAGAAGCCCCTTAACAAGGGGACTTTGGCTCACTTTTCAAGCTTTATTCTAGAATGCCTTATGAAAATACATGATGACTTTCACAATGAGACAAATCAAAATAATAAAATGTCATAATGAGCATTACTATCAGAACTAAAATGGCTTCAAATTTTTTAAAAGAATGTACCACTTAAACATTTAGCAATGTACATACTATACAAGCCCCAGAGGAATCTCTGAACAAATATCAGTATTACAGATACATAGTTTAAACAGAAAATCATCAATGAGTGTTAACCAAGATATTCATTACAGTATTAAAAAACAGAAATAATGGCTTGAATTAAAGTTATGTCTACTAAAGTTATTTTTAAATTGTCATGTAGCTACAATTACAGCAGTGATATGGTAAAAACAAAACAAAACAAACAAACAAACAAACAAAAAAGACCATGTGAGTTTTACAGGTATTCAACTGTAAGTTGATCTGTAAGTTCAACTGTAAGCAGACTGGTGTAAAAAAAAATCTTTACTGAAGCTTATTGAATGTCTAAGCATGAGTAGCACATTTTGTATGTGGGTAGTGCTGTCCATGTTTTAATCTTATTTAACAGCTCTTAATATTCCTATTCTTCAAGGCCTATCACACTTCAAAGGTAGGTGGTAAAATGTTACAATCTGAGAATGTCACAAAGAAAAATCAACTAAGAACAGTATAAAACACAAATTCTTACTTTTTTATGCTTAAGATAACTCATAAACAGTAATTTAACTTAATAAAATAGAGTATTCATTTGATTTCCTTTTGTAAACAGCTAAAATAGAAGTGCTTTATCTCCATATTTTTTTGTAAATCGTGAAACACATTGTTGGTCTTCCTCATACATTGGCTTATTAATACATTCTGTCAGAATATTAAAAGGTGAATAACTTTATGCTTCATACACTTTTTAATTCCTTAACACAGAAAAGTATTGCATATAAAGAATAATGTAACACCTTCTTACCAGTTCATATATACAAAGATTATATATATTTAAGCAAGAATTATAGATGTAAACTTAAATTAGAAAAACACAGTTTTCTTAGTTTCCTGCTGTGTTGTTTTTGTTTTTTTTTTTTTGCTTTAGGTTGTAGGTGGGGTTTGTTTTGGTTGGTTGGTCAGACTTTTTTCTAGGCTTAATCCCAAGGTTTTGCTTATTTTTCTGAGAGCAAGAAAGTTAGATGCTCATACCTACAAAAATCTTCAAAATTCTGAGGTATGATCTCTTTGATATGTTCTAGACGTGTTTTAAAAATTTGATGGTATCCAAGTCTTTACACATATTCACTAATTCTTTAAGAACAAGGGTATCAAGAACATTAGACATAAATCTTAAGAACAATAAATTTAAGAGTTATATTTTATTTCTATGATTCAAATCTTTTATAAATTTATGACCTCCTGTAGTATTTTACTTTTGACATTTTCCTGTTATATGTGAAATTATCCATGCATTTTTGTTTTTAGTATCTTTTAACATTTTATTACTTTTATCCTGTATCAATTAAATACATGTATAGTGATATAAGTTGTGGGTATATATTTATCACTTGCTCAAGAGAAAATAATTATTGATTAGCATTTAACAGATAATGAATTTAGACCCACAAAAATGCTTGTGGAATATAGCATTTGGATGTCTTTCACATGGTGGGGAGTGCTGTCCATGTTTTAATGTTATTTAGCAGCTCTTAATATTCCTATTCTTCAAGGCCTATCACACTTCAAAGAAAATGGAAGGTGGTAAAATGTTACAAACTGAGAATGTCACAAAGAAAAATCAACTAACAGCATAAAACACAAATTCTTACCTTTTTTAAGCTTAAGATAACTCAAAACATTCCCCTGAAATATATAATTCAGTTTCAGTTGATGCTAAAAAAAAAGTGGTGTTTATCCCTGGGATTCTATGGGGAAATCTGACATACATGTACATGTATGTACACCTTAGTGTAAATCAACGTGTTCTGAATACATCCTTCTTACAACATTTTCTCCTGTTTGATTACATTAATCTAATAAAGATATATTGTTAACCTGCTGGCTGTGTTGGACAGGGTGCCCAGTTTAGTGAAGTGATAACTTGTAAGTGAGCAAAGCAGTGTATATATAGGTGTATCTCAAACAATTTCTGCCATCAAGTTTTCATATAAATAGTTTATATGAAAGGACATTTGTAGTGTAGAAATGTGGACATTCACAGTGTATACCATATCATTAAGTAACTGTCCCCTGAGTATGAAATAGTAATAAATGTGGCTGTTATTTCAGCCCCAGAATCTGTGCCAACAAATCCCTCCATTCTGCGGGATCTCACAAAGAGTGGTCTCTTGTAAAATGGTATCATTATAGCAGATTTTCATTCCTTGGCAAGAAAGTGAGTTGAAACAGTGGTCTCCAGAAAGGGTCAGGCTCTGCAGCTCTCTTGTAAACAGCTCTGTTCCTCTACTCACATAATATAAATAAGAATGTAAACCATGCTGGTTTTGTTTGTTTGTTTGTTTGTTTTTCAGAACGCCTTAAAGAGCATAACCTTCTTTTGAGAATCAAAAAATAAGACAGTAGAAAATAATTTCAACTAGCTTTCCTTGGCTCATAAGAAAAATTCCAATTGCCAGGTAGCAATTTGCTTTGTAGCAAGTAGCATTTGCCAAGTAGCATTTGCTTTGCTAATCTTAATCACTGCACTTTGTAGTAATGACGGCTTTTTTGTTTGTTTGTTTTATATTTAAAGAGCTTTTTAAAGGCATGTTTTGTTTTGTTTATAGATCTCAGAACTGATCCAACTTCTTAAGGCAAGAAGTATTTTATTAACAATAACTTTTCAGGCATAAATTTTTCAGGAATAAAACTTGTTCATGTTACACACTTTATATCAACCTGAAGACTACTCAAAAAGGAAATTATAAAAAGTTCTCTAAAATATTATCCATCCAAGAACATCTAGAGTCATTCCAGACTCACTCATAACAGGGAGACTCATTGAAGACGTAAAGACTACAAAATGTTATATCTTCAGGACATGAACTAACCGCCGTTAATAAAGAGAATCATGCTTTCATTGCAAGTGTTTTCTTTAATAATTTCATATTTTACGATAAATATTTTGAGTCATTTATGTTCTTTTGAGTCACCTGGGCCTATTATCTGCTACAATATTTATTGGATTAGATACACTAAACTAAGCTAATTCCAAGTGGTGGCTCAAAGGCCACCAAAGGACTCATCAACCACTTTTATCTGGTGAAATATGGATGTTCCTATTCCATTATACATAGGAAGTAAAAATCCCACACATTTAGCATGTTAATTCTGTATTTCTAATTTCAGCGTTCTGTTGTTTTCTCTCCAAATGAATGGGTTGCAAACCAAATAATGCATAGAGACATTTTAATAGAAAAGTTTTCTCAGAAGTCTTGAATGAATTCTTAGGAAAGAAAACTCATGAGAGTTTTACTTAAATAGCTTACTGGAAAAGTATTATATTTATTTTTGTCATATCTCAATTTCTAGAGTTTATTTTTTTACTTAGCTTCCAAGAGATAAAAGCAAATATAATTTTTGGAACTCATAGTGTGAAATTCAACCAAGTGTTGGTAACATAAATTTCTCCATTGTGTTGGGATAAAGTTCATTTCTGAAAGCCAAATAAGTCTAAGGAATTCACGGCATGAACAGTAAGCATCTAACAAGAGAAAGTGGTATTGTTTTCCAAAACAGCTCTAAAGTAAGACTTCCCACAGCACTAACAACCTAAGTAACTAAAATCCATTAATGCTTGGTCTACACTTGACCAGAGGAGAACTTTAAAGTTGAAAGTCCGACAGTTGCTATAGAAGAAATAATAAATAAATAAAAGTAATAAAAAGAGAATAAAAACATACAAGACAAGATAGAAAGAGAGAGAGAGAAAGAGAGGAAGAGAGGAAGAGAGGAAGAGAGGAAGAGAGAGAGAGAGAGAGAGAGAGAGAGAGAGAGAGAGAGAGAGAAAGAAAGAAAGAAAGAAAGAAAGAAAGAAAGAAAGAAAGAAAGAAAGAAAGAAAGAAAGAAAGAAAGAAAGAAAGAAAGAAAGAAAGAAAGAAAGAAAGAAGGAAAGAAAGAAAGAAGGAAAGAGAAGGAAAGAGAAGGAATGAAGGAATAGAATAAGGACAGATAAAAGAAGCAAGTCTAGATTGTACATAATGGAGATTAAATGGTAGAAAAGTGGACAAATATTTCTTGTTCTCTACATGCATAACACTTCAAATCTGTCACAATTATTTTTCTTCTGACTAATTCTAATCAAATTAGACTGTCCTGGTTTTCCTCTGTCTTCAGTTAGGCCAACAGTATCTTCAACTAATGTTGCAGTCTATGTCACATAACTGAAGTTTCTGTGCTAAAAGAGAATTGAGTATTCACAGAATCACAGAATCACAGAATTTCTAGGTTGGAAGAGACCTCAAGATCATCGAGTCCAACCTCTGACCTAACGCTAACAGTCCCCACTAAACCATTTCCCTAAGCTCTACATCTAAACGTCTTTTGAAGACTTCCAGGGATGGTGACTCCACCACTTCCCTGGGCAGTCTGTTCCAATGCCTCACAACCCTTTCAGTGAAGAAGTTCTTCCTAACATCTAACCTAAAACTCCCCTGGCTCAACTTAAGCCCATTCCCCCTTGTCCTGTCACCAGGCACGTGGGAGAACAAACCAACCCCCACCTCGCTACAGCCTCCCTTGAGGTACCTATAGAGAGTGATAAGGTCGCCCCTGAGCCTCCTCTTCTCCAGCAATTGTTGCATTTTATTAGTTATTCTTATTTTATGGTGGCCCAGTTGTTTTCTGTGAACACATACATATTATTGTATCTGAAAGTGAAAGATATGTAAGTTTATTCCACTTGATTTACATTTACAAAACCAGTCTGCATTTCAGACAATATTAAATGAATAAGAATTCTCCTAATATTAAAACTCCTGTTTATGTGACAAAAGCTATCATTTTCTAAAATATGTACATGAGGTGTATGTCACCTGACTACAACTTTACCTGAATTGGATCTGTACCCCTCGTTCTATGTCTTTGCATGCAAGACACATCAGAATCACAGAATCAATCATCTAGGTTGGAAGAGACCTCCAACATCACGGAGTCCAACCTCTGACCTAACACTAACAAGTCCTCCACTAAACCATATCTCTAAGCTCTAATGATTAGTGTCTTACTTCATACCAAGCAATAAACTTTTTAGAATCATCTTTCTATTCTTCTTCTGTGAAATGCACTTGCCTTCATCAAAATGTTTGACTAAACAAAGCAGTTAACATTTCATTTTTAGAAAGTGTCAGAATTAGACTTTTATATCCTTTGTCAGATACCTAAAGGAGGCATCTCATATTCCTACTCACTGAGTACTCATTAAATAGGAGTAGATTGAAACTGATGTCAGCTCTACATGTTGGAAAACATTAAAACATTTGTTGCGAGCCTTTACGGGAATTTAAGAAGCTTATTTTTGCCATTCAACTTTACTTAAAGAAAAAATTGCATATGATACTGGACGTGTAGAAAACACGTGGTCTTGTTTACAAGTTCCATGTTTAAAATTTATGACAAGGTACATGTTTTCTACCATTGACACGGTGATTTTAAAATGAATTCAGAATCAGCATTTGTGTTTCATTCAAGGAATATTATTAACATGATAGATAATGCTATTCAGTATTCTGGTGTCTGAAGATTTCTAGAGGTCTATTTTTTCATCAAATGAAGTATCTGAATGTCTTATGGAGCTCAAAGACATCAGAGGCTGGATGTCTTCTGAGATTAATACAAAAAAAATAATTTATTTGAAAAATTGGAAATGGACGTTGATTCAGCCTGGATCTTTGTAGGTTACAAAGCGAAGTAAGCATAACCATATCCTAATTTCTGAATAGTATTCTTGGCTATGGGATGAAAAAGATCATAACTTTTCAAATAAAATATTGAATCTCAGGGAAAAAAAATAAAGTCTTTTACTTAAGTTACAAGAATACGGCCTTAGCAATCAGTCTTACATTCCTGCATTTATTAGGCATCAAATACAGCAGAGCTTTCAGAGCTTTATTTAATTAAAAAAAAAAAAAAAAAAAAAAAGGAATATTTAAACAGTCTAATTACATTTCAGGACTCTGTGGCAGTGTATTCCAATCTTCATCATTGTTTTAAAGCCTGTAACTTTGAAACTATTTCTGTTGTTCAGGGAACCATGTACAAATTGTTATGTAGTACCAAAATTGTTCTAGATGATTTTTGAAGTTGCTACATATCCAGGGCAGTTCTCTTCTGAACACAAATATATTGAATCATAGAACCGTAGAATGGCTTGGGTTTGAAGGGACCTTAAAGATCATCTAGTTCCAATAACCTGCCATAGTCAGGGTTGCCACACACTAGATCAGGTTGCCTGGGGCCTTGTTGAGGTTAACACTGAGATATCGAAGACAGAATTTTTCTGTTGGAAAACAGTCAAAGTCATAAGTTCTGTTCAGAATGTATCTGTATCAATGTCAGGAGAAAGGCAAAGTGATTTTTTTTTCATTAGTTTGTCCTCCCTTTTTTGATGTTTTTTGTCTCTGGCTTCTGAAATATTAAACTACCATTAAAATTGTACAGTTTTTGTTTGTTTGTTTGTTTGTGGAATCATTATCTATTAAGGCTAAGAAGAGGGATATATCATAACAAAAACAGTCATCTGGAAAACTGAGTTCATTTTTTTATTTTATTTTATTTTATTTTATTTTATTTTATTTTATTTTATTTTATTTTATTTTATTTTATTTTATTTTAGAACAGTCTATAATCTGTTTAATTTAAAAATAAATTAACTAGTTTTGCAGCTGAAACTTCTCCCATGTTTTTTCTCTAGTCCAGCAATAGTTTTAAGTCACTAGATAGACCAGCTTGAAGTATCCTAGTAAATAAGAATGAATTAACTAGCAAAATTTGGACAGACTGGAGAAGTGGGCCCATGAGAACCTAATGCTTTTCAACAAGGCCGAGTGCAAGGTGTTGCACTTGGGCTGGGGCAATCCCAGGTATTTATACAGACTGGGAGAAGAACTGAAGAGCAGCCCTGTGAAGAAGGACTTGTGGGTCCTGCTGGATGAGAAGCTGGACATGAACCAACAGTGCATGCTTGCAGCCCAGAAGACCAACTATGTCCTTGGCTGCATTAAAAAAGGGTTGGCCAGTAGGGAGAGGAAGGATATTGTCCCGCTCTACTCTGCTCCTGTGAGACCCCACCTGGAATTATGCATGCAGACCTCGGGCCCCAGCACAAGAAGGATGTGGAGCTCTTGGAATGGGTCCAGAGGAGGGCCACTAAGATGATCAGAGGGCTGGAGCACCTCTCCTATGCAGAAAGGTTGAAAGAACTGGGCTTGCTTATCTTGGAGAAGAGAAGCACATAAACAGGAGGGGAAATGCCTGTTTCATGTGTTGATAGTGATAGGACAAGGGGGAATATTTTTAAACTAAGACACAAGATATTTAGGTTAGATATTAGGAGGAAGTTTTTCACTCAGACGGTGGTGAGGCACAGGAACATATTGTCCAGAGAGCTTAATGGATGCCCCATCCCTGGAGGCATTCAAGGCCAGGCTAGATGTGGCTCTGGGCAGCCTGCTGTAGTGGTTGGCAACCCTGCCCAGAGCAGGAAGTTGAAACTAGATGATCTTTAAGGTCCTTTTCAACCCAAGCCATTCTATGATTCTATGAAGAGATAAACATGGCTACGTTTCTCTGGGTGTTGGCACATAGACCTCTCACACATACGCACCAGAGCAGTTGGGAGAGTGAGGAGTGAGAACTGGCCCTGCAGACACCAAGGTCAGTGAAGAAGGAGGGCAGGAGATATTCCAGGCACCAGATCAGAAATTCCCCTGTGGACTGTGGAGAGGCTTCTGGTGGAACAGGAACAGGCATAGATCTAGATCTACACATCCTGTGACCTGCAGCCTGTACTCCATTCACTGGTGCTTAGACCTTGCAGCACTCACACCAGAGACTGATATTACACAAAAGAAATAGTTTTGAATGGAATTTTAATAGATAGCACCAGGCTATGATGATCAGGCACGAGGCTCTGTCAGACATGTTTAAGGACTGTCAGCTGGGTGCATCAAGCCCCTTTTATCTTATCCTTCTTTCTCTCCATTTTCCCACATGTCCATGCTCCTCTATAAATCACTGTGATACACCTCTCACCCTGCTTCCCATAAATAATGTTTTACAAAGACCCACAGGCCTCTTATGATATCCTAAAATGTTTCACACCGTCCCTCAAACCCCTTCCAGATACTCCACAATACTCCTGATAACCATGTTCCTATCCCTTATCAGTTTGCAAGGCTCTGCCTATTTCCTTTAGTGGCCCATAATTTCACAGCCAAATAGTTGTGGTCTTCATTATTGTCTCCATTATGACCTACTCCTCAATGTTTGTGCATCTGTGCTTGTTATTTACTGTTTCTTTTATTCTCAACAAAATGATGTAGTAAACCATATTCTCTTTCTTTCCACACACTCTTATAGTTTCACACTACGAAATTACTCAAAATACCTTGTCATCCAAGCCTGTTTACTACTGTTACTTACAGAATTGACCTGCAATGTGCTGGGTGTGAGGAGAAAGACGAGAATTCCTGCTGGCACTCCAAGCTGTCTTCCAACTCCACCACCACACAAGTAACATGGATCCTGTGAAGCAAAATATCCTGTGAAGCAAATCCCTCACATCTTGAACTATGTTTCTTAAAGGATTCACAGGTTCTCAGCATTCTTCTGTTGCATTTCCACTGTGGAAGTAAGATTTAGAAACAATACACATACATTTAGTAAGAATTTAGTAAAAATAGTGAAGATAAAAAGCAGATAAGAAAAAGATTTGTGCTG
This sequence comes from Netta rufina, assembly GCF_964035555.1. NCBI lineage: Eukaryota > Metazoa > Chordata > Aves > Anseriformes > Anatidae > Netta > Netta rufina. The sequence continues at coordinate 70,139,320 of NC_140125.1, forward strand.
TGAAAAGACTAGTAATTACAGATGAAGTAGGAAAATTAAGAATAAGAAAACTCTGAAAATAGGGTGGAACTGGACAAATTAAATATACAACATTTATTTTTTTTTTAGATTTTTGCTGCATATCTTTTCATAATTTGCTGCTTTTTTGACTTTTCAGTTTAGACTGTTAGTCATCAAATGTGAAGAACTCGTATTGCATTTGGCTTCCCATGTACTTATATAGATGACCTTTGTGATTGCTTAGTGAAAAGCATGCAGCAGGAATGTAAGTTCCTCTAAGTTTCAGACAGGTTTCTCTCAGGATATGGCATGATGGAAGTGATTCATGGAAGAGTATGAAATATAAAAGTATTTCTTACATATACATTTCTTTTCTTTGCTTTTTATGTAGTGCTTCTCAATTGGTAAATGCTGAAAGAATATTTAGAGGCTAGACTTTCCTTTTTCAGAAAGCTTATCTTTTTTATTATTATTATTTTTCTACCTAATGTAGATACAAATTCAACACGTATAAACAAGTCTAATAAAGCAGTAATTGTAAGAAAGAGTTTGCACTGTAGTGAGTCATTTGTTAATGAGTTGTGGTTTTTTGGTTGGTTGGTTTTGTTTGTTGTTGTTGTTTGGGGGGGGGGGGGGCCGGGAGAGGGGGGGGAGTGTCCACAATATAAGTGTCTGGCACTGGAAGACAAGTTAAATAAGAAATCTTTTCTAGTAATTGCATTGGTTGAAAGAGTACTGATGACAAACTTAACTTACTTTTTCTTGGGATTTTCTGTTATCTAGAGTCTTGATATATCTACTCCATATGTTATGAAATATCCATTTGGCCAGTTTACGTCAGCTGTCCTGGTTCTGTCCCCTCCCAGCTTCTTGTGCACCCTAGCCTCCTCGCTGACAGGACATCAGGAGAAGTCAAAAAGTTCTTGACTTAGTGTAAGCAGTGCTCTGCAACAACTAAAACATCAGTGTATTATCAACATTATTCTCATCCTAAATCCAAAACACAGCACCATGTCAACTGCTAAATAGAAAATTAACTTTATCCCAGACAAAACAAGGACACCCAGCAATTCACCCTTTTTGATGTGATGTTTCTTATAATTTTTCTTTTATTTATAAGCTAATAAAAAGTTAATCTGACTCAGTAAAGTTTAATGTTTGGCAACAAATTCTAAATATAATTTAATTTTGATTGAAAAGAATATAGGTAAAGTAACTAATATTTATTGTGACTCGTCTGATTTCAGTTTAATCTCATGATCAGCAAGAAAATTCAAGGTACAAGAAACAGGCCTGAGGAAAAACACAGTACAGCAGCCTTTGTCATTGTTTTCAATATCAAATGAGTATTACTTCTGTCTTCTGATGAGGGAAGCATCAATGGTACACATTCTTATTTAACTATTTTTTTTTTAAATTCCATTTATTTACAGGATCTTAATTAACATAATAATGATTCCACATATCACTGTTTCTCTTTTTTTGTTTGTTTTGTTTGCTTTTGTTTGTTTGTTTGTTTGTTTGTTTTAATCTCTTAAGCAAAAGCTTAGCATATACTTATTCTTGGTAGATAAATGTTGGGATATGCAGACATACAAATATACATATACACGTAATGCTAATGCACAAAAGATAGATTTATACTTAAGCTTGCAAATACTTGCCATGTAGAAGCCTCAGTGATTTCAAGAAGAGCTAAAAAGTTTTGAGAGGTTGCCTTCTCTGTGATGCAACTAAAAATTCTCAAGCATTTTTAAAAGTTTCAGATTTTTTTACATTATTTCTGTTTAATGGTCAAAACAGAAATATGACGTTTTTGTTGTTGTTATTGCTGCTGTTGTTTTTCTCAAGTTTTCTAAAGATCTTAATATTTCATACCAATTCTACTTGCTCCTTTTTGGTTACACATAAGAGTATTTTAATATTACATTTTCAGAGATCCATAATATGTAAGATGCCCCACAAGGTCTGCTTTATTCTGTAAACAATTGGAACTCATTGTGCCTATTTCTACCTATTTCTTCCATAATATACAATGAACTTAGGTAAGTGCTACTGAAGTGCAGACAGAGAAATTCCTGAGAAGAACGACAAGGAGAAGAAAGTCAAGTGTTTTCAAGACTATGGAGAACCCAGACTTGTCAAGCCTGAGATTGTCTTTCTGTGAATCTAATTGACTAGTGGAGGTTGGGGGGCTGTTCCTAATCATGAAATTCTCCAAATGGTTGCAATTCTGGCAGATAAACATCAACATAAATTACATTCTCTGCCAACAACAGGTGAAAATGTATACCTGCAGAATGTCATATTTATGGGGAGTCAGTTCTGTTGCTCTGTACTGAAAGCCCTGTAAGGCCAGCTAATGGCCTTCAAAGCTACAAACCTGACTGTCTATGAGTCTATAACCTATGACTTATTTTTATAAGGCTCATCTGTTTGTGACTCAGGTCCCAATTTTATGAAGCACAACTGTGTTATTGTGGAGGAGCAATGAAGGCTTACATTACTTTATCTCATGATTGACAACCACTGTACAGAAGAGATCATCAGATCAGTGAGTATATAAGTTATTAGCCTGTTAGCCTTACTGCTCCAATTATTTACCATACCTGTGAGGTAATAAATACTTCTGTGCTCATGAATTGTATACAGAGAAAACATTGCAAGGCTATTTGTCATCCATTGAAAGCTGGCTACCCCTACCCTCAATATTCAAAATTGGTTTATATTGAATAATTCTATCTCAGAGTCATTGCAACAAGCATAATTTCCCATACTCTGTCATGCACTGTTTACATGTACCCCCTATGTCCCACAAATCCCCCTATGTGTTTGTGGGAAAGGAGGATTTATCTCACATAGTTTCACTCATAAAACCAATGCATTAAACTATACACTATATGTTCATTTTAGTCATGGGGAAAAAAAGGTCCTTCTCAAAGGGTTAATAATCTCATGCATTACAAAGCATACGTCTGAAAAAGTTTGTATGAATTACTGTCTGGAGAAGCCTTCTCCATTGATTAAAAAGGAACACTATAAGAAAAGAACAGAGGTAGAGAATTGGAAGGGAAAATGTCAGGTGAGATGAGTAATACTCATGGAAGCTCTAGAATACATGGAAGCTCTAGAAATGTCGACAAATATAGGAGTCAGTAAATTTGACATCTGGTGTGAATTCTAGCAGAATCTACCCAACAAGAATCTACCCAACAAGAGGGTAAATGTTGTCCTTGTCCTTCAAGTGCAGTGGGAGAGCACAAGAGCTGTAGGTGGAATTTTGTTGGAACATGAAAATCTACAATTACAGGTCCATTAGGCCTGGGATTTTAAATATGATCTCAAAGTTCTCCATATAATCTATTAAATTATTCTGTAATAAATTTAATTGTGTATAGGTATATGTGTATATATAAGATACCTCTCCTCAAAATTAATGCACACAGAGAGCTAAAATGAAAGTTCCCTCTTCCTTTAATTTTAATTTAATCAAAATAGAACAATAGTTCCCCTGGAGTCTCTAGTTATATAAAATATAACACAACATGTCTTTATAAAGCAGTGTATCATATACTTAGTCCACGATTCTATGACAGTTAATAAAACAATGGTTTGGATATCTACTCCAGGTTACAGAATTAGCTTTTTCCTCTGAACCCATTTTTATAGCATGCTGTTGGATTTCTGACTAGCAATGTGACTTTTGAGATAGTGAAATGAAATTGCATGCTTCCTGATATTTATTCCTCTGTGCAGGCTCAGGCTGTAATCCTGAAAATATAATTTGGGCCAATATAAGTTAGTAGAAAAGTAAGCATTATTTTCAGTATTTTAGTTTAAAAAATATTTATTTATTTTCTCAGAACATGTTATTCATAAAAAACGATGCAAAACCAATTTGTATTCCCTTCCCTTCCCTTCCCTTCCCTTCCCTTCCCTTCCCTTCCCTTCCCTTCCCTTCCCTTCCCTTCCCTTCCCTTCCCTTCCCTTCCCTTCCCTTCCCTTCCCTTCCTTTTTCTCTTTTTCTCTTTTCTCTCTCTCTTTTTTTTTTTTTTCTCTTTTCTTTTTGAGGGAGTTATTCATGTAACTCAACAGACATGCAGGACAAGCAATTCTGGGCATTATAGATTGGTGTTTTTAATTTCATAGTCATAAATTAACAATCTGTAAGCTGCTTAGTGCTGTGTGATTATTTTTTTTCTTTTGCTGTATTGATGATATTGATATGCACTGTAGAAGTCAGTGAATAGCAGTTAATTATGTGCCTTGGATAAATTAATAATACACTTCAACACCTTTCTATCCATTTTGACTTAAAATCTTGGTTAGCTACTTCAGGTAAGCATACTGACTAGAACACTGAACTGATTGAGTTTGTCAAACAACCTATTACAAAAAGTACATAAAACCACTTCAGGTTACTTGAAGGGATCAGCCATTAAGAGGGATCAAGTTTGGTGACAATTTCTTAACTGTCCTTATTTTCCTGAAGAAATAAAGGAATTTGTTCAGTGCTATAGTTAAAAGCTAAGGATTCAATCAGCTGAAGATAAACTTTGTGGCGTGAAATATTTTTCCAAGTAGTTCTGAATATAAATAGTTTTCTTATTTCCTAGCATAGTTGGCTTTATAATGAATTTGAATTAATTAGTAATAGTACATTTGTCCTCAGATATTTGATTACCTCAAGTTTTCAGATGTTCTTTGATTTAAATCAACAGAATTGTCTTTTTCTCTTTTTTTTTTTTTTTTTTTTTTTCAATTTTTTTTCTCCTCCTGGAATGTTTTTAAAGATATGTATGTGTCACACTTGTCACTTCTGCATAAAAATAACTTTGAATATTTTTGCTTTTATTTTGCTGATAGGTAGATCATAAGACAACACTCTGCTTGTCCTCAAAATATATGTAGCTTAAGATATCAACTTGAAAAACAGAACAGTTTTTATTTGGGTTTCAGTTATAAATACTTTAACATTTACAATCCATTAATATGTTTCTTCAGAGTTACTGCCTCTTCCTTTAGGAACTATATTTTTCCATGCACTAGATTGCATTTTCCATTAGATCTATAAAAATAATATTTATTCTTTTGTAACTGAAGTTGAACTATCAAAACTGTAATTTATCCTGTCCTTAGTCTTTTATTTAAGTAACGGTGTTACACTGGCCACTTTCCAGTCTCTGAGGATGTTTTTTGAACTAAATGAGCACACTAAAGTGTCATTAAAAGTCCATTTGATATTCTTGCTAGTTGGAAGTCTCATTTGTGCTTTCTATCTAGTTGAATTACCTCACAAAATATTATACAGTGTTGCACTTATGTTAACTGTTCCTATTTTGATCTCAGAGGTGTCCTATTTTATTTTCTTGCTAAACCTTTCCTATGGAATGACTAACGTGCCACCCACCTTCCCCCCGTGTTACAGACCTATGCAAACTGAGGAAAGCTTATAGAGTGAAGTTCAAGAACTCTACACTTAGGAGTCAGGTTAGCTAGATCATAACCACTACACATCAAGCAATACAAGAATGTCCTGTTCTACTCTACTTTTACTATTTTAAAGTTTCCTGTCATATATGTCCACACATCTGTATAAAGGTAGTGTGGAGCTTGTCTTATCACTGAAGAATGGAGCAAGCTTGATGCAGATTGACATCACTGAATCACAGAATCACTATTGTGGTTTAACCTGGCCGGCAGCTAAGCACCACACAGCCATTCATTCACCCTCCCCTGTCCCTCTCTGGGATGGGGGAGAGAATCAGAAAAAAATGAAAGCCTGTGGGTCCCTCCACCCACACCAGCTACCCCATATAATTCTTCAGCATGACATCACATGGTATAGAATACCTCTTTGGCCAGTTTGGGTCAGCCGTCCTAGGTCTGCCCACTGAACATTTTTTTGAACACAGTTGAAAATGGATGTCCTTTATTTTCAAACATGAATGAAAGTTTTTTAATGTTTTCCAAAAAGATGATGATGGAATGGCACTTATTTAACAGCTCACTTATGACTTCAAAAACTCATTGACACATTAGTTTTTGACCGTAAATATATATTTATATTTATTTTTATTTATATATTTTTATTTATTTTTATTTTTATTTTTTTAAATACAAGTAAACATGTTACATATTGAGTACTGTGTGCAGTTTTGGGACCACAGTATAAGAAAGATATAAAACTGTTAGAGAGTGTCCAAAGGAGGGCTACAAAGATGGTAAAGGGTTTTGAGGGCACAACATATGAGGAGCAGCTGAAGTTACTTGGTTGTTCAGCCTGGAGAAGACAAGACTGAGGGGAGACATCATAACAGTCTACAGCTTCTTCATGAAGGGAGTGGAGGGACAGGCGCTCTCTCTTCTTTCTGGTGACAGCAACAGGACACCAAGGAATGGACTGAAGCTGCAACAGGTGTGGTTCAGGATGGATATCAGGAAAAGGTTCTTCACCGAGAGGGTGGTTGGGCACTGGAACAGGCTCCCTAGGGAAGTGGTAATGGAGCATGCCAGAGTTCAAGACGCATTTGTTCAGTGCTCTCAGACACATGATCTGGTTTTTGGATGGTCCTGTGGGGAGACAGGAATTGAACTCACTGAGCCTTGTAGATCCCTTCCAACTTGGGATATTCTATATTTCTATGATATTCTATATTTCTATATTTCTACTTTTGCTTTTTGAGTTAAAGTGTACGTCCACCTCTCCCTTGTTTTTTGTGCAAGTAAGAAAGATGCTGTTCTTGGAAATGTAGTTGTACAAATACTTTGTCTTTGACCAATTGGTTCCTTGAGAAATTACAGCAAAGACCTTTAATTTCTTAGATTTAAGCTGCTTAAGTTGATTTGTAGCTTATCCTAAAGCATCTGGATTCCAACACAGAAAGAGAGATTTATAACAAAATAGTGTCACTATTCAAACAAGTGAAGCTAAATGTTCCGATAATCATAGAATCATAGAATCATAGAATATGATTTATTTGATTTATGAGTTGGAAGGGACCCTTAAGGATCATCAAGTCCAACTCTTGACACCGCACAGGTCTACCCAAAAGTTCAGACCATGTGCCTAAGTGCACAGTCCAATCTCTTCTTAAATTCAGACAGGCTCGGTGCAGTGACCACTTCCCTGGGGAGCCTGTTCCAGTGTGCAACCACCCTCTCTGTGAAGAACCCCCTCCTGACGTCCAGCCTAAATTTCCCCTGCCTCAGCTTAACCCCGTTCCCGCGGGTCCTGTCACTGGTGTTAATGGAGAAAAGGTCTCCTGCCTCTCGACACCCCCTTACGAGGAAGTTGTAGACTGTGATGAGGTCTCCCCTCAGCCTCCTCTTCTCCAGGCTGAACAGGCCCAGTGACCTCAGCCGTTCTTCGTACGTCTTCCCCTCCAGGCCTTTCACCATCTTCGTAGCCCTCCTCTGGACACTCTCCAACAGTTTCATGTCCTTTTTATACTGTGGTGCCCAGAACTGCACACAGTACTCGAGGTGAGGCCGCACCAGCGCAGAGTAGAGCGGGACAATCACCTCCCTTGACCTACTAGCGATGCCGTGCTTGATTCACCCCAGGACACGGTTGGCCCTCCTGGCTGCCAGGGCACACTGCTGGCTCATATTCAACTTGCTGTCTACCACGACCCCCAGATCCCTCTCTTCTAGGCTGCTCTCCAGCGTCTCATCACCCAGTCTGTACGTGCAGCCAGGGTTTCCCCGTCCCAGGTGCAGGACCCGGCACTTGCTCTTATTGAACTTCATGCGGTTGGTGATCGCCCAGCTCTCCAACCTATCCAGATCCCTCTGCAAGGCCTTTCCACCCTCATTCGAGTCCACAACTCCTCCAAGTTTGGTGTCATCAGCAAACTTGCTCAAAATACCTTCTATTCCTACATCCAGATCGTTTATAAAAATATTGAAAAGTACCGGCCCTAAAATGGAGCCTTGAGGGACCCCACTGGTGACCACCCGCCAGCCTGACGCAGCCCCATTTACCATAACCCTTTGGGCCCTGCCCGTTAGCCAATTGCTCACCCATCGTATGATGTTTTTATTTAGCTGTATGGTGGACATTTTGTCCAGTAGGATCCTATGGGAAACCATGTCAAAAGCCTTGCTGAAGTCCAAAAAAATCATATCAGCTGGTTTCCCTTGGTCCACCATACGGGTGATCTTATCATAAAAGGAAATCAGGTTAGTTAGGCAGGACCTACCCTTCACGAACCCATGCTGGCTGGGACCAATGACTGCTTTGTCCCCCAGGTGCGCCTCAATAAGTTCGAGAACCATCTTCTCCATGATTTTATCAGGCACTGACGTGAGACTGACAGGCCTGTAATTGCTAGGGTCTTCTTTCTGACCCTTCTTGAAAATTGGCACAACATTTGCCAGCTTCCAGTCTACCGGGACCTCTCCAAATTCCCAGGATCGTCGAAAAATAATTGAGAGAGGTTCCGCGATGACGTCCGCCAGCTCTTTCAGCACCTGGGGATAATGAACAGTTAATATGCATTTGTCCATGGTACTAATTATTTTCTGTTAAGGTCTGAGTTATGTATGAATACCCAGTTTTTTACATTAAAAAGCCTAAGGAGATTTGAAAACATTAAAGACAGAAAATCTAATACTGGTGCCTTTTAAAATTTCAGGGGTGCCTGTTTATATAGATGTACAGTTTAAGGATGTCTACTTCACAGCAGTAGTATTCTGTAATCTGTTCATTGTCTGAATCTTGCATAGATAACTGCCAGTTATCATCTGGCATATGGAATTACTATGGCAGTGCATATGCTTTGTAACAGTTGGTGTTCAAATAAAAATTTACAAAGTTAAATAAGAATGTGGCCCAGGCAACAAAGACTAATTACTAGCAGCTACAACAAGCTGCTGATTCCAACACAAAATATTTGTCAGTTTGTTTTTTTAAAGATGAATTGCATTGACCTGTTTTACAGCTCTAAAAATGTACTGACAAAATAGACCTGTATTTTTACAATAAGCATAAAACCCAATAAGCTCAACTTAATATGCTTCAGAAGATATGAAGGAACATAGTTTATTTTTAAATATTTTTATTTTTATTAAGTTTTGTTCATCTGAGACATTTTTTATAAAGTAACTGTAGTATAGGCTTGTCAGTACGCCTTCATGTTAGCAAATATATTAAAGTTCTGCAGAAGCATCAGCCCAATTCTAGACTCTAAGCTTGTTGTCTCATTCTACCACATAGTTCAAGCACAAAATATCAGACTCATTTTCATCTCAAATCCTAATCCCACAAGGGATGTTCATTCAGTTTCTTTTTTCTAACACTTTTATTCTATGTTCTATATTTCTAATACCTGCCCTGGCATCCTTGTGATGGACTTTATTGTTCCTTTAAAGTTATGTATTTTAAGTTTGGATCACTGTGACCATTTTTAAGTGAATCTCCTGATTAACCTTATTTCCTGCACTTAGGTTAGCATCATGCAGCCTTCTCTGGATACATCTGTGCACTAGAGATTTAGTGTGCAGGACTTTTGTTTGTTTGTTTGTTTGAACTGGAAGTTTAATTTGCATTTTAGCATAGTACAATGTGTCCTCCAGTGTACCTCTGATATGTTCAAAAGAGTTTACTTCCAGGTGAAAAATAAATAAATCATGCAAAGGAATAGTATAGAGTAATGTAACATGGATGTATTAGATCTGTACTCCAGTTAGCTTGCTGTTCATGTTTCCATGATAGGCAATTTCTGCAAACTTCTTTTCAATAGATACAATGTGAAGTATTGTCCTGAAACTATAGCAAATCACATCAAAGTGATCTTTGGTCTTCCTATATTTGCACTGCACTGCTCAGTAATGTATGTGTTCCCTCAGAGTGTGCAAAGTGGATTCTCTTCAGCACAAGATAACCTCGAAAATATGTGAGAATGAATGAGAAATACTACAACTAATAAACATCTAATGGACTAGATGACCCCGCAAGAGTCCAAAGTAAAGTCCTTTCACTGCCTTCAGGCATAGTCAGCATAGTCAATGAGCTGGTCATTCTATAGACCAGCTCATATTGAATTTTCTGCTTGCTAAAATAGATATTACTGTACTCTCCCAGACTCCCATCTATACACTCTACTGCTAAAGTTAATCCTTGCTATCTCAGTCAGCAAATAGAATCCTCTAATTTGGGAGTTACTCTCAATTTCCTTTACAGTTAATAAAGAAAGGACAATTCAGGTGCCTTTCTCTACTGAGAATATAGGAAGCTATAGCTAAGTATGTTCCTAAATTATCCACTTTGGTTAGATGCCTAAAGTAAGCTGGAATGAACCCAAACTAATTAAGGCTTACTTGGGGACAATGTGGTAGACAAACAAGAAACATAGCTTGAAAGGAAGGATTTTCTTAGCTGGAGAAACTCTCAAAGTACTCAGAAAATACGAATAATTTAAGACAGGCTTAAGAAGAGGAAAAGTGTTCTTCTGAATCACTTTTATGTACTATTATCACTTTTACCTGTAAAAATAATAGTGTTTATTGTACATGACAATTTCTAACCTAGAAAGCCAATTTCTAACACTGTTAAGTCCCTTTACCAGTAGTAGGCCAGTACTCTCTGGCTCTTAAGAAAATAACAAAGTAAATAACAAAAAGATCAAAGCAAACAAACAAAGAAACAAAAAAGTTTCAAATGAGCGAACACAAAATCATTAGAAAATGAAGGCAGATAATCCAGACTGCAGCAACGACACCTTCAAATCAACAGTTCTTCCATGAGGTGTCAGATACTTTCTTGAATACAGGAAATATCAGTAATGAATCATTGTCCACAGGCAAGTGTACATATACTCTGGATAAAAATGTGCTTGGGATTTCAGAACATAATATATATATATCCCACTGCCACACTTGTGTTTGTCAATAAGTCTGTCTATCAGTGTTTCAAATTAACATTGTTTTCCTTGTGGCCAAAAATGTGATAATATCTTATGTGATTATGTGATAATATTTCCTTGTGATAATATCTTTGATTTTGTGTCTATCTACAAATGTAGCCTTTATTGGTTAGAATTTTCTAGGAGTCTTCCAAAGATTATCTGTGAGTCTTATTTTCTAATGTATATGATTAGGATTGTGATAGTATTTTTGGATGCAAGAACCAAAGTAACACAGACATAAATTACATAGGCTCACCTCAGAGTCATTGTTTCAGATAAATGATTATCAAAGTACATGCCACAGCCTGTGAGATGAGACTACAGTATTAGGCTCTAAACTAAAAAATACAGCATGTGTATGTATGGATGAATATATGAAAACAAAACCTACCAGCATTTGCAATGTCTATGCTTGAAATGGGGATAAAAATCAGTAATAATTCTTTTTAAACAAATATTGCCAACTTCATATATGACAGACCAGTGACGGGAGAAAAATGTGGCCTGGAGACATGTAAAAATCCATACCTCAGTTTCCAGCAAGCCTGCCACAGATTTCAGGGTATGTGACAGTACCAGGCAGTTAGAGTAGTGTCAGAAGGTTTCTGGCAAAAATAAAATGTGGGAATGTACATAACTTCTCTGTGGCAGTTCTGTTGGAAATCAAGTATATCTTATTGCAAGGTAGAAGACAGTTTTGAAAAATACCTATATGTATATTGCATTATATAATGTGTATAAACAGTTATATATATACCATATGTTATATTCATATATTATTAATATATTATATTATTATTGTATAAGAGTCATACTATTAATGTAATATATATATATGTGTGTATGTGTATATATATATATATATACATTTCTCATGTTCTACAAATAACCATGGAAGCATCAAGAGGAAAAATAAATGTTTGATTGTCTCATGATTAGTTGTGGATTATAAATGATGACACTGTAAGACACAAATGTTTGAAAGAGAGCTCTATTTTTGTCTCAGACCAAGGACATTAATAAGTATTTGCTGTTGTTTGTTAAAAGATTGGCATATTTGCTCATAAGCATCCCTATCAGTTTAATCTTCCATTCATTTATTAGAAATAAATAATATCCAAGTAGACAATAAAGTTATCAGAATTTGACATCTGACAATACAAGAAGAAAAAAACAATATATTAATAAATAATAATAATGATTAAAAAATATTTTACTGGTTTCTGCTGGGATAAAATTTATTTTCTTCATAGTAGCTGGAATGGCACTGTATTTTGGATTTATGATGAAAACACATCGTGGTGATAACACCCTGATGTTTTAGTTGTTACAGAGCTGTGCTTACACAGAGTCAAGGACTTTTCCTCATGCTGCCCTGTCAGTGAGGAGGCTAGGGGTACATGGGAAGCTGGGAGAAGACACAGCCAAGACAGCTGACCCAAACTGACCAAAGTGATATTCCATAACATATATCATCATGCTCAGCAGTAAAACTGGGGTAAAAAAGCAGGAGGTATTTGTGGGGATGTGTTTGTTTAGATTAATGGTGTCTGTCTTCCCAAGTAACCACTATTCATGATGATCCCTGCTTTCCTGGAAATGGCTCAACATCTATTACTCAAGCAGATACAGATAAGACAAGGGGGAATTGGTTTTAAACTACAAGAGGAAAGATTTAGATTAGATGTTAGGAAGAAAATTTTCACTCAAGGGGTGGTGAGGTGCTGGAACAGGTTGCCCAGAGAAGTTGTGGATGCCCCATCCCTAGAAGTGTTCAAAGCCAGGTTGGATGGGGCACTGGGCAACCTAATATAGTGGAAGGTGTACCTGTGCATTGCAGGGGGGTTAGAACTAGATGATCTTTAAGGTTCCTTCCAACCCAAACCATTCTATGATTCATTCATGAATTCATTGTTTTTCTTTATGTGTGTGCTTTTTATTTACTTGTTACTTGTCTTTATCTCAAACCATAAGTTTTTTTAGTTTTACCTTTCTAGTTATCTTCTCCATCCCACTGTGATGCCCTGCTCCTGCATGGGCTCCAATCCACAGGCTGCAACTCCGGCCCTGTGTCTGCTCCTGCAGGGGCTCTCCATGGGCCGCAGTCTCCTCCAGGTCACATCGACCTGCTCCACTGGGGGTTCCTCCATGGGCTACAGCATGGAGATCTGCTCGGCCACGGGAGGGCTGCAGGGGGGCACCATTGGCCTCTCCACAGACTGCAGAGGAATCACAGAATCACAGAATGTTAGGGATTGGAAGGGATCTTGAAAGATCATCTAGTCCAATCACTCTGCCAGAGCAGGAACACCTAAATCATGTCAAACAGGAACATGTCCAGACGGGTTTTGAATGTCTCCAGAGAAGGAGACTCCCCAGTCCCTCTGGGCAGCCTGTTCCAGTGTTCTGTCACCTTCACTGTAAAAGTTTTGTCTCATGTTTAAGCGGAACCTCCTATGTTCCAGCTTGCACCCATTGCCCCTTCATTGCCCTTGGGAACTTCAGCTCCAGCACTGAGAGCACCTCCTGCCCTCCTTCTGCACTGATCTTGGTGTCTGCAAGGCTGTCTGCTCTTCCAGAGGTGCAAATATTACTTATTGGCTTGACTCTGGCAGGGCCAGGTCCCTTTGGAGCTGGCTGAAACTGGTCCTTATCTTACATGGAGCAGCTTCTGGACTCTTCACAAAGGCCACCGCTGAAGACCCCTACTACCAAAACCTTGCCACATAAACACAATACAATGAGTAGAAGTGAAATTTGAAGAGATAATTATTGAAATTTCTACTTACTTCAAAAAGACAGAAAAAACTCTTTGTTTCTGTTTTCTAATCCATTTCACATAGGTTGTTTGAGACTCCTACACACTCCTGGCACTGGTCCTTTCATCATCTACAATTATATTAACAAATAATAGATATTTATGACTTAACTGCCTCATCTGAAACTATTGCAGGTTGTACAATTTTTGCAAGCTAGTACTGTATTTTTGTAGCTTGAGCACTCTGCACCTAAAGTCCAAAGTTAAGTCCTAGTCAGATTTAAATGTTCTACATCCATCTTTGGCTGTACAGGATGTTATAAATTGCATCTCTCTCCATGAGTCTATCCACATATTGTTTCAAAAGAAATCTGCATTAGCATTTCACTTAAATTTAAAAATACTTGAATGTCTTTTATCACATGGAAAAAGTTCAATCACAACACACCAGCAGTCGTCTTTTTCTGGATTAATATTGCTTGTGACCTAGTTACTCTATTCCCTGAGAAAATTTGCACATCTGCCCCTTGCTTCATGTTGTTGATATGTGCCTATTCTCCGATGATTATTTGCCTAAGGCTACCTTATCAGAAAACAGGGAAAAAAATCCTGTCTGAATTCATCTTTGTCCATATGAGATTTTCATTGTATATGAATAAAGCTGTGTTTAATGTAACTTATATATATATATATATATATATATATATATATATATATATATAGTGGAATTAACATCTGATTTTAGGCTTTAATATTAAGAACATGTAGACAATTAATACTTCAGGGTATAAACACAACTAACAGATTAAGAAGAAGCAAGTTCTTCAAGTAGCTTTTTACTGCTGATTTACAAGGCACTTGATTTAACATAATTTAAGTGAGTTTTATTTCCTTTCACAGTAAAAGCCTGCTGTATTATCAAGGAGGACTAAACCTGATGAGAGCTCTACATATTTATGGAAAGACATAGACTCATGAAAAAAAAATTGTCTTGCAAAGAAAAAGGGAGAACAAATGGATGTCAGAATAAAATAAGAGAATCAAGTGCTCAGAGTGGAATTTGATTGATATCTTGGGGATTTCAACTCAATGGTTTTCTGAAGAAAATACAACACAGCAGAGAGGAAACAGTCTAGGAAGTTTCTAGAGCGTGTGGAAGATAAGTTCCTGACACGGGTGGTGAGTGAGGCAACAAAGGGTTAGCTCTGGATCCCGCTTGATCTTTTTCTTGTGAAGAGAGAATAGCTTGGGGGTGATGTGAAGGTTGGAGGATGTTTCGGGGATAGCGATCATGAATTAAAAAAAAAATTCAATTCTTGGAAAAGTAAGGAGGTGGGTTAGCAGAACTGCAACACTAGACTTCTGAAGGGCAGACTTTGACATTTAGGAGACTGGTTGGCAGAGTCCCTTGGGATGCAGTGCTGCAGAGCAAAGGAGTCCAGGAAGGCTGGACACTCTTCAGGAAAAAAAAAAATCCTAAAGGCATAGGAGCAGGTTGTCCTCCCCATGTGATGAAAGAGAAGCTGACATGGAAGAAGACTGGCCAGGATGAACAGAGAGCTATGGCTAGAGCTCAAGAAGAAAAAGAGGGTTTGTGACCCTTGGAAGAAAGGGCAGGCCTATCAGGAGGACTATAAAGATGTCATAAAGCTGTGGGGAAAAAACAAAGCAAAACAAAACAAACAAACAAACAAACAAAAAACACAACTAGAGCTCAGTCTGGCTACTGCTGTTAAAGAGATTAAAATTGTTTTTATAAATACATAACCAAGAAAAGGAGGACTAAGAAGAATCTCCATCCTTTATTGGATGTGTGGTGGTAGAAACATAGTGACAAGATGTGGAAAAGGCTGAGATACTTAATGCCTCCTTTGTTTCAGTCTTCAGCAGCAATTCCAGCTGTTCTCCAGCTACCCAGTCCCCTGAGCTGGCAGAGAAGGACAGGGAGCAGAATGAAGCTCTTGTAATCCATGAGTTATGGTTAGTGATCTGCTAAACAACTTAGACGTATGCAAGTCTATGGTGCCGGATGGGATCCCTCCAGGGTATTAAGGGAGCTGGTGTAATTGCTCACCAAGACACGTTCCGTCAGTTATCAGCAGTCCTGGCCATCAGGGGAGGTCCCAGTTGACTGGTGATTAGCAAATGTGATGACCAAAAAGGTCCAGAAGGAGGACCTGAAAAACTACAGGCCTGTCAGACTGACTTCAATGCCAGGGAAGCTCATGAAGCAGATTATCCTGATTGCCATCACATGGCCAAGTCAGCAAGGGTTTATGAAGGGCAGGTCCTGAGTGAGGAACCCGATCTCCTTCTACAACGAGGTGACATGCTCAATGGATGAGGAAAATGTGGTCTATTTAGACTTCAGTAAGACTTTTGACACTGTTTCCATCATTCTCCCGGAGAAATGGTTTGCTCACTGCTTGGATGGGTATACACTTCATTGGGTTAAAAGCTGGATGGGTGTCTTGGCCCAAAGAGATGTGGTGAATGGAGTTAAATCCACTTGGAGGTTTGTCACTACTGGTGTCCCCCAGGGCTCCATACTGGGGCCAGGTTTCTTCAATATCTTCATAAATTATCTGGACAAGAGGATCCAGTGTGCCTTCAGTAAGTTTGCATATGACACTTAGTTGGACGTGAGTGTTGATCAGCTTGAGGGTAGGAAGGCTGTACAGGAGGATCTGGATAGGCTGGACTATTGGGCTGAGGCCAACTGTACAAAACTCAACAAGACTGAGGGCTAGGTTCTGCACTTGGGGCACAACAACCCTGTGAAACCCTACAGGCTGGGGGAAGAGTGGCTGGAAAGCTTCAAATTAGAAAGGGATATGGGTGTCGATAGCAAGTTGAATATGAGCCAGAAGTGTGCTCTGGTGGCCAACAAAGCCTACAGCATCCTGGCTTGTATCAGAAAAAGTGTGACCAGCAGTACTAGGGAAGAGATTGTCCCTCTGTACTCAGCTCTGGTGAGGCTGCACCTTAAGTACTGTGTTCAGATTTTGTCCCCTCACTACAAGCAGGACATCGAAGTGGTGGAGCGTGTCCAAAGAAGGGCAACAATGCTGGTGAAAGGTCTAGAGAACAAGTCTTATGAGGAGCAGCTGAGGGAGCTCCTAGAGAAAAGGCTCAGGGGAGACCTTATTTTGCTCTACAGTTATATTAAATGAGGCCACAGCAAGGTGGAGGTTATTGTCTTCTCCCAAGCACCAGGTGATAAGATGAGCAAATGGCCTTAAGTTGTACAGGAGGAGGTTTAGGTTGGATATTAGGAAATATTTCCCAACTAAAAGTGTTGTGAAGTATTGGAACAGGATGCCCAGGGAAGCAGTTGAGTAATCATCCCTGGAGGTCTTCAGTAAATATGTAGATATAGAGCTTAGTGACATGATTTAATGCTGGATTTGGCAGTACTTGGTTAAAGGACTAGATGATATTAGAGGTCTTTTCCAACCCAAATAATTCTATGATTCTATTCTATGATCTTTAAAGGAAGACAAGCTTGGAGCCAGAGGTGACCACAAGGCAAAAAGAGACAGTAGCTTCACCAGCAAAGGGTGCAGTCCCACAGTTTCGAAGCAGGAAGAGCTGTACAGGTCTAGGAAAGAAGCCAAGTTAGTAAAATAAGTTTGGGATCACCAAAGTTCAAAGCTAGGCACAGCCCCATCTGCACTGCAGCTCAAGTACAAACCAAGGCATTGGGGGAACAATCTTCACTGCAGCTCCTGAGCCAAGGAAGAGAGGCCCTAGGAATGTTGTTTCTCATAATGTATTGGTTTTAGAGAAGACCGAGGGGAGTTTGCAGTTGCACAGTAACAAAGCTAATTTTGAACACAAGCTGTTTGTGCTCTGATATGATGCAGCTGGTGTACTCAGGCACCCAATATTCGTTCACATCTCATTTCTCCTCATGGTTTTCAGCCCTTGGCTGCATAAAATAAAGACATCTACAGTTTAGAGGTGATCAAATGTAAGAATGACTGGAAAAGGAGAGGGCCAAGGAAGGCAGATAGTTTTCTAGATAATTATGGAGCAAAATTATGGATGATAGTAAGAGGGAAATTAAATGTGGCTTAAAAGCATGTTGTTCCAAACTATACTATATAAATTGAAGATGGAATTATTCTTCATAAGGAGGAATATGTAAATATTGTCAAATAGGGTTTTATGTGGCCTTACGTCCACACATACTTCACACTTGTCTGTGATATGCCACTGTGGGTTGTGATATGTAATTCAGGAATGGCCCATAGATTAAGGGAATGATAACTGTGGGTGAGAAGCTGGACAGGGAAGGTGATGAGTGGGAGGGGGACAGAAAGAAGGGTGTTAATGAGAACATACTAAATAGCCTATGACCTGAGCAAGTTGTAAATAGTTTGGAATAAAGGGTGGAGGTTGTACTAATTCTGGATGGGATGGAGTTTTCTTCATAGCAGTCTGTATGGGATGTTATAGGTTTGTGAATAAAAAAGCACTTATAATTCACCAGTGTTTTATTTTTTTGCTGAAAAGTGTTTGAACAGTGCCAAGGCCTGCATCCCCCACACACACACTCTGCCCTCATCAAACAAGTTTGGAGATGAACAGAATGCTAGGAGGGAACAAAAACAGGATATCTGACCCAAACTGACCAAAAGGATGATATTCCACACCATATGATATCATGATCAGCAATACATACTTAGGGAGAAGAGAAGAAGTAAATTGGGGGGGGGAGGGGGGGGGGAGGGAATGCTCATGTTTTGGCATTTTTCTTCCCAACTAACTGCTAGGTGTGCTTAAACCCTACTTTTCTGGAAATGTTTAAACACATGCCTGCCAATGGGAAGTAGTAAATTAAATTCTTCTTTCCTTACCTTTGTTCTTCTTATTAAACTGTCTATCCTAACCTACAAGTTTTCTTCCTTTTTCACTCTGATTCTCTTCCCTATCCTGTTAAGGGAGAGTAAGAGAGTATATGGATGGAGTGCCTAAGCTACCAGCTGGGGTCAACCCACCACATCACCAGAAATAACCTCAGACACCAGGTGGCTGATAAACCTGTTGCAGCCAAGTTTCTTAAATTTTGAAACTCCTGCATTTAATGAAAGAGATTAATAGACTGTTTACAACAGTTACAAAGTACAGAATGCAATGCTTGCATGCATACTATTCATCATGTCAACAAATCTACTTTAATATCTAAAGTATTTACAGGATAAAGTAATTTTCTGCCTCTGAATATTTGTGAATGTGAAAAGCTTTTTTTTTTTTTTTTTTCGCTGTATAAATCTTGCTCTCTATAGGTATGCTGATCACATATTCTTCTTTTAAAAACTAATATACAAAATCATAAACACAAATCTCCATGTTATTGATGTGCTTAAATTTATCATTAGCAGAAAACAAAAGACTCAAAAATTCCTTTAACAGCTGTAGTTTATCATCCCCAATTAAAATTCACATGCCATAAACAAATTAGTTTATACGCACACAGAAAAGTCACATTTTGTAACTGTATTAATATAATTAAATCTCTATCAACTGTAACAGGTCAACCACGTATTTAAGAATGCAGGTCTCATTCTTTCCTCATGATATGTAAAATACATCTCTTCAAGTAGACCCTCTGTATTCTATTATGCATGAGATTATTAATGCACTGTTCTTTCTCTGATTGATCTATTCATCATCACAGTATTTTGTAAATCTAAGTAATCTTGTAATCTAAGCTCTTCATATTGAAATCAATTTTATCTTACAAGTTCTAATGCTTTAGGTTCTAAGATGGTGTAAAAAAGAAAGTACATTTTTTAATATATGTTAATACAGTATAAATTGAACTTAGAAGAGCTTAATGGTAGCAGAACCCAAGCAGAAAACATTTTATTCTATTTGAATAAACAATTTGTTGTTGTTTTTGTTGTTTTGAAGGTCTCCGCAATCTTTCCAAAGATTTTTCTATGTATTCTGAGACACTCACAGATTAATTTCTTCATGGCATGTTTACAGGCATCAAACCAATAAAATTTTTCTTTCAATAAATCAGTAGTTTGTCTTTAGAAAACTTCCTGTAATCAAATTTATCATTAGAAACAAGATATTAACTCCTTACATCATCCTACTAAGGTTATATATGTTACAGGAAAATTAAATCCTACTGGGTTCATGATACCAAAGTCAACTTCCATGGAGTGATTCCTATCTACAGTACTTGTTGGGAAGAGTTTCTGGCCTGTGCTAATTTGAAAACCGAGCTTACAAAGTGTCTTGGAGGGTGTTAATTCAACACAAGCAAAACCAGTACAAGGGACTTTATTAACTATTTAACTATACTGAGCTGACTTCAAGTTCTCAGTAATATTCTTTGTCATCTTTAACTTATTAATATAATTACAATCTGATGTTTTATAGATATTAGTTTGCTTAGTGCAACTTCTCTAATCTGTTTCTTCAGTTTCTTCTCACCCCTCTCAGATGCCTTCTCTCTTCTGTGTCTCTCTAGATCTTAGCACCATCAAATCCAAAACAGCATGGCAGGGATCAAAAAGTCAGATTAAGTGAATTAACTCAGATAATTCAATTATTCACTCCTATTTATTAGCATCCTTGCCCTTATCTAAGATTTAGTATCAAGGTCTAAAATTATATTAATTGGATTTCATGTAATTTCCAGCTTTTCCTACCACCTATTTTAAGCTTCTATCACATAGCTAAGGGTCACTTGAATCATCTTCAGTCAGTTAATTCAGGAATAATTGATTCAAATTCAGTGAATTTGAGCAGGTAACATACTTGAGCTTGGCAACTCTTAATCCTAGCATTCATCTTGTTCAATAATTATTTCTTCTTAGAAATCTAAAGGTAGATACTATCTTTTACTTTGTCTTAAATATCATTACATGAGGAATAAAGCTTTTAGTTTTATGTAGTTTTGTTTGTGGGTTTTATACATATATTTATTTATTAATTTATTGTGAAATAACCATTTGCATAAATATCTGATGATTCCCAACTAGCATTTCTAGTTTGTAGTCTTTCTCATTTTCTTCCTCCTTGATACAATATTTAGATTTTTACACTATAAAATTCAATGAAACCAAGTGTGGGAAAAAAAAAAAAAAAGTCATCATCATTTGAGAGATAAATCAATAAGATAAATAATAATAATAATAATAATAAAATAATAATCTAATATTGCTGTAGCAGAATTAAGAAGAGAGAAGACACATTAGTTGATGATTTAAGACCCAAGATTTCAGTAACTGTTTAGAAAATTATTCAGGCATTAGAAGTGCAGACAAATGTACATGACAGATCAACCACAAAAGAAACCACTGGAATATTATATGGAGTCTTTTATAGATAGTTATGGAGATTATGGACAAAAATAATATTGTGTCTGTTAAAGTTAAGACTTCAAACCACAGGGACTGTCCATAAACTGCATAAATTATAAAGGATGTGGCAGCATAGTGAATGGAGTATAAGTGCCTATTTTATAAGGCAAAGGTTAATCACACAGAATCAAACAATTTCTAGGTTGGAAGAGACCTCAAGATCATCAAGTCCAACCTCTGACCTAACACTAACAAGTCCTCCACTAAACCATATCACTAAGTTCTACATCTAAACATCTTTTAAAGACCTCCAGGGATGGTGACTCCACCACTTCCCTGGGCAGCCTGTTCCAATGTCTAACAACCCTTTTGGTAAAGAAGTTCTTCCTAACATCCAACCTAAAACTCCCCTGGTGCAACTTTAGCCAGTTCCCCCTCATTCTGTCACCAGGCACATGGGAGAACAGACCAACCCCCACCTCACTACAGCCTCCTTTAAGGTACCTGTAGAGAGCAATAAGGTCGCCCCTGAGCCTCCTTTTCGCCAGGCTGAACAAGCCCAGCTCCCTCAGCCGCTCCTCGCAGGACTTGTTCTCCAGACCCCTCACAAGCTTCATCATCTTTCTCTGGACTCGCTCGAGCACCTCCATGTCCTTCTTGTAGCGAGGGACCCAAAACTGAACACAGTACTCGAGGTGCGGCCTCACCAGAGCCGAGTACAGGGGGACAATCACTTCCCTAGCCCTGCTGGCCACACTGCTTCTTATACAAGACAGGATGCCGTTGGCCTTCTTGGCCACCTGAGCACACTGCTGGCTCATATTCAGCTGGCTATCAACCAGTACTCCCAGGTCCTTCTCTGCCTGGCAGCTTTCCAGCCACTCCTCTCCCAGTCTGTAGCTCTGCTTGGGGTTATTGCACCCCAGGTGCAGGACCCGGCACTTGGCCTTGTTGAACTTCATACAGTTGACCTCAGCCCATCAGTGCATCCAGATCCTCCTGCAGAGCCTTCCTACCCTTGAGCAGATCAACACACGCACCTAACTTGGTGTCATCTGCGAACTTACTGAGGGTATACTCAATGCCCTCATCCAGATCTTCGATGAAGATATTAAAGAGGACCAGCACCAGCACCAAGCCCTGGGGAATGCCACTAATGACCGTCCTCCAACTGGATTTGACTCCATTCACCACAACTTCACTGTTAAGGTCAGTAACATGAAGAGAGACAAAGGATTTTTGAAGAGGAACTTGAGTACCTGAAAGAATTTAATTCTGCATTTGTTTAAAAAAGTATTTTAAGAATAAGATCATTTGGTGAAACTTTAAAACTTGTTATATTACCAAGACTGCAATCACTATTTTTGAGACATTCCATGGTACAGATCCATTTCTTCTTTGAAGAAATTTTTCATTTTTATTTTTTTATTGCCTCCTCTGCCATCTAGGAGCAGCAAGGGGAGAAAAATGGAGAAGCAGCCAAAACTGGTAGAAAGAGAAGGTAGAAATGTCTAACTGAGTTAATGGAAATGATAAAAAACAAAGGGTTTTTAGTTATTGGATAGGGATCAAGAAGACCCAGGAAGATATGTCTTGAGCTAACAGACTGAAATATTTCCAGGATATGCACTGAAATTTTGGCAGCTGAAGTGAAAGTAGCTTTGAGTATGTGGCAAGATAAACAAGAGTTGAAAAATGGGAACCCTGAAATACAAACAAACCATCTTGGCACATTTGCTGGCTGGAGCAGCAAGCTGACAATTAAAAATCAGATTTAACATTGTCAGATACAATAGAATCACAAATATTGGCAGAAAACTATGTGTGAATTAATATGCCACACATCAAGGTGAATTATAAACTGTTAATTATGAAAACAGAATTCAAGAAACAACTGGGGAAAAAAAAAAAAAAAAAAAAAGAACATACACTGTGAATGAAATAAAACAAATTATCACGAAATGCCTCATAAGCTTGGGAGTAAACAAGCCATTCCGGGCACCCAAGAACACTCGTGACCTAAAGGTTTCTAATACCTCTAGTTTATGTTAGACTTACTTTTCCAAAATAGCACACATGGTTTGTATCAAATGTATACTTAAGCCATCATAGTCTGCAAAGATTACTCTTTTTATATTTTGCAAGCCTATTGCCAACAGTTTGTCAAAGCTCTCTACTCCTTGCACTAGTCATTAATCTTCAGAATTCACTCTGCAAACCTACCTGCCCCAAAATCTAAGCTGAATGTACAAACAAACACTCTAGCTGATAGCTTATCAGCATTGTTCAATTATTAACAGTTATGAGGATCATGTTGTTTTTAAGCTCTCTTTAGGTCCATGACTGCCCCACTTCAGACTTGAAACAGATGATAAATCACAAACTTTGGTAGGTTCAGTTCTCTAATAATGGCTAGAACTCTATGACAGACTGGAACAGATACACCAGACACTTCACATAATGTACCTGGCATCCCATGCAAAAGTGTGATTAGTAAGACACAGCAGTTATGGAAGAGCTTAAAGAAAAAATATTTCCAATGGAGAGTATTGTCCCATTCATAAAAGCATTAGCAAATTACAATGAAGCAACATGCAGAAAATAATAATAATAATAATCCAGTCATTATTAATAACTGATCTCTCTAACGCAAAGTCTTTAGGATAATGACAGATAAGCACAAAGCAACAGATGGATGTGATAAAGAACATGGACCCAAAGCTTAGTAACTGAAGTCTGTGCCTGAGAAAGAGGGATGTTAGGCTCAGGAAAGAGTCACATTAATACCCAACAGCCATTTATTACAATGAACTGGTGCCTTACTGATTATTCAGTTCAAGGTTATTAGGAGAAACATTTAGAAGGATGAGAATATTTTATGCTTTTTAATGAAAACAAATTACCAGCTCTCAATTCAGCAGAACTCTGTTCTCAATAAACCTTTAACTGCCCATTTGAAAGCCTAAAACATTAAATCACTTCAAGTAGATATCCTTCTCCATTATTTTCAATATATATATTTTTTTCATACGAGAATGCAAGGTGTTCAGTGTGACTTGTCCAATCAATATGTGCACTCCAGCGTACTAGAAGTTGCATTTTGACCTATATACAAGAAAAACTTTCCTCATAATTTAAACCACAGTACTTACAGGTAAAATAATTAGCCACCATCAAATTAACACAGAACAAATGTGCTTATAAAATTTACATTAATTCCAAGAGTGGAACTTCACAGGCAGGATTACCATCCTTAAATACAAAACAAATCAAATCAATTAAGTTCAGGGCAGAAAAGATGTCCAGTTCAGAGTTCACCACTGAGTTCTGTGACTGTGCTGAAAGGGTTTGTCTGTCTGCAATCAAGGCCAGCTCTGATGTTCTCAAGAACAGCTGTTCAAACTTGGCTCCAGCTGCTGTGGAAATGGCTGGTGCAAGAAAGCCATTAGAAGCCTTACTGGGGCTTCCCTGCCTTGACTTAGGAGTTGCAGTGAAGCTCAGGTTCCTTGCTTTGACTATTACCTGAGCACAGGTATGCCTGTAGTGTGCTTTACACTTCACTGATCTTGGCCTTGCTCTTCTGGTTTGACATCCTGGCCTGCATCTTAAGCCTTCCTCATCACCACAGACTTGTCTGGCAAACTCCAGATTCTTGGCTGACTCTGCTTATCAACACCAGACCTGCTCTGCTCACCTTGTTCAGCTACTGTGGAGCTGTGCTCCTGCCCTGCCAGACCTGCTGTTAGCCTGCTGGCTTCCTTTCCCTTGTTGGAAACCACCCATCATTGCCTCCTGATAGTGGTGCATAATGATTCACAACATCTTAGATGAGAGACAGAAAGTCAGGATTAGTTGATTTTCATTGATGATGAGTACATAAGTATTTCCTACCATCCACCACCTGTTTTCTTAGAAAGCTAAAATAAATTGCAAATTAATGGTACTTACATTAAGTGTAATGGTACTTGCCTGCTGTCTCCCCTTTGGCCTGAATTTTTCGGTCTTGAGAATAAGCAGAAACATGAAGTAAAGCTTTCCTGGTAAAAGTGTTTCCTTTACAATGTTTGTTTTATAATTACTACTTCACAGCTATATACCAACAATTTATAGTCAGAATTGACTTTATAAATAGGAAGTAGTCCAATAAGATGCTGAGAATCCAAACTGAACAAACTTCAAAAATGTTTTTTTCCAGTCTTGTACCTCAAAGCTCACAAGACTTCCATTAAAGTTGCAGCCTTTATTATTCTGGATTGGAATGTTATCAAATTTAGTGAGTTAATGAGAAAACTGGAGCTAAAATGACAGTGTCATACAGATGATTCTGGGCTGTATTTTACTTTAAAGTTAAGTATGCGAGAAAACAGTCCTGGTTAGACTTCCCACCTTGCTGAAATCAAAATCTGTAATATTAGCTGGACAAATATGAACCAAGTCAACACATGTCTGTAAGAACTCCAGTACGGTTTTCAGGACCTTGGTTCCTTTCTAGTGCTTCTGAATTCTGGGGACATCTACTGTCCAGGAATTTGACCCTCTCAGTTGTCCTAGTATACATTGCAGCTACATACTGGTTAAAATTGTGATTAGACTCAGGACCACATCCTTTTTCATAAACTATCTACCCATTCTTGCTTATAAACATCTTCTGGATTTAATTATTATTACATTAAGAGAGATTTAAAAATATTATAAAATATCAAGGATTAGAGCCATTGAGATAAATATTCTATCTCTGTAACTGTTTCTGGAATTTGCAAGGAAAAATTTAAGAATCTTGCACTGTCATATTTGTTATTATACCCATACTATTTTTTTCTTAATTGATAGGGATTTACTTAAACTTCTGTGCATAAGGTGTCAGAATCTACTCCAAATGTTGTGACCAGAAATCACCAAAAAGTCCAAATCTAATTTTTTAATCTTACTGAGTTTTTAGCTAGATTTTTGTTGTAATGAGATCCACAGTTCAATTAGGCATTGGGAAGCACTCTGAGACATATGATTTGATTTTTTAGTGGTCCTGTGTGAGGCCAAGAGGTGGACTTAATCATCTTTGTGGGTTTCTTCCAGCTTAGGATATTCTGAGTCTATGACTGTGTAAAAATATTTAATCAGGTAGGAATTTTCTACCTTTCACTTTCAGGGAATAACCTTTTGTTCTTAGTTTTACTTATGACTTTGACATGTTCAACAAATTATTGTAAATTAGTGAGATATGAGATCTCAATGAAGAATTCATATAGCTATGCTACATCTTACAATGTTAACCCAAACATTTAGTATTATTTTTCGGTTGTTAGTATTTATTTAATAATTAGAATGATACCAGAAGTCCCAGGGAAGATCTGTCTTGAGAACAATAGCAGAGACGTCATAATGAATTATGCTTTTTCTGCTTTTTTCTCTTTTCTCTGAAGCTCCACTGATAATTTGTTCCACCTCTAGAAGTTTATCTTAATATTCACTATGACAGTTTTAATTTTTCCAAAACAATATCTCCTTGCATCCCAAATAATATTTATTACAAGATATAAATGATGTAAATACATTCTTCTTGTATTTCTATAAAAGATTTATACAAGTTTAATGACTAAGTAAGGGATATCTACATTTCCAAGCATAAAACAAGGTATTTTATAAAATCTGAAGTTCTGGGAAATAACTGTACAATTGTTTGTGAGAAAAAAAATAAAATCGTATCAGGAATAATCAAATTCATTAATTCAGCATTTTTTTTTAACTTAAGCAAACAAAGGGTGTTATTTCTTATTGTCAGCACATATTACAGATTTTGTAATTCTCCTTTCACTGAGTTTATCTGAAGATTTTTTTTCCCACAACATAATCTGACACAAACACATCTTATATATACAAAATAATAGGTTCCACCCACTCATGAGAGACAATAGTATCATTCTCACATAAACCTATTTGCTTTATACATACACATTATATATATACACATTTAAATATATATAAAAGGTACAAATACACTATATTACAAATAAATATATATAAATACACTATAATACAAATAAATATATATAAAAGGTACAAATGCATGGATATTCTATATAAAGTGTTTATATATCTAAACACATGGTACCAATAAAAAGTCCTTGCTTATCATTCAAATATTATCATTAAATGAAAAAGAAAAGATGCTGCACTTTTGCATTTGTTTAGAATCGTGGAATCATAGAATGGCTTGGGTTGGAAGGGACCGTAAAGATCACGTAACTCCAACCCCCTTCCATAGGCAGGGATGCCTAACACTTGATCAGGTTGGCCATCAAGGCCCAATCCAGTCTGGCCTTGGACATCTCCAGGGATGGGGTATCCACAACTTCTTTGGGTAACCTGTGCCAGTGTCTCACCACCTATTGCGTGAAGAATTTCTTCCTAACATCTAATCTAAATTAGATTCTTGTAGTTCAAAACCAGTCCCCCTTGTCCTATCATTATCTACCCAAGTAAATAGTCCTTCTCCATCCTTTTTATAAGACCCCTTTAAGGCTGCAATGAGGTGTCCCCCGAATCTTCTCTTCTTCAGTCTGAAAATCCCCAGCTCTCACAGCCTTTCTTCATAGGGGAGGTGCTCCAGCTCCCTGATCATCTTTGTAGCCCTCCTCTGGACTTGCTTTAACAGATCCACATCTTTCTTGTGCTGGGGTTCCCAGACCTGGATGCAGTACTCCAGGTGGGGCATCACAAGGGCAGAGTAGAGGGGGACAATCATCTCCCTCAACCTGTTGGCCACTCCTCTGTTGATGCAGCCCAGGATGCAGTTAGCCTTCTGGTCTGCAGGCATGCACTGCAGGCTCATGTCAAGCTTTTGATCCATCAGAACCCATAAGTCCTTCTCCTCTGGGCTGCTCTCAGTGAATTCTTCACCCAGTCTGTACTCCTGTTTGGGATTGTCCCAACCCAGGTGCAGCACCTTTCACTTAGACTTATTGAACCTCATGCGGTTCACATGGGTCCACTTCTCCAGCCTGTCCAGGGCCATTTGAATGGCTTCCTTTCCTTCTGTTGTATCAACCACACTACTTAGCTTGGTGTCATCTGCAAACTTGCTGAGGGTGCTATCTATCTCATCATCTATGTCATTGACAAAGTTATTGAAAAGCACTGGTTCCAAGACAGTCCTCTGAGAGACACCACTCGTCATCGATCTCCACTTGGACATAGAACCACTGACCAGTATTTTTTCTCAACTTTAAATTGAATTATCTATAAGAAAAATTTCTGTGTCATGGAAAGTTTATATATTGTGTTTCTACAGCAAAGTAAGAAACAATTAAAAGGTATTTTCTTATCACAGATAACAAAAGTTATTGTTATAAGTTTTAATCTATGTTACCTTTACATTTTATGTTAATCAATATATCAACTGCATTCAGATTATGGTACAATATGATTATATACTTAGGTCCTTAGACTATAGATTTTATACCTTAGGCCTATTGATTGTTTTATTACAAATTGAGGGCATTTTACTTTGTTTTCCAGAAGTTTTCATTTCTTTCTTTTGCTGTACCACTAGAGATTTTGACAACTTGAAGTAGTTTGAAGTGAGAAACACAACTGTTGAGTGCAGTGAAATAAAAAATATTTTGAATATCACAGAATCACAGAACTATAGGGGTTGGAAGGGACCTCGAAAGATCATCGGGTCCAACCCCCCTGCCAAAGCAGGTTCCTCAGAGCAGGCTGCCCAGGTAGGCATCCAGACAGCCCTTGAATATCTCCAGAGAAGGAGACTCCACAACCTCCCTAGGCAGCCTGTTCCAATGCTCCATCATCCTAATCGTGAAGAAGTTCTTTTGCATGTCAGTGCGGAACTTCCTGTGCTCTAACTTGCAGCCATTGCCCCTCGTTCTATCCCCACAAATCACTGAGAAGAGGTTGGCTACATCCTTCTGTCCCCCACCCCTCAGATATTTATATACACTGAGGAGATCCCCTCTCAGTCTTCTCTTCTCCAGGCTGAACAGACCCAGGTCTCTCAGCCTTTCTTCATAGAGAAGATGCTCCAGGCCCTGTATCATCTTTGTGGCCCTCTTCTGGACTCTTTCGAGGAGATCCCTGTCTTTCTTGTAATGGGGAGCCCAGAACTGGACACAGTACTCCAGGTGAGGCCTGACCAGGGCACAGTAGAGGGGGAGGATCACCTCCCTTGACCTGCTGGCCACCCTCCTTTTAATGCACGCCAGGATCCCATTGGCCCTCTTGGCCACAAGGGCACAGTGCTGGCTCGTGGTCAACCTGTCATCCACCAGGACCCCCAGGTCCTTCTCCTCAGAGCTCCTCTCCAGCAGGTCGTCCCCCAGCCTGTACTGATACTTCGGGTTGTTCCTTCCCAGGTGCAGGACTCTACAGTTGCTCTTATTAAATCTCATTTGGTTTCTTCCTGCCCATCTCTCCAGCTGGTCCAGGTCTCACGCAGCCTTCTGGTGTGTCAGCCACTCCTCCCAGGTTTGTGTCATCAGCGTACTTGCTGAGGGCAGACACTATTCCCTCATCAAGGTCGTTGATGAAGATGTTGAACAAGACCGGACCCAGCACCAACCCCTGGGGAACACCGTGAGTCACAGGCCTCCAGCCAGACTCTGCTCCGCTGATCACCACCCTCTGAGCTTGGCCAGTCAGCCAGTTCTCAACCCACCTTACCGTCCACTCATCTATCCCACACTTTCTCAGCTTTCTTAGTAGGATATCATGGGAGACAGTATTGAAAGCCTTGCTAAAGTCAAGGTAGATGACATCCACTGCTCTCCCCCATCTACCCAGCTGGTGATGCCATCATAGAAGTCAACGAGGTTGATTGAGCACGACTTCCCCTTGGCGAATCCATGCTGACTACTTGTCGTGGTTTAACCCGGCTGGCAGCTAAACACCACGCAGCCGTTCGCTCACCCTCCCCCCTCCCTCTCTGGGATGGGGGAGAGAAATGGAAAGTGAAGCCCGTGAGTTGAGATAAAGACAGTTTAATAAGACAAGAAAATAATAATAACAAAAGTAATAATAATACAATGATGATAATAGTACTACTATTAATAATATGTACAAACAAGTGATGCACAATGCAATTGCTCACCACCCGCTGACCGATGCCCAGCTTAACCCCGAGCAGTCCGGCGCCCTCCCCCCAGCTAGCCACCCCTATATATTGTTTAGCATGACATCAGATGGTATGGAATACCCCTTTGGCTAGTTTGGGTCACCTGTCCTGGGTCTGTCCCCTCCCAGCTCTTACTGCACCCCCAGCCTGCCTGTTGGCAGGACAGAGCAAAAGGCTGAGGTGTCCTGGCTTGGTGTAAGCACTGCTCTGCAACAATTAAAACATCGGGATGTTATCAGCACTCTTCTCATCCTAAGCCAAAACACAGCATTCCACCAGCTACTAGGAAGAAAATTAATTCTGTTCTAACTGAAACCAGGACACTACTCCTCATAACCTTCTTCTCTTCCAATTGCTTGGAGATGGCATCCAGAACAGGCTGCTGCAATACCTTTCCAGGGACAGAGGTGAGACTGACTGGCCTGTATTTTCCCAGATCCTCCTTCCTGCCCTTCTTGAAGACCAGAGTGACATTGGCTATCCTTCAGTCTTCAGGCACCTCACCCGTTCTCCAGGACCTTTCAAAGAGAGCAGTTCAGCGATCACATCTCCCTTAGCACACGCGGATGCATCCCATCAGGACCCATGGATATGTGTGCGTTGAGCCCACTCCCACGTCCACCAGGGGGGAGCCCTCCATTTCCCAGACCCTTTGTCCTATTGTCAGGGGTGAGGAGTCCCGGGGGAGTATCCTTGAAGCAAAGACTGAAGCAAAGAAAGCATTCAGTATCTCTGCCTTCTCAGCGTCTCCCGTGACCAGGACAGCCCCCTCATTCAGCAAGGGACCCACATTATCCCTAGTCTTCCTCTTGCTGTTTACATACTTGAAAAAACCCTTCTTATTATCCTTTATCTCTTTCGCAAGCCTCATCTCTAGGTGTGCTTTAGCCTTCCTCATCACGTCCCTGCAGCCCCTGACAACACATCTATACTCCTCCGAAGAGGACAGGCCCTTTTTTCACATTTCATAGACCTTCCTCTTCCTTTTGATCTTATTGATGAGCTCCTTGCTCATCCACGTGGGTTTCCTGCCCCCCTTCCCCAATTTCCTATTCCTCAGGATGCACCAATTCTGAGCATGGAAAAAGTGCTGCTTAAATGTAGCCCAGCTCTCACAAGCACCCTTGCCTTCTAGCAACCTATCCCATGAGATACTCCCAAGCAGGTCCCAGAAGAGGTCGAAGTTGGCTCTTCAAAAGTCCAGGGTAGCAATCCTGCTTTTAGCCTTACTTCCTTTGCCTACATCCATCTGGAACTCCACCATCTCATGGTCGCTGCATCCCAAGCTGCCCCCAACCTTCACATCCCTAACAAGGACATCCCTGTTGGTAAGAACAAGGTCCAGGAGCACCCCCCGCCTTGTCGGCTCCTCCACCACCTGCATCAGAAAATTGTCCTCAACGCATTGTAGGAACTGTTTGGACTGCTCATGCCTGGCCGAGTTGCTTACCCAGCAGATGTCTGGGTAATTGAAGTCCCCCATGAGGGCCAGTGCTCGTGATTGTGAGGCTACTAGCAGCTGCTTATAGAAGGCCTCATCGACTTCCTCCTCCTGATCTGGAGACCTGTAGTAGACCCCCACCATCATGTCTCCCATACCAGCCCACCCCTTAATTCTTACTCACAAGCTCTCCACTTGTCCTTCACCCTCCCCCAGCTGGAGCTGGGTACACTCTAATTGCTCCCTCACATAAAGGGCAACCCCACCTCCACGCTTCCCCAGCCTGTCTTTCCCAAAGAGGACATAGCCCTCAACGATAGCGTTCCAGTAATGCGAGCTGTCCCACCACGTCTCAGTGATCACGATGAGTTCGTGGCCCTGCGACCAAACACAAATCTCGAGCTCATCCTGTTTATTTCCTATGCTCTGTGCATTGGTGTACAGGCACTTTAGGGAAGTAGCAGGTGCAGTTACGCTTGGGGGGATGCAAGAAGAAGATACTGGATGGGGGATCGGGAAGGCTACCTTCTCTGAGGAGCCCTCAGACAATCCTATGGAAGAGCTCAGAAGTTTCTCCCTGTCTTCAACAGTGACAGCAGTGACAACTTCCCCCAGCCCTTTTCTGTCACTAGCTCCCCTCCCTTCCCCCATCAAACCTAGTTTAAAGCCCTGGTAATCAGCCCAGAGAGCTTGCTCCCCAACACACTTGTGCCTCACTTGCTCAGTTGGTGTCTGTCCGTAGGCCACATACCCGGCCTGTCAAAGGACGGCACAAGATCAAAATACACAAATCCCTGGTCCAGACACCACCCCCTGAGCCAGTCATTCACCTGTCCTGTTCTGCTCCTTCTATCTGCATCCCAGTCACCCAGTGGGAGGACAGAGGAGAACACTACCTGCACCCCCGATCCCCTCAACAACCTCCCCAGGGATGCAAAGTCCTTTTTAATATTCTTCATTTTTCTAATAGCAGCTTCCTGGGATCCAACCTGAATGACTACGAGAGGATAGTAGTCCTCCAGTTTAATGAGTTGTGGCAGAGCCTTCCTAACGTCTCTGACACGTGCCCCAGGAAGACAGCACACCTCTCTGGATAGGTTATTTGGGCGACAAATAGGAGCCTCAGTGCCCCTCAGCAAGGAGTCCCCAATCACCAGGACTCTCCGCTCTTTTTTTGTGGCACAGGTTACAATGCGGTGTTCCATCCAGCCCTGATCCTTATGTTCTGCACTTCCCCCAATCTTGACTCTCTTCTTGGGGTTGCTTCCCAGGTTTGGACTACTGTCCAGACCCTCAGCCTCTTCCGCAACCTCCCTGAGAGCCTGTCGTGGTTTAACCCGGCCGGCAGCTAAACACCACACAGCCGTTCGCTCACCCTCCCCCCTCCCTCTCTGGGACGGGGAAGAGAAATAGAAAGTGAAGCCCGTGAGTTGAGATGAAGACAGTTTAATAAGACAGGAAAATAATAATAACAAAATAATAATAACAATAATAATAATAATGATACAATGGTGATAATAGGAAAGTAATAATAATATGTACAAACAAGTGATGCACAATACAATTGCTCACCACCCGCTGACCGATGCCCAGCTTAACCCCGAGCAGTCCGGCGCCCTCCCCCCGGCTAGCCACCCCTATATATTGTTTAGCATGACATCAGATGGTATGGAATACCCCTTTGGCTAGTTTGGGTCACCTGTCCGGGGTCTGTCCCCTCCCAGCTCTTACTGCACCCCCAGCCTGCCTGTTGGCAGGACAGAGCAAAAGGCTGAGGTGTCCTTGGCTTGGTATAAGCACTGCTCTGCAACAATTAAAACATCGGGATGTTATCAGCACTCTTCTCATCCTAAGCCAAAACACAGCATTCCACCAGCTACTAGGAAGAAAATTAATTCTGTTCTAACTGAAACCAGGACAGAGCCTCAAATCTATTTCCCAGGGACACTGTGGGGGTAGGTGGCACCATGGGTGATGGGGACAGACATCTGTTTCTGCTCCGAGCTGAGACAAGGGTCCAGCCCCTTGTCTCTTGCGGACAGTCTAACCCTCAGTTCTGCATGTGTTCAACAGGGGCAGCCTCTACCCCTTGTTGGGACGTAGGAGAGGGTTGCCGAGCAAGAGCAGGGGCGGGGAGACCCCTCCTATCTATCACCCTCAGAGACTCCCCCAGGCTGCTGATTTCTCACTGCAGCCCAGCCACCTGCTCGAGGAGTCCCTGAAGCAGGGCACACCTGCACCCGTGACAGCGTTCTCCTCCCTCATGGCCCAGATGGGCCTCCAGATTCCAGAGTTCCCTGCAGTGACCTGTCTGGACTGCCACCTCCCCCCTCAGGGGATCCACCTGGGTGCCCACGTGAACCCAGAGAGGCAGCATCTCCTCCGTTTGGGTTGCCGCCTCGGACCAACCTCTGCGACGGGTGCCCGCCATGGTGAGGTCTAGGTTCTCCTCCCTGCCCTGTTTGAACTTCCCCGCGCAAACTGCCTGCGCTAACTGCCAAGCCAGTCCTGCTAGTGCGTCCAGTTTGTGGTGCTCCCTAGGGACTACTTTTATAGCACCGGGGGTGGGTGGGCTGTTGTCACCCCTGGCTGCGCCCTCAGCACTTCAGTGCCCGCGGCAGCGGCACAAGCACAGACAAGCACAGCTCCTGCCTGCTCGGGGGGGGGGGGGGGGGGGGGGAGGGGTAGGTAGGGAGGGGAGGGGCGGGGCGGGGCGGGGCTGTGGCTCTATTCCGCGTTATTGGGGGTTTGGGGTTGGCTTCGTTCGGCTCCCTGCCAGGAGCCCTTGCTGCAGCCGATCCCTGCGAGGTTCTCGATCGAATGACCAAATTCTGTTGCTTACGCAGCAGATATCCCGAAAATATGCCATGAAGCATTATTTTTCTCATAAAATTGCAATCTCAAAAAGCCATACATAATATCTAGGAGAAACTTATACACATACATATATGTGTAGACTAATTCAAAACAGCTATCAACATCTAGGAATAATTATATGAGAGAAAAGATATTTCTACTAGTACTGTCTTGGTATTCCTTCATAACTAACTAAAAGAAACATTAAAATATTTTAATTTCTTCTCCCATGATATTTAAGTATATAATATACTATAATACATTTTAGATTATTTTTTCTAGATGCTTTAAAATAGTACTAGTATTTTAGAAGTATAAGGTACCTCTCTGTTTTTTATATTTATGTATTTAAATTAGAATCACTTGCAGCTGCATTGGGAAATTAGAAAATTTTACACTTGTCCATTTTTTCATCTGCGTTGGGGCAAGTCATATTCAGGCTGATTCTCCTGCTTGTTTGTGTTGATCAAGAAACTGACAGAAACAATAAGCATGAATTTTAGCTTCAGTTATATCACAGAAAAGCAATTACAAGCCTTGACAGTTCTTGGCTGTAGATATCTGTTTTTTGTTTGTTTGTTTGTTTGTTTGTTTTCTGCCAAATATGTAATCCCAAGAACTAGCATAGTTGGCCACAAAATGTACATTTGCCAATTGTATAACAATATCAAAACTACGTTCTTTGTTTATGTATTTCTTTTTTAGTAAAGCCATAAACTCAAGAACTATAATATCTCTGATAAAGCAAAAAAAATTCCTTGTGTATAATTAATTTAGGTAGATGATGTTGAAAAACATTGTTTAAATATTATAATACAGTCCGAAGTTGAGTTACAAATCATCATTTTCATGGAAGCATAGGATAATTGTTTAATTAAGGAAGATTTCACTAAGATAAACACAATAATAAAAAAATAATAATAAATCATTTGCATTGATATAATAATAACATATTTTTCTAAGTTGTGAGCTGACCAAGAACCAAGAATATAAATATTTTATATCTTATAAACTAATGAACTTAGTTCCCAGAATGTGATTACAGGTTTTCCCCATTTATATATACCTGAAACATACATCTTTGCTCAAAAACAATATTTATATATGCTTATAATATATGTACATCTAACATATTATGTTGTATATGTATACAACAATAATATGTTGTACTCCAAATGGTAGTCTCTTCCACCCCACCCCCCAGTCTGTCTGGATGGTCAAGATACTAATTGAACTCACTTTATTTCTGTGTCTTCCAAATCTTCTCCTCCAGTGGCATCCTCCATTAAGAAATGTAAATCCTCTCACAATAGTGCTGGCTTAGATACAGACACGAAGTTGAACTAGTATCTCTAAGTGAAAAATACTTGCTTTACAAAGTCTTTCTTCCCAGACTCTAATAAAATATATCATTTTTTATTAACTGCCTGCTGTTTTGACTTAATTACACCATAAGGTCTCCCATACTATCTGTAGAGTGAAAGAAATCATCAGAAGGAGTTCTTCTTCCCTCAGTCTGAAAGCATGGACCAAAACACAACGATTCTGGAAGTTCTTAAACTGAAGCAGTAAAATGAGAGTTTTCTACGAGCTGTGCAGAACCATTTACGTCCATAATGTTCTAGCCTGGTTACTTTTTGAGAATATTTTACTGTGATGCAATGACCACACAGACACCAGGGTTCTTTCAGGATCAGTAACTGCTGCTACTTTACTGATGACATAACTCCATTATATACATATATTGTGTTGCATCCCCATCTTGAGGACAGGCTCCCTTATATCATTCACCCCACAGCAGTCCTTTTCGACTAGCTATTCATTGGTCAGTAACTTTGCCTGGCAACCGTAAACACCCAGCAACTTCCATGCCTTAAAGGCTGGAGAACATGCAACCAGAGACAGAAAGGTGTCTCCTCAATCGCCCTTTTTTGTTTCTTCTAAACTCTTCACATTTCTGATGGCCTCATTGTTAAGAGTCCGATGTTATCACCAAACCTTGGGCTTGTCGACCCCCACGGTCACACTCCCAGATTTTACTGCAAGAATTCTATTGTTACTCTTGTTATAAATGAAGTCTCAATCTGAATTTAGTAATATTTATAAAAGAAATATTCATAAAAAGTATAAAAGGCAAGTAAACAGCGCTGGGTGTGCAGGGAGTCTACGGTCCACCAACACGCACACACGAACCTCAAACATTCTAAACATATAAAACATTGCTTTTACATACTAAACCCAAGTATGCCTATACATATATACAATCAGGAAAGGTAACAAACAATCTTCTAAGTTCCATGACTTACTAAACTCGAGTACGCCTATACATATGTACGATCAGAAAAGGTAACAAACAATCCTCTAAGTTCCATGACTTAACAGTCTCCATTTTCCATTCCTTTTCTTGATTACATACAAGTCTCCATTTTCCATTCCTTTTGAACAATATGTCTTGCTTTAAGTTGTCAAGCAACTCAGTCTTCAGGCCTTACGTATCCCGTTCTTCCTGGATTGAAGAAAAGCATATCCATCCTTTTCAAGGCCAATAAGCCTGGGTCAAAAGGCACATCCAGGTCAGTAGGGGGCGTAACAGCAAAAGCCTTCGATGGCTGTAGCAGCAGAGGGGCCCATGGCGTAGCAGTTGGATCAGTAAAGGTGCCCGCAGCTCCCTCACTATCTGGCAAACCACGTTTCTGACTGTGGTCCCACAGGGATCTTTAAGGCCTCAGAGGGTGCTTGCAAGGTGCTGCGAGGTGCCGAGCAATTCCACTGCAACCTTGTCATTTTTAGTTGCAGAGTCCCACACCTTGACCTCAGTTTGGTCCCGTATTTCAGGCTCATAAACTATCCAATTTTTAATAAGGAGAATAAGCTGTAAGGCTACCAGGACAGTCTTTGTTTCTAAGGACATATGATTCCCCATAATGCACAACTTCTTACCAGTGAGAGGCAGTTGTGTGCGCGGGTCCACTTCTCTCAGCTTGAGCTTCTTTCCAGCTCCGGTATGCCCATTTCCAGCGACTTTCAGTACGAGCTTCTTTGAGCAGTGATTAAAAGATCAAAGCCGAAATTTCCTTAAGTGGTACATTCTTTATTGCAGCGCTGGATGTACAGGGGATCTCTCCACCTATCATGCATGTTCGAAGTAACAAACTATCTCATATTTATACAAAAAAAACAATGAATATTCTATTAACGCCTATACATATTCATTACCTTAACCCGCCTACTCTCGCTTTGTATGCTAATTAGCTTATCAGTTCTTGCGCTTGCACAAAGCCTTCCAAGAATTTTGGGCCAGGGTCTTCAGGACGTGGGCAGTGGTCTTTGGGAGGAAGACAGTAGGTCTTCCTCGTGATGCACTTTTCACCTTTTGCTTAAAAAATGCCAGGTAGGATGAATCAGTTGTTTTCCAAGCTGTAGAAATGCTGAGTTGGCTTTCAGCCTAACTGAGGGTTGGCAGATAACGGGATGTCTCAGTTAACAAGACATAACAGAAGGTTGACTCAAGTTATCTCAAGTCTCAGCCTGACTGAGGGTCGACAGATAACGGGATGTTTCAATTAACAAGATGCTTCAACATAACAGAAGGTCGACAGATAACAAGATGTCATCTATTTTGTTCTCATTAATTTTTAACCACAAGTTTTATTCTATCCTAAAGTGAGTTTATACAATATCAGCAGTTTGCTGAGTTTGGCTGAACCCATCTTCATGAGGCGATCAAAGTGCCTGTTCTCATCTGGGTCTCCATTCTGCTAGCCTGTTCCTTTTCATTCCTTCTTTCTGCTTCTTTATTGATGACATAACCTCATCACGTCACGTTGCCTTTTTTTTTTTTTTTTTTTTAATCTTGAGGGCAGGCTCCACTCTTATACCCTTCACCCCACAGCAGTTCTTTTTAAAACAACTTTTCATTGGTCAAACAACTTTGAATATAATAAGAACAGCAAACACCCAGAAACTTCCATGCCTTAAAGGATGGAGAACAAGCAACCCGAGACTGCATGAAGTCTCCGGAATCACCCTTCTTTGTTCCCTCTAAACTCTTTTATATTCCTGATGGCCTAATCGTTAAGAGTCTAATGTTATCTCAACCACTGGACTTTCCAACCCCCATGGCCACACTCCCACATCTCCCCCTTCTTTATTAATATCAACCATTTTCTCGACATGAATTACCACTCCATATATAACAATCTGGTTAAATCCAATGGTATAGATGGGAAACTCAATTTAAGGACCTCAGCTTAATCTATTTAAGTTTATAAGAGATAACAACAATCATATATATATGTGTGTGTATATATATATATCAACATATATATATGTTAATTCATTTAAAAGTGTGAGAAACACTCTGTAGCCAATAACTTAGGCTCAGGCGAGGATCTCAGTGAAGTAGTAATTTGTTCGTGATTGCAATGGCGGGCGCCCACAAGCAGGAGAGAGCGCATCTACTAGTTCCAAAACACAGTTTATATACTTTTTGATGGCAGGACCCTCCCCTGTTTCCCCACTGAGTGGGTAATCCAGGTTCACAATCCATCTGATGCTTCACAAACAATGCATGGCCTTCAGTTGCCAGCCTGTTAAATTTCAAATTTCTTTTGACATTTTTACGGCTTGAAGTGGTAATGTTTTTTCACTTATCTGACTTGACTTGACACCGTGATTTTCACCTAGTTGTCCTAAGGAGTCTGATTGTCTGCATTTTACAAGGTCGCCTGCTAAGCTTTCTTATCATTAAGCATATCTCAGTACCACATTCCCTCCTTCTAAACAATGTAACTCTGCAAAAACAACATTTCTATTCCCACAAAAGGAAACTATTTTTTCCCCCATATACTTTTCCCACCCCTTCACATGCAACCATGTATCCACATTTCTACTGGAAACAGCAATATTGAGACTGATGGCTGAAGTGGGTGAACTGGCTTTTTGGGTTGATGGAAAATTCATCTTTCATCTCTCTCTCTCCATTTCCCCCCCCCAGCCCCCTCAACCCCCCCCAGCCCCCTTTTATCCCTTCCCCTTTTATCCCTCTCCTTTGTATGTTATTTACATAGCTACATAGCTTTTTAAATTTGAAAATAAAGAATAAATTGAAATGTATGATTTTAAGCAAAAAAAGATCATACAAGTTCATTTCTTACCAAATGAAAGTGAAAATACACAAAAGTACCTCCTTCCACTTGAGATAATAGCACAATTACTTCATCTGTCTTTTCCTATTACCTTTAACCATAAATGGATATTAACTACTGACTTGACATCACAATTAATGTGTTCATACTTAATATCTATCCAAATAAATAATTCAAGCCACATAGCTTAAATTAAGCAGCTGGATGGACACAAAGAGAAGGAGGTTTAAGTTTAACTTGTAGAGGCAGCCAATCCTGTAGTTGCTGCTAAATTATTAATGGTAATTAAAAAAACCTTTTTGTTTGTTTGTTTTTCTATTTTTTCACCAAACAAAAGTATATGATACCCTACAAACTGCTTCTTGGGATATTTTGGATCTATGATTTTTTTATGCAGATGAAATTACAACAAGAAAATCAATATATCTTCAGAAATTCTGCAGACAATATGCATGCAGTAAATTGTACTGAGAAATGTCATTCTGGGTGAATACAAGAAAAGTACAGGAACTCTCACAATTCAGTGAACTAAGAACTGGGAGCAGATGTTGATTTTGCATTGATATACTCCATTGGTAAGAAATATGCTTAACTGAAATACTTCAGGTAGTTTTACTGAGTCAAAACTCTTTCTGAAATTATCAATTGTTTATGTCTAAAATTTGTACTAGAGTCAAACTTGCATCAAAACTTGCTTATGTGTATACAGCAATTTGTTTTACTCTGAACAATAGTGCTAAATGACTATAGAGAGTTTGATTCATCAGAAATGGACTTCTGATTTGTAAAGAAAAAGGGTTTCAGCTTCAGCAGCAATAGTGAAATCTAAGGTAGTTGTAAAAAAAAAATAAAAAAAAAAAATTATATAGATCAAATTCCAATTGAGGAAAGGTAAGATTAACAAAAACAAAGAAACAAACGAACAAAAAGACAAAGAATTGATGAAGCAAATTATTTAAATAAAGAATTTCATTGATAATACTAATTTACTTATTGCAAATTACTTAATTCATATTTTCAATATTGCATTAGCTTAATTTTAGAGCTTTATCTTAGAGCTTGAGACTAAGTATTAATGGAAGCTGTTCAAATAAAATCACTATGCAGACCAGTTACTTTTTCATCACAATAGTGCAATATTTAAACTAACATAGTTAAATAATAATTGAAAGTAGACACCAGTTTAAATGGTTATCTTATGTGTTGGTGACAAATATATTTCCACAAATCAAAATTTTCTACTTCTCATTCTCAGTTGGAAAACAGCAAGAGAGAATGCAGTTGTAAGTAAACTTTTGATCTCTGATGGCTCACCACACTATTTCAGCTGGAAAAAAGATCTGTTCCAAAGGAGGCAAAAAGTCTTTCCAACTTGATAAGAAGTCAATAGCATTTTGAATTTAAAACAGGTAGTCAACATCCCATCATAAAGCTATTCTATTCATTTTATTAAATGATTTAAAAGAGCAGTGCTTCATAGTCCAGGATTTTATCGTAACAGTTATCTCAAATGCTAGAGGAAATGCAGACACATAGAATTTGTTCTGTCTCCTTAGAGACATACAGCATTAAAGCAAAGCTAGTTACAGGAAGAGTTGCCTATTTGAAGAATTCTCTCCTATTGCAAAGTTACTAGCTCTGCTCTTGTAACTTAAATTTCTCTGAATTGCTGTGTGGCCAGGGAAAGGCAGGATGGGAGAGAGTTACACTTTAGCAATGAATGCCTTGGTGACAGTTCAGTATGTAGAAGAAATAGCATAACTCTGATTCATAGGGAAAACCTAGAACAGAAATATCGCTGCATAGAAAATACAAGTAGAAGCCATCTTTCATGTTCAACTCCTGAGTAGTACTGATCAGCATCTAAAAAGTATTCAGAACATTCAGAAAATGCCAGTTTGAAGGTGACTGTTTACCTCCCAATGGAAGCATTACCCAGGCTTAAACACGCAGGCAACTCGGTTCTTATCAAGAATTAGACAAATTGGTATC
Organism: Netta rufina; assembly: GCF_964035555.1. Taxonomy (NCBI): domain Eukaryota; kingdom Metazoa; phylum Chordata; class Aves; order Anseriformes; family Anatidae; genus Netta; species Netta rufina. Next base: position 70,180,876 of record NC_140125.1, read on the forward strand.
TGATTTCAGTCCAGGTCCTCTGTAAAAATCTGAAAAGTATAAATAACAATACATCCTTATAGTTTTTTGAGCACTCCGAAAAAAAGTGATAGATGTAATGTTGTGGACCCTTGTGTGAAATCTGTGTTTCTGTGTTGTTAGTGAGAATGTGGTTTTCCTGGATGAGCAGTGATGGGGGCAGTATGATGAGGAGCAATGAGACTGTCTAATGGGAAAAGACCCTGCTTCCTGCACTTCACTCAGCTACAAGTCCTCACATCCTGCTCCAAGCTGTGCACTTCTGCTTCTTCCTTTGTGCAAGCAAAATTATCTTGAGGATGATTTGTTCAGGGAAGTTTCTGCTGAGGGCTTTGGAAACCTTCTTCCCAAATAAGCATTTGATTATTACATACAAAGTTAGTGTCACTATTTTGTTTCATTGGGCCTTGTAAAGGGTATCCAGTCTTATCATTTTGCTATGCCTTCCATACAGCATCTGTTTACAGGAACCTGTTCTTCCTTTGGAGGTTTGGAAAGGTTGGACCTTTTGAAATGATAAATCATTTCAAAATGATTCTATGATACATTTGTGGACTTCACATCCACTCACTGTGCTCATGGTGGTCAGGACTTTTATGCTTGAAGATTCCTCAACTTTTTGCAAGTCTATGGGTGTTCCTCCTCCCCCATACCAACCATGAAATATGTATAAACACACAGATCTGCCATCTTTCCTTTCTACAGGTAGCAGAGTATAGCCAAGATTTAAACTTCAATGAGATGATCAAGCATCAGAAAATATTATTTCTACTTTCAAACTACACTTCTATCTACCTGAACTGTGCCAATGTCTTTATAAAAGATACTCAGAATAAAGTGCTTCCTCATGAACATCTTGACAAAAATTTGTACATTACAGTGCATCTATACATGGAATTGTTTAAGTGCATGTGAAATCAAGATTGTTATTTATGTATAGGCTGTATTAGCTTCCCACTACTGAGGCAATGAGCTAACAGAACTAAGACAGCCTGAAATGTTAAGTAGTATTTGGAGAACATGGCTCCTTAAAAGCCCAAGAATTTCTTGCATCTGCTATTTGTTTCATGTCTCTATTAGTTATATTATGAAGTTTTCTGGAGTGACTGTATTACAGATTTGATAAGAAATTAAACGTTTGTCTGACTGATGTGCTGATGATTCAGTTGACAGACTGAAGTCATGCTAGACTGTTAAGGGGACCTAATAATTTCACTTGCCTCACTCACTTGGAGTAACTAACTCACTTCAGTGAGCAACTGAAACTACTATTGTATTCTTAGATAATCACATTGTTTCCTTTATACTAATAATTAACTGTGGCTTCAGTATCACAGAAAAAAAAAATAGATGGGAGAAATTACTATTACCTTATAAAATCAGTCTGTGCTTTCTGGCACAGAGAACCTCTTACCAACCTGTAATCAGATCAGTTTTTCAAAACTGGACAAAGGAATAAGAATCATAGGTAGGTTTGAAATTAAATATTTTCTCTAACTACAGAATATGTGTGTGTGCGTGTGTGTGCGCGCGCACGTACACATTCCAGGAGAGTGGATGGAAAGTTTTATTTTTCTGTTCTAAGTACCTAAAGATACTTGTGATGTTTTAAACTGGACTTTCTACAAATGATAATTTACAGGATGAAACAGTATCTCAGTTTCTCATAAGTGTTATGTTATTCACCTCAGCTTTTGGAAGAAAGAAAGAAAGAAAAAAAGAAAAAAGTGGATAAGGAATACATTAAATTTGAGGAAACTAACATGCTCAGAATCTTTAAGAATAGCTCTTTTGTTGATAGTAATATTGAACATAATTTTAAATTTGCAGGCAGAATATTTAATGAACATGAAAAAATCAAGAAAGAATAAAATAAGTGCAAAATTAAACAAAACATAAATGGAGAGTTTAATCAGAAATTTAATTCAGGCATCCAGAAAGTTGCTTATCTTCTTTCAGACTAGGTCCTTGAAACCGATAAAGATTAGAAGTCATGATATATATATGAATATATATATGAATCTTTTACAGATAGATATATATATTAAATTTTGTAATATTTGTGGGTTACTTTTTTCATTTGTTTTATGCCATGCAATGCTGCATAAAAATTGTCAGTCCAAATTCCAGTACTTCAAATACTCAATAAGAAAGCAGTTATCTATAAGTTTATATATCTATATATGTATATATATAAAGGAGAGTCTGTAACTAAAAAAATAATATGCATTCAAAGTCAGTGTCATAAAACATGGAGAGTCTAAATAACAGACAAATAGAAGATATTTTCAGTCATTTATCTTCTAAATATATATTTCTTCTAAATGATGGCTTTGACATGATTCATCCTGTTGAGCACAAGGGTGGGATTTGTCTCACTTAGCTTAGACATGTCAATGTAAACGTGTATATCCTATCTAATGACTTTATACTCTCTTTATTGCCAATAGAGAAGGAGAAAAATAGGCACTTCCAGAGACAAATTCATCTTATCTCAACATAGATGTCTAAATAGATCAGATAAATTGAACTGCAGAATTGCTTCCTTCTCACTGTCAACTAAGTAAAGTGTCCTGTGTGACTATCCCAGACATGCAAACATCCGCATTAAGTTAACATGAATTCTACATGAGGAGACCAAAACAAGAGAAAATAAAGGTATCATGGAAAAAGAAAACTATTAAGAAACTCAGCTTTCATGCTTCCACTTCTTTTTTTCTGTCTTCTCCAAATATCCTGAAAACAAAACTAATTGGAAAGACAAATCAGCAGGACTGTACTGTCAGTCTAAATTTTTTATATCACTTTGCTCAATGAGTAGTCAAATTGGAGACAATTTTTTGTGGAAAAAAAAAAAAAAGTTCTGCATCCGAGTACTATCATAATCTCTTGATTTATCTCAAGATATTTCCCTGCTGTCCACCATGGCATTTTCTACCCTAAAAGCATCAACCCCTGCCCTAATAAATTATGCCCTATTGTTATTCATGGAAAGTACTGACATATATATTAAGAACCATGAAAAAAAAAAAAAAATGCATGATACATCTATAGAAAATGGCAAGTAACCCCAGAAAACTCCCTTTCTTGCAAAACAATGCTTCTGTAACCTGTAACCTGATTTTCCTCTGCCTTCTCAGTCTGTTTTATTTTGCATATGCTGTTTCCTATTCCTAATCCTACATTAAAATTGTGGAATTTTTGAAAATGCCTCATACTAGGACAGAGAACAAGGTTTTATCTAAGCATGGGAGTTAGCCAAGTTTTGTGAGAGGATATATTGTTATAGAGGAGATTTCTTGATGAGATTCCAGACATGCAGGAAAATACAGATGGTTCATTTGACACTTGTGTGTTTATTTTAAGATAACTGAAAGAGGATCTATTAAAAAACAAAAGAAAGAAGAAAAAAAAAGAAGAAAAGAAAAAAGAACAAGAACAAGAACAAGAACAAGAACAAGAACAAGAACAAGAACAAGAACAAGAACAAGAACAAGAACAAGAACAAGAACAAGAACAAGAACAAGAACAAGAACAAGAACAAGAACAAGAACAAGGAAAATCTGGGAACTCATATACAGGTTTACAGATTTATCAAAAAACACATTTACACCAAAGGCTATTACATTCAAATCACCAAAATAAGTTGCCTCCCTAATGGTGCAAGTAGACTAGTAAGTATATGTAGATGAGCTGTCTGCTTAATAAATTTGTATTTTCTCTTTATTCATCTGTTAAGCAAAAATGATACATATATATACATATGCTCTAAAAACCTCTTATTATATATCATCATGTTATACATATATTTTATAAATATTGTTACACCTTAACGTTACCCACAGTTTCATCAGTTGAGTTTCCAGTGTTAACAGTAGCTTATTAATTAAGCCAAAACAATATTGCAAAACAACGTTGCTTCCTCTTTACACTGCTTGAAATATATCACAAAGGAAATGACTGATAGGACTCTGTTCCGTTTATACAAAATATAAGTAAATGTATGTGAATGTACAGATTCTCCAACACAGACAAAAAGTAGGCAATAATCTATTTTTTCTTTGCCTACTAACATGTTTTGAAATGGTCTTTCCACAGTTCAAAGTAGATTTCAAATTTGAAGTATTGTATTTTATTGTTCTAAAGAAAACAAAAAATAATATATAATATGTTTCAATCTTTCTAAACACTCATGAAACCATACTAGAATTCTTAACTAGGTCCAATTATAACATTTTAGAATTTGGCAAGACAGGTGGAGCAACGTTGAGAAGGAGTTTTGAGCTTTTCTGTGATCTTTCAGTTGTTATATAACCTTTGCAACACAATTTTCCTCAAAAAGACAAACACAGCTGTAGTGTCAAATTGGGGAAATTGTACTCCCATGACTTGTAAAAAGACAACATACCACAAAAGCATAAAGAACTCAACTAAAGCCTGAATATTAGCACATCCATTGCAGCTAGTTCTGTGTATAATAATAATAATAATAATAATAATAATAATAATAATAATAATAATATAGTTATTATTATTATTATTATTATATATTGTATGAGGGCAAACAACAACAAAAACAGTGGGAAAAAACATACTTATAAAGCTGTGATAGTGGGAGACAGTTCAGTTACATAGCAGCATGATAATCTCTCCAGACTTATTCTATACTTTCTGACTACCTCTAACAAGTTAGAGGTAGGTCATTGACAGAAGACAATGCTCTGGTTCCAATATAGTGTATAGATTTTTTAAACAAAACTCTTGCATACAGAAATATATATTGTAAATTAATAGATAAATAGAGATCAGGTGGTTTATCAGCAATATAACAGCCCTGTAATACTTCCCTTTCTGTTAACATTAATAAGGGACAGCTTGCAACAGAGTTCTCACTGCTTGCATGTTTTTATAGCTCAACTGTCAACCAGCTCCCTGCTGTTCATGTGGAAATAGTGACATATAGTGACATAAGTAAAATAGTGGAAATAGTGACATAAAAAATGCCTATGTACTGTAGTGATGACCACTGTTGCATTATTTCTTACTACTGAAGGATCAAATAAACTTATGTTTTCCCTATTATGGCATATTCATTTGTACTGAATGTGGATATTCAGATCTTCTCATTTGGTAAATGAATAATAAAATTCATTTTTAAAACCCTTTCCATCTTTCTATTTCTGTATTACACACTAGTGAACCTTGAAGGACATTCCTTGAACAGATAATATTTTCACTTTCAAAATGTTTAGCACATATGAGATATTAAAGTGAAAAGCATCACTGAAAAGAGATTACTCTGAAACCATTAATTTCCTGCATTTTAGTTCTTAGAGATGCACCTTTTTCAAGAAGCAACTTTCTACACTTTTCTTTATCAGATATCCTAAACACACTCTAAGTTTAATCATTTCAGTTATGATTTCTTGGTGGAAAAGATGAGTGTATGTATAACACTTCATTACAATATTGATTTGCAACAACTTCACTGGACCATAGAGAGAGAGTAATCTGATCTGCTCTTATCTGTTTACTGCCTTAGGCAGCATGTATAGAAGAACTTGATTCCCAGACCTCTTCGGTGATATCCTTAAAGGCAGAAAAGGATTAAAGATATTTTGTTTTCTCCAAAGAATTTTGATTGGACAGGAAACCTTTTCTTAAAATAAATATTCTATCTAATGGCAATTCTTTAGGGATTTCTACCAATGCTGCATAGTAATTTAGACAGGAACATGTAGATTAAGAATTTATGCAATATACTTCTGTTGCTGAACAGTTCTCTTGTTCTCCTGTTGAACAGCTCTCAAGCCTGATCACCTATGTGGCTATGAGCCTACCTTCCACTGCTAACTACACATGCTAGTGACATCGGAGGAGGCTGGGAAGAGGAGTGCAGAGATGGATGATTATTAACATTCTTTTCTGCCCAAATCATTCCATGATTCTATGATTCTATGTATCAGTGCTAACACATCAGTTCTGTGGTATGGCATACTCACAAGAGCCTTTAAGTGTCAAAAAATAACAGGTTTTGTATATGTAGTGACATTGCTTAATATTGGGTAAGAACTAATCATTAACAAAAAATGTCTAGTTAAAGAGTTAAGTTAGAAAAGTTGTCTTATAGTTTAAAACTGTTCTGATTTGACAGTCTTCTAAACCTTCCCTTTACAATTATCTCTAGTAGTCTGATACGTATACACACATATCTACACACATTCTATTGCAAGATAGATTATGCTTACTTGTAGTGCCCACTGCACTAGCCATCTAAACTGAAATTGTAATATTTAGTCAGTGGAGTCTCACCACTAGTTTCCTACTTTAAATACGCTCTTTCCTCCATTGATTAGGTGCCTGTTGATTTCTGTTGATTCTTACAAGTCTTCATTTCACAACTCCCCCCCCCCCCTCACCCCCCTGCCCCCCACACACACCTTAGTGAGCCTGTGGTTGTTTACGTTCAGCTATCTGACTGAGTTACTTTCTAGCCTCTGGGCTTGGTTGCCCAAATACAGGCAACCAGTACTATTTTAAAGGCACTAGAAAATATAAGACAGGAAGCAGGTAAATAGGACCCAGAACTAGTAAGACACTTGTACCTTTTTAGAGTTGAAGCTAAGGGTAAAGCACAATACCCCAAGCCATCTCAAATGATAGTACAGATCTGTGTTTTGGCTATCATCTTATTGCTGCAGTGTTATTTTGTTTACTATGAAGTCTGATTTTATCTGGCTTTATATTTCAATCATTCATCTAACCTTTCTGGAAAGTGCATGTCCTTACAAGTGTATCCTATAATATAACTAGGCCTTAAAAACATGTGAGCCAGAGGCAAAGCTTTTCCAACTGAGAGAATAAGAGAAGAAATGATTGGGAAATGTTCTCCTGTAGCAGATAAGGTGTATCAGAAAATAAGTATTTTCAAAAATTATCTGAAATCAACCCAATTTAATAATTTTTTTCCATTCCAGCTGGCATGAACTTTTTACCAAAGCTATACTTTACCAGAGTATTTTTACAAAATAAATAAATAAATAAATAAATAAATAAACATTTATTTGATTTATTAACTCTGAGGCTAGAAACTGAAATATCCATTACTCTTCTTGAATAGTAAATATGGTAAAGTCACTTTTACCTTTGAAAAAATGATAATGTTTCACTTCCTATGACATGAATTACGTATTATAGGGTGCAAGTTACATTAGATCATCAGAGTAGATAGCTTGACATACGTAGAAGTATGTAATGCCTTGATGTTTAGATTAAAACCAAGAAGTTTATTCTTGTTGTAGAAAACATTCAATGGATGGGCAGAATCAATTCCATGCCTTCCCAGAAAATTATGCTTTGTTAGATCTACTAAGAAACTCTTCTGATGGATTATTTTTTATTTTTTTTTTTAAAGAAAAATCAGTTAAGAACATGGAAATTGTGAAACAAACAAACAAAACAAACCTAAAAATACATGTCTTACGCACTTCAAAGTAATTCTGATATAGAAACTATAGGTACAGACTGGGAGACAACAGGCTAGGGAGCAGCTCAGCAGAAAGGGGGCTGGGGTGTTTATCAACAGCAGGCTCAACACGAGCCAGCAGTGTGCCCTGGCAGCCAAGAGGGCTAATCAGATTTTGGGATTACGTTTTGGGGCACACTAAACACAGCAGGGCCAGCCAGTCAAAAGAGGTGCTGTGTTTAGCCCTGCTGTAACCTCACTTTTACTATTGTGTACAGTTCTAGCCTCTACAATATGAAAAGAATGTCAAGATACTTTAAAGCATCTAAAGGAGGGCAAGAAAGCTGGTGAAAGAGATGGAAGGGGTGTCCTATGTGGAGTGGCTGCATACGCTTGGTTGTCTAGACTGGAGAATAGAAGGCTGAGAGGTGACCTCACTGCTCTCTACAGCTTCTTGAGGAAGTGAAGAGGGAGATGCCATCCTCTTCTCCCTGGTAACCAATAATAGAACATAAGGGAATGGCAGAAAGTTGTTTTCATATTGGACATAAGGAAAAATTTCTTTACCATGAGGGTTGTTAAATATTGGAACAGGCTTCCTAGAGAGATGATTCACGACCTAGGCCTGTCAGTGCTCAAGAAGCATTTGGGTGTTATGTTAATATGCTGTAACTTTTGGTTAGCCCTGAAGAGGTCAGGCAGTTGGACTAGATGATCTTTGAAGTTCCTTTCCAACTGAAATATTCTATTCTATTCTATTCTATTCTATTCTATTCTATTCTATTCTATTCTATTCTATTCTATTCTATTCTATTCTATTCTATTCTATTCTATTCTTCTAAAATTTCTACAGAATATTTTTTATTCCATTCCATTCTTAAAAAAAAAAAAAAAAAAAAAAAAAAGTGGGTACCAAAATATACTGTTGGTTGCAGAATTGTTGTTTTGTGCAAATATTCTGAATTTTTATTTTCTTGTATTTTTTCCTGTAACTGTAGGATATTTTTGTCTTGCACAGATTTTTACAAAACAAAACAAACAAGCAAGCAGCAACAACAATAAATAAAATTATGCAGCTCAAAACCTGATAATAAAATATGATATTCTGGGCAATAATGAAATTAAGATTATGCTTAATATGCTGCATGTTTGTTTCGGTTTTTGTTTTTGTTTTCAAATAGGTCATTATCTGACAAATCCTCCTCAACTGACCAATGTTCTGGACAGTTTGATCAGTCTACCCTGCCATCTTCTAGTTAGAGAGCTAAAACTTTCTCTGAAAAATCTCTGAAAACAGATAAAATTATTAGGATTTGGACTCAACTTTAACCATTCTCAAGTATAAAGATGGTTCTAGGTGAGCTGTATGGTCCAGTGAGGAATGTTTAAGTTGCATTTTAACACCACTATTATAAAAAGAAGCAAACCTGAAAGCTGCTTTTGTTTACTGTATACAGGAAAATTTGTGCTGAAAAATAATGGGCAGCACTCTTGGTAGCCTGTTGAAAATCTTTATGTATGGAAATTGTTGCAGTTGACTTTTTCTCTAGTGACTTAATGAATACACTTTTACAAACAAAAAGTTCACGGACTACCTTAGAGATACTTAACTTGGAGCTTAACTTGTTTTTGTTTCCTGATTATATCAGGACTGTCAACAGAAAATAGTATAAGCCATAAATAAAGTGTCTTTGGACAGGAATGTGCTGCTCTCCCTGGATTAAAATGTTCTATCAATTGACAGTCTCTTTCTGATCCCATTTCAGCTGTTTCTATTCTGACAGTGTCCTTCATCTGTTTCTGATACCTTTCTGAGCTCATTTACTAAACCGTTATTTTGGAAAATTCTTGATGTGGTTCCAAGAATTAAGAATTTAACTTTTCTTCCATGTAAATACCATTCTAAAAATAACCCAAATGGTCCCCCTGTCTTTCAAAAAATAAAATAAAATAAAATAAAATCCAGCATCCATAGAATATGGACATTAGACACTTTTAATATAATTGTGTTTTGTTGTTGTTGTTGTTTTGGTTGTTCTATTTTGTGCTTGTTTTGTTTGTTTGTTTTTAGTACTATTATTAAACATTTTTTTTTTTTTTAAAACTTCAAAATTTTCTCTTGTGTCTCCTTAATCTCCCACAACAGTCTGGCATTCAAAGACTTAAAATACTGATAAAAAATCCATTAAGCAAAACCATTAGCATGACATTCTGCAGATTGAAGGCAGAATTTATTTTAATATAGTGAACCTCGAATAATTAATGGAATGAAAACAGCTAGGAAAAGTTATCACCCATATATTGCACAGGTTGTGCCACACATGCCTTTCCTTATTAAAAGAGTTGTGGTTTTCAGGATATGCTATGAAGTCAAAGGAATAAAAATGCATTCCTATTCCTCAGAGGAAACAGGGAAAACAGTAAATAAGTAAGTAAATAAATAAATAAATACATTAAATAATAACACAAGACAAGACAAGAAAAGAGAAGAAAACCATTCCTGATGCAGCAGATGAACAGCAAAAAGAAATTGATCAGTCTAGGGGAGAAGAGGTTCTACCAGTGATTGCATGAAGGTGGGAAATGGAAAACAGCAGCATCAGTGATGTATGTGTGAATGTCATCCACTAAGTCTGAAATGGGTTTCTAGATATATGGTGAAATGGAAGGGGTTTTTTTGGAAGTTGGCTAACCCATGTGCTAAGTCCTCTCTGAGAAGTTGGCATTGTCTTACTCTTTGAAAGTGCTTAGCTTCATAGGTATTTCAATTCCCTTATCTCTAAAAATATTTTCTCCCTTTATCTGTGGACTTTTGGTTCAAATGAAAGGTGTTCATTGTTTTTAATGAGTCTGATCAAAACCTAATTTCCAATTCTGTCAACTCTATCAACCAATTCCATGGTGATATTTGTCAGAAACAATTTGTCAGAGGCAATGTGTTGCTACCTCTGAATGTGTTTCACCAATGTTTCATCTAGCTGCACATCCCCTTAAAGCAACTGTAGTTTTATATCTCTACATTGGCTTGCCACCCATGTATCAGATTAATGAGCTGTATGATGTAGGGAAAGTAGTGTAGAATTGCATAATCACTTATGAAAACGTGAAGGGGAAGAGAAGACAATAAAAGCATACTTAGAGAATTTATGGTACAGGACAATGAACTAGAAAAGGCAAGATAAACTATATAGTCAAAGTGGAATTTGCTAGTTCTACCCATAAAGAGCACGATATTGTAAGGTGCTACAGAAACACAGTAATTATTTTTCCTCATTACTTTATTTCCACGATATGTTAAACTGACAGGATGTGGTGTTTTTACCCTACTGAGAAGTTCAACTCCACTACAACCTAAAAGAGGGAGGAAGAATAGAGTATGTTGGAAAGAAGAAAAAGAAAGAAATATATATATATATATATATATATATATATATATATACGTGTATATAATTTAATTTAAGGGAAAAGAAAGAGGGAAAACAAACAAACAAAACCAAATGAAACAAATAAGCAAAGACTGCATCGAAGCACAGAGAGAAAGAGGAAAAAAAATTCTCTGCTTCCCATCAATGAACAATGTTAAACCACATCCTTGGAAGCAGGGCCTCAGTACACACAGTGGTTGTTTGGGAGAACAGACATCTTTGTAACAACAGCTTCACCTTGCCTGCCCCTTTTCCACCTTTTTTTTGGTGAGTGTGACACTACACGGTATGGCATATCACATTGGTCAGTTTAGGTCAGCTTCTGTTAAGGCAGCTGTTAGGTTAGAGTGATGTCCTCTCCCCACTTCTTGCCAATCCCTAGCCTCCTGGCTCTGGGGGTTTGGAAAGCGTCCTGATGCTATGCCATCAAGGATCAGCAATTGCCTACACATTAGTACAATACCAACACTGTTCTAGCTATGAGCGCAGAGCACAAAACTGTATGGGCTGCTTCAGAAAGTCAACTCCATCCCAGCCAGACCGAGTACATAGCAGAAATAGGACATTTTTCATGTTAGAGACTTCAAAATAAATGTATAAATAAATAAATGTATATATTTCTTCTTCCTCATGGTAAAAAGGAAAAAAAAAAAGAAAAAAAAAAAAAAAAAAAGAGAAGTGTTTTCATAAACAACTGTTTGTTTGATTGGAAGAGAAGGGAATAGGTGTTGTGCATAGCGCAACAGGTCAGAGCAGCTTGATATATTAAATGTGTCATAGGGTTAACAGAAATGAAAGACAGAAAAGCAAGCTCATATCAAATCAAATCAGCTATTGATAAATTCTAGGAACTGTGTTAACACTGCATCATGAAAACAAGAGGAGTAAGAAACAAAGAAATTGACTGCAACTGATGAATGACTAATTCTAGAAAGTATTAGATATTTATTTATTTATTTTTACTTTAAACCTTTCAGTTAGGTTTAGGAGGAAAATGCGTGGGCAAGAGGGATGAGACTTACCAAGGATTCTGACAAACATAGTGACTTCTTCAGATTTTCATGGTTCTGAACTTGAGATCTCTTTTCCAGCACTACCTGTTATGAGACGTGTTTTTTGTTCTTTGCCTCCTCTGTATTACAGCCTAAATTATATATTTTTTTTTCTTGTTGCCTACCTTGCTTTTGTCTTTTAAAGAAATCTGCCTCAAGACAGCATATTACTCATCTGTTCCATGTTTATAAGTGCAGAATAATTAGCTGTTTCTTTTTCTTTTTGGTTACAAACATATAGCTTTCCAATAAGAAGATGAATTTATTAGGAATGCTAAAATATTTGCATCTTTCTGTTTTACCCTGCTATTTTCCAACAATAAATTTATAAGTGGCAGCTGCATGTTCTAGATATGCTATGCTTTTCTCTTTTTTACACATATTTCTCTTGTTTTCAAAGAAAAAATGTTAACCTCTGTTGTGGTTTAAACTGGTTGGCAGCTAAGCACCACACAGCCATTCGCTCACCCTCCGCCCTCCCTCTCTGGGATTGGGGAGAGAAAATGAAGCCTGTGGGTTGAGATAAAGAGTTTATTAAGACAGGAAAATAATAATAATAATAATGATAATAGTACTACTAATAATGTGTACAGAACAAGTGATGCACAATGCAATTACTCACCACCTGCTGACTGATGTCCAGCCTATCCCCAAGCAGCCAGCCCCCCCACTTCAGCCAGACACCCCTATATATTGTTTAGCATGACGTCAGATGGTATAGAGTACAGCTCTGGCCAGTTTGGTTCAGCTGTCTTGGTCTGTCCCCTCCCAGTTCCTGCTGCAACCCTAGCCTGCCCACTGGCAGGACAGAGCAAGAAGCTGAAAAGTCCTTGGCTTAGTGTAAGCACTGTTTTGAAACAATTACAACACCAGTATGTTATCTACACTCTTCTTACCCTAATCCAAAACACAGCATCCTACCAGCTACTAGGAGGAAAATTAACTCTATTTTCTTATTAACTTGTTATTAACTGAAACCAGGACAACCTCAACAAATGAGGATCAGCCCATTTCAACTCACTGTCTTTCCTGTAAACATAATAGATATAATGAAATTCTTAATGACCTCCAAGTGAATTTGAAACTATATATATATATATTTGTATACATATATATATATGTACATATTTTTTAATGAAGTTGAATAGTGTGTATCTGGAAGGATTTGGAATTAGGGTGATTGTTAAAGTAAAAGCCTCATTTAAGCCTCATATGATTTTGTTATTTTTCTTACTTCTCTTTTTAAAAATCTTATAAATAAGTTTTACTGTGTTAATGATGATCACTTGACATACAACTAAATAAGTCAAAGTGTCCTTATGTAGGTCTCCCAAAATACCAGAGTATTTTACTGTTCAAGGTGATGAGCATACCTTAGTGTCTTAAATGCCTTCTTAATCCACAATAAGAGCTACTAGAAGTCATACATTGACACTGGCCACAGAGACATTTTGGCAGTTATTGCAGTAAGTGGCACACCTTAATGATGCTCGAATAACTGTCATTCATTTAGTGGCAAGGTTCACTAAAAGCTTAGAAGCTACTGAGACTTTCTCTCTTATGTGAATGAAGAGGCTCATTGCAGTTTATCAGTGTGGAGAAATGAAAGGATGAGGAGAAAGGAAGCCATTCCTGTCACTATCACAATCTGCACATGTTCTTAAGTATTCACAGAGAAGTCTGCACATTATTGCATTTACAGTGACAGCTCTGTTTATTAACTTCTTAAGATTTATGTGGCTGTATCTTGAATGTGTTAAAAGAGCTATACACCATTAATTGTTGTTGATAACACAAAGGCTTTGTTTGCAAATAAGTTCAATTAATTAGACTGATACAATAACTTGTTAAAAAACAAACAAACAAACAAACAAAAAACTTGCAGATCAGGAAGGAATGGGGAGGTTTCAAAATATTTTTGAAAGTCTCAATTAAGTTGTTTTCCACTGTGTTATTCCCATGAGAGATGATTTCGAAACCCAAATTGACATAATTGCTCATAGACTGTCAAGTTTAACAAATCACCACTCATTACATCTTGCTTCCTTATTTGAATGTATTACACATACATGACCTAACACATAAGTGTGTAGGCCTTTTCTAATGAGAAGATATCTGCTAAGCTAACGGGGTAAATTTTCAAGCATTATTCCTATTCCTTCTGAAACTTTGCCCAGATTTGAGTACCTTTGTGAATTTTAGCCTAATCACTTACAGGCTTGTACTTTGTAGTTGTATATTTAGCAATTTATTTTCTACAAAATATTGGTACTCAGGGTGGCAGAACAGTTAAAAATGAATACCCTGTTAAGGTAAGCCCATTATTTGTCTTCACAGTGTCCAAACGCTGCCTCCTAAACAGCATTAAGATATTATGCATGAAGTTCTTAGTTTGAATATGGGTCATATTCAAAGAATTCCTCCAACTATTGCATAACCATAAATATATAGAAATACTTTATATTCTGAAACACATTGTTCTTTATGATGCATTGGTTATTCACTAATATTATTACTAATTATTTCCAGAGCACAACAGATAATAATGTTCGAATTAGAACTGTGCAAATGAACTTCTGTACAAAGAGGTAGTAGTAAAGTATTATAAAGTCATAGTTATACATATGTAATTATAAAGTATAGTAAAATATTGGAAGAAAATACTGGAAGAAAGAAGCTGTGCCAAAATACAGTCATGTGTAACTGCTTTCCAAGTTAGAAAGTTCTTTTCCAAGTTAGATAGTTCTTTATATGCAAAAAGAAACAGACTATATCTAGAAGTAGCAAAAATCTGCCTGAGGTTAATGAGTCTTGTCCATGTGTTCTGACCATGTCCTTTCTTGGCATATTCCCCTTCTAGAAGACCATCTAAATCACTACATATTACTGGAATATATTGCCCAGAGAGACTGAGACATTTATTTGTTTGGTGACAGACAGAACTTGACTGTGCATAACCCTCAACAATCTGCTATAACTGGACCTGTTTTGGGCAGGATGTTGGACTACATGATGTCTGGAAGTCCCTTCAAACCTCACTGATTCTGTAACTGATTCTATTATAGTCAGCATCCCAAAAGAAATTTTATCTTAATTTTTCAAACCTCATCCTTAGCAATTCTGCCTATAGAAATTTAACAGTAGTTAGTCCACTACTCTCATTTGAGTTCTATACAAACATAAATAAAGGAAAAAAAATCAAACAGATTAATATTTTTAATTTACTTCTGCTAAGAATAGAATTACCAATGCTATTTTTTTCAAACAGGATTAAGTGACAGAACTAAATTCGCAAAATAAATCTGAGAAATGTAATAGCTGAACAGAGGACAAACTCCTTGTCCAGTATCTAAATTAGACCATGTGTTTGAAAACAGTATCTTAAAATGGATATTGATGTCTAGAAATTAATTCTACATTTTTAATCTTTTTCTAGATTTAAATTTAAAACATACCCTGAAAAACTATTCCCCTCCTTTACCATTATAACTGCAATTATTATCTTTAGTTGGCAATACTAAAATAAAAATAAAAAATAAAAATAAAAAATAAAAAATAATAAAAAAGAGAGAGAGAGGAATGTAGAACGTTCTTTTAAAATTTACATCTCTGATAGGTATTTCAAAGGAATATATTATGCCACTTTTACTTTTCTTGATTATCATAATTCTTGATGATTCATTGATTTTCTTGGATCAGAAATAGATTATTTTAAAGATATTAAAATGGTAATAAAACCTCAAAGCAATATCTGCTAATCCTTTTTTTATATATATATAGCAATTTGTGCACAACACCTGCTTAAAGTCTTATTAAAACAAATATTTTAATAGGAATAATTACAATATGGATAAAATATTTTGTTCCATTTCCAGAAGAAGTCTGTTATTTTAAAATGTAACAAAAACTAACAAAATTATATGTTGAGAAAGTAAATGAGTTTAAGATTCAAACTTGTCTTAGGAAAATATTCTTCATTAACACTTAATAAAGGTGATATTAAATTAAATTAAACACTTAATGTGAACAATTCACAAAAAAGGTAAATATTTTTGCTCTTATATATTCTCAGAGTTTCTACCGTTTACATTATTTACATCAGTGGTATCCACTTACAACTCAAAAAATCTTAGAGCTTTATTAAGCACAGAAAGTTTTGGACAGATGAAGTTTTTGATGTTCTTTGATTTCTTACCCCTAAGTGTTTTGAACCAGGATTCAGTTAAGAGCCTAACAGACCTTCCTGTTTCTGTTGTTTTAGGGGTAAACATATTGTATAAAAGAAAATTTGTTTTAATTTTAGAAATACTTAACAAAATTGGATACCATTTTTCTCTTGCTCCTTATAAATTCTTTAAAGAAACCTCATTCACTTATTCAACAATGTAGCATGCAGCTTAAATATCTAATAGAAAAATAATCAATATTCATTAAAACTAGATTTCACTTTGAT
The DNA here is from genome assembly GCF_964035555.1 of Netta rufina. Lineage (NCBI taxonomy): Eukaryota > Metazoa > Chordata > Aves > Anseriformes > Anatidae > Netta > Netta rufina. The sequence goes on from NC_140125.1 coordinate 70,197,289, forward strand.
ATGACTTAAGAAAAGCATTTATACTGACACATCTTTTGTTTTTGTTTACATGGTGTTTTGAAGGAGATCTATTGTACTGAATTTGTAAGTTGTCATTTTTGAATAAGGAAGACTGATGATGAATAAAATAAAATCTGTAAATCTGTAAATTGGTTTTGACAAATACGGTAGAAATTTTATTATTTTAATAAGGATTTTTTTTCTATATCGTCTTGTATAGGCTAGTATTTTAGAGAAGATCTTCATTTGATGCAAATTTTAAACCTACATGTTTAAGAGATGACAAGCTGAAGAGGTAGGTATACAAAAGTTTTTAGAGTTTCTTCAGTATCTGCCTTCAAGAGAAAAAGAAAGGAGAATTTGACATGAATTCATCCAACACTCCCCACACTAGACAGAAATAAAAGACTCTTAGTGAAATCCATTGGTGTTTTGTGAAAACTCAGGATTTTAATTTGACAAACAAAATGCCTTTGAGTGCTGCAGTGCCTACTCATGATTACAGTTCATTGCCTTTTTTCCTATGTTTGTGTTTGTACAAGTAAATAAAGCAGGCTAAAATCTGCTGCCTAACCCTGAGTTAGAGCATCTTATACCAGTGTGGCAAACTTTCCTCTTCTCCTAAGTAGCTTTAACTGTACTGTCTCTGAGTTTAGGTTCTTGATTCCCAGTATCTATGACCAAACTTGAGCACTATGAGACTGGCACTCAGCTTTGGCTAAAAGGATGGCAACAGTCCCACTTGAAAACACCCTAGAGTTGGACAGACTTTAACTTGAGCACTCCTCCTCCTCTAATTCATTCATTTAGACTTATGGAACAGGCTGTCTGATGGTTTAACCCAGCAGGCAGATAAACACCACCAGCCTTTCACTTACTCCTCCACTCCCAGTGGGATAGGGGAGAGATTTAGAAAAAAAAAGAAAAAAAAAGGTTAAAGCTGCTGGTGGGTTGAGATAAAGACAGTTTAGCGGAACAACAAATAAAGAGAAGTTAATACTACTACTACTAATAACAATGATAATGGCAACAATAATAATATATACAAAGCAAGTGATGTACAATGCAATTGCCCACTAACCACTGACCCATGACCAGTCCCAAATTGGCAGTGCCCCCCACGCCAGCCAGCGAGTCCATAGTAATTATTAAGCATGACATCACGTGGTATGAAATATGCCTTTGGCCATTTTGGGTCAGCTGTCCTGGTTCTGTCCTCTCCCAGCTTCTTGTGTACCCCCAGCCTTCTTGCTGGCTGGACAGCACAAGAAGATGAAAAGTCCTTGACTTAGTGTAAGCACCACTCTGCAACAAAGCATCAGTGTGTTATCAACACTATTCTCATCCTAAATCCAAAACTCAGCACCACAGTAAATATACTATTTTTCTAATAAGAGGAAAATTAACTCTATCATAGCCAAAACCAGGACAACTGGCCAGGTAAGTATCCTGCAATCTCTTGCAATGGGCATAAAGAATGGAAGAGTTCAGAGTCTTCAGAGACACAGCCTGCTCAGACTGTCTAAAACAAGAAGTAGTATTTGGGGGGTGGGAACTTGACAATTCAGCAGTCATTAGGCTTATCCAGAAGTTGATAACAACATACAGGAGTTTTCTATCTCCTTGCTGAATATAACAAAAATCATTTAACACAAATGATTGATGTGCGCCATTTTAAGACTGCCTGTTCTTATCCAGTTTTCAGCTTAAGAGGACAAATGGATGTTGTATTGAAAGAACAATTTGATAAAATCATATATATATTTCTTAAATTCAGCTTTGATGATAAAAGAACATTCTAACATATTAAAAGGACTATGGTACTGGGATAGTTTCTTAGTTTGTCTTGAAGTGGAGAAGGCCCCGGAGGATATTCTCTCTTTCCAGGTATCACACTGAATAAAATTTATCAGTTTACCATGCTGGTGGCAGGGTATCCTTTATCTAAACCACAGAGTACTTTATGTGATTCACCAGTGTAAAAGTGAGCAAAAAACTCTAGGAATTTTTCTATATGGTCCAACCATGATCACCAGCATTAGCAATTAAGCTACTAATTAAGCTGCTACTTAAATTTTCCATTGGAAGAATGCATTCATCTTTTGTTTTGCTGTTCAGACACACTAGCACTGTACTGGGTACATGTGGGAAGGCTTTGGTAACTGGGGCTGGCCGGGGGAGGTGAGATTGGGGTGGTGGTGCATGGGTGACCAGGCATGAGAAGACAGCAGAAGCTGCACCATATTAGTCAAGAGCTAGCTCCATCTGGCTCCCAAAGGGACCCACCACTGGCCAAAGCTGAGCCAATGAGTGATGTCATTTGCATCTCTGTGATAAGATATTTAAGAACAAGTAAAAAAATAAAATGCACAACAGCAGCTTGGAAAGAGTAAGAAAAAATTATAAGAAACTGCAGACACGAAGGTCAGTGAAGGAGGGCAGGAGGTGCTCCAGGCACCAGAGTAGAGATTTCCCTGTACATGGACAGGATCACGGTGGAGCAGGCTGTCCCCCTGGAGCTCATGGTGTACCATTTGGAGCAGACCTCCATGCTGCAGCACATGCAAGAGCACATTCCAGAGCAGGTGGATGTGACCTGAAGGACTCTACAGCCCATGAAGTGCCCATGCAGAAGGAAACTCCTGGCTAGAATTGCAGCCCATGGAGAGGAGACCATGCTGGAACAAGTCACCTGGCAGGAACTGGCACCTGTGGTGGATCCACTCTGGAGAAGTGTGGAGAAGGGAGAAGATCTATTGAAGATAGAAGACCCTGTGGAAAGCCCACAGTGGATCAGTTTCTGAAGGACTACTTGTCATGGGGGGGACCCCATGCTGGAGCTGGAGAAGAGAATGAAGATGAAGGAGTGACAGAGACAAAATGCAATGGACTGAGTGCAACCCTCATTTCCCATTCTTCTGTGCCATTTGGGGGGATGAGGTAGTGGAAGGGAGGTGGAGGGCAGGTGTTTTTAGTTTGCTTTCAATTCTTATGACTCTATAATGTTAATAATTGGCAGTAAATTAAATTAATCTACCAAAATCTGAGTCTAACAAAAGCTGAGATTGTTTGTCCCTGACAATAATTAGTGAGCAATCTCTACCTAGTCCTTATCTCAACCTATAAGCTTTTTCTTTCATGGTGTTTTCTCCCCCTGCCCCTCGGAAGTGTAGGAGTGAGGGAGTAGCATGGATGTGTTTTGCTATTTACTGGTGCTAAACCAGCACAAAGGGCCTACTGAGGATGACCAAAATATGAACAGCAAGCACAGAAGTTTGGAAACATTTCATACTGACTCACAGGTAATGTGTCGTTATTACTGGAAGGGTTTACAGCTCAGATTAAGGATGCATTCTGGATCCATTGACAAAAGTAAAAGCATCCCATGACTGCCTGATACCAAGGAAATAATGCCTTCATGACAATCAAAGCTTCCAGCATTTGATTATGAGTAAATGCAAGAAAATAAAAACATGATTTCTGTATAGAATCAGCAACTATCTGTGTAGAGTAAGAGATGAACTTCTCTTGGAGCTGGTCCAGCATGACCCCCACCAGGAAGCAAGACAGGCTGGGGCACACTGAGAGCACACCCAGCTCTGGGCACTGGGCATCTGGTGACAGGGATGGGCCACAACCATGCCATGGGCCATTGGCAGTGTTTGGGGAGCCCTGGAGGTGGATTCTTTGTAGTTTGGAAGGCTCTTCTGTTGAAAACAGTGACAGCTCTATGTATAATTACTTATGTCATTAGCAAATAAAAAGGCAAGTGTGTGGTCTCAGCAAAAGATTTTAGGAAAAGAGGCACATAAAGCTGATTAGTTGACTCTTATTTTTGATGCAGTTTCAGAACATTATTGTGCAGCTTTGAATTGCCCTCTGAAGGGACTTGTCTTTCCAATGACTGTAGATTACTTTCATAATTCATGCCCTGACACTATGTCTATTCTAATTAACTAAACAAGACCAGGACAGAGACACGAGCACTGACCTGCAATGATCCACACTGCTTTACTGTTAGCTTTTTTATTGGCATAGCTTTGGCCTTTGCTAGCTAGCATACTTGGGACTCAGCTGGGAGTTAGTGCAGAGCAGAGATATTTCCAAAAGTTAGCCTGAACGTTCCCATCCTTTTACAGAGGCTTAAAGCTGTTTAACGCTCTCAGCATTGGCCAGTCCGTGAGAACTTGTCTCTCAGTCAGAGAGCTGGAATGGTTTATTTTACTGGGAAGTGGCCAAAGTGAATACTGGATTAAATTTACATTAAATTTTAAGAATAATAATCAGGCTTCACTCAGTGAGGTAAGGAAAGCTTCACTCACAGCAATAAAACACTGTTTTCAGTTCTTTCCAAAATCAGGTCAGATTGAAAATACCTAGTCATGAAATACAGATGTTGTACCCCACAACCCTCTGCTCCCCTGCCCCATCACACTGCCTCAATATGTTTTATACTGAGATTAGGGCATACTCACATTAGTCTATTTATGTTATTGTTTTATACTCAGATTATTTTGTGCTTATTTTGTAATCAGATTAAAAGTGCTGAGTTTCTGTCCAAGTAATTGGGTCTTTGCATCTGAGAAACAAGAACTGCTTTAACCAAGCAATTGGAATTTATTGGACTATACTTCCAGTAATGCCATGGTGGATAAGGATTCTATAGTGACAAGTTTAACTATGGATTAACTGCGGGAAAGTCTCTACTATGATATCTGACATCAAGTAAACTTGCATTTAATAGGTATCACTTTCTGTTATATCATTGCATAATTTCTTATGCAGTCAGACAAAACTGTTAAATGTTGTGTCAATAATGCACAGATTAAGGGTTTCTGTTAGGATACACTGACATGACAGACCACAGTAGTTCAGTAAGAGCCCTCATAACCTACCAGAGGAAGTAAACAGTTTACAAGGAGGGAACTATTTGATATTTTTGTATTACAGTAACAACAACAAAAAAAGTCAGATTAACACTTTTTAGGACCCATCCTTTAGTATAAAACTAGGCAAAAGATCATTTTATAAAGAAATAAAATATTACAGAATCACAGAATCATTTAGGTTGGAAGAGACCTCCAAGATCATCTAGTCCAACCTATGACCTAACACTAACAAGGCCTCCATTAAACTGTATCACTAAGCTCTACATCTTAACATTTTTTAAATACCTCCAGGGATGGTGACTCAACCACTTCCCTGGGCACACTGGGCATGTGGGAGAACAGACCAATCCCTACCTCACTACAGCCACTTTTAAGGTCAATTTTTTTTAGAGAGCGATAAGGTCGGCCCTGAGCCTCCTATTCTCCAGGCTAAACAACCCCAGCTCCCTCAGCTGTTCCTCATAAGACTTGTTCTCCAAACTCCTCACCAGCTTTGTTGCCCTTCTTTGGATATGCTCCAGGGCCTCAATGTCCTTCTTGTAGTGAGGGGTCTAAAACTGAACAACTGTACTCACCAGAGCCGAGTACAGGGGACAACCCTAGACCTGCTGGCCACTCTGTTTCTTGATATGAGCCAGGATGCTGTTGGCCTTCTTGGCCACCTGAGCACACTGCTGGCTCATATTCAGCCGACTATCAACCAATACTCTCAGGTCCTTCTCTTCTAGGCAGCTTTCCAACCATTCCTCTCCCAGCCTGTAGCTCTGCTTGGGGTTGTTGTGCCCCAGGTGCAGGACCCAGCACTTGGCCTTGTTGAACTTCATACAGTTAGCCTAAGTCCATCAGTCCAGTCTTTCCAGATTCTCCTGCAGAGCCTTCCTACCCTCGAGCAGATTGACACACACACCTAACTTGGTGTCATCTGCAAACTTACTGAGGGTGCACTCTATTCCCTCATCCAGATCATTGATAAAGATATTGAAGAAAGTCATTGTTTGGAATTTTGAAAACTGTTTCCTTACCCTGTATAACCCCCAGACATGAGAAAAACTTTGCCCATGGAATACAGTATTTTTCCTTCCCTTCCCTTCCCTTCCCTTCCCTTCCCTTCCCTTCCCTTCCCTTCCCTTCCCTTCCCTTCCCTTCCCTTCCCTTCCCTTCCCTTCCCTTCCCTTCCCTTCCCTTCCCTTCCCTTCCCTTCCCTTCCCTTCCCTTCCCTTCCCTTCCCTTCCCTTCCCTTCCATTTTTTTTTTTTAAATTTACTTTTGAAACCACTTTTACCTAAAGTCCAGAGCAGATTAAAATGCTGCATATAATAAGTAACATCATAAGAGAATTAACCATCTTATCAGCTGAAGCAATGTGTAGGAGTTTTACCAAATGTAAACTCATTATAAGAATTCCAAACAAATTAACCTCACCTAAATTTGGATTCATCAGCTGTAATATCAGATGCTTAAAAGTTTGTCTAAGCTTCCTCTGTACTTAATGGACCAAAATAGATACCTTTAAGTGGTTTATATTATCCCAAAAGAGATGCCCAAGGTGAGATGAAGCATTTCACAGCAACTTTCACACATGACATTTGTAAAAAGTTTTCTTATTCCCTGAAACCATTTTTTTATTCATATAAAGTTCTCCTGCATGAGGAAATGTGAAACAAAGAGGAGCTTTTAGTGGATTTGTCACAAAGAAGTTTCTTTGTCCTTCAAATAATTATATAGTAAAGCCAAAATGGTTTGCTTAGACTTGGAGAATTAACTTTTAATACAATTAATATTGGGTCACTTATATCCCCAAATATTCTAGAATATACTGAATAATATGTATTTTATAGACATGAAGTTAAAGGTCTAGAAAAGCAAGTAGATATCAAACAGCAATGCTATGATCACATAGAATCATAGAATGGCTTGGGTTGGAAGGGACATTAAAAGTCATCTAGTTTCAATGACATGGCAGGAATGACACCCACTAGATCAGGTTGCCCAGGGCCTCATCTTTTAGGGACAGGAATGCGATGAAGATAAAGATCTGAGTATCATTTCAGTCCTTTCTCTACTTATTTTAAATGTTTCTTTATGTAGTATAGGCAATTAAAAATAAAATAAATAAATAAATAAAAGAATCACAGAATCACAGAATCACAGAATTTCTAGGTTGGAAGAGACCTCAAGATCATCGAGTCCAACCTCTGACCTAACGCTAGCAGTCCCCACTAAACCATTTCCCTAAGCTCTACATCTAAACGTCTTTTGAAGACTTCCAGGGATGGTGACTCCACCACTTCCCTGGGCAGCCTGTTCCAATGCCTCACAACCCTTTCAGTGAATAAGTTCTTCCTAACATCTAACCTAAAACTCCCCTGGCTCAACTTAAGCCCCTCGTCCTGTCACCAGGCACGTGGGAGAACAGGCCAACCCCCACCTCGCTACAGCCTCCCTTGAGGTACCTAAAAAGAGTGATAAGGTCACCCCTGAGCCTCCTCTTCTCCAGGCTGAACAAGCCCAGCTCCCTCAGCCGCTCCTCGTAGGACTTGTTCTCCAGGCCCCTCACCAGCTTCGTCGCCCTTCTCTGCACCCGCTCAAGCACCTCCATGTCCTTCTTGTAGCGAGGGGCCCAAAACTGAACACAGTACTCGAGGTGCGGCCTCACCAGAGCTGAGTACAGGGGGACGATCACCTCCCTAGCCCTGCTGGTCACACTGTTTCTGATACAAGCCAGGATGCCGTTGGCCTTCTTGGCCACCTGAGCACACTGCTGGCTCATATTCAGCCGACTATCCACCATCACTCCCAGGTCCTTCTCTGCCTGGCAGCTCTCCAACCATTCCTCTCCCAGCCTGTAGCTCTGCTTGGGGTTATTGCGCCCCAGGTGCAGGACCCAGCACTTGGCCTTGTTGAACTTCATGCAGTTGACCTCAGCCCATCGGTGCAGCCTATCCAGATCCTCCTGCAGAGCCTTCCTACCCTCAAGCAGATCGACACACGCACCTAACTTGGTGTCATCTGCAAACTTCCTGAGGGTGCACTCGATGCCCTCGTCCAGATCATCGATGAAGATATTAAAGAGGACCGGCCCCAGCACCGAGCCCTGGGGGACGCCACTAGTGACTTGCCTCCAACTGGACTTGGCTCCATTCACCACGACTCTTTGGGCCCGCTATCCAGCCAGTTTTCTAACCCAACGAAGTGTGCGCCAGTCCAAGCCAAGAGCAGCCAGTTTCTTGAGGAGAATGCTGTGGGAGACGGTGTCAAAAGCCTTGCTGAAGTCAAGGTAGACCACATCCACAGCCTTTCCCTCATCCACCCAGCGCGTCACTTTGTCATAGAAGGAGATCAGGTTCGTCAAGCAGGATCTGCCTTTCCATAAACCCATGCTGACTGGGCCTGATCGCCTGCTTGCCCTGCAAGTGCTGCGTGATGACTCTCAGGAGGATCTGCTCCATGAGCTTCCTGGCACTGAGGTCAAACTGACAGGCCTGTAATTTCCCGGGTCTGCCCTCCGCCCTTCTTGTAGATGGGCGTCACATTTGCTAGCCGCCAGTCAACTGGGACCTCCCCCGATAGCCAGGACTGCTGATAAATGATGGATAGTGGCTTGGCCAGCTCCTCTGCCAGTTCCCTCAGTACCCTTGGGTGGATCCCATCCGGCCCCATCGACTTGTGCACATCTAAGTGCCGTAGCAGGTCACCAACCAGTTCTTCATGGATAGTGAGGGCCACATCCTGCTCCCATCCCCTTCCACCAGCTCAGGGTACTGAGTATCCAGAGAACATCCGGTATTGCCGCTAAAGACTGAGGCAAGAAGGCATTGAGCACCTCCGCCTTTTCCTCATCTCTTGTAACTAAGTTTCCCCCTGCATCCAGTAAAGGATGGAGATTCTCCTTAGTCCTCCTTTTTGTGTTGATGTATTTATAGAAACGTTTTTTGTTATCTTTAACGGCAGTAGCCAGATTGAGCTCCAGATGAGCTTTGGCCTTCCTAATTTTGTCCCTGCATGGCCTTCCTAATTTTGTCCCTGCAAGGAAAGGAAAGGAAAGGAAAGGAAAGGAAAGGAAAGAAAGGAAAGGAAAGGAAAGGAAAGGAAAGGAAAGGAAAGGAAAAGGAAAGGAAAGGAAAGGAAAGGAAAGGAAAGGAAAGGAAAGGAAAGGATAGGAAAGGAAAGGAAAGGAAAGGAAAGGAAAGGAAAGGAAAGGAACCCAGCAGATCTTAAAAAAAAAAAAAAAATTCAGTACATACCTATCCTAGAGGTGTGCATTTGAAACTTGCATTGAAAAATAGCCCTTTTTACTTGATTTAATCCATGTACAAATTGTGGGCATACTTTTGTCAAGATTAGGGAATGTGGAGTTATTTCTTAGGTCATCTGTGAAGGCCAATGACTAATGCATAAACAGGTTCAATATTTTGTCAAAATAAAATTCACAAAACACCAAAACACCAGTCATTGATTACTAGCATTGCCTGTAAGCATAAGTGAAGTATGAACTCTCCTAGCGTTCAAGTAGCAGGTCAATGCCTCTTTCACATAAATGAAAACCGCTCAGGCTAGTTTTTTCATTTGTACTAGGGCTTATTCTGCTCTGCTGCCTTAAGAATTTCAGCATTCCCTTTGTCAGAAGAACTTAAAAATTCAATGATGCTTTGGGCAAGCCAAATAAATATAACATCATGATTATTGAATTAGAATTGCACCAGTCATAGAAGTTTCGATCTTTAATTACAAACTAACAAAACAGACACAGTACATGAACAAAAACGGTACTGTCTTATGTCAATGCATTGCATGGGTTGGAAGATCTCTGTGGGAATAAAAGTCCGGCGTGGGGTAGTCAGCCAGGGTCTGTCCCACCCTTCCAGCATGGAACAGGACAGCCAGGGGTACCAGGTCAGCCCCAGCCCAAAAAGTGGACATGTCCATAGAAAGGAAGTCCACAGGCTGAATCCAGACCAGAATGTGGGCCTTTAGGTAGGCCTGGCTGGGTAAGGCCCAGCAAGTGACCAGTGGAGCAGGAAATTGGTCCTGCCATGGCCTCACTGGGGCACGTGCTGATGGCCTCAGGGCACACCAGGGATCTGGGGCTGTAGTCAGGTGGGGGAGCCATGGAGGAAGAGGCTGGATGGGGGAAGCAAAGCCTCTTAATGCCCTTGGACTCTAGCATCTTGTATTTCATGGGGAACTTCACGAGAATTTAGAAATCACACAGAACGTTCTAGCAACCCCATTCGTGCAGGATGCAGCTGTACAGACAGTGAAGAGAAGACAATGGGAAACCTGAATTCAAAAACATTAAAAAATAAACATACAAACAAATAGAAAAAGAGTGTTTAAAAAATATATAGCACACCTCATAATCAGAGCTTTGACTTTACAGATGATGTACTCTCAAATCTGACTTTATGAAAACAGTCTCTTACTTGGACCTGTTATTTGTGGATAGTCAAACTTGTTGAAATAAAAGAGTTATAAGCAGAAATGAATTTTAAGTAGACAGGAGCAATACAGGTCTGGGAGAATGCCCTGTGTAATTTTCAGGCCTAAGCATAGTCAATGCACATGTTAACTAAAAGTTGTGGTTGCAGGATTGTTTGTCAATTGCTCTATTTTTGGTGTTTTGCCTTCAGTTACATTTATGCAATTTGACTGAAAGTAATGGAGCTACACAAGTGAATCTGAAGGCAATACTTGACCTGCAAAATCTTTATTATTGGTGATCCATGAGTCAAGATAGAAGACAAATAAGCTTCCAAATCCCAGTCCTAATTTAAAGGGCTAGCAGGCAGAAAAGCCATTTCAATTGTAAACTCAATGAATTTGATTGTGAAATTATGGAGGAAAAAAAACACACACTATTGAATGTTACAGTTATTTTTGCAGAGTTTTCAGAATAGCCCTGCACTTTCAGAATTAATCACATCCTGCTGCTTATTGCTTATCTGAAGGCAGAATGCTTCATTTTGATATTCCAATTGGTTTCCAGAGAAATTATAATCAGACCCCGCCCACCCTCCCCCCCCAACCCCCCCCCAAAAAAAAAAAAAAAGTATTATTATTTCAGGTGAGGCAAGAGCTACAGAAACAAAGATGTTTCTTTCTTAAAAGTCATAACAGATGCAAAAGAACAGAAATTATATACATGTTTTTACATACACGCGCACATATATAAAAGCAGAGATTAAAGGACTTTTTTTGTACTTTTTTTTTCTACTTTAGAAAATATTAACAAACTATTTGCAAAGAAAGTGTTGTGGGGTAGGGGTAGCACATTGCTATCTAAGACCCTAAAATGAAAATTCAAATTATAGACAAGTTCTTAAAAGTTAGCAGAAGTGAAAAAGAAAAAGAAAAAAAAAAAAAAGGAAAAGAAAAAGAAAAAAAAAAAAAGGAAAAGAAAAAAGAAGAAAGAGGAGAGGAGAGGAGAGGAGAGGAGAGGAGAGGAGAGGAGAGGAGAGGAGAGGAGAGGAGAGGAGAGGAGAGGAGAGGAGAGGAGAGGAGAGGAGAGGAGAGGAGAGGAGAGGAGAGGAGAGGAGAGGAGAGGAGAGGAGAGGAGAGGAGAGGAGAGGAGAGGAGAGGAGAGGAGAGAAAAAATACTTATATATCTGTTTACCAGATTAGACCCACAAGTTATCAAGAAAGTAACAAATTTTTACTCTTGGTCTTGTCTATCCCTGTTTGTAGATAAAACTCGGATTGAGAGAGATGGGATACACCTCATTGAATTGGGCAAAAATATTTTTTGCTGATAGAATGGCTAACCTCATAAGGAAGGCTCTAAGAATGACAGGGGAGAGATAGGATAACCAGCAGCCCTTTGAGAGACTGATGAACAAGGTCACTGAGGAAGAGGTATGGGGAGATGTGACAGGAAGAGGTCACAAAATCAAAAAAACAGGGCTTAAGCAACATTACCTCCAGAACTCACATGTAAGCAAGTGCCAACAAGGTACCATTCCAAAAATTTCCAAAAGTTTTCCTTGGAACTCAGCATTCTGGGGTGCCTCTCTAAAGTGCCTGTGCAGTAACACATGCAGTATGGGCAATAAACATAATGTGTTAGAGATCTGTGTGCAGTTGCAAGACTGTGATGTTGTTGGGATCACAGAGACATAGTGGGATGGCTCCCGTAACTGGAGTGTAGCAGTGAAGGTTTACAGTGTGTTTGGAAAAGACAGGTTGGGAAGATGAGGAAAGGGAGTTGCCCTTTATCTGAGAGAGTAGCTTGAGTTCATGGAACTCCATCTAGGGATGAATAAGGAGACTACTAATAATTTATAAGGTTAGGATTAAAGAGGGGCCACGTAAAAGTGACATTCTAGTGGGTGTCTGCTATAGACCACCTGACCAGCAAAAAAGGGGATGAGGCTCTGTACAGACAAGGTAGGAGCAGCCTCTCATTCACAGACCCTGGGCCCCATGGGGAAATTCAACTACACCAATATCTGTTGGAGAGACAATACAGAAAGATATAAGCAATCCAGGAGGTTCTTGGAGTGCATTGATGTAACCTCCTCCTCTAAGTGATAAAAGAGCAAATTAGGAGAGGTGGACCTCATACATGCCACTAACAAAGTACTTGGGAATGTGATGGTCCAAGGCAGCTGTGACTGTGTTGATAATGAGATGCTAAAGTTCATGATCCTAACCGCAGAGAGAAGGCTAAAAACCAAGCTCACAACCCTGGATTCAGGAAAACAAACTCTGGTCTCTTCAAAGATCATCTTGGAAGAGTCCTATGGGATAAGGCCCTGGAGGAAAGAGGCACCCAAGAAAGCTGGTTGCCATTTAAAGAGCACCTCTTCCAAGCTCAAGAGCAGTCCATCCTAATGAATACAAACTCAGGCAAAAATGCCAGGAGGCCTATGAGGATGAACAAGGAGCTCCTGACCAAATTCAAACATAAAAGTATACAGAGAGTGGAGAAAGGACAGGTAACCTGGGAGGAATACAGTGGTATTGTCCAAGTATGCAGGGATGAAGTTAGAAAAGCTAGAGCCCTAATGGAATTGAATCTGGCCAAGAATGTAAAAGACAAGGAGAGCTTCTAGAAATATATTGATGATAAAAGGAAGACACATTACACCGGCCTTGGAAAAGGCTGAGGTACTGAATGCCTTCTTCACCTCAGTCTTTGCTGGCAAGATCAGTCTTCTGATTCCCAGGTGTCAGAAGCCAGGGAAAGCTTCAGGAGAATCCTGAAGCGAGGAAGATTTACCATTAGTGGAAGAGGATCAGGTTAGGAAATACTTAATCAAACTGAACTTACACAAGTATATGGAGATGAAGAAGGAACTCAAGCAATTTTTCTGTGAGGAGAGGCTGAGAGAGTTGAGATCATTCAGTCTGAATAAGAGAAGGCTCAGGGGGAATCTCATCAATGTCTATGAACACCTGAGGAAAAAAAAAAAAAAAAAAAAAGCCAGGTGGTGCCCAGTGATAGGACAAGAGGTGATGGGTGATGGGCACAAACTGAAACACTGGAGGTTCCATCTGACTATCAGGAAGCATTTCTTTATAGTGTGGTTGATTGATCATTGGCACAGGTTACCCAGAGAGGTTGTGAAGTCTCAGTCCTTGGAGATGTTCAAAAGCAATATGGGCGTGGTCCTGGGCAACCTTCTGTAGGTGTCCCTGCTTGAGCAGAGGTGTTGGATTGAGTGATCTCCAGAGGTGCCTTCCAACCTTAGCCGTTCTGTAATTCTGTGATTCTGTGATTTTGTGATTCTGTGAAAGGAATTGGGCTGGTACTGTTACACTGATGATAGGAAAAATATATATATATATCTATTCAACTGGCAGTTTCTGAGTGTAATTTAGGAAATAAATTAGGTAGGGAAAGGCTATAGGAATTGTTCTTGTAGCAAAGAAATCTTCAAACATCCTTTCTTTACAGGCAACTGAAGAGCAGACACGGGTGTGGCTGTTTAGTTATACTGTAACCCCCCAGATTAATTGTACTAAATATGGTCAGTAGGTACAACAGAGAGATGGAGGAATGCTCTGGTAGATTCCTCTGTAAGTATATGTTCTCCTGTTGCAATGGGTGAACACTAAATTCCTAGTCAGCCCAGTCTTAAATGACAAAACCAAAATACATGTGCTATCAATGTAGCTCTTAAATATTTTCATTCTATGATCTCAAACTACAACTGAAAATTAATGGAATTGATAATATATTCCAAACTGAAGACATATTTTTAAATATTTTTTCTTTTTATTTTTCCAGTGAGGAAAGCTTTGTATGGAATAAAGTGAAAGATATTCCCACCCTATTTTACCTAGTCTAATGAAGAAAGTATTTCCATAGTTGGGGTTGATCCCTTAAGTATACCAAATGAGGTACATACTCCCTTCTCCAATATCAAATATAATAATGTTCATTACTGATAGTTTTGGGTATACTTTATATATATTATATAGCTGGGAAGCGTATATACAGTCTGCTTTGTTTGTGCTGCCTGCACTGGTGAAGGCCACAGAGGTAAGTATTGTGGCTAACACAGGTAAATACCGTGAGAAGACTGAAAGAGATGGAGAGGTCAATAAGGTCTGCAATCTGTGAAGTGAACGAAGTGTTTGAAAGTTAGACATTCTAGCCCTCAACTATGCAGTGTTTTTGTTCTTGTTTTAGATTTCACCCTTAGTTCCAGCTGAAAAGTTCCTTTATGCCTTTATGCTTATCATGCTCTCTATGATCAAAGGAATCCACCTGCCTATAAAAATATGTTCATAGCCAGCAAATATTTATTTCCATTACTTATTCTGTTCAGTGCTCTGACAATTATTATTTCACCTTTTTATTATCCTCCTTGAAATAAGCTCCCTTTATTTGACTATTACAATAATTTCTTCCTGGGGTACTAATATTTTCTTTGTAGTTTCCTAAGACAACAATGACAAGCATCAGCAAAACATGTTTATGATTCTTCAATTTTTCACTGCTATTTTCACACTCAATATAATGTAATACTGAGAGATGTGTCACTGCTGTATTCATTTATTTATTAGCCAAAGCTATCAGTTCTGGATTTGTGATGCAGTAGTCATATTTTCACAAGTAATTTTGCAGCTGATATCAGAAAGTTAGACATGTCAAAGAATGGATTCATTATAAGGGAAGAAAAAAACAAATGTCCACTGAGTTAGTGAATAACAAATTATGCTGTGTAAAATACATATAAAAAGACTAAATATTGTAGGTGGATACAGATTATTACACAAGTACGATAGCCAGACAGTCACCGAGAACATACTAGATGTATAAGATATTTACAGACATCCTTTAGTGGTGGATCTGTCTTCCAGAGAATAGCTAAAATCACTATGAATTAAGCAAAGAGCTTCACCCTATTATTTTTTTTTTCTTTTCCTTTTTTAAGAGGCATGCTTGAAGTGTGTTTTCTAATGAAGTGAAAACTGATGTCAGATTGATAATATCTCAGGACAGTTAGCCTTTTTTATCTATGACAGTCACAGATAACTTCCTGATCTGACTTTCTTGAGGAAATTATTCTATTTCAGACATGATCACAGGAGTGATCTCCAAAAAACACATATTAAAAACAAAACAAAACAAAACAACAACAACAACAACAAAAACTTGGATTTTGCTAAGCCTGCAAAACTATTTTATGACTAGTTCATTTCTTCTTTTCCTCTATTATGACATTGGTTGCAAGACTGCAATTATATTTAAATGTCCAACATCATAAACTAAACAGAAATCCTGAGATGAGTCAGGTTACTCAGTTTGCACAGATGTATTGTCTGCTCTGTGCATACTATAGATATTTTTATTTTCATTTTATAATGTCTGTAGAGCCAGCTAATTCATAAGGATCAATGATCAAATAGCCTTAATGGTCATCAAGAAAAATTTTGGTTAAACAGATGTTCATTAAAAATGTCTTTCTTGGTTCTAATATCTCTTCTGGTCACTTCAAATGTATGGCCTAGATCAGATTTACATCATTCTCCTTCGTGACATGTTACATAGCTGTTATAATTAAAGTTATAATATATTAATTTAAATAATTATATATATATATATATTTTTTTTTTCTGTCACCAGAGACCTCTTTGCTTACAACAGGTGGTGATAAACATGAAAATCTCCCATTTTATATTTCAAAATAGGAATAAAGTAATGAATAAAGTTGGCCTTGACTAGATTGTAAACAGATAAAACTGTTTTTATGTTTTCATGCTTATTTTCAAGAAAAATGTTACTTGTAGAATGCTGATGAAGTAGCAATTATTGATCCTAAAAGAACCCTGGTGTTGATGTGGTCATTACGCCACACTTAAGCTTTTTGTTTTTTTCATCCTTTCATACTGTTGTTGTGACAGCACAAGCATTTAATCTAATCTACAGCTGGGGCAACCACCTGAAAAGAACTTAGAAAAAACTTCTCAGACAAATTACAACCTTACTTATTTCACCACTGAGCTGCAAAAACCTCTGTGGAAGGCTGTATAAGTTTTTGAAAGAGAGCTGGAAGAGAGAATTCCATTTTTGGCAGCAGTGTTACTTTTCGTATATGTCAGACTGATACATACTTACCAAATCAGCCAGAGTAACTCTATGCCTTTTTGATCTACCTAAATTTCATTTGACCTATTAATTATGCTTACAGAAAAGTCTGTGCCTGGGATAAGGATGTCCAGCTGAGTTAGTATTATTGGAGTTTTCTTGATTTAAGTAAAAGTCACAGATTAAGATGAATCACAGAATGCTATTTTATCCCCATCTTTTTGAGCTGAAAATGGTAGACCCAGATTTTAATGATTTCTTTTTTTTTTTTTTTTTTTTGTTCTTATATATATACATATATATATATATATGCACTTTTTTATTTGTCAGTCAAAGTATCCTCTATCCAACAATCATCTAGAATATCTATTGTACATGTATACTCCTAGAGAAACTCCTACACTTTGTGGAATGAATTAAATCACTAGGGAAATACAGTTGACTTTGACATATAATTTCATACAGAACAATTTATCTGCTTTTAAATTCTTTGTCATACTCTAAAAATTTCTGTTTAAAATCCCAGACATTCTACAGTAAATCTGCAGGGCTTCCATGAGGACTGTGTCTGTACATATAATCTGTAAAACATTAAAGTTTTCTGCCTAAACTTTTGTATTTTAAACATGTACTTATAAGACTGATTTTAACACACTGTAATTTGCGTTTCATTTTGAACTACAAATTGAACCTTTTGTATTACTGTTCTGTATCCGAACATGACGTTCTGTGGGCCTCTATTAGTTTTGATGGGTTACCATGGAAACTGCAGAGAGAAAAAGGGAAGGTGAATATGTTTGTGTGCTTAACCATGCTGAGCTACATCCGTTTACACATTTCTGTGAAAGAAAACAGTGACTGAACATAGAGACAAAAACTTATTTTCAGAGGTGGGCCATAATAAAACATGTTTTTGGCAAGATGGAAGGTATTCTTGATTTTTGCTTGAATTAAAGGTTTCTGTTCATTTTGAGAACATGAATGCTTCTGACAATGGCAGCTAAAGCTATCTAAAATCTTTATCAACCAACCTTCCCAGCCCAAACTAGGGATGAAAGTGAAAACTGAATCTTCCAAACCATACTGCATGACAAGACATCAGAAATCAATGGCTGATTCTGAACAGAACCATAACCTCATCTCCTGGAGCCTATCAAAATACTCTCAGCTTTCAGTGATTTTTGCTTACATCAATGTGAATTAGAAAAAAAGGGAAGGGAAGGGAAGGGAAGGGAAGGGAAGGGAAGGGAAGGGAAGGGAAGGGAAGGGAAGGGAAGGGAAGGGAAGGGAAGGGAAGGGAAGGGAAGGGAAGGGAAGGGAAGGGAAGGGAAGGGAAGGGAAGGGAAGGGAAGGGAAGGGAAGGGAAGGGAAGGGAAGGGAAGGGAAGGGAAGGGAAGGGAAGGGAAGGGAAGGGAAGGGAAGGGAAGGGAAGGGAAGGGAAGGGAAGGGAAGGGAAGTAATCGGCTATGATGTTGACAGTTTTGCATATAACATATATATATATATATAAAACATAAATAAAACATATTATCATGTCAATACCCACAGACTGACTTTAAGATCTCCCTTCTGCTATAGAATTAAATCTCTGTTGAAGATCCGGTGAAACCTGCAATGCTGAGATACTGTATGTAGTGACTTGTTTGCAACCAGAAAAAAAAAAAAAAAAAAAAAAAAGACTGTGATCTATGGAATGAAAAAACAAAACAAAGCAAACAAACAAACAAACAGAAACAACAAACAAACAAAAACAACAAACAAACAAAACAGAAAACAACCCAAAAACAACCCAAAGGGCATTTGGATCCTTCATATGTGCAAATTTAACAGAAAAACTGAGCTGCTTGAACTTGGCTTTGGCATTGGCTTTTATCTCCCACTGAGATGCTATGATACTGGAAATTCAGACACTCCAAGAAACCACAGCACTATGACTTCCTCATTGTTCCTTGGCTCATGTGGAGGGAGACAGAGAGAAATTGTAGTGGTAGAACAATTTAGGAGGAGTATATATGCATTCATTGATTAATTTTCTGATGGAAGTGCTACGCTTTCTTGGTCTTCATTATGTGATCTGAAGAAAAGAGCATGCATATGTTGTGTGACAGTACAAGGTTAATGCCTCTGACATGAGAACCATTCCCCTTTCATATGTACAACATGGATGGGAAATAAATCTCTTACCTTAAGAAGTGAATTCCTTTATTTATTTTTTATTACTTGTTTATTTTAGATAGATTTCTATTACAGGATCACAGAATTGTCTAGGTTGGAAGAGACCTCCAAGATCATTGAGTCCAACCTCTGACCTAACACTAACAAGTCCTCCACTAAATCATATCCCTAAGCTCTACATCTAAACATCTTTTAAATACCTCCAGGGATGGTGACTCCACCACTTCCCTGGGCATCCCATTCCAATGCGTAACAACCCTTTCGGTAAAGAAGTTCTTCCTAACATCCAACCTAAAACACCCCTGGTGCAACTTTAGCCTGTTCCCCCTCGTCCTGTCACCAGGCGCATGGGAGAATAGACCAATCCCCACCTCGCTACAGCCTCTTTTAATGTACTTATAAAGAGCGATAAGGTCGCCCCTGAGCCTCCTTTTCTCCAGGCTAAACAATCCCAGCTCCCTCAGCCGCTCCTCATAGGACTTGTTCTCCAGACCCCTCACCAGCTTCGTCACCCTTCTCTTTCGAGCACCTCGATGTCCTTCTTGTAGCGAGGGGCCCAAAACTGAACACAGTACTCGAGGTGTGGCCTCACCAGAGCCAAGTACAGGGGGACAATCACTTCCCTAGACCTGCTGGGCACACTAAAGATCCCAGCCTTCCTCACTCCATGCCATGGTGAGCACCTGGAGAACAGGATTCAGAACAAATCAGCAAAGACCTTTTTAATACCTTCATTAAACATCACCTCCCAGCATTCAATGTAATGACTTTTGCAAATTCTTTTATGAAGTCTTAAACAGTCTTCTTTTGGAACTAAGACTTCCTGAGGAACTTTGAATTCCTTCAGAAAGCAGAGGCAGAAAGAGGCATTGAAAATGGTCTCTGTGAAATACCTATGTCATGCATGCACACATTTATAAGTTACAAGTTTGACTGGAGATCTGCAGTACAATAAAGTTTTATTGCTCTTAATTAAGACTTGAATGGTAGAATTTCACAAAGTCGAAGAAGATCTGTCTCCACTAAGATCAACAATAAAATTTTCTCTCTCTTTAACTGTCAGGGCTGTGTATATGCAAGTATAAAAACCCATCTTCAAAGTGTTTGTCAGAGATAGCTCGTCAGTCAATTATGTGCAATGCTTAATTACTTTTAAATTACTATGCTAGCAGGATAAATTTAAATATTCATGCTGAGGGCGTGGGTTGATAATTGTAATGAAACAAAAAGGAAAGTAAATAATCTCTGTTTACCTCAGTTATGAATCTGTGGGAGAAAGTACGCTAGGCTAAGTATGAACTTTCAGAGCAATGGAAGACATACTAAGACATTGCAGAAATACCCTATAAAAATAAAATAAAATAAATAAATATATATATATATTAAAAAAAAAAAAAAAAGCTTTTGCTTTGGTATGTCTTAAAGTATTAAAGAGAAAAGGTGACAAGATCTCTGAAGTTATATTTAATAATAAAAGTAGTCTGCATATTCATGTTGGTTGTATGTATTGTCTCTTACTGCTTTCACATAAGGAGTATATATCAGTAAGTAACATTTTAATTTTAAATGGTGAAAAATGGTCCCAATGCAAACAGACACTTGAAAAATGATTAAGCCATTGAAAACTTACCAAGTGTTGAACTCTGAGATAGCAAAATATATAAAAAATCACTATGAAATTGTTAGAGTTGTGCAAGATTGCTTCCAATGCCCAATACAGTTAATGTTATTATCTTCAGCTTTCACATAAAGCCAAAAATCTTAAATTTTTCAGTTTTTCAGACAAGGTATTTTGATATGCAAACATACTTTCGGGAAAACTTTTTTTTCTCCATTTGTAAGGCAAACAATTTTTCCTAATTCACATGAGTAACTCTGACATTGCTAAATTGATGCCAATTTCAATTACCATGGAATAATACATGAACAATCAGACCACTTTTAGGTTATACAAGGCCTGTATTCACTTCACCATGTTAATCTGGAGATTATAGTGTTCTGATTAGATGGTATTTGCCTGTAGTTATTTGACTACAAGTGTTCTGAAATAATGAAATATTCCTGAATAAAAATAATACTTCAATTTTTAGTGAAGAAAAGAATCTTATCATCATATCAATTATTTTTTCCTCAGATAAAATATTTGATGAGAAACAAAGTTTCCAAATTCTACAATTTGCTAGAATAATGATCACAGAAATATCATCATTATTGTTGCATGCTTAAAGAAAGTGTAACCATCATATTTCTATGTTCTACAATTCAATTAAATTCTTACCTCTAATTGTTGTCAGCGTTGCCAGCAGGTGGAAGGAGGTGATCCTCCTAATGGTGAGGTCATAACTGTGTGGTTCTATGTTTCTTTGTACAAGAGAGACGTAGACATACTGGAGAGAATTCTGCAAAGGGCCAAGAGGATGATGAAAGGGCTGGAACATCTCTGGTGTAAGGAGAGACTGAGAGCTGGGGCTGATAAGTTTGGAGAAGAGAAGGTTCAAGAGGGATCTCATCAGTGTCTATAAATACATGAAGGGAGGGAGGGCACAAGGAAATTGCAGCCAGGTTCTCTTCAGTCGTTCCCAGTGCCAGGACAAACTGGAACAGAAGTTCTGTCTCAACAAAAGGAAGCACTTCTTTAGTGTGCAGGTGACAGAGCACTGTCACAGGTTACTCAGAGAGGTTGTGAAGTCTCAGACAAGACTGAATATACTTCATCAGTCCTATATGGCAGGAGAAAGGGACTGACAGACAGCTTTTAACAAAAGCCACCAAATGACACACAGCTTCTGATAAGTTCCCTGAAGTACAGCAAAAACACAATTTCCTTTGTGATCTTCAAGGTACATCTTTATGAATCTCACAGATGCTTGCTGCCCTTGTAAATTATACATAAGCCCTCTACATTTTAAAGACAGCTGCTGATGATAACAAGATTTCATCCTACCTACAGACTTGGTAGTTCTACAGGATTGCTCATCTGCTGAAATCAATGAATTCTCATGAAATATAGCTAACATAAAAGTTATCTAACTAGATAAAAAAATAAAAAAATAAATAAATGTTGATACAGCAGTGTATCTCAAACAATAATTCAAGGATTTTATTCATGTAGTTTACAAATCCCCAATTTATAAGTTTTATACATTAAATCTGGAAGCTTTGAGGGTAGAATCTCTATCAAGAAGAAAAAGCTGTGGGTGTTCTGTTTTTTTATTTCTATATTTATTGTTTTCCCTGAAGGGTTCATTTTTTATTAAATACATGAAGACAGACATCTGCAACTTATGACATCTTTGGCAGTGGGTCATACCTGAATATTATCACATCTGTGTGTCATAAAATCTGTATGTTCCTTCACAGTGATGTTATCTATGTAGTAAAAATTCCACAGTTACAGGTAAAATTTATGTTTATTGCAAGCCTTCCACAAGATATGTTAAACTAAGAGCAACCTAGCATCAATTTCCCTTTGTGGGCATACAGTTTGGTTCTTAAGTGAGTCCTGTTCTTGTAAGCACATAGACTTACATGCATACCCTCCCAAGCCATGCAAGTGTTTGTTCGTATAGAAACTTTTAATGAATAGAGCTTCTTATACCCAGAAAAATAATGAAAACATTTTCAGCCATAAAGTTCTAACAAAAATAGATAAACAACACATACACTTGATTATGTATGTCTGTGCTCTTGGACATACAATTGTAAATTTTGGTATGAAGAGCAAGCAAATACTTTAAAAAAAATACAGTGATAAACATTGTTTCAAGTAGGAAGGTGTTTGCATGCAATCATTTCTTCAGAACTGCAAAGAATATTTGAAGTGTTCTTTTTCATTTTTGTCCTAAACATTTCTGCATAAATTATTAATCTGAAGGCAATCCAGGTCAGCTGAATGTTGTTACACCAAATGTTTTTGCCATTTTGCTTATGGCTGGTATCTGAATAGAACTGATGAGCTCAGTCTCTATTTCTGTGGGACAGTTCCTACTGTGTAAAATCACGTTCTCATCTGGCACAAATCAGCACCCTAACTGGTAGCTTAAACAAAGGATCCAGAACAGATCTTTCAGGTGGAACCTCCAGGGGATCTAAAATCCAAAGGCTTTCACACATGCTGTAGATCTTCCGTATTTATATATGTGTATATACTTTCAATCTCTAAAAGAAATGCATTGGAAAATATGCATAAAAGTCTTGACTGTTAACTCTCACTGAAATTTTCTTATAAATTCCTAGTACTTTTAACACATTATAAAAAAGCTTTAAAATAAAAGACTGTAGTATTGTATTCAAGACTTCCAAATAATATAAAATAATATAATTTATTTATTTGTTTATTTTAATACTGTCTGCATTCATTGATATTTTAGGTCAGTAGGTAGCATTACTTTTGCTTAAAAGATAACTTGCCAATGGTTGCATTTTGTCCTATATGGTCACCTACAAAACCTAAGAAAAGAACATCTTGAACAAATGTCAAAATATATGCAATTCATCACCACTGCAATGTTTGGATAGGGGTGACTGGGTTATCAGGTTTACTGCAAAACACAAAACAAAACAAAAATAATAGTGGCAAAAGCTAAGACAGCTAAAATACTTTTGCAGGGGAGAAAAAAAGAATAATAGATAATTCTTTGTGGGATTTACTTTTGTTGTTTTGGATTTGTTTTCTTTTTCAAATAGTGATTAGACTGGAAAATTAGCCACTGTGGGATTTTTCAACCAACGGTAACAGATGGCTAAGTTAGTGATGAACCACTGAAGGGGCTGGAGACTTGATTAGGAAGATTGACTGAATACATACCCATATTGGCAAAAAGCCTAGTAAAAGCAGTGACCCATCCCTTATAGTAAACATTTAAAATATTAAGTGGACTGTTACATTCTGGAAAATAAATAAAATAAATAAATAAATAAATAAATAAAAGTGTCTGGCTGGCTTTTTTTCTTTTCCCCAGAAAGTTTTGAAGTAGATCCCATTTTAAGATTCTTATTCCTGTTTATTTCTGGCATAGCCTCTTCTCCTCTTTCCGTCTTTTTAAAGTAGGCTTTAACTGCACAAAAAGGAGTTTTATTTAATTAGAAAAATAAGAACCAAACAAAACCCCTTCATTTGAAAATCAGCATTTTGTTGGGTTTATATTACAAACTTACTTTAGTTATCTGAAAGGAAGTAGACTGGCATAATTTGTTTGCAGTATTGATATTGATGGAATATTTGAAAAAATGTTTATATGTGGAAAAGGTCTCACTTTTAAGTTAAAGTTCTAAAAGTAGATGAATAAATTTAATATTCTACTGTAGACTAGACACAGTTTTATACCACAGGCTTTCTGAATTATGACATGCATTGCTCTTCCTCTGGTAGTAGATAATTCCATTATTATTCACATTTGCTTCTTCTAACAAAGTGTGAACAAACAGACGTTTGCTACAACCATTAATTTCCCTTCATAAGTTATGAACGAACATGAAGGTGGTAGAAATTAGGATTTTGAAAATATGAATACTTCTTTCACCTAAAAACAAACAAACAAATAAACAAACAAACAAAAAACATAATTCTAGAGTGAAATATAGCCAAAACTTTGACTAATGGAAATTCTCATTACTCAGTTTGCATCTTGTCTTTGATGCCTGGGTCACACCAGTGCAAATGATTGATTATATATTGTCTAATACTATTAAATAGCAACAGTAATAGCAGACAGTTCAATTTTGCAACTGTCACTAGTTCCTATATAGGTAAAGCTGTTTCTCTGACAGTGGCTAGTGACTCCTGCATAGCATTAAACACATAATGAAAGTTACTAGAGATAAAGAAAAAGGAATACAAACTGAAAAAAATATTTTAGGTGTTTGCTTTATTTTTTATTTCCCACAGGGCTATGTAGGTATTTAGACATAGAATATTGCCTCCTAGAACATGTCTTTGTGGCATAATGTTATATCCTGCCCATATATTAAATCAAGTCAGGTACCAGAATCAGCAAAGATGTTCTGGCTAGCATATGTCCTACACTAAAATAATGTCTTTTTAGAAAGGTTGATTAATCTAAGCAAAATATCACACTAATATTTGAGCTGGCTAGTTGGCTGGCTAGTGTAAAGGCACCATTTATGAATGCACAGCTGCTCTCACACACACTGTCTATGCCTGATTCAAAATCATTGGCTTTAGAATGAAAAATTATTACCTCCTGTGATCAATATTTTTGTTTTTAATATATAAATCTTATAATAAGATTTATAAATCTTATAATAAATATAATATATATATAAAGATTTTAGATAAGATTTTTATACCTTGGACATAGGTAAAATAAGCTGCCTGAAATTTCAACATTATCTCTTGACTAGAGTCTGTTTCATAAATGCATTAGAGTTCTATATCTCCCAGATCTCCGTTTATTTTTTAAGGTAATGGCTACTTGGTGGGGTCCTTTTTTTTTTTTTTTTTTTTTTATGACATCAAAGTACATTTTTTATAGGTAATCACTTTTATTCTGTCTTCCTACAGAAATCTCTGTTTACCTAAGTTGGTACAAAAAATCTAAAATAAAAAATTAAAAAGAAAAATAAATAAAGTTTTAAAATATGGTAACCCTGTTTAAAATAAATGTGCTTTTAATGCAAGTTACTCTTGATACAGCTTACTGAGTTTACACGTAAAAATAATTCTTTAATCTTTCTATCCAGCAAATAACGTAAAGGTCCGGAATCATTCAAAAACAAGAGATATACTTGCAAGAAGATACTCACTGGAGCTTGCTAACATTTGTTTTAAAACCTCTTTTAACTCTGTTATTAGCTGTACAAATAATTACACTAAATATAAGGACACAAGGCAAGCATATATATGAATCAGCAATGTTAAATGCCCTCAGCTGTTAAAAAACAGTTGTAGACAGAAGCTCTTTGTCTCAGTCCTCAGTAATTTGAGGGCTTGGTATTAGAACAGCAACAGCTCAGACTTACTGCATCATATCCCAGCTCATCCCAGCAGGGAGTGTTATCCCTAACACTCCAAAGTAACATCATATTTGATATAATGTAGTTAAAAATACATGCCTTTCAGTTATTTCCTTGGCAGAATCAGTTACAAGAACATGTATTTCAGGGTATTTTAAAATGGAATGGTTATATATGAATATAAGGAAAATGTAATGTCAGGTGTTAAAGAACAATAGTAGGATGATCTGTAAAATATATTTGAAAGGATTTTTTTTTAGGAAGATATAAAATTGAAATAAAAATTGAAATTTTCCTTTTTCCTTTTTCACATTTTGGACTTAAAAAAATAAAAATGAAGAATTACTTCACTTGAAATGTGAAATATATCTTTTTGCTTTTCTTCCATTTTTAGAAATGTCATAAAATAACTCCTGGGTGTATATACTGAATAAAACTGACAATACAGAATCAAAGAAACATAGAATCATTAAGGTTAGAAAAGACCTCCAAGATCATCTTGAAAACAGTAATTTTATTTTGGATAAAAGTATATTTTTGAAAGAAAACTTGGAACCTTCTTTTGTAATATTTTCTGGCATTTCTGTAGAATC
Organism: Netta rufina; assembly: GCF_964035555.1. Taxonomy (NCBI): domain Eukaryota; kingdom Metazoa; phylum Chordata; class Aves; order Anseriformes; family Anatidae; genus Netta; species Netta rufina. The sequence goes on from NC_140125.1 coordinate 70,223,456, forward strand.
ACATGTAATTTTCTTCGGATCAGGTAGCTAGATCCACAAGAAGATCCACTTGTTGCACTGGTACTGTACTTCAGAATGCATGGTTGATATTTCTGTTAAACTGCTATTCACAAAATTATTGTCTGATTATCAGTGAAGAATTACTTCTCTATTTCATGTTTGTTTCACTATTTCGATGTTTGCGCTCAATCTGGAGCCCCATACTTTTAGTTTGATTGCTATTTGCATGTAACACTGTTTCCATAATCAACATTTAGAAATCCATATAAACATAAAGGTACTTGTAGAAAGGTAGTTATGAGATTAAAAGAACTTTCAGGCTGAGAGGGGTGTCCACATGGAGCTAGTTAAAGTGCAGGAATAACATTCTCAAAAAAAAATGCTACCCTCAGCAAATGCTACAAGGAGATAATTACTTACCTGTAACTACAGTCTGTAGTGTCTAGACTTAAATATATAAATGAATACAATAATAAAAAGTTATACGTATACAATAATAAAAGTTATACTTTAAAGTGACTGACAGCAAAATGTCTTTGTTTTGCAACCCTGAGTTATGGTTGCATTCAGAGCATTATATGATTGCATATGGTTGCATGCAGAGCATTCAGTCTTGAGAGACTGAACTTCTGCCAGCCTGGAGGGAAACTTAATCAGGAAATCAACACATGTACAGGTTTAGTCCAGTTTGTCCCCTGGTGGGGATATCTGCTAATATTCAAAGATGAATGTAAAACCAACTTGTCCTCATCATTGAGCAAAAGAGCTTGACCTTGACCTCTTTTTGTCTTCCTTTTTTTTTTTTTTTTTTTTTTTTTCCAGAAGAATTTATTTTCCTGTCCTTCTGTAAAGGAGTGCTTTGAATAAGTCCTACATTATAAAACTCAAAGAAAGTGTCTGGAATTTGGTGTAGAGTCCAGTTCTGTCTGCATATCAGACCATGAGAATAAGCCCTGAAATTGACCATTCAAATGGACCGTCTGAGAGAATAAGATGGCTGTTGAGTGCCTCCCTTTTCATCTCAGGGAGTTTATGTAGGAAATTAGAGACATTTAAGATCACTATAATCGGCTCCATATGTAGGTGGTTCATGCAAAGAGATATTCAAGACAGTATTTTGAGGGACAGATAAAGAAATATTAACAGTTTAGTTACCTCCTTATTTGAAGTGCTGCTAAAAAATATAAAATGCAATTCAACTGAAACCTCAGTTTTCCTAGTTGATCCTTTTCTTTGTATCAGAACAATTTTATTTCTTTTTCTACCTACCTTACTCCTACTTAGAGACCTATTCCTCCTGAAGAACTCTTTTTTTTTTTTTTTTTTTTTTTTTTCCCTCAGTGAAAGCTCTCTGTAGCTCGATGAAAAACGAGATTAAAGACAACTCCATATTCACAACACAGAATATCTAGCTTTTGGATCATATTTTTATTGAAAAACATAATCATTAAGGTTGGAAAAGACCTCCAAGATCATCTGGTCCAACCATCTCACTATCACTGATATCACCCACTAAACCATGTCCCTAAGCACCAGGTCCAACCTTTCCTTAAACACCCCCAGGGATAGTGACTCCACCACTTCCCTGGGCATTGTTCCAATGCCTGACTATTCCTTCTGAGAAAAAATGTCTAGTAATTTCCAACCTAAACCTCCCCTGGCACAAATTGAGGCCATTCCCTCTAGTCCTATTGCTAGTCGTCTGTGAGAAGAGGCCAACCCCCAGCTCCCCACGACTTCCTTTTACGTAGTTATAGAGAGCAATATGGTCTCTCTTGAGCCTCCTCTTCTTCAGACTAAACAACCCCAGTTCCCTCAGATGCTCCTGATAATACTTGCGTTCCAGGACACATCTTTCATGACCTTTGGTTTATGAGTAGTGAACCTGAAACAATTCAATATGGTTCACACTAAAGGTTAGAGGATGTTATAATACAGTTGAACTAGGTACCTTTCCACTTGGCATATACTTCATGAAGAAATCACACAGTTTTGGTTTATTTAGTGGGAAAATTAATGACTAAGCACCGTTTTTCTAAAATAAATAAATAAACAAATAAAAATCATAAAGAAACACATGGTTTTATTTTATTTTTTTATTTTATTTTATTTTATTTTATTTTATTTTATTTTATTTTATTTATTTATTTATTTATTTTTCATGGAGTAAGTCTGCCTTACAGTGCAAGATAGTTTCATCAACTTGACTTCTAAATTATACAAGAACATTGCTTATTTGAATTCAGATATGTTGACACTAGCATACAATTAATCATATCAATCTAATTAAAGGCTAGTAGAGTCAATGTTATCAGAAACATATTGATGATTACTTGATTTCTAAAGATCATTTGATTCATCACAATGACCAAAATTTCTCCCAGTTCAGTGCTTTGAAATAAAAACTGAAGTTAAGAGATACTGTTTTTTCTCTTTCAGAACAAACAGATGCTGTTCTATTTCTCTTATGCAAGGGTGAAAATAGTTTTATGACTGGAACAAAATTCTGCTGGAGTTTAATAACTAATAGTTTTCTGTTGATATAAGGTAGAGGTATTCTGTCTTAATAGAATAAAATTTGAGTGTTTCCTTTAATGTACATGTAAGAATAAAATTCTAGTGTTTTGTAAAATTTTGAGATGGCAAGAGATTTACTATTGTATTGGGTTTACATAGGAAGATTTTGGTAGTTGGGGGCTGCAGGGGTGGGCTCTGAGAATTCAGAAGCTGTCCCATGTTAGATAAGGGCTAGTTTCAGAAGGCTGGCTTCAGGACACACCCCTGACCAGAGCCGAGCCAATAAGCAATGTTGTTTGTGCCTCTGGGAGAGTGAGGAGTGAGAAATGTCCCTGCAGACACCAAGGTCAGTGCAGCAGGAGGGCAGGAGTTGCTTCTGGCATGCAGCAGAAGTTCCCCTGCAGCCTATGGAGAGGCCCGTGGTGGAGCAGGCTGTCCCCCTGCAGCCCATGGGTCCCACATGGAGCAGATCTCCACGCTGCAGCCTGTGGAGAAGCCCCTGGTGGAACAGGTGGATGTGGCCTGGAGGAGGCTGTGGCCCATGGAGAGCCCCCACAGGAGCAGGCCCCGGGCCGGAGCTGCAGCCCGTGGAGAGGAGCCCACGCAGGAGCAGGGGGTCTGGGGGAAGCTGCTGCCCATGGGGGACAGTGCTGGAGCAATTTGCTCCTGGGGGATGGATGGACCCCGTGGTACGGAGCCATGTGGGAGCAGTGCTTGAAGATCTGCTGTCTGTGGGAAGTCCACACAGGATCAGTTCAGGAAGGATGGCATCCCGTGGGAGGGACCCCACGTGGAGCAGGGGCAGAGAGTGACCATGAAGGAGCAGTGGAGGTGAATGGCTGATTTGCAGCCCCACATTCCCCTGCACCACTCAGGGAGAGGAGGTAGAAGAGGGTGGATGGGAGGAAGGTCTTTCTAGTTTGCTTTTAGTTTCTTGCTGCTTTAGCTTGTTAGTAATAGGCAATAAATTACATTAATCTCCTTATGCTGAGTCTGTTTTGGCTGTTACAATAATTGTTGAGTGATCTTCCTGTCATTGCCTTAACCCTCAAGCCCTTCTCATCCTGTTTTCTCCCCCTTTCTCTTTGAGGAGGGGGAGTGAGAGAGCAGTTGCTGTCTGCTTTCAGATTCCATAGAATCATAGAAACATTAAGTTTGGAAAAGACTTCGAAGATAGTCCAACCATCACCCTACCACCAATGTCACCCACTAAACCATGTCCCCAAGCACCAAGTCCAAACTCTCATTAAGCACCCCCAGAGATGGTGACACTACCGCTTCCCTGGGCAACCTGTTCCAATGCCTGTTGTGGTGGAGCTCAGCTCCCCAGCTGAATAAAACCACCACAGCTGTATATTTAATAATATATTACATTCAAGTCAACAGCTTTATTAGCTATCCTCACAGTCCAAAATAACATGAAGAATATAGAATCCTCAAAAACATTTAAAAAAATTTCCATTGAAATCAGGCTAAGATTATAACCTTGCTTTGGATTCCTTGTGTTGTTAATGAGTAGCATTGTTACTTAGTAAAAGCCGTTGTTCTTTACAGGCCGAAGAGGTCTATTTCAGTGTACATTTAGTGAGTGCCCTTGGAGGATGAGATAAATGATCACGTTTCTGCAATTTAATAGCTGAAATAATGTTAATACCAGTTAAACATCTGTTCACTTTAGAAATCTGGCAATTTACAACACAACAACATTCAGCACCTAATCCTACTTCCATCTACTTGCAGACAGAGGACTGAGTACTTGCATTTTCAGCTTTTAAGGCCAACATCTGCTGTGGATGTTGGAAACTTAGCTAGCTTTTTAATGATATCCAACTTCTGTTATGCTGAACCTTACAGGTAGCTCAAAAGACATATCTGAAGCAGTGTGAGCAGTACTCTATCACACTTATAGGCCTGCCAGTGCAATGCTTCTAGGACTCCACAGGAAAGCATTCTCTTCCAGTTCCACACCCCTCACCAGTCAGGCACATTTTTCTGTTTGAAGTAGGGGTTTACGCATGTTTTTGTAAAAGGCATTACTTTTGTTTGAAACAGTAACAGCTAAAGAATCCATCACTTCCCTTTGTCCTTTGGGTTCTTTGGGGAGGACACTTAGAGGATTGTAGATTCACTGTAGATGAGTCTTTCCACAGTTCATGTGATTGTGCCACACTGGTTTTCTAATTCTAGGTCAGCCTGTCCATCGGTGATGCAACCAGGTCTGCATCTTTTGCCTCTGTCATTCACTCTTCCTGTTAAAATGTTCTCATTGTTGCAAATTTACATGTGCCCAACTGGAGCTTCTAGCATTTTTCTTAGATTGTTTTCCAGTGTCACAGAGAGCATTTCTCCCCATAAGCTCTAATCAAGATGCCTCAAATATTTTTTTTGAATTTAGGTGAGTTCCTTCATGATCTATTATAAAAACAATAAAAATTGCTGTAATGGAAGTGAGAAAACTTTCCTAATATTTCGGCAGTATGTTTGTATACCAATATGTCTCTATGCACATAAGGGCAGACAGCAATCACTGTCAACCTCAGAAATGTAGCTGCTTCTAGATCCAATGGAAAAGAAAAATCAATAGCTTCTGGGAATAATCAGAATAGGAAATGAAGAACATACTGAATTTCTCTGTAGCTAACAAAGCCTAAAATTATAAAATTTTATAAAACAATTTTTATTGTTTTATTATAAAATACAACAGCAACAATAAATAAGTATGTCATCCACCTTTACTATTTTCAGACACACAGACAATATCCCCAACCTAGCTTTGATGAAAGTGGAATGTATTATAGACCAGGAAAAACAGTTTTTCTTTCTTCCTGATGCCCATAGCTAGAAAAGGGATACCAGAGACAACAGGTCAATTTTTCTTCATTATCTGTATTGTCTGTCATGCACTGTGCGACTAAGGACTACATTTTTTGAGGTGCATGTTCCATTTAAAATGTGCACAGCATTCATAGCATTCTTGTTACTCTCTAATTACTTGGAGTAAAGGTTATCCAATTAGGTCAAAGTTCATTGTGATGTTGTTATTATGTATTGTGTTTACATGGAAAGGTTTTAGTAGTGGGGGGCCATCAGGGTGGCTTCTGCAAGAAGCATGCAGAAACCGCCCCATGTTAGATAAGGGCCCTACTGTTGGCCAGAGACAGGAATGAGAACCAGCCCTGAAGACACCAAGGTCAGTGAAGGTGGAGGAGGCACTCCAAACACCAGAGCAGAAGTTCCCCTGCAGCCTGTGTTGAGGACCATGGCAAAGCAGGTTGTCCCCCTGCAGCCCAAGGAGTACCACAGTGGAGCAGGCTTCCATGCAGCAGCCTGTGCAAGAGACCACAGTGGAGAAGGTGGACCTGCATAGAAAGAGGCTAGCCTGTGGAGGACCCCGCTGGAGCTGATTCTGGGCCAGACCTGTAGCCCATGGAGAGGAGACCACACAGGAGCAGGTGACCTGGCAGGAACTGCTGCCTGTGAGGGACCCAGGTTGGAGCAGTTTGCTCCTGATGAATGGACCCCGTGGTATGGACCCGTATTTGGAGAAGTTCTTGAAGAGCTGCTGCCTGTGGGAACACGCAAGCAGGATCAGTTCAGGAAGGAACGTATCCAATGGGAGGGATCCCATGTAGGAGCAGGAGAAAAAGAAAGAGACCAAGAAGGAGTGGTAGAGATGAAGTGCTATAGACTGACCACAGCCTCCATTCCCACGTTCCCCTGCACCACTCAGGGGGAGGAGGAGGAAGAGGGTGGATGAAGGGAAGGTGTTTTTTGTTTCTTTCCTTTGTTTCTCATTTCTCTAGCTTGTTAGTAACAGGTGATAATTCTTACTATATCCCTACTCTGAGTCTGTTTTGCTCACAACTCTAATTGTTGAATGATCTTCCTGTTGTTATCTCAACTCTTGAGCCCTTTTCATCATATTTTCTACCCCTTTCCCTTTGAGAAGGGGGAATGAGCTAGCAAATGATGTGGAGCTTTGCTGCCCACCCAAGTAAAACCACTATAATACTACAAATCATTTAGTTTTCTGAAAATAAGAACCCCACCACCACAAAAAAAAAAAAAAAAAAAAAAAAAAAATTAAAAAAAAGTTTAATTCCTATTATGCAGGAACAGGGCTATTGTCATAGGAGAAGAATGGTATCATTAACATTTAGTTTCTATCACAAAATCACAGTGTGACTGAAGTACCTATGGAGGTCATTTGGTCCAACCTCCTTGCACAAGCAGGGTCACCCACAGCAGGTTGCCCAGGACCATATCCAGGTGGCTTTTCACTGTCTCCAAAGATGGAGACTCCACAACCACTCGGGGAAACCTGTTCTTATGCTCAATCTTGGTTTCTAATTACATCTGATCATATGATTTTATTTTTTTTAATTATTTTTCTGAAGTAAATTCTTTTATTTGGTTGAAGGTGAAATGTAGAAAGGTGGAAGTTGAAAAAGTAAATAACATAAAATTAGTAACTTTAAGATAATTAATAATCTGGAAATTCTGTAGCTTTTTGTTTTGTTTTATTTTGTTTTTTATTTCCCTTTTTCTCTTTCTCTCATATTTTTCAGCACCTTCATTGCCTGTAGTAGATGATAAAGGAAATCGAAAAAAAAAATAAAAAAAAAAATATATATATAAATATAATAAATAATTATATAATAATATAATAATATAATATAATATAATATAATATAATAAATATAAAATATATATATATATATATATATATAACCTTTCACCAAAGCATACATGAATGCAGTATACATTTTAATATACATTCTGAAAGTGTTATTTCTCTTTCCTAATGTTCAGAGTACAAAGGCTATTTAACAATAAAAAAGAATGAGTATACATGTACATACATAGTTGCATTTTAAGAGAAAGAGGAGATAGGTATGTCCATGCAGTTAAGCTGCTTGGTGTCACTTCAGTGCTTTCAAAGTGCTGCAAACCTCTTTAACCAGATGAAATCATATTTCTAACTGCTTTGTACTGTGACACTGTAGGGGAAGAATAGGGTTATATGGTCCATATATTTTTACAGGTGGTAATTCTAGAAAGAACATAGGCAAAAGATGTTATGAGCCACTAAAAAGGAAAATGCAATTGAGTATGTGGATTGGAACTCTGCAAACGATTAGGAAAAAATATTCATTGCTTCATTTCAAAATGAAAATAGAATTGTGTTACACAATCAAATGACAGAAGTCTGTGCAGTTTGTGGTACATACATGTAACAGTAAATTTTCCTTAGATTACAGATTTAATGTGTTGTATGTCCAGTTTATCCTGTACATTTCTCAGTAGCAACACAGGAGATGAATTCTCATTTCACAAGTCTCATATAGTCAGACTATGTAAATAAGTTTAATATTTTCTTGATTTTTATACACCAAAGGTGTAGATCACTATATTCTGACTGGCTCAGCATTTTCAAATTGTTTGCTGAAACAAACCCTATAGAGAAGAGAGGTCTAACAAATTCAAAAGAAAAAGTGGAAGGGATTTTTTCTTTTGAACAACATTACTTCTGTCTATCAGTCATGCTCTGTTATTAGTTCCGCTATAGTAGCAAGAGAGTTAACTGATATCAGATCTCCAAAGCACAGAAACTGTGCATTGGAGAAGCATTATAATTTATTTGAAAGAAAACAGTCTCTCTTAATATAAAAGGAGAGGGGGAAATGGAAAAAAATACAATAGTATCTAGATTTTATATTTAAACATTTAAATTTAGTGAGACTGAAATCTAAAGACAGATAGGAATCAAAATTTGAAAAGCGCTTAGCTTTTGGTCTCTCAGTCTTAAGATATAGTGGCGAGATAAGTTGCTCAGAATGGGTTCAATCCTACCCCATAAATCAAACTTCAGCACCCAGTAAGCATCTACAAACACTCTTCCCAATACCTGGGCAAAGTTCACTTTTCTAATACAAAAGTGACTTCTAAAGAATTGCAGCCTCTTTTATATAATTCCTTAATCGCTTGAGCAATCATAGACGAGATAAGAAATCCACATTCACTATCTGTTCCTGATACATAAGATTCCAGTCCACGTGTCCTGTTATACTGTAGTCAGTATGAAATGTTGAAAGGAAGGTGTGCTGTAGCTCAGGACTGACACAGCCTGTTGAGGGTCCAGAGGTATTATCCAAAATGCATTTTACCTTATGATAGTATGCAATACAATTCTGTTAGACTAGTGAAATGAATAGTATTCTGATTGTCTCCTCCCATAGCAATTATGTTCAAAAGAGTAAGTGGCTCCCACAGTTCTGTAGAAATGTCAATTGTATGAATGCATTTCCAAAACACTGTAATGGAGCAGATCTTTCAGGAGCAAAGGAATAGCTCATTCCCAAGACTCAATGAAGCTTAAATAGGACAACTGGCACTGAGCTACTGAAATTGAAGTATTCATAGCAGTGTGGGTCTCAAAAACTAGGGAATTTTAAATCTAGCCAGATAGATCCTACAGATTTATGCATTTTGTGAAGGCTAAGCCAGGGGTAGAAGACAAGACAAATTTTTTGTGCCAAATCATTTTGTTGAATCTCACTCTAAGTAGCACCAGAATTTGAATTTTCTTCATCAGAAATCTGGAAATGGCAGAAAAGGGGGAAAGAAATGAAGACACTATTTAGAACAAGAGTTGGAAGTTAATAAATTAAATGCAAGTCATCTCTGTACCTTTCAATGGAACAATTCACGCTTCTGCGTTTAGCTGGACTGTTATGCAACAACTTTTCAGGTCATAACACACAAAAAACCTACTGTATAACATAAATAAAAGAAAAACTTCAGGGAAAATAATGTCTTAAGTAATATCCCAGTATAGAAGTATAAACAACTCATTGTGCTCTTAAGGTTCTTTCTGAACACAGAAAATTTAGCCAACAAGATGGATAAAATCTGAACTGTTTTTTAAAAATGTTCAGATGTCTAAACTTGCAATTACAGAAATTGTCTAGAGCTTTTCTGTAGAGATCAATGAGCCAAATGAGCTTTTATTTCTGCCCCAAATAATTTCAAATACAAAGAGGATCATATTTAGAGCACTATGATGTGTTACAAAGATGCAGAAATGGTCAGATTACAACCTCCTACACAGAATTTTGTGATTTAAGGGGGAAAAAAAATATGGTCAAGCTGCGTGTAAACAATGCTCCTATGAAGACAATTCAGTTGCTTGGTGAGCCATATTTTAACAGAAGAAATTTATCTGGGTCATACTAAATATTGTCAATGAGGAAGTTATGTAATGTAAGTGAGTCTAGGCCAGCTGCAGCCAGCAGATCAAATGTGACCCATGGGACATTTCCATTCATCCAGCTGCTTCTTCTCTAGGACATGGAATAGTTCAATCTAGGAAAAGACAAATCAACTAATCTTGTAATGATAATCTATACTAATCTAATAGTAATCTTGTACTTGTTCGTAGCACAAATTAGAAAGATCTTTTACCTGTGCTACAGCTGGAAGATAGAAGCATTGAGACCTATGAGACAGTGACTGTCTTGTTCCCACAGGAGAGGTCCTTCAGTAATTGCTGCTAGGTAATGAGAGGCAGCCCAAATCATAAAATCATAAAATGGCTTGGGTTTGAAGGGACCTTAAAGATCATCTAACTCTGCCATAGGCAGGAACACCACCCACTAGGTCAGGTTGGCCAAGGCCCCATCTAACCTAGCCTTGAACACTTCCAGTGATGGGGCATCCACAGCCTTGCTGGGCAACCTGTTCCAGTGCCTCACTACTCTTTGACTGAAGAATTTAATCCTAATGTCTAATCTAAATCTATTCTCTCTTAGTTTAAGACCATTCTTCTTTGTTGGAACATTATCTACCCATTATCTACCCTCTCTATCATTTTTATAAGATCTCTTGAAGTATTGAAAGGCCACAGTGAGGTCTCCCTGGAGCCTTCTCTTCTGTAAGCTGAAGAGCCCCAGCTCTCTCAGCCTTTCTTCACAGGAGAGGTGTTCCAGCCCCCTGATAATCTTTGTAGCCCTCCTCTGGACTTTTAAAGCCCTGCTAATGAGTCTGGCCAGCTTACTGCTCAAAATGCCCCTGCCTCACTTGGTCAGGAGCTCCCCAAAAGCATTTTCAAGATCATAGAACTGCAAAAGCTAAACATGGCACCACTTATGCAGTCAATCATTCACCTGATCCATATGCTACCTCCTCCTTGGTTCCCAGTCTCCAACTGGGAGGACTGAGGAGAACGCTGCTTGTGCTCCTGATCCCTTCAGCATCTTACCAAGGGACATAAATTCCTTTGTCGTGTTTTGGAGTCTTCTTCTTGTGGCCTCAGTTGTCCCTATGTGAAAGAGCAGGAACAGGTGATAGTCCTATGTCTTGACCAAAGTTCAGTTCTAAAATCTGCTCCATGTCTCTGCAGTTCCTAAGGACGGATTCTACTGTAATAAATGATCTAAGTAATATAAACAAAATACGGAAAACTGTCTCTGCAAAGCATACAGTTTTTCTTCACTAAAGGATGGGCCATGAGATCCCACCTCTGCTGAGGGAGAATGCTAAGCTGCTAACAGTTAAATATTCAGGACTTCCAAACCACCTAGAATTCTTCTTTCTGTATATTAATTTATCTGCTATGAAGACTTTATTTATTTATTTATTTATTTATTTATTTATTTATTTATTTATTTATTTATTTATTTATTTTTATTGTCAGAGATCTAGGAATAATAGATTTTTAGGTAATAGTGCAATGTTTAGCAGAATAGATTTAGAATACAGTTAGAGGTGCTAGGTTAATAGACATTTTATACAACATTGGTAAATGTCACTTACTAAACGTTCAGATCTGGACAGTGAAGTTTCAAGAATTCTCACCAAACAAATATTTACATGAAAAATCCACTTCTGAAGGAAAATGTTTGTTTTACCTATCCACTGCAAACATTATGAAACACAACTCTTGTATGAACTGGCACATTTCTCAAGCAAATAAACAAACAAAAACAAACAACAAACAAACAAACAAACAAACAAACAAAAACATAAATACATCATGAATGATTATAGCTTTTTGTTATGCTCAGGTTCCACAAATACTTCTGGCTCCTGTTCCCAGCTTCTCACTTCCGTGTTATGGCAGGAACATAATGCAGAGATGTCTCATATTCATCCTCTTCATCAAAAATGAATGTTGGGTACCCAGAAGAAAGACCAAATCAAGAAAGGTAATATCTTACACACCTGAGTATGTACCTAC